>NC_142693.1:17624230-18264423 GCF_029641045.1 Salvia hispanica
TGATTTTTTTTTATTGGGGGGAGTCGGCACAGGAAGGGCGATGGGAAGCCCGGATTATGTGTGGGAAATCCTCATGACGTGACAGAAGGGTGAGAAGGTGTTTTTAGGAAGTCCGACGGGAAAGACCGAGGGACATCCGCAGCATTGCGGATGCTCTTATTAGCGAAGAAGTAATAGCTATTTTGAATAAAAGCAACAAAAGCAAATCACATAGTTTGAAGAGCACCCAATTTGTTCTCTTTTGTTCTGGAGTAACATTACAATATCGAGAAGTAACAATGCCGTGTGGCAATCTGAATACTTATAAGGTAAAATCGAATCAAGCGTCTCTAACAGCTCGAACGCCATGGCTTCTACTTCTGAAATTGGTATGTTGATAAGAAAACCTTTTCTGTTTCACTTTCTTGGCTTCAAGAATTCATTTTTCAGTTGCTAAAAATGGCAGGTGCATTAATTATCGAGGCTGCTGCTAGTGGAAACCTCAACCAGCTTAAGGGTGAAGTCATTTTCTTTTAACTCTTAACCCTTTTCTTGATTTCTGATTCTGATAGTTTGATTTTGGCAGCAATTAGAAAAAAGGTTGGTGATGTTGAGAAAAGGAATATTTGGGTTCCAAGAGAAATTAGAGTTTCAAGAACTCAACATTAATAATGTCTTGTTCCAATATGAGTTGTTCCAAGAAACACATTTATTGTAGTATTTCAAAAGTCTCTAACATCCCTATAAATACATGGGTGTTGGGTATCTTTCATTCATTCGAATCAATACAATCTTTTGCTATCTATCACTTTCTTATCTAAATATGATGCCTATACCATTTAACATGGTATCAGAGTAGGTTAGGACTCAGATTAGGTATCATCATCGTCCATGATACCTTTCTCGGCCCTCCTGTTCTTTTCCTTTTTTTATCTTCCCCGCATCTTAAACCTGTGCAAGTAGCACACAATATCAGAAGAGAATCAGTTAACCGAAACCACAAACACAGCCATGGCCGACGAATTTGCCCGGCAATTCGCAAATTTCATGCGCAATAGTTTTGCGATGAACAAATCCAACACAGATCCACCAGAAAAGCCTGCTCAGCCATATAAAATAGACACACAGCCCCTCGACATCGGTGGGAACAAATTGAATGGAGAAAATTACTCCCTTTGGTCTGTGCTCATGAAGACGGCGATAAGCGGTCGGGGAATGGTATCTCACGTTACCGGAGTGCCTCCTTCCCCACCATGAACCGATCCAGCCTTCGCACAATGGCAACAGGCTGACCACTGCGTGTTCACATGGCTGATTCAAAACATCGAGCCTCGACTAGTTAGTCGAATTTCACAGCATCCGACGGCCAAGCACATCTGGGATGCTTTGGCTGTCACTTATGGGAGCGGAGAAGACAGAATCCAAGTGTATGATCTCCAGTTCAAAGCAAGCACACTGAGGCAAGGAAACAGTTCATTAGACGAGATATGGAGCAGATTACAAGAAATCTGGATCTCGATCGACCAAAAGCAGAAGAACCCAATGAAATACCAAGAGGATATAGAGATTCACGATAAATTCATACAAGATCAGAGATTGTGTCAGTTTGTATATGCAATTGATAGCAAGTATGAATCAACCAAAAGGGAGATACTGAAATTAAATCCACTTCCCTCAGTTGATTTTGCATACAATCTGGTCCAACAAGAAGAGACACGCCTCCAAGTGCTGCAGCCGGCGAACACCAGTGGTGCGGTCACCACCGAAGGAATCGGCGCGGGTCTCGCCGTCCGTGGCTGGTAGAACCACGCCGGCGGCTCTCGGGGTGGCGGGCGCGCCGGAAATTACAGGAATCGACGGAGTGATGAGGAAGACAAATCAAAGTTAGTTTGCTCCTACTGCAAGCGGAAAAAACACACAAAAGACTCGTGCTTTGAGCTCATCGGCTATCCAGAGTGGTGGGAAGAGAAGCCCGGAAAGCCGCCGCCGCCACCGTCGCGAGCAGCCTGGAACCGCGGCGGGCACGCCGCCGCAGCGGTCGGAGGAGATAGAGGAACCGCTGTCCACGGCGGTCAGGAGACCGCACAAATCGGCGCCGCTGCCCAGCCGACAAAAAGGGCCTACGCCGCTGCTGTCCAGCCGGCGAGCACGATTGGGGCAGCGAACTTCGTCGCCGGAGGGAGTGGGAGCATCGTCAATGACTGGAGTGGTGAATTATTGGGAGAAGAAGGGGCGGCGCATCTATCAGGTAAACTAGGGTTTGGGGGCTCTTTTATTAGAGACCCCCAAAGTTTGCGAAAATGGAAGAATATACCCCACTAAAATATTCAGCCACAATTAGCCCCTAAATCTCTTAAAAATTCTATAAATGCCCAGATTTTGTTGCAAAATAAGTTTCAGCCCCTCGAGAAGCTTGGTTTTGCGTGTTCAGTATCCAATAGTCAAGAAAAAAATGACAAATGGATATTTGATTGTGGAGCAACCGACACAATAACATATGATGCCTCTGATGGTGCTAGCAGCGGAAGCGGGCGCATAAATATCAATCACGTAATAATCAGATCTATTTATCAGATTATTTAGACAAAACCTATTCGCGTAATTATCACATGTATCATGCTCATAACTTGAATTAATCATGCTTTAAGAATATTGAAACCTAAAACATGCTTTTCTACGGAGCAGAAAAATACCTAATTAATTCTCCAAAGAATTGAAGATGGCTAGCTTCTTCTCCACGTGATGCTTTGAGTACTAGACCACAAATCTTCTCTCTGGTTCCTGAACTGTATCCCAATATCAGTGTGGGCTGATCTTACTAGAATACTAGGACTTAAATAAAGAAGACATAATAAATCCTTTTGGGAATAGGAGAACAATTCGAAAATTCCTACAACTAATGGGGCTGATATTTTCGAAAATTTCAGTAATGAAAATTGTGTTATTTCTGTCTCCTTTATTCTCCTATTTATATTAAGTTCCTTTTGGGCCCAGACAGGGATCTATGAAAGGTTTTGGATATGGGCTCATCCAATTTACTTTTTACTAATTAAATTGAACCCACAATTTAATATAAGTTATAATTGGAATATTACGAGCAGCCACTACAGAAGTAATATTGAACTCTCCCCATCCAAATCCGAAATTACAAGTAATCCTGGTTTCCGTTTAACTTTCATTTTCCATGCTTAAGATTAAAATGTCCATTAATTAATTAATGTCTGCTACTGACGTAATTAATTAACTTCTTATTAATTCCAAGAGTGGACTTAGCATGAAACACTTATTTATTATTCATAGAGTAATCAAACTCCAACTAGCTAGGTTCCGAATAATAAAACCTTGTTTCGCGCTCCTCTTGAGGACATTATCAAACGAGACTCTCCTCGCGCACGATTCAATATAATAGCAATCCTAGCACCGCTAGATATTGATCACCACTACCCAATATATCAGGATAATTGGGTTGCAAAAAACCCGCACCATTTGATAAGTCAAAGTAGTGCATAATCAATACCGTATGCTCAATGCTAACCTACATTGTTTAAGAAACAAATATTATCAAGACCTCGCCTTTCAGTAGATAGCCCAAGGCAAGTCTTGCTGTTAGATCCGTTCAGTGCTATACCACACCAATGTCATCTTATTTCAGTAAGGCTTAGAAATATGCGGACTGACATTGCAACCTTTCTCGATGGATAGTCAAATTCCATCTAGGTTGTGAAATTCATCTTTTTCTTTGTTTAGAACTGACCGTGTTACCTTAAAGTGGACGACGCCCACAACCGGTCTACTAAAACAAAGACTTAGACTTTGTTAGGTTAACTTATACATTTAAACATGCATTAACATCCATTAAATGTAAATCAGAACAACATTATGACAAAAAAAATCTGTTTTATTCCTTGGAAAATAAAATAAGAGTTTTACAGTATTCCATCACTCGAAACGTGATTTCTAGTATACAAACTCTAACAGCCTCAGACCTCACCGCTCTTCAGAAACCTCAAAAATCTCATATCCAGACCGCCAATGGACAATTTACGGTAGTTGAGGGGGCCGGGATTGTCAACATCTCACCCACTTTGCAATTATCAAATTGTCTCTATATCCCTTCGATGTCTTATAAACTTCTGTCCATCAGTCATGTCACTAAGGAGTTGTATTGTACATTATTAATGCAGCCACAATTTTGTCTATTACAGGATATCCGAACAGGGGAGATAATTGGGCATGGCACTGAACGCGATGGACTCTACTACGTGGATGAGATAGCTCAAAAAGGGACTGCCATGCTAACTCACGGGTCAGCCGACCGGAAAGCTTGGCTTTGGCATCGGCGTTTGGGACATCCCTCTATCGGTTACTTAAAATTGTTATTTCTGAATATTATTCCTAAACATGACATGTACTGCGAAACTTGTTTTCTATCCAAAAGTCATCGAAATTCTTATCCTTTAAGTCAAACGCGGGCTGAATCCTTATTTTCTTTGGTACACTCTGATGTTTGGGGGCCCGCACCAATTATTGGAGGGCAAAGTCTTAGATACTATTTAGTGTTTGTAGATGATTGCACTCGCATGACTTGGGTATATTTCATGAAACAGAAATCAGAAGTTTTTTCTCACTTTATCCATTTTTATAATCTCATCCAAACTCAGTTTCAAAAAACCATTCAAATTCTTCGGTCAGATAATGGAGGGGAGTTTGTAAATTCGAGTATGAAGCAATTCTTCCAAGAAAAAGGTCTTATACACCAAACCTGCTTATACTCCCGAGCAAAACAGTGTAGCCGAAAGGAAAAACCGATCTCTCCTTGAAATGACCCGCTCAATGCTTATAGAGTCAAAAGCCCCAGAGCATTTTTGGCCCGAAGCCATTGCCACCTCAGCATACCTCTTAAACCGACTGACCACAAGTATCCTTAAACACCGAACTCCACTACAAGTCTTATCCACCCTCGCTAAAATTCCTCTACCCTTGACCCTTGAACCACGTGTCTCTGGATGCTCTGTGTTTGTCCACATTCCTAAACACGAAAGAACCAAATTATCTCCATGTGCTATTAAATGTGTTTTTGTGGGGTATGGGGTAAATCAAAAGGGGTATAGGTGCTTTGATCCAAAATCCAATCGCATGTTCACTACTATGAACTGTAATTTCCTTGAGACCGAGTATTTCTTTACCCACCTTAGCGGTCAGGGGGAGAATAATATTGAAAGTAACAGTAGTACGGACCCGCTAAGTTGGATCTCAGTGCCAATGCCAATGTCAAGTAATCATGAGGCAGACCTAACAGAGAAGGCAGTAAGCAGTACCGCTGAGCAAGTCTCTGATGTGGTGGAGTCTACCGTGGAAGGTGCCATCGTTCCGACTGTCTCTCCATTAAGTTTATCCAATGTAAGTTCTCTTGTGGATACAGATAATTGTTTAACTAATACTGTAAGCCTAGAAGAACTAGAAAGCCCAACCAAGGATGTAGAAGGGGAAGATAAAGAAGTCGAAGTTGAAGGAGTTGATCCTGACACTGGGAGATACATACTTCCACCAAGACCAAACAGAGGAGTTCCACCAAAGAGGTACACACCTGAAAAGATTAACAAGAAAACGAGCTACTCTGTTGTGAATCTAGCTAAAGGCCATTTATCATAGATGGCTCTAGCTTTTGAGAATGCACTGTATGAGGAAGAAGAGATTCCACAAACATGGGAGAAAGCTATGCGTTGCAAACATTGGAGGGAAGCAATGAAGAAAGAGATAGATGCGTTGATCCGAAATTTGACATGGGAAAAATGCAAATTGCCAGCAGGGAAACGACATGTAGGGTGTCGTTGGGTCTTCACCATCAAAAGACGACCCGATGGCTCGATTGAAAGATATAAAGCACGTCTCGTGGCGAAAGGTTATACCCAGACATATGGAGTGGACTATTCGGAGACCTTCTCTCCAGTAGCCAAGATGAACACTGTCCGAGTACTGTTATCTGTTGCTGCTAATAAGGATTGGCCATTACACCAGTTCGATGTGACGAATGTCTTCCTACATGGTGAGTTGAAGAAGGAAGAAGAAGTTTATATGGAGGCACCTCCGGGTTTTGCATCAGATTTCGAAGCAGGTGAAGGGTGCCGACTAAGAAAGACATTGTATGGATTAAAGCAATCCCCAAGAGTGTGGTTCGGAAAGTTTGCCGGGGCAATGAGTAGTTATGGATATACACAGAGTAATTCTCAGACCATACTCTATTTCTGAAGAGGCGAGTTGATAAGATCACATGTTTAATCATATACGTTGATGATATGATTATTACAGGTGATGACCTAGAAGAGATTGAGCACTTAAAGAAGAATCTATTTCAAGAATTTGAGATGAAGGACTTGGGGAATCTCAAGTATTTTCTTGGGATTGAAGTACTAAGGTCAACCAAAGGAATTTTTCTGCAACAAAGGAAGTATATCTTGGACATCCTAGCAGAAACGGGTCTCTTGGAATGTAAACCAGCAGACACTCCTATAGCAGTTAATTATGGATTGCAAATCAGAGAAGGAGTCAAGTTGACTGATCGTAGTCGATATCAGCGACTAGTTGGAAAGCTCATATATCTCTTGCACACTAGGCCGGATATTGCCTATGCAGTGGGGATCGTTACTCAGTTCATGCATAAACCACATACGGATCACATGGAGGCAGCACTAAGGATTTGTCGGTATTTGAAAGGAACTCCAGGACATGGAGTGTTGTTCACTAAGAACGGACATCTTGAGATTCATGGTTATACGGATGCTGACTGGGCAGGAAACCCGAATGATAGGAAGTCGATAGCAGGCTATTTTACCTTTGTTGGAGGTAACTTAGTAACATGGAGGAGCAAGAAGCAGAAGGTAGTGGCTCTTTCAAGTGCTGAAGCAGAATTTCGTGGGATTAAAAGTGGGTTGACCGAGATTTTGTGGCTAAGGAGATTGATGAAAGAAATTAATCTCTCTCCTAGCAAATGCCAGTTGTACTGTGATAATAAAGCCGCTATAAGCATTTCACAAAATCCAGTGCAACATGATCGAACAAAGCATGTGGAGGTTGACAAACACTTCATCAAAGAAAACATTGAAAATGGGATTGTTGAGCTCCCTTTTGTTCGCTCAGAGGATCAGCTTGCCGACATCCTAACTAAAGCAGTTAACTCAAAGAGCTTTGAAGATGTGCTTTCCAAATTGAGTATTAGAGACCCCACCACTCAATTTGAGGGGGAGTGTTGAGAAAAGGAATATTTGGGTTCTAAGAGAAATTAGAGTTTCAAGAACTCAACATTAATAATGTCTTGTTCCAATATGAGTTGTTCCAAGAAACACATTTATTGTAGTATTTCAAAAGTCCCTAACATCCCTATAAATACATGGGTGTTGGATATCTTTCATTCATTCGAATCAATACAATCTTTTGCTATCTATTACTTTCTTATCTAAATATGATGGCTATACCATTTGACAGGTGATGAGTGGGAATTCCGCAAAATATGCGATCAATATAGTGACTTCTCCACTGGCTGGAATGTCTTGCATCACGCGGTTGAAATTGGACATTTTGAGATTTGCAAATTCTTGATCAAGAACGTCCAAGTTTCTGTTGATCCCTTCACTTACAAGAGTATTTTCTCTCTCTTTTCTTCTTGCAATATTTATGCTATTTTGAATAAATTAGGGAGTGCCTATGTGATTCTTGATGAATTGTTTGCAAAACTGCATCAGGGGATACTCCAATAGCACAAGCTGCCAAAGGGGAACATGTCCAAATTGTGGAGTTTCTCATCGAACATGATGCTACAATTAGTCTTCCAAATATCGAGGGATTCACTGCCTTGCACTATGCACTTCTTAAAGGTTAGTGGTTTTGTAGCTGTGAAAGATTTTGCTAATAGTGTGTTGTATGCCCTGATTGACTGGTTTTCTTTCAGGTAATATGGAGCTTGTGGAATTGTGTAGATGGAACGCCTTTACGAATTGCTGATTCTCGTGGAAATGTTGAAGCTGTCAAATCTCTCTTGTCTCATGGTGCAAATGTGGGCAAGCACAACCTTCTTGTTTAAATCATTGTTTGTTTTGCCATGGCGTTGTTAGGAAATTATTGTTTCTTGTAGTAACTTTGTCTGATTTCATACGCGTTTGGTTTGTTTAGCATGTCAAGTTTGGTACTTTAGCCAATCACACTGCTATGATCTTGTGATTTGCTGTATTAACTTATGATATAATCTTATGAAATTAATCCCTTTGTTTCTTTCCATTTTGCAGCCAGATATGTTTTATACAGTTGCGGACTCCCCACTTGTAATCGCAGTCAAGTCTCGCTCATTTGAATGCCTGAAATTGCTGCTTGAGGTATGTTTGGTGAAATGGAAATACCTCCATTATCTAATTTTCGATTAGAGATTTAGGAATGTATCTTCAACATCTGTTATCGTGATAATGACTGTTTGCAAGTATCTGAATTGCTTTTCACGGTTTAAGTACTCTATCCTTGCAGGGTAATGCACACACGAATGTGTATTTCCAGGGGTTGAGTCCTTTGTCAGCTGCAGCAAGAGATCGCGACACAAAATTTCTTAAGTATTTGCTTGCAGCTAAACAGATCCAAACTTATTTGAAAACGTTAATTTCTTTACTATGCCACTCGTACAATATAGCTTTGGTGCATTTGTTTCCTTACGTTTTGCTTTGTTTGTTATCAACTGGAAACTTAATGTGTTG
This sequence comes from Salvia hispanica, assembly GCF_029641045.1. Lineage (NCBI taxonomy): Eukaryota > Viridiplantae > Streptophyta > Magnoliopsida > Lamiales > Lamiaceae > Salvia > Salvia hispanica. The sequence goes on from NC_142693.1 coordinate 17,632,945, forward strand.
ATAACGACGACTTTCAGGATATCGTTAAACCTATTGAGGAGGCTGCTATGGTGCGTAACCGTGCAGCTATGGAGATTTTGTTTCCAGTGACTAAACGGCTTGCACATTATCCAGATTGGACTATCGATGGCATAATCAAGAGCATTCATTCTGAAGAATTTAAAGCAATGGTCTGAAACTTTACATTAAATTTGTACATCTCAGCATCTCTTTGATCTTCAATTCTCATCACATATCTTGCAGGGTGCTGAGAACATGCGAAACGTCGTGACTAAACTAGACATCCAAGGGATGAATTTCGCGTACAAAAACGATTTTAAATATGCAATCATGCGATATAGAAAGGTAAAACTTTTTCTTCTTTCCAGTGAGTCGATCATCTTGTCCTTGGCCATGTGTATTAAGTAGTAATATATGGGATGTGTAGGCTGTTATTCTTAGTCCAGGTAACACAACATTGATATCAAAGCTAAGCATGTGCGAAGCACGCTTGGGTATACGGAAATATGCTCTGTTAGCTGCTCGAAAATGCATTGGACTCATGCCAGAACAGCCTGTCCTCGTCCGAGGAGAAATCGATGCTGCAGCTAATGTGATATTCAAGGTAGTGTTAAATTAAAGTGATGATCATCTAACTTCCATATGAATTCATCATCTAACAATTGATGATTGTGTTTTTTTTTTGTGTGTAGAAATTCCTCATGGCAGCCCTTGCCTTCTCCTTGGATCCTTACAACAAGGATGCTGGTCATTCATTTAGGTAACTACACAAATTCTAATATTTTTCACCTCTTTTTTGTTATCAAAATATACAATTTTTGTAACTTTGAGTTTTTGGTTTTTGGTGGCAGAGTTGCTTTGTTTAATTACTTTGTTTGGTTGACTCAGATGAGCAGTGCAGATGAGATTTTGAGTTTGAGGCTTTGAGCTGATGTTTTAATAGAGAGAGAATATTAGATTGAATCAAACCACACTATACCATTTTCATCTCAATTTTCAATGAAATCATATCAATTCATGTGATGATGAAGTTGTTTTCTCCCTTCTTTCTCATATTTATCGATATCATTTATAATTCAATGAACAATCTTTCCACTTATCGAAAGACTATAATGTCCTACACATCTAAACCACATGTAATAGCATAAATAAAAATAAATTTATGCATAAATCTCTAAATATCAGACAATGACTAGCGCTTCTCTCTATACAAAAATCTTAACAAAAACTCTCATTTTCTAACTTAATCCCACAAATGTTATTGAATATAGAATGAGAATACTTATACTAATATCGAATATTGTTATATCGAATATTATTGGTGTTATTAAATTTATAAATTATTTCAAAATACAAGATCAGTTTGTTATATTAAGGAGAGCCAAAACAATGTGATGAATTAGAGGAAATTGATCATGCATATCTTATAATTTTCGCATACGTTCCTGAACAAAATCAAATTTCATTAACGAAAAAAGTTAAAATTTTGATAAGTAGCAATTCCAATCTGTATATAGGTAAACAGGAATCAAGTATATCTCACAACTCGAGCGTCATGGGTTCTACTTCTGAAATTGGTATGTTGATTACAAAACCTTTTCTTGTGAATTTCACATTCAAGATTTCATTTTTAAGTTTGTAAAAATGGCAGGTGCATCGGTTATCGAGGCTGGTGCTAGTGGAGACCTCAGCAAGCTTAAGGGTGAAGTCATTTTCTTGTTATTACTCAACCCTTTTCTTGATTTCTGATTCTGATACTTTTATTTTGCCAGCAATTAGAAAAAAAGTTGGTGATGAGTGGGAATTCCGCAAAATATGCGATCAATGTAGTGACTTCTCCACTGGCTGGACTGTCTTGCATCACGCGGTTGAAATCGGACATTTTGAGATTTGCAAATTCTTGATCAAGAGCATCCAAGTTTCTGTTGATCCCTTCACTTACAAGAGTATTTTCTCTCTCTTTTCTTCTTATAATATTTATGCTATTTTGAATAAATTAGGGAGTGCCTATGTGATTCTTGATGAATTGTTTGTAAAACTGCACCAGTGGATACTCCAATAGCACAAGCTGCCAAAGGGGGACATGTCAAAATTGTGGAGTTTCTCATTGAACATGGTGCTGACACTAAACTTGCAAATGTTGAGGGATTCACTCCCTTGCACTACGCAATTCTTAAAGGTTTGGTAGTTGCAATGTTGTGAAAGACTTTGCTTTGTTGTTGCGCTCTAATTGACTGATTTTGTTTCAGGTAATATGGAGCTTATGGAATTGTTGCTGAGAAACCGTGCTTACGTAGAAGCACAGTGTGTAGATGGAACGCCTTTACAAATGGCTGTTTCTCGTGGAAATGTTGAGGCTGTCAAGTCTCTCTTGTCTAGTGGCGCAAACGTGGGCAAGCATAACCTTCTGTTGCACTGTTTGTCGATGATAATCTTGTTTAAATCATCGTTTGTTTTTCCATGGCATTATTAGGACAGTTTTTGTTTATTACTACTTTGCCAATCACACTGCTATGATCTTGTGTTTTGCTGTATTAACTTATGATATAATCTTATGAAATTAATCCCTTTGCTTCTTTCCATTTTGCAGCCACATATGTTTTTTGCAGTTGCGGACTCCGCTCTTGGAATCGCAGTCAAGTCTCGCTCATTTGAATGCCTGAAATTGCTGCTCAAGGTATGTTTGGTGAATTGGAAATACCTGTGTTGTCTAATTTTCTGTTAGGGATTGATGTCTGTTGTTTTGAGATTGAGGGATGTACTTCAACGTCCGTTATCGTGGTAATGACTGTTTGCTAGCTAAACTATGATGCTTTACTCAAATGGAAATCTCTAGGTGTCTGATGCCTTTTTCAGTATCTGAGTTGCTTTTCATGGTTTAAGCACTCTCTCCTTGCAGGCTAATGCGGACCCGAATGTCTATTTCAACGGGTTTAGTCCTTTGTCAGCTGCTGCGAGAGATGATGACACAAAATTTCTTACATCATTGCTTGCAGCTAAAGCAGATCCAAATTTAAAAGAAGAAGTTAGTTTCTTTGTTTCCCTTTCTTTACTATGCTATTATTCATCCTTCTTTAAACCAATTACTTCTCCTTTAACTTTATTGTGTTGATTACGACAACTTTCAGGATATCTTTAAACCTATCGAGGAGGCTGCTATGTTGCGTAACCGTGCAGCTATGGAGATTTTGCTTCCAGTGACTAAACGGCTTGAATATCATCCAAATTGGACTGTCGATGGCATAATCGAACACATTCAGACTGATGAATTTATGGCAATGGTCTGAAACTTTACATTAATCGAAGTACATCTCAGCATCACTTTGATCTTCAATTGAACGTACAACCTCATCACGTTTCTTGCAGGGCTCGTTGAAAGTGCAAATACTCTTGACTAAACTGGACAACAGAGCGATGGAATGCGCGATGAATAAGGAGTTATACTCTGCAATGTTGCAATATAAAACGGTAAAACCTTTTCTTCTTCCAAGTGAGTGAATCATCCCGTCCTTGCCTATGTGAATGGAGTAGTAATACATGCGATGCGTAGGCTAGTAATTTTCGTCCATGTAACACGACATGGCTGTCAAAGCTAAGCATGTGGGAAGCGCGCTTGGATTTGAAGATTCCTGCTTTGTTAGGTGCTCAGAAATGCATTAGACTCATGCCAGACCTCCCCGTCCCCGTTCGAGGAGAAACTGATTTGGCAGCTAACGTGATATTCATGGTATAAAAATATAAAATACTACTGTACTTAAAAAATTATAAATTCATCATCTAACAATTGATGATTTTATTTTAATTTTGTGAAGAGATTCCTCATGCATGCCCTTGCCTTCTCCTTGGATCCTTACAACAAGGCTGCTGGTAAATCATTTAGGTAACTGCACAAAAATTCTAATATTTTTCACCTTTTTTTTGTTATCAAAATATACAATTTATGTAACTTAGTGTTTTGGTTTTTGGTGGCAGAGTTTGTTTGTTTGATTACTTTGTTTGGATGACTCAGACGAGCAGCTCGGACGAGATCTACAGTATCATCACATGTTTAACATAGATAATGTTGGATCAATTCCTGGGTCACACTCATATACATTGATTCGTAGTGTTGTATTACATGCTTAATTGCATTGTTTCTTGGCTATATGTAGCACGTATATAGTATCGTTAGTCACTGCTTAGTGTTTTGGTTTTTGGTGGCAGAGTTGCTTTGTTTGATTACTTTGTTTGGTTGAGTCAGATGAGCAGTTCAGATGAGATTTTGAGTTTGAGCTGATGTTTTAACAGAGAGAGAATATTGGATTGGATCAAACCACACTATACCATTTTCATCTCAATTTGCAATGCAATCATATCAATTCATGTGATGATGAAGTTGTCTTCTCCCTTCTTTCTCTTTTTTCTCATATTTATTGATATCATTTGTTGGCTAAGTCAGAGGCCCAAGATGGAGTATGATGATGTATGGAGTTGATTGCGGGTTTAAACAAATTGCAGTGTAAGTGTGTAACATTTTTAATAAATAGGTGACTTTTTAAGAAAAATAATACTCCTTTCATCTCTTAAATTTTGTCATATTTTGATCGGGTAGAGTTTTAAGAAAAGTGAGTTGAAAAAGTTAGTGGAATATGAGTCTTAATTTTAAATATTAGTATTAGTTTTATAAGAAAAATGAGTGAGATTGAGTTAGTGAATACATGGTCTACTACCAAAAATAATACTACTAAAAAATAAATGTGATAAATTTTTAGGTACATGCGAGTAATGAAATGTGAGAAGTATGCTTATGAATATGAAAATTGATTATGAATAAGTTTTCTCCAAATTTTAAATATGTGAGCATAGTCGATAAAGTTTGATCCAATTTTCAAAACTGAAAACTAATACTCCTTCTGTTCCTATTAATTGACTCAATTTAATATGGCTTGAATTTCAAGTATAAAGGACAACAGATGGAAAAAGTTAATGAAATGTGAGTCTTACTATTATATGTTCCTACTATATGAGCTTATAATAAAGAATGAACAACATAAATGGTACCTGATCTTTCACTTTCGCACATAAATGGTACCTGAACTTTGCTATCGGTCCCATTGCGAATGCCCTAATGTGTGGGTTTAAATGATCATCGCCATTTTGTTGATATGGAATAAGGAGTTTCAATAGCAATCACAGTTTATTCTACAATGCAGAATATTTTATTCTAACTAAATTAAAAATAAAATAAAATATTATAAATATTTATTCTCATGTAACTTATGAAATAAGATTACGTATAAGCAATTCGAAGCAAACTTTTATCTACCTAACAATCTAACTTTATAATTCAATGAACTATCTTTCAACTTACGTGGAACGAGTCCCATTATTCATAAATTCACTTTTAAAGATCGAACTAGAGATCAAATTTGGGTCTTTAGATCTTAAATTTGACGGATGAGATTAGATCATTAAGGGTTATTTTTCGTAGTTCATTATATAAATAATTTACTTCAATGTGGGGGTATTTAAGTCCTTTCGCATTGGAGATAAAAAATTTTAGGGTTAAACCCATCCTAAAATTTTACTCATTTCACATTCCCGCCTCTGCTCCTGCGCTACTTCTTCTTCTCAAAATCTCCAAATCGATTAATCTCATTCCAGCCAATTCATCTTACTCCAATCGATTCATCATCAACTAAAATCAATTAAGCATCTTCATCTCAGTAATCGATTCAACATCTTCATGACAGTTAAAATCGATTCAACATCTTCATCTCAGTAATCTCCAAATCTCGCGCCAATTAATCTCACTCCAATCGATTTCATCAGTTGAAATCGATTTCACCAACGATTCAGCATCTCGAGTCACCGAGTTCAACATCTACAGCCGATGAGTTCAAATCCGATGACGATTCAAAAATGACTCAAACACTCAACTCGTCTACATCAGGTAATACATTGTTTTGAAGCTTTGCATCATTCAAAAATTTAATTTACTTCATCTATTTGTAAATTGGTTTATGATTTTTGTCTTTTAAGTTTATTAAGCAGGGCCGAGGAAGGTCAGCATTATACTCATAGGCCGATGGCCAAATCACAACTGATCGAGAAAGCAAATCTTGATGAAAGTTTCTCTACTGGTCGGTCGGAAGCAAATATTGCAAGTCAAATCCCTCCACCAGAAGGTAAAAATGAAGTGATACTCTAGTTGGTATGAAGTAGTAAATTCACTGAATGAAGTTAACTGTGTTTTTATGAATTTTATTAACTGTACTGTATGAACAACTTCACTGTATTATACTTATATTTTGTAAAGAATTAACATGAATGAACAAAATAACCTATTTGATGAAGTTATAACCTCACGTAATGAAGTAATATAAATCGATTACTTCACAATACTTTTGATATTTGAAAGTAAATGTATAAAAAAATGTGGCTGCGTAAATCAATTTAGTTCATTTCATGAGGATATTATTTCATTTCACGAGCCTACTTCATTTGATGAGACTATTAGTTTGGTGCTTGATTTTTGTGTTTTCGATTGTATGTTGTTAATGTGTGCTTCTAGTCCTTTCTGGACTCATTTGAATTATGTGGCAAAAATTAATATGCATCTTCTTAATTTGATTTATTATTTCGTAACTTGGAGACATTTCTTCATGCAAATCAAATCGCAAGGAAAGTTCGTCTAATGTTCGTATAAATTTTATTAAATGTGTTGTATGCATATTTTGGTAAGAAATAACATTGAATGAACTAACTAACCTATTTGGTGAAGTAGTATTCATAGGATGAAGTAACTGTGTTATATGCATATTTTGTGAAGAAATAACAGTTGAATGAACCAATTCAGCTATTTGATGAAGTAATAACCTCATGGAATGAAGTAATATAAACTGACCTGTTTTGTATGTATATTTAGCTGTGAATTATACTTTTAATGAACTAAAGAACCTAAATCATGAAGTTCTGAACTATTTTAATGATGTAACATAAACTATGTTTCAAATATTGAATTGTTGTTATGTGTTTATTGTATATAGGTGAAGAAAACGTTGGGGTCCTCCAACTCACAGCTGGGTGAGAAATCAAATTTGAGGAGTGAGATGAAGAGTTTCGGGAGATGTAGTTGATGCATGGTGACATGCTGATGAGGACATTTGTGCAGCCTGTCCCAGCGCCTAACAAATGGGTAGTGCCCAGAATCACGGCTCAGCCCATTGAGATGTGCTTATGTGTCAATTTTGGATGATTTCTTGTATTGGACAAGTTTGTGTTTTTTCCTTTTTTGTGATGGAGAGTTTGTATTGGTTATGGGGTTTATATAGTGAGGATGGTTTGTCGCCGTTTAAATTTTTGGACGTAAAACAAAATCTCATTTCAAAAGCACATTATGAAGTAATACCTACTAGAAATAAATTACTTCATATCGATCTGTTTATTACTACAAGCGTGAAAAAATTGAACGAAACCTACCTAGTAATGCTAATATTACTTCATTCAATCTGGTGATTCCTTCATTCAGCTAAACTATTACTTCATACTGATATGTTTATTACAACAAGCGTGAAAAAATCGAACGAAATCTACTAGGGGGAGTTTAACAATTGAGATTGATGCAGAAAAGGTGATACAGTTTGTTTGATTACTCAATCCATTTGCTTAACAATTGGGGGGAGTTTTAATTTTTTGAAGATAAAGCTCTTCCGTGGACACTGCAGAAATGAAATATGCGTAAAAGCATTTGAAGTCCTACTGGACTGGAATGGAATGAATTAAAAACCTAGTTCAATGAAGTAATTATGTTTTTGAATGAAGTAATAAATCTATTGGAATAAATTATACTATTGTTTACACTGAATAAAGTAAAAAACCTAGCTCAATATATTACGTGCTGGCATGAAGTAATAATCTTACTTGAATGAAGTAAAAATCAACTGAAATGAAGTAAAAACCAACTGGAATGAAGTAAAAACCTAGTTCAATGAATTCGAATGAAACATGTGTTAAATCATTTGAAAACCGACTGCATGCAATGAACTAAAAATATGTTTGAATGAAGTAACGACTCATTTAAATGAAGTAATATGGAATGAAGTAAAAATCTGTTCATTTTCAATATATTACGTACTGGAATGAAGTAATAAACTTACTTGAATGAAGTAAAAATCAACTGAAATGAAGTAAAAACCAATTGGAATGAAGTAAAAACCTAGTTCAATGAATTCGAATGAAACATGTGTTAAATCATTTGAAAACCTACTGCATGCAATGAACTAAAAACCTGTTTGAATGAAGTGGCGACTCATTTAAATGAAGTAATATGGAATGAAGTAAAAATCTGTTCATTTTCAATATATTACATACTGGAATGAACTAATGAACTTACTTGAATGAAGTAAAAACCAACTGGAATGAAGTAAAAATATTTTCATTTTAAATTTATTAGATAATAAACTGAAGTAATAAACTTACTATAATGAAATAAAAAACTACAAAAATGAATTAATACCTACTGGAAATAAATTACTTCATATTGATCTGTTTATTACTACAAGCGTGAAAAAATCGAATGAAACCTACTGGTGAAATAATTTACTAATGTTCTTCTTCTTCTTCGTCTTCTTCTTCTTATTATTATTATTATACGTACAACCCAGTACTGCTAATATTACTTCATTCAATCTGGTGATTACTTCATTCAGATAAACTATTACTTCATACTAATCTATTTATTACTACAAACGTAAAAAATAAAAATATACAAATTGTTAATCTCTTGTTAAATATAATTCATTCATAAACAAGGTTCAACTGTAGATTTTTCATCGGATGTGTTAAAAAAACTTTAGCAAAATTAAAAACACATCAGCTATCCAAAAAAATTGAATCGAAAAAACCGTGAACCTTCAAATGAGTTGTTGTCTTCTTCTACCTCTAAATCTGAATTCGTATGAAGAAGAGTGCCAATTGGTGTTTTTAGATCATCCATAAGCAGAATTCTTCTATGAGATTCTGAAGGTAAGCTTGAGAAGTAATCGGAATTCTGATCTCACGAAGTAATCGGAATTCTTCACGTCCGGCTTTGTTGTGTAGATATCTCCAGCTTTATACTCAGAGATGAATCACGATTTGATGCAGATCGCTATTGTTGAATTGATGAAATTGCAAAACAATCGATGAAATTGATGAATTGATGCAGATAGTGAATTGATTTAGGCGATGAAGGCGATGGAGACGATGGAAATTTAAGGAGATTACAGAAAGAAAATCGATGGACAATCTGTCCAATATAGGGCTTCAACTGGGATGGACAATCAGGTAAGTATGACACTGATATAAAACATACTCCCTCCGTTCCTTCATAGTTGAGTCATTTTTCCATTTCGGGAAGTTCCCTCATAGTTGATTCATTTCCGTATATAGTAACTTTTTCCTCTTTTTTACTTTATTCTCTCTTACTTTATTCTCTCTACCTTTTTCTCTTTCTTACTTTTTTATCTATTTATTTAACACACTCAACATTCATTTTTTAAACTCCGTGCCGAAAAGTTCCGCCTCAACTATGAGGGAACGGAGGGAGTACAAACTACTGTTAGTGGAAAATCAAAACAAAACAAAACAAAACATATTCATTCAACAAGCATATAAGTTCATTCAGTTGTATTACAACTTCATTATAACAAAAAATTAGTTCATTACGTGTTGTATTGATTGCATACAAACTATTGTTAGTGGAAAATGAAACCAAAACAAAACATATTCATTCAACAAGCATATAAGTTCATTCGATTATATTACAACTTCATTATAACGAGAAATTAGTTCATCATGTATCGTATTGATCGCATACAAACTACTATTAATGGAAAATGAAAACAAAACAAAACAAAACATATTCATTCAACAAGCATATATAAGTTCATTCAGCTGTGTTACTACTTCATTATAATCACATATTAGTTCATTATGATTCGTATTGATTGCATACAAACTACTGTCGCATACAAACATAGTAGAAAATCAAAACAAAACAAAACATATTCATTCAACAAGAATATTAGTTCATTCGGATGTATTACTACTTCATTATAATCAAAAATTAGTTCATTATGAGTCATATTTATCGCATACAATACAGAGCATGTCAGCATATCATATTATGATAAAAAATACTTCATTAGTGTATTTGTTACGCATTAATTCGACCTTTTACTTCATTATGAATATGTTTACAAACCTTCAACTGCGAATCTGAATCTGAATCTGTATCGAATAGAGTGTCTCCTTGATATTGTAGATCATCCAGAATTGATCAAATACTAGCTTCTTCATTATTGGTCGATGAAGATCCATCTTCAACCGCAGAATTTGTCGGTGTCGTTCCTACACCATCGAGCTGCCGATGAATTTCACGTGTAGAATTCTCCATGGATGACAATTGAAGTAGATCATGAATTGAAGGAATTGCGAAAACTGAGGCAGACCGATCAAGAATTTGATGCAGCATTTGCAAAACACACGATTGTTCGAAGATGCAGCAATTGAAGGAATTTGATCGCGATTGTTCGACGATGCAGCAATTGCAAAACAATCGTGAATTGAGGAAGCAAAACACGATGGAGGTAGAACGTGAATTGAAGGAAATGCAGATTGGGGCAGATCGCGATTGAGGTAGATCGTGGAGATCGATGCAGATTGAAGAAGATGTTGGTGCAGATTGAAGAATATGTTGATGCAGATTATACAGCTCACATAAATTGCGAGAAAATTGAGTAAAAATTGATGAAGATTGAGTGAAGATTGTATGAAGATCGAAGAGTTGAGAAGGAAAGAGATTCACGTATTGTTGAAGCTTAATAAACTGATTTCCAAAAATACCCCTCGGCATGTTTTTATTGAATAAAAAATTAAATTAATTCAATTAATCCTAACCACAAGATTAAGAAAATGGAGGGCCCTAATTTGATCTCTAGTTCGGCTCTTAAGATTGGTTCGACATTGATCACAACTCTATGTGGATCTATCTAGAGTTAATAAATCAAGACTTATCGAAAGACTATAATTTCCTACATTTAATAGCTTAAATTAAAATAAATCTATGCATAAATCTCTAAATATCAGACAATGACTAGCGCTTCTCTCTATACAAAAATCTTAACAAAAACTCTCATTTTCTAACTTAATCCCACAAATGTTATTGAAACTTATATGCATATCGTATAGTGTTACTTGAATATCGAATATTATTGGTGTTGTTAAATTCATAAATTATTTCAAAATCCAAGATTTTCAAAATCAAAATTTCTTGTCCAAGACATGGTGTGCTAGAAATAGAGGAAATTAAAATGAAGTGTTGAAAAAAATTGATTGGATAGTACTCCTAGAAATAATAAGTACGTTCCTGAACAAAATCAAATTTCTAGTAAACCAGAATCAAGTGTTTCTCACAACTCGAGCGCCATGCGTTCTACTTCTGAAATTGGTAAGTTGTCAGAAAACCTTTTCTGTTTCACATTCTTAGGCATTCAAGAATTCATTTTTAAGTTTGTAAAAATGGCAGGTGCATCGGTTATCGAGGCTGGTGCTAGTGGAGACCTCAACAAGCTTAAGGGTGAAGTCATTTTCTTGTTATTTCTTAACCCTTTTCTTGATTTCTCGTTGTGATAGTTTGATTTTGGCAGCAATTAGAAAAAAGGTTGGTGATAAGTGGGAATTCCGCAAAATATGCGATCAGTATAGTGACTTCTCCACTGGCTGGAATGTCTTGCATCACGCGGTTGAAATTGGACATTTTGAGATTTGCAAATTCTTGATCAAGAGCATCCAAGTTTCTGTTGATCCCTTCACTTACAAGAGTATTTTCTCTCTCTTTTCTTCTTACAATATTTATGCTATTTTGAATAAATTAGGGAGTGCCTATGTGATTCTTGATGAATTGTTTGTAAAACTGCACCAGTGGATACTCCAATAGCACAAGCTGCCAAAGGGGGACATGTCAAAATTGTGGAGTTTCTCATTGAACATGGTTCTGACACTAAACTTGCAAATGTTGAGGGATTCGCTCCCTTGCACTACGCAATTCTTAAAGGTTTGGCAGTTGTAATGTTGTGAAAGGCTTTGCTAATACTGATATTATGCTCTAATTGACTGGTTTTGTTTCAGGTAATATGGAGCTTATGAAATTGTTGCTGAGAAACCGTGCTTACGTAGAAGCACAGTGTGTAGATGGAACGCCTTTACAAATGGCTGTTTCTCGTGGAAATGTTGAGGCTGTCAAGTTTCTCTTGTCTAGTGGCGCAAACGTGGGCAAGCATAACCTTCTGTTGCACTGTTTGTCGATGATAATCTTGTTTAAATCATCGTTTGTTTTTCCATGGCATTATTAGGACAGTTTTTGTTTATTACTACTTTGCCAATCACACTGCTATGATCTTGTGATTTGCTGTGTTGACTAATGATGTAATCTTACGAGATTAATCCATTTGCTACTTTCCAATCTGCAGCCAGATTATTATTATGCAGTTGCGGACACCCCTCTTGGAATCGCAGTCAAGTCTCGCTCATTTGAATGCCTGAAATTGCTGCTCAAGGTATGTTTGGTGAATTGGAAATACTTGTGTTGTCTAATTTTCTGTTAGGGATTGATGTCTGTTGTTTTGAGATTGAGGGATGTACTTCAACGTCCGTTATCGTGGTAATGACTGTTTGCTAGCTAAATTATGATGATTTACTCAAATGGAAATCTCTAGGTGTCTGATGCCTTTTTCAGTATCTGAATTGCTTTTTCATGGTTTAAGTACTCTCTCCTTGCAGGCTAATGCAGACCCGAATGTCTATTTCAACGGGTTTAGTCCTTTGTCAGCTGCTGCGAGAGATGATGACACAAAATTTCTTACATCATTGCTTGCAGCTAAAGCAGATCCAAATTTAAAAGAAGAAGTTAGTTTCTTTGTTTCCCTTTCTTTACTATGCTATTATTCATCCTTCTTTAAACCAATTACTTCTCCTTTAACCTTATTGTATTGATAACGACGACTTTCAGGATGTCTTTAAACCTATCGAGGAGGCTGCTATGTTGCGTAACCGTGCAGCTATGGAGATTTTACTCCCAGTGACTAAACGGCTTGAATATCATCCAAATTGGACTATCGATGGCATAATCGAACACATCCAGTCTGATGAATTTTATGCATTGGTCTGAAACTTTACATTAATCGAAGTACATCTCAGCATCACTTTGATCTTCAATTGAACGCACAACCTCATCACGTTTCTTGCAGGGCGCGTTGAAAATGCAAATACTCTTGACTAAACTGGACAACAGAGGGATGGAATGCGCGATGAATAAGGAATTATACTCTGCAATGTTGCAATATAAAACGGTAAAACCTTTTCTTCTTCCAAGTGAGTGAATCATCCCGTCCTTGTCTACGTGTATGGAGTAGTAATACATGCGATGCGTAGGCTAGTAATTTTCGTCCATGTAACACGACATGGCTGTCAAAGCTAAGCATGTGGGAAACGCGCTTGGATTTGAAGATTCCTGCTTTGTTAGGTGCTCAGAAATGCATTAGACTCATGCCTGACCTCCCCATCCCCATTCGAGGAGAAATTGATTTTGCAGCTAATGTGATAGTTATGGTATGAAAATATGAAATACTACTTAAAAAGTTATAAATTCATCATCTAACAATTGATGATTTTGTTTTTTTTTTTTTTTGTGAAGAGATTCCTCATGACAACCCTTGCCTTCTCCTTGGATCCTTACAACAAGGCTGCTGGTAAATCATTTAGGTAACTGCACAAATTCTAATATTTTTCACCTTTTTTTTGTTATCAAAATATACAATTTATGTAACTTAGTGTTTTGGTTTTTGGTGGCAGAGTTTGTTTGTTTGATTACTTTGTTTGGATGACTCAGGCGAGCAGCTCGGACGAGATCTTGAGTATTATTGGATGTTTAACATCATAGATAATGTTGGATCATACTCTATGGTCACACTCATATACATTGATTCGTAGTGTTATGTTACATGCTTAATTGCATTGTTTCTCGGCTATATGTAGCATGTATATAGTACTATCGTTTTGTCCACATCGCTAAAGTGCATAACATAGAGGCAATTAGGTATAAATTAAAGAATCCACGAAACTGTGAATTAGGGATATAATCAACGAAACGAAGAAATAATTACGTGTGAGGGAAATGAAAAAAAACTGTGAATCACTCAGAAATGGTGTGTAAAGAAGGCACCCAGGGATGGCGACTTTGTTGAACGGTGTTGGTGAAGAGGCGGTCCACGGGAAGGTCGTGGAGACGAGCAGTAGCAAGGAGTTTCTCCAACTCTGTCTTGGTAATCTTGATCTTCACCATTGATGGCAAAGAGGTATCTTCCTCAGGCTTAGCCCATTCATTTTCCCACTCATCCAGAGATGCCCATGATTCACGCTTGCAACAGTTTCCCATCTCTCTTCTCTGCTGCCTCTCTATGCATACATATATATGAGCTATGTATATGTATGCCTGCACTTTTTTCTTTTTATATGGAACAACAAGTGTGAACACTTTGGTAGATGGCATAACTTCATTCCATGAGAATTGGACTAGTATTAAGTAGATTTATAGACCATTTGTTTCAAGTCAACTGCCAATTTTCTCAATAATTATTTGTTTATAACTTATCGTTTCAATAAAAATTCAGTGGTCTAGACATATTGTCATATGGTGCGTCCAGTCAATCACAATTATAGAAATATTATCTCTTCTTCTTTTTTTCATGCAAATGTGATTGATTGAACACACAGCATGATAATATGTATGGACCACTAAATTTTTATTCATTTTGAGATTTTTAGTTTCCTTAATACCATTGCATCATTCAATTGACCATTTGTTTTAGGTGAATTGGGAATCTTCTCATTACTTAGTAGTATTTGTTTATAACTTATTGTTTTAATTAAAATTCAGTGGTCTGAACATATTGTCACATGGTGTATCTAGTCAATCCCAATTATAGAAATATCCTCTCCTTTTTTTCCTATAATTGTGATTGATTGAACACATCACATGACAATATATCTGGACCACTGAATTTTTATTCAGTTTTGAGGGTTTTTTGTGTTTCCTTAATACCATTGCTTCATTCAAGATGATATTTCATGCAAAGCGATTGAATTGGTGGAAATTAGAAGGGAAAAAATTGGAATAAGATTTGAAATGACCAAGTAAACTAGATGGTGATGTGCTTCTAAATTTTGGAATTTTTATTAGAAAATTGAAATGGAAGATATTATTTTTCTGGAGATATTTGTGATACAGCTTAACTCTCCAAGATTAGTGCTGAAAATTCTGTCTTGCGAATGAATTTTAGAAACCGTGTGTAAAAGAAAGATCAACAACTTTGTCTCAGCAAAGGTCTATGTCGTTATCATATATACACTTGCGATAAAGAAATATGTCAACGTTTTGGTCCATTCAATAATTATATTTCATTTTAACACTTTAATTACACAATTGTTAGTCATTTTCATTCATTTATTTGTGAATTAATTTAATTAAATATATAACCGAGATTAAAAAAAATAAGAAATGATAAAATAGGTGGGGCTCATTAGTTGTAGACAATTTCTCTCGGAATTGATTTTCTCCCAAATCATTCATATCTGAAAACATTTTTAATGATGTCAATATTTATTACAGGAACAATCAATTTTAATTTAGTAACTTTTATGTAAAAATTAGTTTTTTAAAGTTGACGATGAAGGAAGAAATCGCACAAATAAAATCATAAAATTTAAATGTTTTGTGTATGGCATTATTGGCATATGCAATGAACGAGTTTGAATCAGCATTCATTAGTTGATTCTTTTGATTCAATGTAAAATTAAATTGATCAAATAATCCAATTGTACTTCTTTATGTATTTCCATTTTTCTGCTTGTAATATCTTTAAGTTAACTTTTAAAGAAACTTTATCATAAAAAATTGATATAAATAGATCTTTCTATTTTTCCATCCAAAGACTCACATTCATTAACCGGCGAAGTGGTTGAATTTAATATCATTTGAATTGAGCCTTCAATTTAATTTAGTCATACTGAATCAAAAAATAATAGTATAAAAATATTTCATATACCATAATTTTAAAAAGGAAAATAAAAACGCAACTGTAAATCATTAAGTGAAATGACCAACTAACAAATTTAACCACTGTGATTTTTAAAATGGCTGATAGTTTTTTTTATTTCATGACCCTATCTTCCACTATATTTAGAAAAAAAATTATCCCCAATTAATAATTATCGTTTTGCTTCGAATGTCCATGACTTTCAACGTTTTCCATAAAAAAAATAAAAATGTCCCGCGATAAAAAATTTGGTGAAGGAAGGGTGATTAATCTGCCACGACGTCGTTTTAACCAAAAATTAAAAATACTTTGATTGGCTCCGACCATTTACACCAAATTCAAATTCATTTTAGTTTAAATATCACATCAAATATGATTCTACTCTAACCGCAATTCATTTTAGTATAAATATCACGTCAAATATGATTCTACTCTAACCAATTATACTGAACTCAAACTTAAGCAAATATTCTCTATATTATGCATTTTTTATTCACAAAATTTGAAAAAGTTTTTAGTTTTGGTTTAGTGTAAACTGAAAGATATAATATTTTTTCACTCAAAAACCAAAATTGAGATTGGTTTTGAAGTAGTGTTGGAGCTAATACCTATCTGGCTATCACATTTTAGGTTTTAGTGTACTTTTAGAGATGATCTTAGGAGTAGTATTTTGTTTCTAACTCTAGAAAGTCTCTTTGTTTTGATTTTTTCTTTAAAATTTTAGATATTTTTTAAACACGACAAAAGTTCAAAACACAAAATAATAGTATCAGTATTTTATTTTATTACTCACTCCTTCCCCTTTTAGAAATTTTGATTTTCTATTTTAGTCCGTCCGCAATAAGAAATCTTGCTTCCTTTTTACTATCAATAGTATAGATAAGCCTCATAATTTACCAATACATTTCACTCATATTTTATAAAAAAATAAAAATATAGAGCAGATCTTATACTTTATTATCTCTTCCTACCCACTTTTCTGGATCAAGATTCAACTGGTAATATAGAAGAAAAAGAGTAATAAATAAACAAAAAATTTATAAATTACGTCACATTGGACTCGAGTGAGACATGATAACAACATCCTTTTTGAAATTGCCGTAAATAGAAGTTGTATAAACATGGTGAAAGAGGGCCTAGATGGCGCATGAAATTGCGTGCACATAGTGGCAATCCACAACCCAACACACATCCCTCTGCTTAGTGTCACCTCCCAAATTCCTCACACTTGTTGGATTTGTACACTCTGTTTCACCAACTCCCGAATCCACATGTACACCACTGATCCTGATGATTCCTCGCCCCAATAGAAGCCCCGCCGCCACTCCTTCTCCGCAGCCTCGAAACCGCCCTCTCTCCGCCAGAAACCTCGCCGCCTCGCTGTGGCGCTCCACTGCTGCCGGCGGCACCGCCTCTTTTGATCGCCTCTGTTTTCAGGTGATCGATCCTCTGTTTTTCACCATAACTTCTAATGATTGCTTTTCCCCTTTTTCTATTCCCTAATTGAGTTTCAAATTTCAAACGAATTGGAAATTTTGACACAATTCTCATTAATTCATGGAATTTGGGAGGAAATAATAGTTGCTCTAGGTTCTGCCTTTAGTAGTAAGCTTTGAATGATTGTTCTTCCATATTAAATCGATCAAATTTTATGTTGTGCTTGTGTTTTTATCTCTCACGTTTGTGATTCAGTTTTTTTTTTACTGTGCAATTTCAGTTTCCGACTCACAATTTGGAAGGAGCTACGAAATGGGATTGCTCTGACTATTTTAAATCTCGAAAACATGTAAATGAAGTCGAAACGGGGCGAATGAGGATGATGGAAGTGATCGAGAACATGGCCGATGGTGTTAGAGCCGAGAGGAGGATTTGTAAAGATATAAAGAAGATGAATGCATCTCTTCTCCGCGACATTGGTGATGTTAAGTCATCAGCAGTGAAGCTCCTCCACAATCTCCAGAGGGAGAGGAAGGCGCGAGTGGAGTTAGAGGGCGCGTGCTATGGTCTAGCAAGAGAGATCGAAGGAAGAAGGGCGGAAACATTGGCCTTGAGGGAACAACAACAAAGGGTTAGATTGGAAGTTGAAAAGGAGAGGAGAATGAGGCAAATGGCTGAGGTTTGGAGGGAGGAGCAAGCGCAGATCAAGTTAGCCGAGGCAAACGTTATACTAGAGGATAAGTATGCCGAGGTAAACGGCCTCATAGCCGAGCTCAAAGCATTCCTGACAAGTTCAGATTCAAACTCAAATGCAGAAATTCTAAGTGAGGTTTTTGGCCTTGTGATGACCAAAGGTGCTAAGGAGTCAAACAACGCGCGAAAAAGTGAAGCTGGAACGAGAAGTGGCGGTCATGGTGAGGGATCGATGAATAAAGGCTCAAGCACTGGTCAAATTTGCTCAGCAAAGGCTAAAGGCTCATCAAGGGTGATCAATGGGTGTTCGGCTAGGAGGAATCCGCACATCGTTCGAGCTATGAAGGGGCATATTGAGTGGCCGAGGCTTGGCTCGGGAAGCCAAGTTGGAGAGCCAGAAAATGGTGCTGAGGCACAAGGCTTAAAAGTTTGATTATATTTACTTAGATCACACTATACATACTTTGTTCATTTCTTGTTAGAGTAATTGAGTCATCTTGTCCTTGACTATTTTGCATGATAAATGGGTCCCTTTTACCTCAAGTTTCCCATAATGAAATTATAGAATGTTGATATATGCATGTGTGTGTATGTGTGTGAGAGAGGGAGAGAACTGTCCTTTACAAGCATCCAATGTAGGATGTTTGATTGAATCATCATCATTCCATGTTGTTTCTTGTGCACCATTTCTTATACTCAACCAACTACTACTATAATTTGTTGACATTTTTTTCTTTTTTCTTTTGGATGATATGACATAGGTCGATTTTTTGGGGATATTTGTTTTGAGACTTGAGATTGAGGGTCTTGACAACAACTGGATTAGAATTTCCATGGGTGTTGAAATGAAAGCCCAATTGTGAATGGGTGAAAGCCCATCTGGTTTAGTAAAGCCTAGTTATATACTAGTAATGAAATGATATTATTATGATTCGATTTTGTCTCATTCTTAGAAGTGTTTTACTTGAAAATATTTCACCATTTAGTACTCATCGTTTGATTTTTTGAAATAAATTGTCCCATAAAAAATCCATGGTGGGCGGAACATCGACGTGCAGTCGAAATTACATGTTAATAGAATAATCGAAGTGTAATTTTGGATAATCAACGCGTAATTTCAATTGTAACGTTAATATTTTGATAGCTAATCAAATTATATTCAACTAAACAATGAGCATTTTCGGATAAACGCCCAAATAATATGACAAAATATTACCAGTATTATAAAGTGGAAAAGTAAGAATTTGGTGGCTATCCCTATATATTGAATGGAACCTTCTAACCCTCACACTTATTATTACATTGACAATTGAGACAGCCATACATACATGAGTCATGCAAAGCTTATTGGCAATATATAATGATCTGGAAAGGCTTATTTTTCAACATGACAACTGATGAGAGGCCAATGCTACTTGCACTTATAAAGTTATTAGATGTATCGAGATAGAGATCTTATAAAGTTGCTTCGAATCGTTACATCAACAGGCTAGTAAAAGGCAACACCCTTTTAATTATATATGAGAATTCAACCATCAATAGTTGGGTTGGATTGGATAGGAACACATTTCTAATCAAGACCAGCCCTAATGGAAGGGCCCTCAAATTTGAAAAGCATCCATTTTTATTTTGTTTAATATAAATAAGTTTATTACCTATAGCCCAATAGTCATTACCTATTTGAGAAAAATTCTCTTCCATTACAGCAATGGCTATCACTGATTTGGTTGAATCTGTGATGGTTTTTCAGTAGGTGATCTTGATTGATTATCATTAATAAGTAATTTGTGAATATAATATGGTGACTAGAAAATATGCATCTTGAAGTATAAACAATTAAAAAAAACATTGCTGAGGTGATGACAATTCACAAATTTCTACTAAGTTTCAAGAAACAAGAAAATTTCGGTGCACGTATTTAACTAGATAGGATCGTCGAGACGTCCAGTTCCTATAGAATCTATCGCTAAAATCCCCTTAGAGGGGGATAAGTCTAAGCGGAGCGAAAATGATTTTTCATGATAAAATGCAAAGTATTAGTATCACATAAAATTTGTGAATGATTGATTTCTGTAATGATGAGTAAGGAAAGTCCATCTTTATATTGAAGAGGATGTATTGAATTCACAATTCAAAGAAAGAGGTGTGCACCTTTATTCACAGCATTGAAAACATTAATTATGGGTTTAAGAATCAATTATGTGCATTAATTGTATAAGAGTAAAGGTCAATTTGGTTCAAAACATTCTCTATTTTAAAAAATAGGTCCATAACAAATAAAAATGTTGACGAAGTAGTCCTTTTTTTTATGGTTCCGTCAAAAAACAACGGTCAACGCTAATTGCACAATGGCATGACTGTTAATTTTTTGACGGAACCATAAAAAAAAGTCATTAAGACAAGAATTTCATTTGTTATAGACCTGTTTTTCAAAAAGTGAATGTTTTGGACCAAACTTTTATTTTGGTTATATGTTGAGGACCAAAATTAATTTTTACTCACTGTATAATGTATGAAAGACCAACCCTTCAAGAAATGATAAATGCCACACTTTGACAAATAGTATTACTTTAATCATTAGCATGTTAATTTTATACTTTGATTGTAGAAAGGATGATATTAATCAATTCTTGATTGTCACTAAAATGACGACAGATTTGATTGGTTATGGTTTAGCCAAGAAAATGACCTAATAAAGCATAGATTATCAAGCATTTAATCATTGAGGTACAAGGGACCTAGCATTAATGAAAACGTAGAAAAACCCCACTTTGTGTTGAAAGAGCCACTACTCTCACTTCATGTGGGGAAGACAAATAGTGAATTTATAATAATGTTTCAAATATTTTTTTGTGAATATGGTCTTCATTAAATAAATTTGCAGAAATTGATGTTGAATGACATGGAGTTTGAAAAAATCTTAATACAAGTACACAAGGTTTTGCACAATTTTTTTTTTACGTCAAGTAAAATAATTTCTCATACTTATACAATGGGTAGGTACAATATATCTTACCAAAACCATATACCGCATACCTTTACCGAAAAGTTGGTATGTGAAAAAATCGTACCTTTACCTTACCAAATTTTCGGTATACCTTATCTTGCGACTCCAGTCACTCCACCCGCACCGAACCGGCGAACCCAACCCGATGCGCCACAGTCTGGTCTACAAGTGGATTACACTTTTCTATGCTGTGAAAAGCCAAGATTCTGGTTTATTTTCTCTAATTAAATCATTATTATACGCTGTTTGTTTAAATTATTCGTTAATTGTGATCCTGTACTTGTGATCACTGATTTTATTACCAACATTATGGTGTCCGTTTTGAACAGAATCTCATTATCAAATAAGTAATGATTATACTATAGTATTTGTTGTACTTAGAAGAATAAGAAGAGGGGAAATTTGATTGGCCGACATCGACTTGACTTTATAACTGCATTTAAACCATCAAAATTGGAATCTTCATCGTCATTACACATCTCAATAATATATTTCCTGTTGATCGATGTTATATCGTGGCCAAATTGCGGCGATTAATTGCATTTATCATTAAGTAAGTATTCCATCAGTCTCTAAGTAAGAGTTCCAATCATTTTTCCGCCCTTTATTTTATAAAAATAATAGTAATAAATAGTTAAAATGGAGAAATGGTAAAGACTCTCACTTTAATAGCTTCTCAGCATTATTCTCTCTTACTTTACCATTTCTCCATTAAAGCAACATAGAGTATCATTTTCACAAAACGAGTGTAAAAAAGTGACCGAGACTTCTAAAGTGGTACGGAGGGAGTAATTAAATATGCAGACACACACATAATAATAATAATAATAATAATAATAATAATAATAATAATAATAATAATAATAATAATAAATAAATAAATAAAAGAAAAAAGAAGAAGTACATTTTGAAATGTGGTACGATAGCAAATGCAAGAAGAGATACGCTTTATTGACAGTATTTTATTTTCCATAATATATTAAGAGGGAGAGAGAAATAAATAAATCAAAATATGATGATCTACAATCATTGAGACCTAGAATCTTGAGCATATCGTTAATTGGTTAGCTCATCATAATCATAGGCCTATAGGAAAGACAAGGTTAATATTTGAGTAAATGGACATTTCGCATTTTTGCACATATTTAAATATACTACGTCATTTCTCTGCTATTAATAATTTGATTTTTCATTTTAATCCGTTCATAAAAATTAAAATCCTTCTATTTTTAATAAATTTTATACCGTTCATTTCTCTAATGGAAGATATGTTTAGAATATAAATTTAATTACCCGTACCAATTTAATTCGTAAATAAATTTCAAAATATAATGAATTGAATTCTTATAAAAATTACTGCGTTTCATTTCACTGTGGTGAAATAAGCAATAAACAAATAAGAGAGATTCCTTACCTAATAAAGAAAAACAAAATGCAACTTCAAGAGCTTGGCAGTCGGGATGATTTTGTGCATAACTCAATTTGTAATTTTTAACTTATTTTTAGATTGTACAAAAAAGGTAACAAAATGTTGCAATTAAAATTCTCACATTTTCAAATTCCCACCATTTGGGAGCTTCATTCAAATTCGAAAAAATCAAAGTTTGGGCTTTGACAAATTTGAAATATTTATATCAATGTCTCTAATGCCATTTGTTGTAATATTTGGAAAATTAAATCTTTTGTAAAATAAAATTGACTTATTTGTATAGAAACTTCTTTATTTTCTCTAATTAATGAATTGTACCAAGAATTATTCATACATCAGATTAACATACACATGGTTACCAAAGATACGAAGTTTTAGCATAATTCGTTCAACAAGTAAAGTTTCTATCTACTCCCTCCATCCCATAGAAACATGTCATATTTCCCTTTTCATCAGTCCCATACAAATAGTCTATATTCATTTATGACAAACTTTTCCTATTTCTCTTTTACTTTATCTTTAATACGTCCCACCATTTAGACACAATTTTAACTATTTTTTCCCCTTCTCTCTTATTTTATCAATTATGCATTAAAATTTGTATCAACCCCTATAGGATGAAGGGAGTATTTTGTAATTAATTGTGCACAACACAATCCAGTTACGAATCTATATCATATGATTCACATTTTTATATGTAACTTGTGTTGCGTATCATTAGATGATGGACAATAATTTTAGACGTATACGAAGTGTGGTCCATGTATTGCATTTGCTCAACATTTCCAAAATTATAGGGAACGAACAATAACAATCACCTCATCATTAACATAATAACATAATTATTAATAACCTCGTCATTAACATATGCAGTAATCGAACAGATATAATGAACCGATGTGAAATCTTGATAATGTTTTCTGTTAATATTGAAGACGACAAGTAATTTTCTGGTCCCACCAACTCTATTCACGGCCGTCCAATAAGCCTATAGAAAGCGACTCCACCTTGCTCTTCTTGTACTGCTCCGCACACGAGCAAAACCACGAGATTCTTTTCTTTTATTGATTTTTTCACATTATTAGAGCAACACCGTAGCTCGCTTCAAAAATAGGGGACAATTTATTTACTTGGATTTTGCATCTCTCTCACTCGACTCTCCAAATAAAAGAAACAAATATTCAAAAAAGAAATGTACAAATTCAAATATTAAATTAAAATGTCATTACCAATTCATTTAGATAATCTCACTAATAGTAATTTTTTAGTCAAACCAGTCTTCTGTTACTCCCTCTTTACATGGAATAATATCCACAATTGTCATTTTAGTACTAGTGTTTTAGATAAATGTACCACTATTTCCACTAATTTATTACTCCCTTCGTTCCATAGTAATTGAGACAAAACTTTTCGGCACGGAGATTAAGAAAAATTGTGTTAGGTGAGTTAAGTAAAGAGAGAATAAAATGGAAAATGAAAAAGGTAGAGAGATGAAGATAGAAAAAAGTAAGAGAGAGTAAGGTAGGTGTGGAAAAATGTGTTGACTTTTACTAAAAAGGGAAATGAGTATATTACTATGGAACGGACGGAAATGGAAAAACGTCTCTATTATTATGGAACGGATGGAGTACGTTATATAAATATGAGACTACATGTCACTAACTTTTTCAACCACTTTGATTCACATTTTCTTAAAATTCGCATTGAGTCAAAATGAAACTTTAAATCGTGGACGGATGAAATACTATTTTTTAAAATATATGTTATGAACCACAAAAAAGGCTTGGTGCAGTTTTTTTTTGCCGTATATACTCAAGAACGACCACCGTCGAATTCCTTCAAAATATTGTAGAAGTATTTATATTTTTTTGTTATGATATTTCAGACAAACATCGACACAATATTTGTATCATTGCATGCATGTTAGTAATTATGTAAATTATGCGTATAGTAATATTGTTTCATACAGTTTCATGGACACTTATATCTATATATAATTGCGTATACAATTAAATAAATAGTAATTTAATTGCTGTTGATATAAGAAAGTTTTTGTTATACGTACTAGTAGTGGAACTGGAATAATTAGAGTTTCAAATTTGAATATAGTGGGCTGATTTATAGGTGAAAGAAACAAAAATTGATTTTGAATGCTACGAAGCGAAAGAAAGATAAAAGTAGTAATGCTTTTGAAAACGATGTGATTAATTAATACTCCTACTATAGATGATTAGTGTCTACATTCAATTAACACGCGCCCTTTTGATTTTACAGTTTCCTTGCCATCTTCATGCTTCCCTTTGTCTGCTTTGCGGCATTCATCAAATTCAGACAAAATGAAACCCAGATTCAAATGAAATGAACGGCTGGGCCCCACCTCCCCCCGTTACGACATGATTTCGTTATATATACAGCCATCGCAGTTGAGTTTCGTGTACATGCTCAATTATTACTTACGTATCCAAAATTTTTTACGTTTAATTAACAATTTTCTTTCTTTTTAATTTTTTTAAATTTTTTTCCGCCCGCCGGTACGCCAAATTGCCGGCAGCCAGAGCTCAATTACATCATAGAAAAACAGAATTACTAGGAAATCAATGGCAAAGGGTGGTCGGAAATTGACCACCAGCCGCAGCGAGCGCTATTTAGGAAGTTTCAGTGGGGAGGCGGCGGCGGCGGCGAGCTCTGCGTCGGAGCTGAGAGAAGAAGACGTCTGGTCAGTAACCGACGGCGCCGCCAATGGAGAGTGGGGCTCACGCGCTTCCGCCGCCGGCAATGGGAGCTTCCGCCACGGGCAAGTCGGCGGCCTGTCGTTGGCGTTCGACGAGCCCGGGGGCGGCGCGGCTTCGCGGAGGGTCATCCGCCAGTTCCGGATGCAGGATGACGTGGCGGGGTTGCCACGTGGCATGGCCACGTCGGCGCCGGTCAACGTGCCAGACTGGTCAAAGATTTACCGGGTCGACTCGGTCGAGTCGTCGCATGACTCGGACGACGGGTTGGACGATCCCGAGATGGTTCCGCCGCACGTGTACCTGGCGCGCGAGCACTCGCGGAGTCGGCACTCAGTGTTTGAGGGGGTCGGCCGGACGCTCAAGGGCCGGGATTTGAGCCGGGTCCGGGATGCGGTGTGGAGCCAGACCGGTTTCGATGGCTAATTATGTGCCATGTATGTAGTAATTATTAGTACTATCTCTTTGTGTATTTTTTTTTCTTCTCTTTAGACAAATTTGGATATTTGTGAATGGGTGATGACTCTTGACTCAGCCAAGGAAGGAAGTTGGCGGCCGTTGGCCTAATTACAACCGAAGATTGGTTTATTTCCATCTTTTGCTCAAGTGTATTTAGTGATGTGGTCATTTTGCCTCAATCATTAAGATGTAAAGAATTAAGTTGGTAATTGTATTTGTATAGATGATTAATGTAGCTTAAGATTCATTAATTTTTAATCCTCCATCCGACAATACGAATCCCTTTTGTCATTTTGGTTCAACTGTTAATAAGAATATAATTTCATTTTTAACTATAAATAGTAGTTAGTCCACGTTCCACTAAAACGTATTTCACTTATTATAAAATAGTAAAGAAATTTATATTCAACTAACCTTTCTTATACTCGTGCTGAAAAAAATGGACTCCTAATTATAAAAGATGGTATTATTATTCAGGATTCCTTCCATATCTAAATTGGGTTGAAAAAAATTAGTGAAATATGAGTCTAACTTTATATATTGATTTTATAATGGAATGTGGGGTTATTGAGTAAGGCATTATTGGAGAAGGAAATGTGGTTAAATTCAGACTTGCTCGAAGCTATATCTGTTGGGAAAGTGACAATTCTATGGTTATTTACTAGTACAAAATTGTGGCCTATTTTGTCTCTTGCAGTTGGGTTTAATGCATTATCTTGTACTCCTATGTTGTGACCAGCCCATTCGGCCATTCCCACACATTTTTATTGTTAACTAATTCAAAAAAATTCAATGCAACTCTTCCCCTACATATACACCATTGATCATACTGTTAGTACATGCAATCATAAATTAATTTGGACTAAAATGATTTCAATTCACACACATATTATGTATGCTGATAGAGATGTGATTACTTTTTTTATATACATTCAACTTTAATAAACATATATATGTAGACCATGAAAATTGTTAGATTTGGAGAAAGTAAAAACCACACAAAAACTGGAAAATAAGTTAAACTAGTGTTTTTAGTAGGAGCAAAGGTGGGGGTGTATATGTATAAATTATTCAAATTTGATTTAAAATTTGGAAGAACCAAAAATTTTCTGGGTCATTTGGATTGTGATTCTTTTTTAAGAACAACTTCTTTGTCATAACTTTATCGAATTGTCTGATTAATTCAAATCAATAAGTAGATTTCGGGTTGGGTTGACTTCCTTTGCGTTGAATGACGTAGGGACACAAGCAAGTGAGTCGAAGATGAGTGAGAATTTATGAACTAGTACTTTAAATTTGATTTCAAGTTTGGAAGAAGCAAAATTAATTTAGGTCACTTGATTTGTGATTTTTTTTCAAATTATTGTCATAACTCTATCACATTACCAAGCTATTCGAACCAATATGTAAATTTCAGGTTGAATTGACATCCCTTGTGACGAATGACGTAGAGACACAAGCAAGTGGACCGAAGGTGGGTGTAAACATATAAATTATTAAATTTAATTTCATGTTTGGAAGAAGCAAAAATGTTGAAGGGGTACATACCTTCTTCCCACCTTTTTGAAGAAAATGGTTACACGCATTTAATGGTTTCACCATCGCTCTGCCTCTCATTTCCTCCCAATTTAGTGAGGTCCACTTCCATAAACATAAACAACAAACATCTTTACAACACATCATTCACTTCAACACAATATCACCAATCAAATATTGAGTGTTTCTCAACTACATACATTTTAATCAATAGGGTTGTCGATTGTAAACCAACTACTCTTAAAATACTTACGTATTTGCAAATGAAAAAACAGCATGTGTAAAATTAATCGCACTATGTTAATAGAGTGCAAAATAGGTACTTAATAAGTAACTAGCTATGCATGCAATCTACAAATTTAATGATTGAACTATTAAAATGACAGCCATATATTCAATTGGTGTTAATAAAATAAATGTTACTACTAATTATAGAATTGTACTAATAAGTTTCTATCAACAATAAAGAATAAATAATTTGTGTAAATAGTTGATTGAAGAATGGTGCATGTGATGTACTACTCTATTCATGAATGTCCCAATAATGGAGACATCGCCATACAATAGTTTAGTAAATGCGTATCTAATCACGAACGTGATTGTGAACAATATATTTCGTTTCTAAAAAATTGGCCGTGAAGCGTATCAACAAAGTTATAGGTTCAAATATCGTGACAAATATTATGTATAATTAAATACACATTATATAAAAAAAATATATAAATTCAGTGTGTGATAAACAATGAAAGACATTGCAAAACATGGAATTTTAATGAATAAGTATTGAATATCAAAAGTCTACATGTTTACCTTGAATCATCAGTATTGTTTGCCGCTAGTTGAATGGGGTATGTCGTCTGTGTGCCTATTTATATAGGACTAGGGCACAAAACTCAGTAATCTGAAAACAATCCGAATAACATCTGTTCTTCGTTTCTATCCGTGGACGTAGCCAACACAACGTTAGTGAACCACGTAAATTTTGTGTCTCTTTACGTTTCTATTTGTCTCGATTACACAATTGCTCTATTATGTCACAACAATTATATATACAAAAGTTTTATCTAAATATCTTAAATATCAGTTTCAGTACTAAATAGTGGTTGATGTATAGTGGAGGTGAAATGATCGCAACTTATGAGAATTGATAGTATATTATAACGAATAAAGTGGCGATAAAAATGTGTACATTTCCTCACGAGCCCAATTGTACAAAAAATGATACTATGATGTTTACATTCCTCACGAGCCCAAATAATTGGGCCACAGTAGATGCCTAGGGAGGGCCCAGCCCACTTCAATTTTAAGATTCACATCAAACTATTTTTTTCCCCCTATTCTATTGCATAATATACTGTTGATATCATTATTGTAAACTCAATATAAAATGAGTGTTTTATAAATTGCATTCAATAGAGTGTTTTTATATGCGACTCTCAACTGTCAGTGTTATTGTATCGTTTGCAGTTTGAAAATTAGTAGTACTATTATAAATAGACGTGTATTGGATTCCAAATGTATTAATTCCACCCATACATATTAATTTGACGACAATATTCAATTATTTCAATAAATAGCTGTATTTGATATAGAATAATATCATAGCCGAGAAAGCATCAGCTCCAATTGCTATAAGTTATGAAAATAATAAGTCAATAAAACAGTAGTACTACAATATAATTATTTAGGCCCACCCATCCATTAATTTTGGGCCAGATATACTATTAATTTGCTACTTGCACAAAAACAGTAATAATTGGTTGGTCAAAGAAATTTCATGTTCAAACCATACAGTCTTTATTAATAAATATTTATTATTGGATTAAATTCAGGAAGATCGACAGGCACAATAGCTGCATTAAACTATATTGAAATATTAATTAGAACTATTAATTCATGGATATATATATTAAAAAAGGAGTAAATACCAAATCTGGTCCTGAATATATGTCTATTTTACAATTTTGATCTTATACTTTATCTTTTGAATTTTTGCATTCTGAACATTTTAACTCGGATCCCAATTGGTCATACACTAACAATTCCGTCAATTTCCAAACGACTTTAACCTAATTTTGACCATTTTTTATGGTTTTAAAAGTCTCATTCGGATTAAAACCGCTTAAGTGCCCCTTGAATTCATGACTTATCGCCCTATTCATTAATGAAAAAAAAAGAAGAAATTGTTTGATTTTTTTATAGGATAAATAATGAATTTCATCATATTTAGTAACAGTTTAATAATTTTAAAAAATCATTCAATAATTATAAAATTTAGATTTACTTATAATCATTTCAAAGGCTAAATCGTTGAAAAATTATGCATGAATATCAATATCGTTTATTGATATAGAAATATAAAATTCATGGTTGAAAACACATCTCGTGATAAAATTTGGGAAATTATAAAAAAATTCAACAAATATTTTAAATAAATAAAATAAACTTAAATTTGATAATTTTTCTGATTAATTTACAGAATTATGGCGGCGCCACGGCCACCACTCCATCTGAAAGAGCCGCCGGAAATTTGGGAGAGGAGCAGATTTAGTTTGTAAATTGAATAGAAAGAGACATATTTTCCAGGCTAGTTTGATAAAAAAAGAAAAAAAGAAAAAAAAAAGGAGTGAGAGTGAGAGAAGAGAGTGAAAAATCTCACGTGCGGCGCATGTGATCCATGGAGGCAGCTGAGTTCCTTCCATGGGAATTTAATGCATCATGGTCTCACCCCCTTTGGGTGGTTGTAGCAGCACAGCATATGGTAATTACCGGAGATTTTTCCCCACCAACAAAATCACGGTTATTTCCAATTCCGCAGTGGGGCCTCGCTTTCTTCTTCACAGTTTATGTACAGCTATTGCTGCCCCCACTCATTCATGGCTGCCCCAACCCTCTTCCCTTCCCCTTAAATATTCTTTCTTTTCTCCTTCTACCTTGACCTCCAAGTCTTCTTCTTCCTCACACATCACTATATTCTCACTTTCTTTTGTTTTGTTAAGCTGCATTATTCCCCAATTTCATTAAATTGAGGTTGGAGCTAGGTCGAAATGAGGGGACGTTTGCACATTTTTGGTTCAATTCTGCTTCTGGTGATTTTGTGTGAGAATTTCTGATTTTACTTTTAAAACTATTTTTTTGGATAATTTGTTTTTGTTTTGCCTCGTTTATTGAATGGTTTGTTAAGTTTGATGCTTTGGTTAATCTTGGCAAGTTTTGGGGTTTTCAACAAATAGTTGGCTTGGTTTGTGATCTGAATGTGGTTTGAGGGGATGAGATGTTTCCAAGATTGAGTCTTTGGGTTGAGTTCATTAGTGTTTTTGTCTCTGTATTTTGGTTTTCTGCATTGGCTATCTTAAATTCTTGAACTCTGGTGATATGAAGTTGATGGGAATGGCGCCCACTTTCTTCAATATAATGTGGTGTCATGTGCTTGATAATGAGACTGGGAATTTTTCAAGGAAAACCATTAGGGTTTAGGATTGGGGATTCTGTGTTCTTAACCTTTTTACGCGTGATGACGAACATTCTCGTGATATGGCCCCTTTTAAGTGTCACGATTAATTATGGCATTGAATATGTTAACCAAGAATTAGATAGGAGTAGTTCAGTGTTTTTTATGGCTTCCCCATTTCTGTATTCGCTATGAGGAAATGATTACCAGTGACCTCCATTAGGGAATTCTGGAGAAATAGAATTTCAATTCATGTTTTTTCTCAATCAAGATAAGCTAATGATGGTTAAGTCTACTGACTCTACTGGTAGTCTAGTAATCTCAGTCTCTCAGCTTCTATATGTACAACCATCAGTTATCAGTGATTGATGATTATTTGATTTAGGATATGTTGGACTCAACTATGTCAAGATTATTGTAATTCATCAGCTATCTACCTTTGTACAGTTTGATGAAGCAGTCAAATATAGCTTATCTGTGACTAATAAATTCTGCAGTTATGATCTTCATTAACATTATATTGCATTTTCGGTATGGTTTGTTTACAGTATTCTAAACTTTCGATTCTTTATACTGTGAACTTGCTGCTTGTTCAGGTATACATGAATCATCTGGCAACTTTTTGGGTGATTCCAAAAGTTCTGCTCTGGCAGAAAGAAGGGCGGATTTACTTTTACCCCAAATTTCCCCAAATGCTGCTCCTCAGCCGCTCCTTCCTCTTCTTGCCCCATCTCCATTAACACCATTCACAAATATTAGTATAATCCCCAAATTATCTGGTTTGTCACTCTCACATTCTATACTCCAAAAAATAGACATCAATCTTCATGTTATTTCACGTTCGTACTAATTCAAATTTCTATCTGTACAGGAACTTGTGTGCTGAACTTTACGGCACTATCAAACATGATGATGGTGACATCAACCGATTGTATGGCTGCATTCGCACCAGTTTTGGCAAACGTAGTGTGCTGTCCTCAAGTGGAGGCTACATTAGTGATTCTCATTGGCCAATCTAGTAAATATACCAATACGCTAGCTTTAAACGGAACACTTGCTGCACATTGCCTTGCAGATTTTCAACAGATTTTGGTGGGTCAGGGAGCCAACGATAGTTTATCCAAGATTTGCTCGATTCATTCATCGCATCTTACTGGAGGTTCTTGCCCAGTTAGCGATGTTTCCGAGTTTGAGAGCACTGTAGAAACATCTAACCTTCTAGCTGCCTGTGGGAAGGTTGATTCTGTGAATGAATGCTGCCAGCAAGTTTGTCAGAATGCTATTCTCGATGCTGCTAGGAAGCTAGCCGAAAAAGCTTACAGCCTTCTAAGCCTAGACGGTTCTCATGTTCTCTCTGATCATACTAGGATTAATGACTGCAAAAGTATTGTACTGCGATGGCTTGGAAGTAAACTCGAGCCTTCTCGTGCAAAAGAAGTTCTTCGAGGAATATCTAATTGCAAAATTAACAAAGGTAAATTTGATCAATACTATATGATATAATGTATAAAAATTGAATTTTAACTTCTCTCTCCTCCCTTTACATTGCTACTGCAGTATGTCCTCTGAAATTCCCAAACATGAGCCGTGTCATAGAAGGGTGTGGTGCTGGAAAGAGTAATCAGACAGCTTGTTGCAGTTCAGTTGAGAGCTATGTCTCTCACCTGCAAAGGCAGAGCTTCGTCACAAACTTGCAAGCCTTAAATTGTGCTGCGGCACTTGGAGTAAGGTTACGGAAAGCAAACATTACCGAGAACGTCTACAGCCAATGTCATATTAGCCTCAAAGACTTCTCCCTCCAAGGTTAGTTAGTTCTCCAGTGTCATTACAAACATAAATGCAGAAGGGCTGCCGCTAATGCTGAAAATTTCGTTGTTTTGTCATGCCGGTCTGCTTGGGCATCGATCACATTAATTATGCAGTTGGCGTTCAAGGTAATTTTCCAACTTTCGCTTTCACTATTTGTGTTCACTACTATAACCAACTCGATAGGTTTGATTGCGTTTTTCAATAGCGTTATAGAAGTGCATATGAAACCCTGACTATTTAGAGACAGATGCTTTATAAGCTTGTTGCTCTCGAAGCTGAGAAGTTTCGAAAAGATTCTTTTGCTTTGGTTTCTAAGAGAATATATTGCTGCTAAAGGATCTCCATTCGTGGATTCTAAGTTCTTAACTTGCAACCTGATTTTAATCACTTTTGAGTAAAACAAATAAGTGTAAATAAACTGAAATCCGATTCAATGAAGTAGTTCTTATGTTTTTTCATATTTTTAACTGATTATGATCATTTTTGTTGGAGTAGAATCCGGATGCCTTCTTCCCAGCTTGCCATCGGATGTAGTATTCGACCAGTCTGCAGGGGTCAGCTTTCTATGTGATTTGAACGATAACATTCCCGCTCCTTGGCCTACAACCACACAGCTGCCAGCTTCGTCGTGCAACAAAAGTATGTTTGATAATCTATGTTGTGATTTGTTTGAAGGATGTTTCTGTTGAGAACTACTCACGGACGTAACTTTTTTCGTGCAGCCATCAAAATTCCTGCCCTTCCTGCAGTGGCTTCTGGGCAAAAAAGTAAGTCCACTCTGTACACTATAATCCTTCTATTTCTCATCTCTAACACTGCCTTTTGCCATTCGTAAAAATGCTTCATGTCGCGTATTATAATATGATCACCATTCTCGTAAAACTTGGTATATTTCAGTAGTTTCATGGAAAGACAAGAGGGTAAAAACTCAGCAATTCATTCCCTTTTGATGCTATTTTTTGTTTGTGCTGTTGCTGAAATGAAACATGTTCTCGTATCAGACTTTCAGCAAACGGGATCAAACTATGCAGCGTCTTTGGTGGCCAACGTTGCCCTCTTGATTCTGATATAGATCCTACTAGAACAAGTTGTGCTTTAGTAGATGAGAAGCTAACTCTCAATCCGAACCAATGAGGCTAAGGCGAAAATGCTGAAACTCGAGCCAAGGAAGTGTACCTCCAGCTAGGTTCAGACCGACCCTCAGTCGAAAATTGACTCAGAGGTTAAAATTTATTACAGTTACCATTTGTATATCTTGTGTGCTAGTCTAATAAATTTTATTTGTAAAGAAGCTCCAAAGGATGACCAAATACTTCTTGATTGCATTGTGGCTGCTGTGTATATCAGTTTGGAATGAATTTTGTTGCCGTTTAGTGTTGCCAATATTATTTATTTTTAGTTACATTGTAGTAATACAGTGTGTAGAATGAATATTCGATGGTAACTTTATATAGCTGAGATTATCAGAGAATGAAGCAACTTTAAATCATTGAGATTAACGGTGAATGCTCTGGTCTTGAGATTGGCGTGAAGGCCCTTGTTTTGACCCAAAACAAGAAATAGTTCGAAGAAGGGGGGGACATTTTTGCAGTACATGGAGAAAAAATTGTCTCATTTTTTAATTTTCAACCGATCCAAAAAAATAGTCTCATATTAAAAATAAAAAATCTATTCCAAAAGTGGTACTTACTCTTTATCTTTTTTTCTCTCACTCTATACCGCTTTTTATTTTTCCCACTTTATCTTTTCTTTCTCTCATATTTTATCAATTTTGCATCCAAACTCGTGTTGTTCGATAAGGCTATTTTTTTATAACTGTAAAAATTTTCAAGTTGCATAAATTGCAAAACCTTTTTTTTCGTTTGCGACGATTATTAATATTAAAAGAACGTAAGATCCGCAAAATCTTGGATTTGGTGGAGCATAGTTCAATTAGAGAATCATCCAACTCAAATCACTTTGAAAGCTTACTTTTGTAGGGATTAGGCAAACTTTAAATTTAAATCACCAGTAATGGCAAAAAGTACAGGATCCCAAAAGAAGAAAATAAAATAAGACAAACTTTTTAAATCAGAATAAAATTGTGGGGATTCTGTACATGATAAAATTATGGTGATTCTATACATAATAAAATAAATTATGGGGTGTTTTAAAGGAAGGATTCGATGCCCTGTATATCAAAAGTCAAGTACTACTACTATAACTGAACCATATACTGCATTATATTGAAAGAACCATCAGACAAAATCCATTTAATTAATAAATCGCACACCAGTTGCTTTCACAATCGATGTGGGACATTGAGCCCTTCTTTGTCAGGCCATCACTTCGAGTTCTCGTAGGTCACGACAAGTTCCTTGCTCGGCCACCACTCCGAGTTGGACGCAAACGTAATTGTTGGTCATGGAGTTCTTTGCCCAGCCACTACTCTAAGACGTTTGGGCTTTCAATGAAAGCAATGAAAACACTAATGTTACGGACTTACGAGAAGAACTCATCCCAAAAACTAGTGTATTCGGAGAGAGTCTATTTATTCTATCAACCTCGTATCAGTTGCTCTCACAATTGATATGAGACGTGCGATGTTTAGTTCGTAACAACCATTTATCTTCATTAAATAAAATTATGCACATTTCATATATTAAATGGGCTGTCAATATATTGCATATCACAAGGTGTCATGGACCACCCTCTTGCTGTCGCTTGCATTTCATTTTAATGCACAATAAGGATTTGATTTGACTTGAGTTGATGGAGAAAATGGAAAATAATAATTATAGAATATGCAATTAATTTTTAAATATTGGATCTTTTTAAAAAAACACATGTTTAATCGGCTGAAATTTGTCAATCGGGAAGTTTCAATAACTAAATAGATTTTAGAAAGTAATTTAACAGCGGATTTTAAGTGTTTTATCGATAGATCAATGGATCTATCCATAAATCAAAGTCAAACGTGTGTTCATATAGTAACATGTCATAAACAGTAATGATTTGGTTCTTGAAAAATAAAATTATTATTCACACACTTTTAAATATTGGTTCTTGAATGACAAAAAGATGACATTCATGTCATATCATAAGAAGTACTATAATAATTTGGTGCTTGAAAAAATAAAATTAGTATGCACACATTTTAGAAAGACACAAGCTATATCGTGCAAAATATGGAGCAAGACATTAGACTAATATTAATAGTAGTGCATATCTATATCGTTCATTAATTACTAAAAAAAACTAAATTTTCAACTTTTGTACCGACAAATACAATTTATTAGCCTCGTCACAAGTTGCGAAAAATCTCAGTATAGTATTTATTGGGGGACATCATATTAATTCATGTATAGTAAGACATTAATAAAAGGGATATATAATGACAAAATTACTAACTAACTGGTGGTCATGACTCTTTATATATTTATTGTTTGTGGTCATGAATTGTTTATCGAATACTTAGTACTTATGAATTCACTGAAGAGAAAAGCCACAATTATTTGTGGTCATTCCTTATCAATTTTAGCTCTTTTCTAAATCATATTTTTTGTAGTATTTGAAATTTTTGCATATTAAATTGCATTTAATTTGGTGCTTCTGTGATTCATTGTAGGAATCACAATATATGGGCATATATACATACATAAATACAATCACATCATTACCATGTTTACAATGGTAATTTAGAGAATTAAAAATCTACTGCATGGAAAAAATCATAAATGTTTACAATGTTCTAAGGGGAACTCTAAAAAATCTCAAATATTCATAAGAAAAATATAAAATCGCAAAAGTTCTTGTATTTATAAATAAACTACTTTATTTATTACAAAACAAGGTCGATTTAGCATTACCATGTTTTGCTATGGTGGCATTTCCAACGAATAGCCAGCTTGAAAATTTGATATAGAAAAAAACTTTTTCATGTATTTTTTAACAATATTAAACCATTTTTATGTAGTGTTTTAATGCTAGATGTGGCCATTTTTTATAATAGTAAATTAAAAAGCGAATTAAGTAATTGTATATGTTCATGCATCAGTCATTCTCTCAATATTACTACTATCTTTTTATTATATTTTGGTCTAAACCATAAAATTAGTTCATTCCATTTTTAAGTAACATTTCTCTACTCCACTAGTAATACCAAAATTGACATAAATAAAAGTAAAAACTACGATACATAACTGCATAAATCTTAGTCTACGTACAAGTTGGTCGACTATATTATTATATCTCTCAATATTTAATTTGTTAGTATGTTTTAAAAATTACAAAATCCAAAATTTAACAACTGAAATCCTAAAAATTATACTTTCTCAATTCCATAGTAACGGAGGCGTTTCTTTTCGACACGAAGATTAAGAAAAATTGTGTTAGGTGAATTAAGTAAAAGGAGAATAAAGTGGAAAATGAAAAAGGTAGAGATGAAGAGAGAAAAAAGTAAGAGAGGGTAAAGTAGGTGTGTAAAAATGTGTTAACTTTTACTGAAAATGGAAATGACTCTATTACTATGGA
Organism: Salvia hispanica; assembly: GCF_029641045.1. Classification (NCBI taxonomy): domain Eukaryota; kingdom Viridiplantae; phylum Streptophyta; class Magnoliopsida; order Lamiales; family Lamiaceae; genus Salvia; species Salvia hispanica. Next base: position 17,670,122 of record NC_142693.1, read on the forward strand.
ACGTACCAAAATGATAAAACGACTCTATTACTATGGAACGGAGGGAGTAGAAGTTAAAAAGGTCAAATGGCAAAAAAATAAAATCATGAAGTTTAATCAAATTCTGATTTATCCCATAACTTTATAAAAACTATGAATTTATATCACAACTCCCACAACTTTGATAGTAAAAAATATGATGATGTTACGTTTATGAGTTATGTGTGCGTATATAAAAAGTAAATATACATAATTGTGTACATCCAAGTTGCTTGACTAAGGCTTGGTGTTTCATCATGGACGTCATGCTAGGCTCCAAATATGTACGTATATATTGTGTTATTCGATTTCATGATTTTCATTTCATCTATTATCTATATATGATTCATTAACAACGCCTTGAAGAGCCAAGAGAGAGTATATATCATAATCAAGCAGCTTTAATGCCGCAAAGCGTGGCTCATTCGAGCTCCTCAGAGCTCGAAAATGTCCTGACAAACACGGATTTAGCATGGTCGACCCGATACAAAAAGGCCACGTGGATCGAGCTCAAACTCCTCTCCAAACTCGCCGCCCCCGCCGTCTTCATGTACCTCCTCAACAACTCCATGTCCATGTTCACCCGCATCTTCGCCGGCCACCTCGGCAACCTCCAGTTCGCCGCCGCCTGCCTCGGCAACCAAGGCATCCAGCTCTTCGCCTACGGCCTCCTCGTAATAATTAAATAATTTTTCAAAATTAATGTGCAGTCCACCATCCTTTAACATTTCTAATTATTTTCGACAGCTCGGCATGGGGAGCGCCGTCGAGACCCTCTGCGGCCAGGCCTACGGCGCCGGGCGCTACGAGATGCTCGGAATCTACCTCCAGCGCGCCACCGTGGTGCTCACGCTCTTCAGCCTCCCGCTCGTGGCGATCTACCTTCTGTCGCGCCGGCTCCTGTTGGCGATCGGCGAGGAGAGGGAGGTGGCTGAGCTGGCGTCCGTGTTCGTCTACGGCCTCATCCCCCAGGTAATAAAAATTCATAAGGTTCCATCCCAAGACCAATTGATTAACTGAAGTTGAAGTTGAGGCTAGTAATACTTACTGGTACTTTATTATTAATAATAATTATATGAATAAAATATTTTTTAAAAATTATATAGAGTGATTTCAGTTCTCTTTACTATACTGGTACGAGATATTGTTATAATTATTTTTGTTTCATTTGCAAGGTGCTGGCGTACGCGGTGAATTTCCCGATGCAGAAGTTCCTACAGGCGCAGAGCATCGTGGTGCCGGGGGCGGTAATATCGCTGGCGACGCTGGCGGTGCATCTGGTGGCGAGCTGGGCGGCGGTGTGGCGGATGGGGATGGGGCTGGTGGGGGCGGCGCTGGTGCTGAGTTTGTCGTGGTGGATCATGGTTGTGGCGCAGGTGGTCTACATTTTGAGGAGCCAACGGTGTAAGGACACGTGGAGGGGGTTCAGGTGGGAGGCGCTGACGGGTTTAGGGGAGTTTGTGAAGCTGTCGATTGGATCCGCGGTGATGTTGTGCTTGGAGGCGTGGTACTTTCAGGTAATACTCAAATCTTTACACTATTGATTAGAAAATAAACGTTTTATCAATTGAGCTGCATTTCATAATTTTAGGTATTAGTCTTGGTTGCGGGACTGCTGGAGGATCCAGAGCTCTCCTTGGATGCTCTTTCAGTATGGTTAGTGTATCTAATATCGATCACTTTTATCTTTTCTGCTTAATTAAAAGTTGTAGGGATAATATATTTTCTTCCAGAAAAGAGAAAAGTAAACTATATCATAACTAAAATATTAGGAATCAGTTGTGAAAGTTGTCTTTTATTTGAGATACTATAAACTAAACAACATGATTAAATTCTTTCTACTTTTTACTTAATGTTCGTATTTAAAAAAATCAGTGCTTATTACTCATTCTATGCATTCGAAACGTGTCATTTCTTTCGGGTATTATATATGATACGAAAGGTTAACTTTTTCCTGTTAGTTCCCCTCTTCAATTGTTTCAGAAAACCTACCAAAATAGTACAGTACTTGATATTTCATGAATTTAATAAAATAATTAAGTTTGGTAAATCAATCTAGCAACTTTAAAATATACGGAGCAGTAATTTTTAACATTTTTCTTATTTGTTCCTTTGTTTTAGATTTGGGGAATAATGTATAATTTGGAAGCTAAAACACTTTAGCATAATATTATGTCTATCTCCGTCCCAAAGTAGTTGAGCATTTCTTTTGGGCACGGGATATATGAAATCAATTTTTTAAAGGTTAAAGTGGAGAGAAGAAAATAAAGTAAGAGAGAGTAAAGTAAGAAAAAGAATAAAGTTTTTATTAAAAAAATAAATGTAACTCAACTACTTCGGGACAAACAAAAAAAAGAATACGACTCAACTACCTTGTGACGGAATGAGTACTAAAAATGGTTAGTTGTTATGAGTGATATATTACAAAAAGATCATGAGTAGTTTTCCACGTCATACACAATTTCTCTAAATACACATAAATGAGACAATTGGAAAAAAAAAAGTGAAAGTTTTGTTGTGGCTATTTTCTAAAGTTATGAAACTAGTAGAATTTGATCAAACTTTGTGATTTTTTTACCATTTACAGATTATGATCAACATCAAACTAATTTCTAGTGCTAAACAGTCGAACTCTTCATTTTTAGTTATTTTAGAATATTGATAGATAACACGTCAGTTCTGTATATATCAAGACACCCTAATATTTGTATCCTGAAGAAGGTAGTTGGCTATTTATTGGTTTGGGGACTGAAATTCAGTCATTGATTGCTATAAAGGTGAGAAATATGCTAAGATTAGGTAATTGATCTAACAGTCATATATATATATATATAATAAGAGTACATTTTTCTATAGATAAACTTAATGTTTCATGAATTTATGGGCTACTAAGATTTTGGCTTTCGTTTCTGTAGCATGTCAATAAATGGGCTACTATTCACGGTCGCAATCGGATTCAATGCCGCTGCCAGGTTGTTTCCTTTACCTCTTAATTTCATATACTCCCTCCGTCCCAATAAATATGAAATGTTTGTTTTTCGGCACCCGATTTTATGTAGTGTTAAAGAAGAGATAGAAAAGTAGAAATAAAGTTATTTCTATATTAAGAAACGTTTCATTTTTAATGGGACAACTCAAAAAGGAAAACGTTTCATTTCTAGTGGACAGAGGGAATACTATATTTTATCTTTGTCAAATCTACCCCACAATTACTAGTTAACACTAATTTAATTATATTTTAGGTCACCCCCTAAAAAAGTTATACAGTATTAGGTTAAATTAAACATGCATTAATAATGATTGGAAGAGTTAATTAAAACAGTGTGAGAGTGGGGAATGAGATCGGAGCAGGGCACCGCAAGGCTGCCGCGTTCTCGGTGGTTGTAGTTAATTCAGTGTCGTTGGTGGTGGCGGTGATCGAGGCCATCGTGGTGCTGTCGCAGCGCCACGTCATCAGCTATGTGTTCACTGGCGGCGAAAGAGTGGCCGATGCGGTGTCGGATCTCTGTCCTTTCTTGGCAGTCACCTTAGTACTAAACGGCCTCCAACCGGTCTTGTCAGGTACAATTATAGTATTCGCATTACTCTTTCCATCCCATTCAGATTTATATTTTCTTTTGGGATGTCACACTAACAACTTCTCTATATTACAGTAATTTTACTTTATTCTCGATTTACTGCATAAAATTTTGAAGGAGTGGCGGTGGGGTGTGGATGGCAAGCATATGTGGCATATGTGAATATAGGATGCTATTATGTGGTGGGAATTCCAGTGGGATGCGTTCTTGGGTTCAAATTCAATCTTGGTATTAAGGTAAACATTAGTTAATAACTATAGTTAATTACTCCATATTTGAATTTGTAAAAAGAGTGGTATTAACAAATGCAGGGCATATGGTCGGGCATGATCGGAGGGACGATGATGCAAACTTTGATCTTATTATTTGTCACATTTCGTACGGATTGGAATAAAGAGGTACATTAATTTTCAATTCACATCACATTCATTTCATTGTCTGGAATAATTAAATGAGTTAGGTTTGCAGGTGGAGAAAGCCCAGAAACGATTGGACAGGTGGCAAGATACTATTAAGGAGCCACTGCTGCTTAAGGAATAAACATCATTTTTCATATGCTCATTACAATATGGAGTAGTATTAGTTATAAGCATTGTGTTTAATTTCATAAGCTTACTTGTTCTTGCAAAACGTTTGATTGTAGTAATACATAATTTGTGTGAATTGCACTAATAACTCAACCAGTTGTTCGGTTAGTGAACAAACATGAGAACTCATCCCAAGACGAGAATATAAGGGGAAAAAAAGCCTATTTAGTCTATAAAACTCACACCGGTTGTTTCTACTGCTGATATGGGACATTGAATGTCTATGGACTTTAGAGTGTCCACTATAGGCGAGCCGCGGCCGGGCCACGGGAGAGCCGCGAGCCGCGGCTCCCTATAGTGACGGGGGTGGGCAGCCGCGGCGCGGGGGGGGGGGGGTGCCCACGAGAGCGCCACGATCGTGGCCCGGCCGCGGCTTTTGGGCGGGAGCCGTGGCTCTCCTATTGCAGCGGCCACGGGCCGCGGGCCGCGGCTCTCCATATTTTCTGATTTTTTTTTTTATTAATTCTATAAGTATACACATTTTTTTACCTCATTCCTACACAAATTTTATAAATATACCTATTTTTAATTAAAATATACACAAAATGAAAAAAATAAATTATTTGGTGGCTTTGTGACTTGGGCCGGCCAACTATAGTGGACACCCTTAGAGTGTCCACTATACTAGAGCCGCGGCCGGGCCACGGGAGAGCCGCGGGCCGCGGCTCACTATAGTGCGGGGGGTGGGCAGCCGCGGCGGGGGGGGGGGTGGACGTGGGCGCGCCATGATCGTGGCCTGGCCGCGGCGCTTGGGCGCGAGCCGCGGCCCTCCTATAGTGATGGCCACGAGCCAGCCGCAGCTCCCCTTTTTCAGAATTTTTTTTTAAAAAAAATTTCAAAATTTTTTCTACTTATACCTAAAATTCATATCTTATTTTTACTCTACTCTCACACACAATTTACCCTATATCCTTCAATTTGAATTTTTGTGAAATGCAAGGCGGAGACGATCCCGGTTATGGAGATTCGGGACAGGGGGGCTTTCCACCCCACCAACGCTGGGGATCGAGTCCCACCCCTCCTCCATCCCAGATGTGGAGTCCGCCATCGCCGGCGCCGTGGCTACAAACACCCCAAAACCGGGGGCAGTCCTCGGCCTATCAGCAGAGATATGCGGGTCGTACCCAACCAGGGACGGGCGACTATCGACCCAACATGGACGCAATTAACTTACCGTCTCAATTTCAAGCCTCCCCATTTCAGAGCAGTCATTCTCCGCTTGATGAATCTGATAGATTCACATGGGAACAATTGATGGGGTCGCCTGATACCCCGACGCCGACGCCCGGTCGTGTAGAGACGGGGAGAGGAGGCGGTGGAAGAAGCGGCGGTGGCGGCGGCGGCCGAAGTGGCGGCGGGAATGGTGGGCGAAGGGGCGGCGGCGGCGGCGGGCGTGGCGGAGGTTCCGCGCGAGGTGGCGGCGACGGCGACGGCGGGCAGGGCGGCGGCCGCGGTGGTCGACGAGGGTTTTTGTACACCGACGCCGAGTCCGTTGCTATTGCTAGGGCATGGGACGCGGTGACGACAGATTCCATAGTTGGCACGGATTAGACCGACTTATGCTTCTGGCGGAAAGTCTTGGTGGTGTACAATGAATTCAAACCGTCGGGGAGCGTCGACCGTACACCCGATCAGATTCGGAAGAAGTTCGGCAGGATCACTACAGCTCTTCGGAAGTTCATTGGTATATACGAGAACCAACTGCGCACTGCTGAGAGTGGCCGCAGCGAAGCCGACGTCAAATCCCTGTCGCTGCAGTTGTTCAATGTGCAAGTAGGCAAGAAGTTTACCTACTGGGCAGAATTCCTCATTCTGCGGGACTCCCCAAAATTCCGAGCCATCTGCGAGAACGCGTCTGATTCCGGGCCTAGCCGTACAAGACGGGGCAGGTGCGGCAACTACAGCAGTAGTAGCGGCGGTTCAAGGACCTTCGACCTCAACGACGAGGTCATGGAGGAGCGCCCCTCCCCCTCCCCCCCCCCCCCCCCGTCACTATCCCGGCGTCCATGGCCCCTGGGTCAACAGTCCGCCATCCGAGCCGTTAGATCCGCCTCCGCCGCTGCCTCCCAACACTCTGCTGCGGGCCCGTCTGCACCCCCTCCCGGATCGGCCCGAGCGGCGTTGCAAAACACTCTAGCCGTGCAGATGATAAAGGAACTCAAGGACACTTTGGCCTTGTATGAGAAGTCGACCGACCCGACTACCAAGGTGATGTACTACGACCTCATAGTGAGGCTGAGGTCGTTGTTGGGGTGGGAGGACACGGCGGCGGCGGCGACGGGACCTCAGAGCGGTGGCGGTGGTGGTGACGATGATGACGTTGGCGGTGACGATGCAACGGGTGAAGATGAAGTGGCGGATTCTGATGATGAGACCGAGTAGTCGGCGATGGCGGTGTTTTTTTATGTTTTTGTTTGCGTGTTCCTAAACAATTTTCGTTGTATAATTTTACCCCGTTCTATAATACAACGAAGATTTGGTTTTCGATTTAGTTTTCATTAAATTATGCATTTTATTTAATTATTGTAGTCTAACAATTTTAATTGTAGTAGAATTAAAATATAGACAAAATGGAAAAAATAAAAATTTTGGTGGCTTGGCCATGTCCACTATAGTGGGAAACATGGGCATTGGTGGCCCGACCACGATTTTGTGGCCTGGCCACACTTTGTGGCTTGGCCCGGGCCATGTATAGACGTATAGTGGACACCCTTAGTGCCACCGACTAAACATGTGAATCTGCTGCTGATACTGCATACTCCTAAATGTGACAAAGACACGTCACTGCAAAACCTACTCAAGGTTCTTCATATTAAATGACACCTCAAGAAATTGTCTATTACTGATGCAATCGATTCTTCACTACTCCATAACTTTTAAATTTCATACTTGCCTGATAAAAATATTTCTGACTTATAAAAAAAAAACCAATAAAATGCCGATGGGCTTAATTGTATTTTATTTCCCTGTTTTTTGTAATAGTATATCACTATAACATCGAAATTAATTCTAGTTGGGCCTAACTAATGAGCATTTTATAAAGCTCATTTCATGCATTGGGCTATATAAGATTAGGCAAACCAGCACCCGATGTGTAGTCCAAGAATTATACTACTATGATCATTGTCCTAAATTCATGTATTTTGCGTGATTATAGAAAAAAAAAATTATTTTTTACTGATTTGAAGTCATTGTTAGTACTACGTAGTGACAATAGTGTAAAATATATTATGATTAGTTACCATGAATTATAAAACTAATCAGAAAATCATGTATCATACAGATATAAATATAGTACTGGTAGTAACTATTTAATGGCACATGAGTAGGTGTATAAATAAATATGGTAACATGCCTAAAAACTGATAGCATATCCCAGTGACAAATCAATGAATTATGATTAGGCTAGCTGGTCCAATTGTCTGTACGGCTGCATCTAATAATGAAGAACCTTACCATTATTGATTTCATTAACTCACCGTCACCGTAATTTACTCCCTCAACTTAATTTATAGGGTTAAAATTGATCGGGGGCATTGGCAACACCGTGCTCTAAACACGTTGTCAGTGCTCAATAACCCTTGAGCACTGTGAACATCGATGACTCACATGTCTACCAGTGCGTGAGTTTGTCCAATTAGGCATTGGTAACATCGTGTCTAAACACGTTGGCAGTGCTCAATATCCTTGAGCACTGTGAACATCGGTTGACTCGAATATCTGCCAGTGCGTGAGTTTGCCCAATTTAAGCTCAAGTTTCTAGAATAAGAATATATGACTAAATTAGATTAAACAATTAATACAAATAAAAACCTTTGAGAGCATGGAACATGAAGCTTGACACAAATAGAACTTAATTAGGCAGATTTTTGAACGGCCAAAACAAAATTACAAAGAGGCAGTCTTACATCGTGACATGCCAAGCATATGCAATAAATTTAGGCCTGCTTTGAAAAATTGCAGCTGTCTAACAAAATTCAATTATTTAAAAATATTAATTAAGGTCACCGGAGACGATTCGGCTTCTATTTTAATATTTTATCACACTTATGGTAGTTAGGTGTATGAAATAAAAGACATTGATATATGACATAATGAGGAGCGCAGTGGTGGACTATAGTCTATAGTAGACGGCCCTCATTTTATAGTACATTTATTTTTATTATTTTATAATAGTAAAAGTATAGTACTCTTTCGTAGTGGAAAATATTGACCTCGCAGCCGTCGTGTTCCTTTTGCCGTCAACGCAACATAATGGGCTGTATTTTAAATAGTGGTAAAACGTATAATTCGAAGGTTTGAATTAACATCACTATATAAATAAATGTAGAATGGATCTGTTGGTCAAAATGGATGTAATTTGCTCTTTTTTTTACGTTAATTAAAAATAAAAACTGTTTTCTTTTAATCCGTCCTTTAATAAAATTTGTATTTTAGGAAAAAAATTTATTTGATAAAGTTACTTGATCATTTTTTTTATATATATAAAAGCAGGCAAAGCACGAAAACAAAGTCAAAATCAACGAATATAGGCAGCACATAGTCTGTCATGTAGCATCCAGCTATGGAGCCCCGACGGAGCGGCCTCAAGCACATGAACACCTCTATGATAAGAACAAGCATAATGAGACAAAAAATCAGCAGCAAAGCTCCCTTCTCGATGCACATGTTGCAGAGCCACAAAATCGAAATCCTGGAGTAACCCACGGTCCACGAACCCTCTGCACTATAGAGCGACAATTGATTGAAGTTTTAAAGTGTCCCAAGATCATGGCCACTCCAACAAAATTATTACTTTCCACCTCCAACTTGCAGATATCTAGAGACTTGGCCAAATGTAGGCCGTGATCGTTTTTTCTTTTTATTTTTATTATATTTTTATCAATTATGTATTAAAATTTGCATCATTTCTAATGTTTCAATTTTATAAAGACGGAAATAGTGTCTAGCATCTTTTCTTTTGTGTGTTCCAATTGAGGTGTGTCAATTTAAATGTATGAGAAACAACATTAAAAGGACAAAATAAAGGATCAACCATGTATCCATTGTATATAGACATTATACACATTAATTAAAACAATTTGAGGGGAAAGCCACGTTTTCCGTAAATTATTATTCACTTTCACAATTTAGTACACCAATATTTATAGTGTTAGATGTTTCACTAAGTATCAATATAAATTAATTTATTAAATTCGATACTTTCATTCCTTTGAATATTCCTTAATTTCTTCCACGATTCTCATCGTGATTTCCTCTAAATTGATTGATTCCGATTTTTATCACTTTTATTATGCTCACGTCTCTCTCAAAATGTGTGGAAGATACTTGAAATTTAAGGTAAAATAATATAATTTCTGAACATGTCAACAAATTATCTAACGTGATGTTGTTCCAATTCATTCCACACGCAACACAGCACATTCAAAATGTAATTAACAAAGTAAAAAAAAAAAAAAAAAAACTCAAAATAATGTGACAGGCTCGTTTTTGGCGAGTAACAAATGCTTGCATGATTTAATGAGAGAAGCAATGTGCTTAGAAGAAAACAAGGAGAAGCCCTTCTTGAGCCTCCTCCCAATCTTGATCTTCAACTTGAACATCTTCACCCGAAGCCACGACGGCCGCTTGCGGCCGTCGGCCTTCTGCAGAGACTTGTAGATCAAGAACTGCGCGAGCCGGTGCTTCACTTCCTCCTCGTCTTCGCTCTCCATCTTCGCGTATGCGTATGGCTTGTTCATCACAACCATTTTCATCTTTTCTAGATCAACAAATGAAGAAGCAAGTTTATGAATGAGAGTTTGTTTGCTCTTTAATTGAAGTTTGGTTGTGCATTTTATAGTGAAATGAAGGCTTCCAATGCTCACTCTCTGTCACTAATATTTAATGGGATTAATTTAAGTATGAAAACAAACTGAGCTGGCCTGAAATTTTATTTCAATAATTCAATTATTTGTAAGGGACTTCATTATATGTAGGATTCTAAAAATATGATATCAATAATGTAGTTTAATAAAGGCTTTGAATCATTGACTCAAAGGTCTAAATGATAGTTTATAAATGGTTAACAATTTTTTATGAACTTTTATAAATTAATTGATAGGAGCAGTCAAACATGATTACTAGCTTACTTAGTTATGTAAAATATTGATTGGGATTGGTAAATAATTATTTTCACTATCTCAAAACCAGATGCAGGACCCCTAACAGAATGCTCTATGACTTGATTATGTTCACCGCCGTAATTTTCGGTTAAATTGATTCAAGCGAAAAGAATTTGATTGCTTTTGTTTTACACGACTACTACTATTGTTTCTTTTCATAGGGGCATACTTTAATTATTACTCCATTCATCTCCTGTACATGAGAAGAGGTAAAATTAATAAAGTAAGAAAAACACAGATTTTAATGCAAAATTAATAAAATAAGAAAAAAAAATAGAAAGAAGAGTGTATTAATAGAAAATGAAATCTTACCTCATTAGAAAAAAGATATTTTCTTAAAAAAGTTTACATTTTAAGGAATGGAAAATAAAAAGAAAGAATTTCTATTTAAGAAGATTGGCGGAGAATTAAATTGAATAATTTATGTATTTGGGCTTACCTCTTTTAGGAGATTGGAGGAGAATTAAATTCAATAATTTCTGTATTTGGGCTTACTCCTGAGGTAAGCATTGATAATAATGGTGATAATAATATTGGGGAGGGCGGCGGCATTATTAATTTATTATAAAGGGAGGAAGTTATTGCCAAAATTCGAAAGGGTAGAGTATAAATATGTTATAAATGAAGCAATGCAATATTAATTCATCCAACTAACTACTCCTCTGCATAATTTTGTTAATTAATCCTTTTATCAACTAGACATGTCGGTTTGGCCTCCCACCACTCTCTCTCTCTCTCTCTCTCTCTACACACTCACACATACTGCCATCTTTGTTCTTGTTTTTGAGCTCATTTTTTCAAACCTTTGATTCCTCCATGGCCCCAAAAGGAGGAAAATAGAATTGATCCCATGCCCTTTTTCCATAGTCAACACCAATCATTTTTTGTTATTATTTGGAGTTACATTATCACCAAATAATAATAAGAAGAATAAGGTGTTGCCATTGCCGGCATTTTTAAAGCCCGGACTACCTCATATTCGCTTTGTAGGGTACTGCACTGTCTTATCTTATGTCATTTTGATCAAATAATAATTAGCCATATTATTAATTTTGTTATAAATGTTCATATACATTAGAAAATAAAATACTCAAGATTCTTATAAATCAATTTGGAGGCCCAATAATTATAAAGGCCCAGCCATAGAGAGAGAGAATGATTGTGAGTTCAATTTTGCACAAGTGGTTTAATTTATTTCACATATCATTAAACTGTAACAAGACTATGCCTTGTGTAGTTTTGTACCTTTACATACATCCATTTTTCTAAATATTACAAATCTGAAGGATCAAAACTCACAAAGATAGATGTACAGAATACAACACTACATCAGGGGGAGACAGTTGCTTTAACCGACCGATCCTTCGAGTTTCAAGCTCATGAGCTGGTTCACCTCCGCTCCAAATTCATCCGGCAGCTCATTGAACACATCCCGGCAGAAACCCGAGATCATGGCAGCCATAGCTTTCTCATAGTCAATGCCTCTCTGTTGAAAGTAGAATAACTGGTCCTCGCCAATTTTGGAGGTCGTGGCTTCATGCTCAATGCGAGCACTAGGGTTTTTCGCCTGTTGACAATCGACATCAACAAAAACACCAAGGGAACTTGTATCAAGTTTTTCGTCAAGATGATACTAGCTACTTCTAAACACATTTTCATGAAACAGTATCATATATTTCGAAAATGAAAAACATCTAGCAACATTAGTAGCCTCCAGATTTAGTATCACTTCATTGCGAAAATGATGAACACCAAACACTGGATATCATCAAACAACCTAAATTAGCTATATTATGTTACCCTCTTCACGAAACAGGATCATGTATTTCACAAAGCTTCCAGCTTCAGTTTACGAATAATCAAGAAGACTATAGTCCGGAGAGCGACATATACAAATTAAAAAGAACAATAAGCCTGATAAAGACACCAATACAACAGATAAAGGCAAACCATTTTCACAATAAGCCTTTAACACAGAACAATCAATTTGACTAAGGCAATTGGTGATAAAACAAACGAGTTAAACATAAATGAAGAGATCATATAGCAAAAAAAAAGGGAGAATCTACCTGAATGTAGGGATAAGTGTTGGCAGCAGCCTTATCACCAATGAGCATAGAGTCACACTGCGACGAATTCTTTGCATTATCCGCACCGGACATTACTTGCACAAGGCCTCTGTAGCAATTTCTCGAACGCCCAGCAGAGATTCCTTTCGAAATAATCCTACTCCTAGTATTCTTCCCCTTGTGTATCATCTTAGTTCCCGTATCTGCCTGCTGACAGTTATTCGTCAACGCCACAGAGTAAAACTCCCCAACAGAATCGTCACCCTCCAAGACCACACTGGGATACTTCCAAGTGATAGCAGAACCCGTCTCCACTTGAGTCCACGAAATCTTTGATCTCGAACCAGCACAGAGTCCCCTCTTGGTAACGAAATTAAAAATCCCTCCTTTCCCATCCTCATCTCCCGCATACCAGTTCTGAACCGTGGAGTACTTGATCTCGGCACCAGCATGGCAGTAAAGCTCCACCACAGCTGCGTGCAGCTGATTCGTGTCATAAGAGGGAGCAGTGCATCCCTCCAAATACTCCACAAAGCTCCCTTCCTCTGCAACTATCAAGGTTCTCTCAAACTGCCCCGTCTCCATCGCGTTTATCCTAAAATACGTCGAAATTTGCATCGGACACTTGGTGTTCTTGGGCACATACACAAAGGAGCCATCACTAAACACGGCTGCATTCAAAGCAGCATAGAAGTTATCATCAGCCGGCACCACCCTGCCTAGATAATCCCTAATTAAGTCAGGATACTCCTTAATAGCCTCTGAAATCGAGCAAAAGATGACACCGGACTTCTCTAGAGTCTTCCTATGAGTAGTCGCGATGGAAACGCTATCCAGAACAGCGTCCACTGCGACATTAGCCAGTCTATTCCTCTCATTCAACGGAATCCCAAGCTTCTCAAAATACATAACTAGCTCAGGATCAGCCTCATCAAGGCTATTCAAAGTTGGCTTCTTTTTCGGCTCTGAATAATAACAAATATCTTGAAAATTGATTTTGGGGTACTGATTATCAGACCACGAGGGCTCCTTCATCTTAGCGAATTTCTCATAAGACTTTAACCTGAACTCCAACATCCAATCGGGCTCATTTTTTCTAGAAGAAATTAACCTAACAGTTTCCTCAGAAAGCCCCTTAGGGATTGTGAAGGAATCAATTTCCTGCGTGAAACCCCACTTGTAATCCCTTTTCAAGAATTTCTGAAGCGGGTCATCGTCGTTGGATGATGAGTTCTTACCTGGAGAATCGACGGTGGTCTTGGGCTCATATCCGACATCGGCCCTAATCTTCAAGGAAGCTCTTGAATTAGGGTTTCTGAGAATTGGGGATTTGGGGATTGAGTGCAAGAGAGGGGACTTTGGGAATTCGGAGACGTGCTGAGACGAAAAGGGGGAAATCCCGTTGGTGAGAAGCGACGCCATGGTCTGATTGTGGCGGAGCAGAGTGTGGAGGCGACACGAGTTGAAGATGAAGATGGAATTTATTTTTTTCTGGATTGTTGTTTTGTCGAAATTCAGCAGCTTTAGCCGCCTTTCATAATTTTCTGTATTAAATTTCATTTTTGTTTATTTGGTGGTTGAGAATTTCGTTAATGTCGTATGCAGACCACGTGCCCTCGACCCGATTGGATAACTCCCAATTATTTATCGGATCCTATTTGGGTTGGAGTATATTAGTACTCCTACTAGTCTACGATGATACTCCCTCTATCCGCGAATAAGAGTTTCGTTTTTCTATTTTGGTCCGTTCATGAATGGAAATTTCAGGTCATAATTACCATAAATGGTAAAAAGGCATCACATTTCATCAACTCATTCCACTCACATATCATTTAAAACTAATATATACAAGCGGGACTCATATCCCACTAACTTTCTTCCCTCCACTTTTCTTAACATTTATTAAAATCCGTGCCAAAAATAAATGGGACTCCTATTCACGGACGGAGGGAGTCCCAGAGAATATACTTTTTGGGTTCGGCATGAGTTTTATTAATGCAAACTTGGTAAAGTAAGAGAGAAGTAAAAAGAAAAAGTAATTAAAATATTATCAGTGAAGAATTGGTCCCACCTCATTAGAGTATCTCCAATGGGAGAAGTAAATGGAGAGGTAAACTAATATAACTACCATATTTACCTTTTCTTCATAAAAAATCATTCTCCAAGGGGAGAGGTATTTGGGAAGGTATTATATCTTTTTCCATTTTGAAGAGGTATCTTTACCCCTCCATCATCATCATGAAAAATCATTTTCCAAGGAGAGAGGTATTTGAGAAGGTATTATACCTTTTTTTCATTTTGAAAATGTATCTTTACCTCTCCATTGATGGAGAGGTAAAATCATATAACCATCACATTTACTTTCTTTTCATAAAAAATTATTCCCCAAGGGAGAAGGTATTTGAGAAGGTATTACACTTTGTGTATTTAATGCTTTTGTACTATTATTTTATTTTTTTAAATGATATACCTTTCTATATACCTTTTATCCTTGTAGTTGATTGATTTTAAGAAGAGTGAACTACATAAATGGTACCTTATCTTTCACTTTCGCACATAAATGGTACCTGATCTTTATTTTATATCGTTTTTGGTACCTATAAATCACGTTTTTGGTACCTGATGCAATTTTGACCCCAAAATGCCCTCTAAATAAATACTCCCTTCGTCCCAGATTAAGAGTTACTTTTTGCCATAAAAGTCCGTCCCAGTTTAAGAGTCACATTTAGAATTTTCCTTATTTGGTCATATAATTTTACCCCATTGTTCATCAAAATTACTCCCTCCGTCCCCTCATAGTTGAGGCGAAACTTTTCGGCACGGAGTTTAAGAAAGGAATGTTGAGTATTGTTAAATAAATAGATAAAAAAAGTAAGAAAGAGAAAAAGGTAGAGAGAATAAAGTAAAAAGTGAATAAAGTAGAGAGAATGAAGTAAGAGAGAGTAAAGTAAGAAAGAGAAAAAAGTTACTATATATAGAAATGACTCAACTATGAGGGAACTTCCCGAAATAGAAAAATGACTTAACTATGAGGGAACAGAGGGAGTACATCAAAATGCCATTATCTACATAAAAATAAACTAAAACAAAAATAAAAAACTTAACCTACCCCAAAAGGTCAAAAGGGACCCACTTTCAACCAACTTACTCCCTCCGTCCCATATTTGGAGTCACTTATTGTTATGGTTCGGGTTTTAAGAAAGAGTTGAAATGTGTAATAAATGAGTGAGATAGTGGAGTGTGTAATAAACGAAGTGAGATGGTAGAGTGTGTAATAAATGAAGTGAGATGGTGGAGTTGGTTGAAGGTGGGTCCCTTTTGACTTTTGATTTTTGTTTTGATTTATTTTAATGTAGATAAGGGCATTTTTATGTAATTTTGATGAAGAATGGGGTAAAGTTGCATGACCAAATATGGAAAATTCTAAAAGTGACTTTTAAACTGGGACGGACTTTTATGGCAAAAAGTGACTCTTAATCTGGGACGGAGGGAGTACTTCATTTATTACACACTCTACCATCTCACTTCATTTATTACACACTTCAACTCTTTCTTAAGACCCGAGCCATAACAATAAGTTACTCCTAATCCGGGACGGAGGGAGTACATATTTCCATTTGTATTATTAAGGTTATTTTAGGCATACAAAACGAAATACCAAGAGTGATATTATAATTTCTTCACTCATTCTTCTCACTCTTTATAATATTATTATTAATCAATATTAAAATTATTATTTTAATGTTATAAATTAATAATTAATTTAATTTTTAATATCATTCAAATATACTTAATTATAATTATATTTATATTATATTTAATTATTAAAAATATTATTGTTATAATACTAAAACTAGTTGTAATTAAGAAATAACAATAATATAATTATTTAAATTAGGAATCACACAATATTATATAATAATAATAATAATAATAATAATAATAATTATTATTATTATTATTTTACATTAAATTAATAACTAATCAATATAATCTTAATAAAAATTTAAAATTGTGAATTATATTCATAATGATATTAAGAGTTGAATATTTTTAGTTAGATGTTTCAACCATAAAATGAGTATTAATTTAATTAGGTGTTTTGTTCTTGATTTATATTATGAATGCAATTAGATGTATGTATAAAACACTAAAAAGAAAGAAGAAAAAGAAGAGAAAAGGAAAAAGAGGAAACATAAACTAATGAGAAAAAGAAAGAAGAAAGGAAGATAAAATAATAAAAAGAAAGAAGAAAATGAAGAAAAAAGAAAGAAGGAGAAACTAAAGAAGAAAAAAAGAAATAAGAAATGAAGAAAAAAATAATCACATGTTTGGTACACTTACTATTGAATGGAAATTTCCAAAAATATCTTCCATAACAAAATAATCACAAGTTTGGTACCTAGGGTTATTTTTGTCACTGGGTACCAAAAACGATATAAAATATAGATCATGTACCATTTGCGTGCAAAATTGAAAGATCAGGTACCATTTATGTAATTCACTCTTTTAAGAAATGTATATGGCATTTTTTGAGAAGGTATAAACATAATATACCCTTTCCATTTACCTTCTCCCCTTGGAGTTGCTCTTAGAGCATCTCCAATGAGAAAAGGTATATCATGTATTTATAAAAAGTGAAATATACCCTTCTGAAAATTAACATATTCCAAAGGAAAAAATGTATATTGAAAGGTAATTTATTTTTTTAAAATAAAATAATAGTACAAAATGCATTAAAAAACATAAAGTATAATACCTTCTCAAATACTTTTCCCCCTGGATAATGATTTCGCATGGAAAGAAGGCAAATATGATAGTTATAAGATTTTACCTCTCCATTAATGGAGATGTAAAAGCATCTCCAAGGGAAGAGGTAAATGGAGATGTAAAATTTTATAACTACCACATTTGCTTTCTTTTCATGAAAAATCATTCTCCAATGGAAAAGGTATTTGAGAAGGTATCATATTTTATATTTTTTAATGCATTTTGTACTATAATTTTATGTTTAAAAAATCATTTACCTTTCAATATACTCCCTCCGTCCGCAACTAGAAGTCTCATCCCTTTCCGGCACGAGTTTTAATAAATGTTAAGAAAAGTGGGTGGAAGAAAGTTAGTGAAATATGAGTCCCACTTAGATATATTAGTTTTAAATGATATGTGAGTGGAATGAGTTGGTGGAATGTGAGGTCTCTTTACCATTTATGGTAATTATGAATCGGGGCTCCTATTCGCGGACGGAGGGAGTACCTTTTTCCTTTGAAGTATGTTTCTTTTTGGAAGGGTATATTTCACTTTTTGATGAGGTATATAGATGATATACCTCTTTTATTTACCCTTTCTTGTTGGAGATGCTCTAATGATACCTCTTCAAAATGAGAAAATGTATAATACCTTCTCAAATGTCTCTTCCCTTGGAGAATGATTTTTCATGAAAAAAGGTAAATATAGTAGTTATATTAGTTTATCTCTCCATTTACCTCTCCCCTTGGAGACGCTCTTAAAAATAAAAGAGTTTCTAAAATTGAAAAATGAATATTCTTGTGGGAATTAAAAAGGAAATGATGCATATTCTCGTGGGACGGAGAGAGTGTTAATGATTATATGTAGTAATGCCAATTGAGTCAGTCTAGCGGTTTTGAATCAACTTTATTCGGATTGTGTGTTAATCGAGCGGGTATCGGATTATAAATTCAACTCCAATTCTAAAAGTTCGGGTTTCGGCTTGCCCAACATCATTACTTGAACTATTGACCAATTACATAATTATAAAAATTAGTTAAATTAAAAGTTACGATCATATATTACCAAATATTTTAATCAAACCATATTATCCTACTTGCACAATTGACAAATATAGTACTAATATATAAAATTACGATCGCCATCACCTACATGTCTCTATTTTAGCCCGAAGGCCTAGTGCTAACCATCGAGATTTTGGACCATACAAACACATAGGTCATGTTTGCGCTATTAATTAGTGATTTAGATTGAAGCCCATTCTACTTGGTTGCTAAAAACATGCAACTAAAATGAAATTTGCGGTGTTTTATTCTTCTCCTTCCCTTGTTTACCTTTTCTATTCCATAATTCTTTTATTGGCGTAGATTGATTCACAGATTTGTATAACAGAAACACACATTCTTAGCACATTTAAATATTTTCTATTTTTTTCCTATTTTCTTTATTATTGCCATCTTTTTTATCATTCTTCAATATCGTTTTAGCAACAGAAAGTGATACGCAGAGATATAATTTCAGGCTACCTCATCATTTTTATCCCTTATCTCGAAGCCTTAACAGAGGTAGGTGCTGATTCTTTTATGCTTTTGATTCTTGATTTTATGTATACTATATTACGTTTATTTGATACATTTTGAAATCATTTGATCCAATAAATAAGTCACTTCAATTATTGCACATTGTGGAAACTAGTGATTATGATGTTCAATTTATTATGATTATTGTTGTTGTTGAACTGAATTGTGACGTTATCCAATCACTGAGTATATGAGTTTGATTTTGTATGTAGAGAGGTGAGAAGCACCTTTCTTTTGCCAAGAGGCTTCGATCAGATTCAATCGACCCTGAGTGTTATCTCATATTTGAGGTGATAATTTAATCGCTATTAGAATCATGTTAAAGTATTTTTTTTTATCATGCCAAACATTAACTTGATTTAGAACCCCAAATCACTATAAAATTTATCTATTTGGGAGAGAAATTTAGAATTTTTCTTTCATGAACATATTTTTTTCATGCTTAATCTCATGCATTGTACTTATTATGTTTAAGTTCCTTATTGTTCTCGAATATATATTGTTCATATTTTTCAATGAAACGGTATTGTTGACTTTAAGAGTAGACAGCATTGTTTAATTCATCAGCAATGACGTCCACATATGATTTTTAAAGTTAGAAACATTCTTTGTTTTACAGGTGAAGCGGGAAGTTTGAGTAACAGTTGGTTATACGTATCAACAATGGAGGACGTTCCGATTGCAATGAGGGCCAAGCGCAAGCGCGGCCGACCGCGCAAGGACAGCAACGTCTGCAGCGCATCCACGTTACCCTCACCGGAATACTCAACCCTCGTGAGAAACCACGCCGCCAATCAATCCATCTACCCGACCCCTCCGGCACCAGCACCACAAGCAGATCCCGACAAGAACCCCAGCATCGCCGACGACGCAATGGTGGGGTCCGCGGTCTACGGCGTGGTGGAGGG
The DNA here is from genome assembly GCF_029641045.1 of Salvia hispanica. NCBI lineage: Eukaryota > Viridiplantae > Streptophyta > Magnoliopsida > Lamiales > Lamiaceae > Salvia > Salvia hispanica. The sequence continues at coordinate 17,689,775 of NC_142693.1, forward strand.
CTCCTTCGACGCCGGATACCTCATCTCCATCCGAATCGGCAACAACCTCACCCCCTTCCGCGGCCTCGTATTCCAGCCGCGAAACGTCGTCACTTTGACCTCCTCAAACGACGTCGCTCCGCTCGCCAAAATGCACCAAAGAAGAGAAATCCAAATCCCTAACCCCTTGCCCCCCCAAGCCCCCACCAACCCCGACGAAGGCAAAACCGCCTATAACGTCGCCGGAAACCTGAGAATGGTGGAGGAAGACGAAGTGATGCAGGCATTCGAGGTGTCCACGTCACCAGGCGGAGGATCGAAGAGTAATTTACCAAACAACGGCGATTCGGCGGCGAATCACGAAGCTCCGCCGCCGAATCTGCAGATGTGCCACGGCGGCGGCGTGGAATTGCCGCAGGTGAGGCAGACGAATCTGTTCCAGGATGTGAATTTCCAGGAGAATATGTTCAGCAATCACCAGGAGAGTCCGAATCTGAAGCTGGATTTGGGATTCGCGGCGCAGAAGGAGAAGCAGATGGCGGAGGTGTACAATTCGGTGCTGAGCGGGATGAAAAACCCTAGCATCGGATTCCATCAGGCGCTGGTGGCGGGGAATCCGCTGCTGCTGCCGCCGCATCTGATAGGGGAGCCGCTGGAGTTCATGATGGAGAAGCCGAAGTCGCCGCCGAGCCCGCAGACGGAGGCGCAGTCGAGAATGGTGGGGAGTGGGGAGGTGTTTGGCGGTGGGGAGGCGATGAACAGCGCGGCGTCGCCGGCGAGGATTGGGGATATGGATTTCATGATCATGCAGCAAACCCACACCAATAATTAAACTAGTTTTTTTTTCAACTGTTGGATTAGTTGCTTTTTTTTTATTTATTATAATTTAGTGTTAGTATTGTTAATTTTTTTTTTATTAATTTCGACATTCATTCATAAGGGAGTCGATTTGGATCATTGGACTTGGATTCGTGTATAATTAGCTAGGAAATTAAAAAGATAAATAGTGACACAAAGAATATGCTTATGAACATATCAACTGAAGGGCATGCAACATTTGTTAAAATATGGAATCTTTGCATCCATTGAATCAAAGAATATGTATATAGAAGAAGTTTATGCCTATTAATTTTGATTTTGATTTTGATTTTGCTCAATTTTGCTCACTTGGATTATTTTGATTTTGTTCCATCATTTCTACACGGCTAATACTTGTTCAAAAATTTTGAAAAATTATTAAGTTCATAGTTTTATCCTCTTATCAAATCATGTTAGATGACAACTCTACTACTCTAACTTCTAGGAGTATTTACTCATTAATAAAGTTTTATCCACCACAACATATTTGGTTCAATCATCTTGAAGCGAGTCTTCAAATTTAGTAATTACGGGCTTATTATCACAAAATATCGAACACATATATGATGAAGGACAAACAATCTCAATCAACATCATCAGTAGGAACAACACTTCTTTTAACAGTCCTTCAAAATCTACTTATGTACTTGAGAGACATCTAAACACCTTTTGTATTTTTGTTTTTCTAAATAACTAAATTTCCACATACAAATATAAAATATACTGTAGTTGATTATCAATCTTCAATCTATTGGTTGTTATTTTGATATCTCTTTTGATTCGTCAAACTTCATCTTATAAGATTCGTGATCCATAGTTCAATATGATAAATGTATTTACAATTGAGCATTCATATTTCTTCAAATAGATCTAAAATTCAGTTTTCCTTTTGAATCTATAATACTACCACATAAAAATTACACCTATCGCACAAAAAAGAGAAGTTGAAAATAACACGTGTTTTAAAGTAAATTAATAAAATAGAAGAAATATAAAAAGTAAAAATATTAAAACATTATTAATGAAGTTAAAATTTTTTTTATCAAAAATAAAAATAAATTACTCCCTCCGTCCCCGATTAAGAGTCACACTTTTCTATTTCGGTTCGTCCCCAATTATGAGAGTCGAGAGATTTCGGAATATGGGGCTCAATTCGCTGACCTTTCGAGATTAGAGTTTAAATTCGTTGACCTTTCAGAATATAGGCTCGAGGTATGCGAATTTTTCAGAATAAGGGTTTTCACTCTTTTATATTTGTTCTCTTCCTTTTTTCTTATTATTTTCCTCCCAATAATTATAAATTGACCAAACTATCCTTTAATTCAATTTTTAAAAAAATCCATCTTCTGCATTCCAATCAGATTATGTCCTCCAACCTTAAAATTCAGTCGAAATTCTCATATCACATATCATTTCCTCTTTTGAATTTCTGAAAAATCAGCCACTTTGAGAATTCTATAATATATTTTTAAACTGATAATTTAATTATATATCATCCCTCTAAATCCCAACATCCATGTTTGAAATATATGATCAAGCACTACACGTATTTCATTATAATGGACATTGGGAGAATATTGAATCACTCATCCATTGCAGCTTTTAAAATTGTACTCCACAAATATGGATAGAAAGCCAACAGATACGTTCACATACCTTTAAAAAGAACAAAAAAAATGGGAAAATTTAGTGCATTATTCAGCCCTTGTAGCATTTATGTTTCTCCCAATAATCTCCATTTGGAGTTCATCGCCACTATCGACGAACTCGGGATGAATAGTTGAGCGCATAATCTGGTTGGATTTGGAGAAGATGAATTTAATAAAAATTGAATTGAAGGATAGTTTGGTCAATTATAATTATTGGGAGGAAAATAATAAGAAAAAAGGAAGAGAATAAATATAAAAAGTGTGAAAACCCTTATTCTGAAAAATTCGCATGCCTCGAGCCTATATTCTGAAAGGTCAACGAATTTAATCTCTAATCTCGAAAGGTCAGCGAATTGAGCCCCATATTCCGAAATCTCTCGTTAAGAGTCACACTTCATTTTTATCATAAATGGTAGTAGGTCCCACAGTCCACTAACTTAATTCACTCACATTTTATTAGAGCATCCACAGTAATAGGCGAGCGACCAGTTAGCCGATACCCGGCGCTAGCCGGTCCACTCGTCGAACCATTGCAACCGGCGAGCGCGGAATCGCCGAGAATTTCGGCGAGCGCTCGCCGATTCTCGGGCGCTGGCCGATGCGCTCGCCGCCATTGTAGGCTGGTGATCGGCGAGCGATCGACCAGCGCAAATTTTTTTTATTATTAAATTTTCGAAACACTATATATATGCGATTTTTCCCGTATATGTGTCCTAAATAAAATTAATGTACTTTTTTCCTGTACATTAAATTTTAGTTAATGTATTTTTTTTTATTTAAATAAAATTAACGAATTTTTCCAGTATATGTGTCGAAATTTAATTCCGTATTTTGTGTTTAATTTCGTAACTTTAATTGTTTTTTTAATAGTGCTGATGATGTGGCTAGTCTATTGCTTGTCCTGATGATGTGACAGGAAGAATTTTAGTGCTAGATGATGTGGCGGGAGAAGAAACAGGCTATAGCCTATGGCTTGCCTATTTACCATAGTGGATGCTCTTATAAAACCAATATAAACAAGTTGGTCCTACATTCCACTAACTTTTTCAACCCCTTTTTATTTACATTTCTTAAAATTCGTATTCGGTCAAAGTGTGACTTTTAATCGGGAACGGAGGGAGTAATTAACTAGAGGCCGACAAAATGACAAAAGCGTGCTAGTATTTATTTCTTTTTTTTTATAACGAGGATGGAGTATTATTAGAATTATTAGAATTATTTTACTTTCCTAAATTATTTTTTTATTTTTTCAAATATTTAACTATTTTCTCCTCCCTCCGCTGCCCCTCACCGCCATCATTCCGAAACACAACCACAATTGAGTCCGCCGCTTGGACCCAATTCCGAATCTTTTCTCAGCTCGTCCACAAAAATTTATAATCAAGATCGGATTTTGAGTCTAATCGGAGGAAAAGATGGATATAATATCTCAGTTGCAAGAGCAGGTCAACACCGTCGCATCACTCGCCTTCAACACATTTGGCACGCTTCAAAGGGACGCGCCGCCGGTTCAGCTTTCGCCTAATTACCCGGAGCCTCCCGCTAATCCCCCTGTCGACGACTCCGTTAATCTCGCCGAACAGCCAAAGCTTCTTAGCGCTGAATTGGTCAAAGCAGCCAAACAGGTTTCTTTTGCCTCTATTCACATTGCTCAATTGGCTAAATCGTCTGCTTCAATTAGGGTTTGAAGTAATGTGCTCAGATAGGAATTCAATAATTAGTGATCAAGTAAGAAGAGAGAGGATCTAGGGTTAGGGATTTAGAGAATTTCACTGCCATTAGAAAGGGGCATAAGCTTCTTAAGTGATGAATCTTTTGGTTTAACTCTCTTAGTCTCATCATTAAATCCCTTTTATCTCAAGTCTGCTTACTTTCACAGTTTGATGCTTTGGTTGCTGCACTTCCATTAGCTGAGGGTGGTGAAGAAGCTCAGCTACAAAGAATAGCAGAACTCCAGGTACGAATAATTTTAAGGGTCGAATGTGCAAATCACCACACCATCCCACTAGACTTAAGCCATACTAATTGGAAGAATCGCTTACAGGCTGAAAATGATGACATTGGGCAGGAGCTTCAAAAGCAACTGGAAGCTGCAGGTAAGATCCTTACTAGTTGATGTCAAGATTTAAGGTTTAGCGTTAACCTGCTGTTTCTCAAGACATAAAATATGTCTCCATTATTCGCTTCCATCGCATCAATTACAGTTAGTCTAGTTCAGGGTGTTCATGAACTTGGTTGTCCTGTATGGGGTACAAAGTTGTGCTTTGCCTGCATATGCATATGTTCTATTAATGGATTGGTTTTACTTCTTCAAATACTGGATGCTGAATCTGAAATCAAGAATATAAATAATGTTGCAGAAAAGGAGCTTAGGCAAGTCCAGGAGTTGTATGGCCAAGCAGTGGATAACTGCTTGAACTTAAAGAAGCCAGACTGAAGTAAAAGGGTAGTGGTATTTTATTGAGGATAATTGGTTTGACGGCCAAGCCCATGGAGTCTTTACTTCTCTGAAATTGGCTGACATGGCATGAAATTTTATCTCAGGATTATCTTTAACAGCTTAGTGCTTGATACTTTAGGAATAGGGTGTTATCATCCATGAACATGTGCCCCAATGGGACACAATTGAGGCCTTGTTATTAATTACTCCACTTTGTCCATGTTTCTAATATATGGATATGTCATGTAGAGATTTGGGTTGCTTTTATTGCAAGTGTAAGGATTTTATGCTCTCACTTGTAGAATTGTCTCACTTATTGAGCAAGTACAAACTATTGACAATCAAAATCAATGTAAATTAAATGATTCACTAAAACAAGGACGACTTGGATTGACCATTTTGTGTTTGTTTGCTATGAAGGGTAGAAAATAATTACTTGATCAACCTCTATCGTGCAGGTAACTTCATTAAAGTTTTAATTTTTCTTAATCTGAGATGAAAATATCACAGTTATCCCGTAGCATAGTCATAAACAGAATGCAGGACTGATCAAATCAAATAACAGACTTAATGCAGGCACAAAATAGACATGAAATTAAGAAAGAGATAAATCCGATCAGATTACAAAAGAGGGAAACAAGTTTGAAGAAAAACAGAGCCAAATTAAGATCAACTACTCATCCAGTTGAAAACACTATCTAGCCGAAAGGAGTCTTGAACATATTCGGTAACTGCTATAATCACACTTAACCAACAGCCATCTTTGATAATCTCCACTGCTGCTGCTGCATCCAGAAGCTGCGTGCATCCTTTGATTAACACAGATCACTGCAGAGAGGAAAATCTCAATCAATTCAAAATGGAAAAAAATAACAAGTAGGAATTTACAAGAAAATGACAAGATCACATGATGCTTTGAGCCCAGACTTCCTTAATACAATTTCTCAGAAAAGCGAGCATAGGTTTTTGACTCAGCACCAAAAAGTGACAAAATTGGAAATAAATTAAACAATAATTATGATAGACCCTCCAAAAAGTAGAAGCTGAGAAGGGCAACTAAAATGATGGAAAAAACCTCATCTAGGTTAGTACTTAAATTTTTAACATATGCACCTGTGGTTGTTGCATCATCTGCTGTTGCTGTTGTGGTGGGTAGTTCGCATATCCAGGATATCCTGCATAGTACATATTTGGATCCTGTGCTGCTGGAGCATATCCGTAGGTTTCATATCCAGGAGCATATCCATAATACCCGCTACCACTACCACTACCACTACCACTCCACTGGTTCGGGTCAACCTGAGGCTGGAAGTTTAGATTGATGAGAGTTCTGTCAGTAGAAAGATGAACCTAGGATATTTAAATGAGAAAACCAGGTGGAATTAACCTGTTTGTTTGAAGGGCTACGTCCCCATGAAAGACGAATACTCTGTCCTCCCAACGGTGTCCCATTTAGCACACGAAGTGCCTCTTCAGCACAGCTTCTGTTATTATGTATATAATATATGAGAAGGCTGGAACCCCTGAATCTGTGACAATTAACCGATAGAAGAAACAGCCAGGAAGTTCTCAATTTACCTCTCAGCATATTGGACAAAACCACATCGTTTGCCTACAGGTATCTTTACATGGAGCAACTGCCCATGTTGTCCAAACACCTGCCTTAGAAGCTCGTCGTTAACATTGGGGTCCAAATTCCCAATAAAGATCTGTGCGGAAAGAATAAAAAAACTTAAGAACTTTTTTTTGCAGAGGAAGAATATAATATAAATCAATCTTGTCCAAATATACTAACAGTGGTGTTAGTTGGATCATCCTCACTTGGAGTTCCTTGTGAAGTCTGGTATGCAGCTGCATTTTCAAAACGAGTAATAGGGGAAAATTGCGTCAGAGAAGGGAGCAGAGCAACAGTGATGTCTTCCCTTAATGCATTATATCAACTAGTAGTCTAGTAGATATGTAAAATCAAATAGCAAAACAAAGTGAACAGTCACTACACCCATTCCAGATATAACAAACACACGTTAATTCTACTTTTAAGGTGCATTCAATGTCAACTCTGAGTGGAAATCAGGATTGAATGACGCATTTGGTTATACTTATCCTGTGAATACCCTTATTTGCTCTTTTTGATGAAATTGCAGAAAATGGATTAACGTGATTGAATATGGACAGAATAGAAGGGCAAAAAAGTCGAGAACAGTAAATCTCTTAGAGATGGTGATAGTTACACTGATAATGAAGATTGTGAAAAGAATCAAGCAATATGTATTATTACACTACACAGTTTAAAGGAAAACAAGACATGGAGAGAAAAAACAATTAGGGAGATAGCTTATGCAGAAAACATGGACACATTGCAACAGATGGAGAAGGTGAGAAAGAATACGCAATAAAGATGAATTTGGAGTCCATACAAATTCCACATAACCATAAGCACCATGATGAAATAATGAATCATCAACATAGATTGTATTGTTAGAGCACCAACGCAAGCAATACTACACCCCGCCCCGAAGTTGGAAAACTATCTTCATAGCCCCAACAATTAATATGCTTATGTTTATTATATATTTCATGAGAAATAAAACATCTTTAGCTATATCTGGGATTTGTGCAACAATATAGCAACATATTTTGCTGACAATGGAACTGTTAAAGAAAGAACTTTGTAACCTTTCCTCCTAATGGTGTCAGATTTGGACCACAAAAAGACTAAAAATTGTAAAATAAAAGCAACTGAACCAAGCGAGAAGATAACTAAGCCAATTGTATAAAGTATTAAAGTATTTGTTGCTGCACAAACCACTGAAATCTGCGTACTGTAAGCAGTTTCTCTGACCTTAGATCATCGCCCACTCCCCATGGCGAGCCTTTTTTAACAGGAGTAGCCACAGCTATAAGTGCTTGGAAAATAGCAGGACCAGAAGAAAAAAAAAGATCTAATAATCATCTAATGGCACAAAGGAAAGTGGTGCATGGAGATTAAGAGTAATTAGTGCGGCTGTAACTAAAATTGTAAATCAAAAGAAGGCTTTGATAAAAAAGTAATTTGACTGGGAGCTTGGAAGTAAAATGACTGCTGGAGGAATGAAATTGAAATTTGTAGCAAAATTAATGCCTGAAGGAACCAAAAAGTAAAAACATAAAATAAAACTGACCTACACAAAACCAGGCACTAAAAGGGTTATCATTTCAGCTGATATTGGCTCCAGGCCCTTATATGATAGAGCCTCCTGAAACCCTGCTTTGAGACAACCGGAGTTTTTTATGAGATTATGCATGTTTTAATACTTCATAACCTAAAACTTTTAAATACTGGAAGGAAATGACGTCTGTGAGCCCTGCTTATCTTCAAGAAATCAAACAAAGCAACTTAATAGCATTGCTCAACAAAGAGACATCTATACTCCAAATAATCCGAAACAAAATAGCCACCAATGCATGGGAACTGCCAACTTGAAAACAAAGAATCATAGCATGAGAGTGAAAAGGTAACAGCAAGAGTGGGTGCAATTTGGCTTGATGATCTAGAGCCATACAAAAGCTTCAGAATTATGGATACCTTTGGTCTGACCGCCGCCAACTTTTTGTTTGTTAGCAGCTGGGCCAATTCGCATGGGCCTATTGGAACAGAACCTTCCATTCATCTCAGTCATGGCACGCATCTGTTCACTTTCATCACCAAACCTCACAAATCCATAGCCCTTTGTGCGCCCTGTGACTCTATCTGTTACAACCTTCGCCCCTTTTACTGAAGGATAATTTGCTCTAAATGTTTCTTGAAGCATATAATCAGTGACATCAGATGCCAAATCTCCAACAAAAACTGTGTACTCAGGACCATCATCACGTTTTTCACCAGCACCCATGGATGCCCAATTCAATCTGAAGGTTTGCTCAACATTTGGCATTAGGGCGCCATTATATGTCTGCAGGTTCCTTTCCGCAGCAGCATGACTAGAAAATTCAATGAAGCCATAACCTTCTGACTGACCAGATTGCTTGTTGCGGATAACTTTAGCAGAGACCACCTAGAAAAATAAAGAGATTCAATGATATCTAATGAATGTTGAAACATACAACTCTAAAAAAATGTATCCAGCTAGAAAGCTACAGTACAAGGCAATACTTCCTATGCTGAGTAGGATTTTGCACAATAACATAAGTAAAACCTAACATTGAATTAACCTACAATTGAATAAATTAAATGTTTTGCCATTTCACACAATGTAAAATTACGAGTAAATGACACCACCACCAATCCAGCCTAGAAACGTGAAAAAAAGGGAATAATTTGAAAGGATATAAACAGAGCTACCGTTTACATCCTAGTTACGCATCTTTACCTCGCCAGCGGTGCCAAAGCAGCTATACAAATACTGCTCGTCCATCCAGTATTGCAGATCTCCGATCCACAGACTCCGAATTCCATCCTCCGCAATCGCCTGGGGCTGAGCCGCCGGCGCCGCAGCGTACTGCTGCGGATGCTGCGGCGGAACAGCGGGGGCCTGACCTTGCGCTTGCTGATAGTAGTACCCGGCGGCCGGAGGTTGCTGCGGCGGAGGAACCTGGTACTGCGGCTGCTGCGGCATCCACTGCTGAGACGGATGCTGCGGCGGTGGTTGCTGCTGGTATTGCGGCGGAGGAGCCATGGGAGGAGGAACCATGGAGCTAGCCGGCTGCATCATCGTCGGAGGCTTGGATTAGATCGTGGGGAGGAACCCTAATTAGGGTAATTTGGGAGGAGGATGGAAGAGAAGGAAGTAAGCGGCGAGGCGATATACAGATTTTAAAGATGCGGTCTGGGAAAAATAAGCATTATAATATTAATTACTTCATTTTACCACGTAAAATATCAATCTTGCCCCTTCACATTCCTTAATTTAGCAAAAATTAAAATTAAAATTAAAATTAAAATTAAAAAATGAAAATACACTCGATTTATTTTAACTATCGTAGTTGAATCGTTGTAATCACTAAAATTCCATTGTTGATATGTGCATTATTTGAGAGGTAGATTAAATTATAGGAGTATCACAAATAGTGAATATATCATGTCAGTTTTTCCCTTTTCCTTTCTTTATTTTCTTTTACTGGTTGTCTAAACCTTAATTAATTATAACGAGACCGCAACAGTCACGAGATTAGCTTACATTTCATTTTGAAATTAGGATAATCAAAATTGTTAATTCATGCAAGAAATATTGCTGCCATGAACTCATTAATATTTATTTTTCTCTTTAATTACTATATAATAATCTTGCTTCAACTGCTGCTTGATTTTAAAAATATGCATATTAATCTCAATGGTGTTTTTGTTAAAACAGCTACTAACTCAGATATTTAATGGGTTCAAAAATATGTTTGTTGCACTTTTTTGTTGCATATAAATACTTGCACAATTTTTGTTAAAACAACTGCTAAGTCGGATATATAGTGACAAATGACAATGCCATCTTTAATCTTTATTATCAATAAATAAATTAAATAAGAGCCTATTTCAGAGCACGTCTGTGAGTTCTTTTAGATCAAAATTTTCAATTTTACTTCCTTTTTTAGTTTTTCCTTGTTTATATTAAAATATCAAACTATATCCACATTTTATATAAGCTTGCAAACATTACCTAAAATGTGTCGAAGATCCGTGCTCTAAAAAGGGAAAGCTTCCATGATAGAAACATGACAATTTGGGCAAAAATCCAAATCAAGTACACAATGATAACATTGGCAAGTATGCCAACACTCAAAGAACTAAAATCACAAGATATATATATACACCTAAAAAAAGCAAAGAAATAGTGTAACAGTCACCTTCTTGCCCCAACCTTGATGAGTTTCAGTAGCTCAACAACCTCTTTCAATCTTCTCTCTTCATTTTCTCTAGATGGCAAATTCTTCCATTTCCTGCATTTATTGCATAAACATCATTAAAAAAGAAAATTTTCAGTTTAAACTTGCTGCTGATCTTTTTCTTACCTCTTGTCATTTCCTGCCTTCCTTGTCAGTTCTTCAGCAAGGTTGTTCAACCTCTTCAAAATAGCCGATGACTTCCGAATAGCTTGGGCGCCATTTTCAGTTTTGCATATCCGCTTTAACAACTCAGAAGCAATGAAATACCCCTCTTCTTTGTTTCTGAAGAGGAAAATGATTGCAGGAGAAAAAAAGACCAATATTAATACTGTGACAAAATGAGCATTACCAGTCTGTACTAATAGGTTCAGAGAATGACAACGCACTTTAGAAACTCCAGAAAAACAGTTTCCACACATCCATGGCTCTCGACCAGTACGTGGGCAAGGGATGGATAGCGCGCAAGATTTCTGAGAGTAGAGAGGGCATGCTTGAGAACTTGCTGATCTGGTATGCTCCGGCTGACAGAGCGAATTAGCTTAAGCAAAGTGGCGATGGCACCAGCAGCGACTAGCTCTTCACAGCATTTCTCTGATAATTCTGTGGCCATGTCTGTTAAAAGCACACCAGGATTAGTGGAATTTATATCATCTATGTGCTATGGACAGCTTATTATGCATAAATGAGACGTTCAAAACTCATACCCAGAATTTCACATGTGTGCAAAATGCCACTGACACTTCTCATATTAAGAAGTTCTGATATTGCTGAAACAAGCCTGTTTATTAAGCGCCTGCTATCATCTACATTTGCAGCAGATTTTTGCATTCTCAATCGCAAGTCCAGCAGCTGGCCTTTTGCCTCTTTCCGGGCAAGATATCCCTTCCAGTATGACTGCCAACGATGAGAATTCAAGGTTAGTTGAAGCGAATGAGATGGCACAAACGGATCATGTTTTTTTACATGGACACAAAAAAAAATGAGAGCATAACTTTCAATTCATTTAAAAAGAGGAACCAAAGCTGTGTTAACTGTTAACAAAGCATAAACTCTGCAACGTCCATTCATCTGCACTCAACAAAGCATAATGAAGCATGCCAAAATGAAAGTCCAGTGTAGACTCACTTGAATCATAACCGCTTGCTGCTTTTCTTTTTTAGCCATTTTCCTTGCCATCCATCTACGGACATACTTTTGGACTACAATTGCGGGCTTTGTTTTGACTCTAACCAGCAGGATATGTCGCCACCATCTCTGCAACTTCAATGCTGATTGAAGGAGTATGTCCTCCTTGGACCTTGTAGAACAGGAAGCTCCTGCATTGAAGCATATTCAAGATGGTTGGGGTTAAAACCAAGAAAATTCAGATAGCAAACGGCTCCAACAGAACTTTTTATTACCTAGAAGTCTTCTCCTGGTGACATGTCCTCTGATATAACGCTGAATATCAATCGCAGCAAGCCTCTGTGAGATGAATGACCGACGGAAATTCATGCGATTGAAAGCACTTTGAATCCTTATAGCAGCATCCTTCTGAAGCTGTAAATTTTTTCTTTGTATCCAACCTCGGCAGAAGCTCTGGCCAGCATAAATAAATGACAACTCTTACAGATACAACTCATATGAATGGAAAACAATGTTTTTTTCATACTAGCATGTTAATCATTATAAATCAAACAAATTACTATGATATTTTACTTTTAGAGTCATCTTCTTAAATCTGAAACACAAGCATTTTAACCATAATAAATCAAACAAACTACGATATTTCATTTTAAAAGTAATTTTCGTAAATGTGAAACACTAGCATTTAGATTTAGGCACCGGATGTGAAAATGATAAGCAACAAGAGACCAAGGTGTTTGTAGAGATTAGCAAAAGAAGCTTACTTGCATCCTAACAAAAAAATATTTTTGTCTCCGAACTTCTCTACGAGCCATCCATCCACGAAAATGAGATTGAATGATGATAGCTGACACATTTTCCTTCCTGTGCATCAGAAACTCCCTTCTACTCTTCAAACATTGGAACGTTCTTTGAATAGTTCTTATGGCTCGTTTTTTGCATGCAAAACTTTTTCTTTCCAACCAACTACGGTACTGACTCTGGATTTTTGTTGCTGCAATGTGCTGAGTTCGGATTGATTTGTTGACAATATAGTCTTTCCAAAAATTCTGAATTGTTGTTACTGCTTGAATCTTGCATGTGTAACTCCTTCTCATCAACCAACTACGATAATGACTCTGGATTTTAGTTGCAGCAACACACTGATGTTGGATAGATTTGTTGACGATATAGTTTTTCCAATAATTCTGAATCACCCTTATTGCTTGCTTCTTGCATGCAAAATTCTTTCTCATCAACCAACCACGATAATGAATCTGAATGTTGGTTGCAGCGAGGTGCTGCCTTCGGATAGAATTTTTGATGATGTAGCCTTTCCAAGAACTCTGGATTGCTACTATTGCTTGCTTCTTGTGCGCAAAACACTCTCTCATCAACCAACCACGATAATGACTCTGGATTTTGGTCGCAGCAATGTGTTGACCATGCACGGATCTTCTAATCATGTAATATTTCCAGAAATTCTGAATTGTGAGTGCGGCTGTTGTCCGGAGATTGTCTGCTTCATTACAAATGGTCCTTGCTCTATAGTGACTCTGACCAAGCCACACCCTTACGGCCTGCTGAATGACTATAGCAGACCTTCTCAAGTTTACAAAGTGGTGTCTGTCCGCCATAAGTGTAGCATAAATGCCAAACTTTTCCAAGTGCCTCCTCCTAGCTGTATTATTAGTACAGATCAGATAACGTATAAATAAGGAAAAATCAAAAACATATGGAGTATTTGCTCAGAAGAAATACTGACAAGATGATGATCCTAGCTTACTCCTTGCAACAAGCTCCAATCCAGATTTGTTCTTCTTCACTGATAGCCAGGCCAAAATGAAACTGTGCAAGACTAGAGCTGCATTTGTAATCCTCATATAATTTCGATGTTCCACCAATCGTCTATAGTGAGATTGTATGATTGTTGCAGCATTCGCTTTCTCTGAAAGAAAAAAAAAAAAAAAAAACTGGCGGTCGGGATAATATGATGGATTACTTTGCAAAAATCAGATCTAAGAGGGAGAGATCATGAACTTCATTCTTCTTATTTCAATTAAGTTGGAATGGTTTTGGTAGAGATGGAGTATGCATTATGCAACTTGATAAATGTTTGAGAAACCAAATAAATCAAAACCATTACAAATAAACTGAAAGGGATATTGTGCTTCTTGCAATCATATTAAAGCTAATTGGATTTCTTAGAATTGACAACGATAATAATTGTTTAATTGAGAATTTTCCAGGAAAAAATAATACTGGATTCTCATATAAATAACACACTATAAACAACACATCAATAGACATAAAAATTAAAAATGTTGGTGGAAAATGTCACCTCTTTGAACAGCATTGTCCCTTTTGACGGTTAAGCTGCATTTGCCGTTCTGTTGAGCCATATCTTGCCACCAAGTTATGATAGCTTTGAAATCTCTTTTAGAATCTGCACCAACAAGTGCATTGGACATGAGAAACTGGTGAAGTTATAAAGTTCTGTTCATAGGCCATATATTCTCATAATTGCACAAGTTTGTAGTTGGACAACTGATGACGAAGCAAGAAGATTTCATTCTGGATGGCCATCACTTTATAATCAAATTGAACAAGAAAAAGTAGCTAGCGAAATTTTAGAATGACTCCATGAAACATCAAACTCATGACTTATGAGAGGAAGTGTTTAAAAGATACTTAGTGTTGACTGAACTAAGAAAGAAACTATTTGTAATTAATTCCCTTTTATACTGAGAATATCATATTCTTAGTCAAGTTATTTCTCTGAATCTATGTCTCTAAAAAGATTTAAGAATTCTTTATCATATTGATCATGCTGCTATCAACTTTGATTAATATTCCAAAAATATGAGGCAAGTCAAACAAAACCTTTTTCATCACTCCACTCTGAAATTAATTGACTGCTGACAGAATTCTGGCAACCAAAGCCCAGCAGTTTATGAAAATTTAACTTGTCCTGAAAGAAGAGCAAATGTCAAATGAGCTACAGATGCCAACTAGTAAGGTTATAAAGAGCAATGTGATTCAAAATGTTACCATGTTTCTCTTCACGAGTAACTGAATTGAGAGAAACACCAGAAGGATGATTACACTCTTCCCGCTGGATGCCCCATTATGTTCTAATATGTCACTCACTTGTAAAACCTGGGTGGTAGTCTCATCAACATTAGTCAACAAGATGATGCATAAGCAATATCAACTTTACCATACATTAGAGATATTTAGAGACACTTTCAACCTATAATCATGCTAAAAGATCACTTGGTAGATTGCCATATCCAATAGTGCATGGTACTAAAAATTGAAAGTTAGCAGCATTACCTCTGGAAAGTTCCCTAACAAAGATGTTAATTTTTGAGACAATATGAAGTTGTGAACTGCATCTGTGTATTCAATTGCTGACATGATAGAAACTTCATTCTTCGTTCCACATGGATCCTGGAAACCATAGTGGATTAAGTTTGATCTGACCAAATCACAGGAACAAGGAAATGTAGGCAACTTACCTTAAAGGAACATGAACAGTCATGCTCTTTGCGAAAGTAGAAATCAAGCAAACACCACATGGCTTTTCCATCCAGTAAGGAAGAGTGACTTTCAACTTTGAGTTCATAAGTTGCACAAACTGCCTGAAGAAATAAGTACATTCTCTTGTAGGTTAGAAACCTGTCAAATTACTAAGGAAAACATGCAAGGAAAATGGTGCATATGAGCTTATGTGCTTACTCTCCCTCCCATAATTCTCTAACCCATTAGCCTATACACAACAAAAAATTCAAGCCAAGCTGCCAAGCTAATAATCTTAGCCAAATTATTCAGCCTACATTGTCCATTTTATTCCCTTCGAATTCGATAACCTTAAATTTTACATGCAAAACTAAAGGATCTCTCAGCCCAGTCCAAACACTTGCTTTAAGTCCTGATATGTTCTCAACTTTTTCACTTGGCTTGCTCCTTTCCAGAAAGAACAAACTAATAAACATTATTTTGTAAAGCACTCAAGTGAGTGAACCATCAGAAAAAGCTTAAGAAAGGTATATCAAAACACCTGAATCCAGTTAAGTAGCAAATCCAAGGGTGTCTGGGCGATCGAATGATCCTGCAGATAGCATTGCAAACATTAATTAGACATTGAACTCTAAAAATGTAATGGTTATTAAGCTCTTCTATAAAACTCCGACATAGGACAAATATACACAAGTTTAATACTACTAATATGAAAGGTTTATGTACTTTATAGAGATATTCCTTACAAGCATTAAAAACAGTCATAGCATAATTGAACGTACCACAACTCCTCTAATATTTGAAATTTCTTCTGATATAAGTGATTTGTTGATCAACAGAGGCAACTGCAAAATATATAAGAGGTTGAATCAGCAAATCTCTTCATCGAGTTGAGTATCAAACATCACAGCAGCATATCTTCCCATTAAATTATTCAAACTATACAATAATGACAAGTTGAAATATTTGAACCAATGTAAAAAGACCAAACAGGAGACTGAAGATGTACATAAGAAAAAATCACCACCCACCTGTAGGTTGACAAACATGTTCCACAGCAAGGAAAGTGTAAGCTCCTTGTCACCACTAACTACATCCTCTTCCATAACTTCTGTTCCATCTTCATCAAGTAAGGATACACCAGCTTCCCTCAGATATTTCAGTGCAATACCACAGTTAAACAGGTTCTTTTTTTGTGTGTCAGATGGAACCACCACTTTCTGTCAACGCATGAATTTACTGTTAAGCACATGATTATATCAAGCAGAAAACAACTTGAACAAACTAAACAGTCTCTACATCCAGCAGACCGTGAGAATGGAGGAATCACGTCTTAGGAGACTCGTGGCTCTGCAAAGCCTGATGCCATCACAGAGATCTTCAAATAAATTAGATATTCTGAAGTCATACTCGACCAAAGGATTCTGTAGTATGGAAGGAAAGTTTGAAACAAAATTAAAAACAATTACATAAAATATCAAAGAAGATAGTTGTAGATAACTTCCTTGTATAAATTGTCAGAAGAAAATTGTCCAAGTTTCTTACTTGCTGGTATGTGACATTATATCCAACAATCGCAAGATGTGCTACAACACTTCCTTCCCCATGCATCACATCAGACGAGAGAAAGTCTAGTTTGAGGAGAGAGAACATAAGTCAAGTTGTGCATAACTAGTAAGAACAATAATAACTTAATAAGCAACACAAATCCAAACATATGCACAATATGAACAAGAGAAATTACCAACAACCAGTTGACGGCTTGATTTGATAGCAGATTTTAAAGTAAACATTGGAGGCGACCCACCATCCAATCCATCAATTCCATATTTAAGAGGAAGACTTGTTTGGCACTTGGCTCTGTCAATTATAATAACAAGGAGCAAGAATCTCTTCAAAATTACATTCCCCAGTTTTTCATAGTAACCCGGCCTGTATAAACCCTCAACCTGCTTGTTGTAAGCATGAGCTTTAGCCAGTCCAGCATGCGAGAAAAATTGCTTTTCGAGAACCATCCTTAGGAATGCATTTTCTGGCTCAGAATTGACATTATCATTTGGCAACAAGGAGTCACCACCCAAGATTATGTATAGACCAATTCGAAGCCAGATAGGGTTATAAGACATGAGATATCTCATGGCTTTCTCCTTCATTCCGACATCACTCATTATGGGGCAACTTGCCCTCATTTTCAGTCGCCCATCGTCTATGTTCTGAAAATTAAGCCAAAAAGGTTTTCAAGTGATCATGCAAGAATACCATAATCAGTGTGAAAGACGTCAGTTGAAATGAGGCACAAAACCATAACAAGAACTGGTCAATTCTTGATTGTAAAACCAAAAACTCCAAATACCAGCAAATGGCCAAGTTCCCAGCATGAATTATTATCCTATAGGAGGCATTGTAACATTTAAATTTGATAAACATTGGGATGATCACAATCCTCCTAGTTAACAAAATATTATTTAGCACATATATATTATGTCATTTAGGCAAGAGTTAAACTATGAAACCGAAACATTTTTCAAAAATGGAGTGATGTGAACAGTTGAACTTAAAAAAATAAACTTTTATTTTGTCAGATATGGCAAAAAGTTGAGTGCAACTCAAATTTCCAAAATCTCATCGAGAGGAAAATGAGAATCACACCTTTGTTACTTGAGTCATGGCTTCGAAAATCTCTTTGCAACCACCCAAACTCAAATACATCCTCATTCTCTCCTTCAAGTCGTCAAAGCTACATATCTCCTGCAACGAAGCCCTCAATCCAGAAAACATAGAATTCGGGAAACCATTTTTCGCAGACTCGCCATTCCCCTCCCCTCTCCAGAGCGAATCCCTCTGCCTCTTCGGGCCCCTCCACGGCCCATCAACTCCCACCGCACGGCCCTGCAAACTCTCTCTCTTCCCATTATTCACAACTGCTTCCTTTTCCTCACCGCCTAAAAGAGACGGATCACACCCACACGAGCTAGGGTTTTCGAACAGAAAATTGAGCCATACAGTGAGCGACCTCGCAAGTGATCTCAGCGATTTTTCCTTCTCACTCTGAGCAATCCGCGCAGACTTGCATTGCTCGGATTCAAACGCCTTCAATCTGCGCGC
Organism: Salvia hispanica; assembly: GCF_029641045.1. Classification (NCBI taxonomy): domain Eukaryota; kingdom Viridiplantae; phylum Streptophyta; class Magnoliopsida; order Lamiales; family Lamiaceae; genus Salvia; species Salvia hispanica. The sequence goes on from NC_142693.1 coordinate 17,708,285, forward strand.
CGCCTTCGATTTCAACGCCGACGTTCTGGGGCAGCGGCGCAGAGAGGATGAGGGGGTATTTTTCAAAGCGGAGAAGAAATGCGGGGAATTAGGGAAATTGGGGCGTTTCGAGGGCTGTAGAGGGGTTTTGAGGTTTGAAATGTCTCTGAAAATTGAAGAAGATGGGGGATTCGGCAGCGGAGAAGAATGTTTGAGATTGGGTTTCCGTTTTCTAGAATCCATTGTTGGTTGCTTTGGTGAGCGAGTGTGTCTGAAAGAGTGAAGTTTTTGAAATTGAATTGCTTTTTCACCGTTTCTGATTTGAATTCAAATGTTTATACCGCTGGCGGTTTTCTTCCTCCATGGACCATGGAGCTGCTGATATGACGGAATTGCCCTCTGTATATTGTCTCTTTGTCTTGCATCATTTCTTGTTCGTTTTTAGGGCATCCACAACTGCGAGGCTCGGTGTTGGCCTTGTCCTCGCTAAACGGATTCATCGCTCATGTAGGTGGGGTGACGGGAAAAGTCTCACGACATCAAGCCAAGGAGGGCTTGTCACGCCACTCGCCACCAATCGGCTCGTGAAGTAACGTGAACAAGGAATTACATTTATGTCTAATTTCTAATTTTAAATTATAAAAAAATGAATTTTATTTATACAAATCTATTTTTTTTAATTAATTAATACCAAAAATAGAATTTTTGAATTTGTAGGAGATTATATTTTATGATATTACCTCTCGGTTCCATAAAAATAAGGACATTTTCATTTGGGGTCATCACATAAAAATATTTATAATCTATTTTTGGTAACTTATAAAATGGACTCCGTTATCTACTAGCAGTTATAATTATATTTTTTTTCTATCTTTCTTACTTAATCAATTATGTATTAATTCTTATAATTATATGTATTTTTATATAATGGAGGAAGTATACTGTATAAGTAGTATTCAAAAGTAAATTTTCAATGCATTGCTTTCTACTCAACAGTGTTTATGACTTCCATATCGAATAGGATACGTAAATTTGTTCAAAATGTTTTTATTTGAATTATGCAATTTTTTTCGAGAGCATTAACTTGTAGTAACTTGTAAGAATCTAATTAATCACGGTCTTCATAAAACCCAAATAGGAGTAATATTTATATAATTCGGCTTTTGTTCTTCTGATCCAAACATCCAAAATAAATACTTAACCGTACCGAAAAAAACTGAAAAACCAAGCCAAATTTTCTTTATCGCGCTAGGAATGAGCCTCCACTTTAATCTTCTCTCTTTCTCATTTTTCTTCTTCATCTTCTTCATCTGAAAGAATACCACAGGTTCTACTTTCATGCTTGAGCAAGCTGCACACCTATTTTCATCACTAGCGAAGTGGACTGCTGCTGATTTCTTGACAAAGAATGATGCTTCACTCTCATCATCAGTAGAGTTAACATCAAACTCACTTTCATCACTCGAGATGTCAACCACATCACACCCAGATGATGCTAATGCCCCCCTCCGATCAGTCGACTCAACCTCCAGCTTAGTTTCAATAGGGATGTCACGCCCCCTCTGATCAGTTGAGTCAGCATCCAGCCTAGTTTCAGCAGGGATGTGGACTTCGTCACGCCCCCTCCGATCAGTCGAGTCAGCATCCAGCTTAGTGTCAGTAGGGATGTGGACTTCGTCATGCACCCTCCGATCAGTCGAGTCAGCATCCAACTTAGTTTCAGTAGGGATGCGGAGTTCATCGCGTGCAGAGTGGTGGGAAGCGGACTGCTCATGCTGCCTACGTTGAAACCACTGGTTGATCCGATCATCGATCTTCTTATCAAGCAGAGCGGACTGCTCATGCTGCATATGTTCGAACCGGTCACCAATCTTCTGAACGAGTAGAGCAAGAAAGCCAGTAGGAGAATCATCAAACAAAACTGTCCTGATTCGGCTCTCTATATCTTCACCCTGAGTGTTTGGCTGCCCTGAGTGTCCCGCATGATCATTTGCTTCACTTCTCTCTTGCTCCGTGCTCAGAGTCAGAGTGCCCTGTCTCATCCGTATCACTGGATACAGTTCTCTCCCATCGACGACGCTTCAACGACTCTGCCCCTGCAATTGTCTTCCTCTTCCTATACCTCGAACCTCGTGGAGGAGGCTTGTATCTCACATTAAACATCTCGTCAAGATCGTTGCCAATGAATTTCATATAAGGCATTACCAGCTCTTCATCCGTCGGTGCCAAGGGAGATATTTTCAACTGCAGAAATATAATAAAAGTGCAATCATATAATCTGTTTCAAATAATATGAAGTAATAAAATAAAATAGAAAGTACCCTCGGATCGTCGAAGAAGTACTTATAATCGATTCTTTTGCCTAGCTTTGAGCTCCACCTTAAACACCGAGGCAATATATCTTTTCTGTCTTGGACTCCACAGTTCTTGCCTAGTGCGGGAATGGCCTCATACGACCAAATCTGGAAAGCCCAGACCGGGCCGTAAAAATGGTACCTTGAAGTTACCCTCTACAAATATGGTCTCTCTATGTTGTGACACAATACACCATAAGTATACGCGCCCCATGGGAACCGGTTCCATGCCTCAGTGTCCTCGACTAGCGCCCACGCCCAGTCATCTACGTAAACATCGTCAGAACGACAAAGGAGGCAGTCATAGTACACTAGCAAGTTTGCAGCCCTGAAATAGTTTTGAACGTCGCTGCCAAGCTCTTTGTTAAGGAATTTCTTCTTCAACTGTTCTAATTTTGCAGCCTTACCATCGAAACATGTATAGTAAATACTGCTTCTAGGTATTTGAAGGGTGGATGCATACGGATCAAAATCAGAGGGCCCAAAGTTGAGCCCGGTGATCATGGCATATTCCTTTGGTGTGAACCGAATTGTTCGTCTTTAGGTATATCGCCCTCTAACTGTCGGGCGACAAGGTAATACAACGGCATTGTTGAATTACAGCCCCGTCTAATGTCAAGCAAGCGGCCAAGAACCCCTGATTTAAACCGCTCCACTTGATCATCACCGCCAAATTTTTTCAAAATTTTTGGAATCTTTTCAGCTAACTTTTGTAGCCCTTGCGTATAAAGCTTGACGCCACAACCTTTACGCAGCAATGAAGGTCCCTTCCAACTATAATTAGCCTACAAAATCAAGGGATAGTAACATATTACTCCCTACTACTAACTTAGATTAAAATAGCAGCAACACTGTCAGATAATGCAAAAGTAGTTCAATGCAATTAGGTCTCAGTTTTAGTTTAAATAAGTAACAAACTGAACTGAAAGCATTTAGTCATTTAGTAGAGCATGTTGAGTGCAACAAAGATTCTCCTCAACAAACACAATAGTTGTGTATCGCTATTTCACATTTGATGATTAAATTAGTGCAAAGAGAAGAAATGATTTGAATGTAAGGTGCTAACCGGCGGTTGAGGGATTGGAAATTTCTGCGACTCATTGTCAGACTCCGACGTTCCCTCGTTGCTGCTACTCATAGCTTTAGCTGCGTTTCCACTTGGGCCTCCTTTTCAATTTGGTGTTTACTATCATAGAGAAGGATGATTGGTGTTGAGTATATAAAGAAGAGGCATGAAGAGTGAAAGGTCCATTTTTGAATCATTGAATATAGGAGGGTAGTTCGGCGGTGTGACTTGATGATTATTTCTATCGAAACTCGGCGGCGGCGTGAAGTGATGCAGTGTGCACTAGAGTGTCAAGTCCCAAGTTCTTAATTACTTTGTGTCCATCGAAAATTGATTTATTAAAAAGTTAAATAGATAGAGTAAAGTAAGAAATAAAATAAAATAAGAGAACCCAAAAAAGAGTATAGTAAGAAAAGATTTTAAATTTACATTTTTTTATATACGACTCAGCTATTTTGAGATAAAAGAAAATATGACTCAACTATCTTGGACCAAAGGGAGTAGTCTTATAAGACCGAATGGGTTTTAATAATACTTCATCCTTTCCATTAGATGTGAGATATTTCTTTTGAGCACAAATTTTTAAAGAATGAAAAAAAAAATAGAGTGAAAAAGTAAGAGAAATACATATTTCTTGTTTTTTGCTATAAAAGAAAATATCACGCCTTATAGTAGGACGACCTAAAAAAAAATAGGTCTCACTTATTATGGGAGTAGGGAAAATAAGAAAGGAAAATACATACAAATGCCTCTTCACTAGTCTCAAGTATACTTATTTTCATTTCCGTCGGTGATTAGAAGAAGTAACCGGATACGGTGAATAATGTTTCACTTGCAAGTTGCCGCATCTTATACACAAATGCCTCTTCACTAGCCCCAGATATAGTCATATAGGCCACGGCAAGATTCACTCCGAGGCATTCTTCACATTTGCATAGGATGCCATTCCTATTATGATTGGGCAGTAGTGAAGAATGACTTCTTTTTTAATAAAAAATTAAATACACATTGTAAATTGCAAAAGTAAAATTATTTATTTCCTATGCTAGCTAAAAATTACTATTATGAAAAGATAATTAAGTGCCAATTGCAATATTTTATGAAAAGAAATACATACAAAAAAAGGCTAGTTAAAGTGATTTTTTTTATAAAACAATTATAAAAAAAAAGAAATCAGAATTCAGGTATTCAAGATGCAAAGACTTAAGCCCCTTTTGAGAATTTTGCGCGGTTCCAAGAAAGTGAGTCTTCCTAAAGAAAATGAGTATTCCTAAAAGAAAATACGTAGTTCATTTATTATGATTACAAAATGTTGAATTCTTAATTGGGACAAAAAATGGATTTATGTTGGTGCTTGAACCTAGCTTCGAAAAAATGAAACTATAAAATAATGTATATCAAGAGCTATACAATTAAACTAGCAAGCTGCAAACCACAGAGAAATGTAATGTTGTGTTATACTAACAAAACCAGTTCAGTTTCGGCGACGACAACTTGGCCTTGGCAAAATCAACGGGGTCTATGAAGAGGAGCTGGTGTTTGATCGAGAGATGCAGGGTTTGCCCAGCTAGACTAGCATACGAACAGCATGATCCGCCACCAGGAGTCCGGCCTTGCTCAAAAAACTGTTGTCCCTGGCTGTACCTGGAAGGTGAAGGCAGAAGGTTGCCTGGTGGAACATCCCAAGGAACAGCAGACAAATTTTCAGCTAATTTGCTTGCAGGGGCAGGTTCGTTAAATGAAATCATCAGGGGGAGAGGAAGACACTGTTGGATTTGGGGGAGGAGTCGACTTCTGGTTGCTTGAATGAGCTGGCACCGGAGTACTTGCAAATCCCGATGCTTTAGGAGATCATTCTGCCTCATACGTGTCGCTGCGGAGATAATCGACCCTGGAAGATTTTTAACTTAACGGATTCTTGGATGACGGTGGAGGAGGAAGAAAAGGGCTCACTAGCAACGTCTCGTTCTTGACAACTGCCGGGTTCTTGCCCAGTCCTTGTTAAGTATCCCTCGATGATCTAGAAAGGTCGTTTTTAATTTAGACATTCAATATGCAGATTACAAATAGTAGTAATAAACGGAGTGTACCTGAGTCCGGAAGCATCAGATTCAAGAGGGTATTGAAGTTTGAAGCATGGGAAAGACATTTTGGAGACTCCTTAACAACTCGTCGGACGGGATGCTACCACCATCTATATTCTTTCTAGTAAAACTTGGTAGAAGCTGTGATATATTATGGCCTTCAGGTAAATCGCATATGCACGTCAATATAGTAGAAGTCAGTTCATCATCAAGAGCAACACCTGCTTCGGCCATTTCCTGGATCAAATTGATTATTTCTTCTGCATTGCCCACTGCCTTCAAGCCTTTGAGCAAAGAATCATAAACAACGGAATGTGGCAGGAAGCCAGCTGCTTTCATCTTTTCAAACAATGTTTTGGCTTCTGCCATCATCCTTAGTTTCGAAAAGCTGTTAATCAAAACAGAAAACGTCAATGCATCAGGACGCAGACCCTTACGCTGCATATCACCCACTAGCTCATTGGCAAACTCAATATTCCCTGCTTTTATGGAGGACTCGATCATTATGTTGAATGAGACAACATCTGGTTCACAACTACCACCAACCATATCTCTAAACAAAGCTCCAGCTTGGTCCAAACTACCCTCCCTACATAAGGCGGCCATCAACAAGTTGTAGTCAAACGAGGTAGGACTGGGACCCGAGGTTCTCATTTTGTTAAAAATACCTTTTGCAATGTTCATCCGGCTACATTTGCATAAACCATTTATAAGAGCACTATAAGACCTTGAATCGGGAATGGACCCCGACTGTAAAATTCTCTTCCAGGTGATTAATGCTTTCTGAACCTTTCCTTCCTTCAGATAAGCTCCAATTAGCACAGTGTAGGGTGCAACATCAGTTAGCTTATTCTGTTTAACCATGTCACGAATAATTTGTTCTGCCTCTCCAAGATGGCCTTCCGTGCACAGCCCTTTAACTAGGGTACAGATAGTCCAAGAATCAGACTCAACATGATTTGTGTTTGATGCCATAGATTTATAAAGTTTCATGGCGGCATCAATCTTCCCAACTTCACATAGGCCTCTTAATACTGTATTGTAAGTTACAATATCAGGATTCTTTTGCTTCTCTACCATCACTTCCAGAATCTTAAAAGCATCACTGAAATGTCCTGCCTTGCATAATCCATCAATTAGAATGTTAAATATTGTATTACTTGGCTCTTCTCCCTTGTCCAACATAAAGTTAAACATCTCCACGGCTTTCTCCACATTCCCAACTTGGCAAAGCCCGCCAATTATACTTCCAAACGTAACAGCATCAGGGCGGATGCCATTTTTTAACATTTCATTGAACAAGCGCTTCACTTCCTTTAGATTCCCCTTCTGGCAGAAACCACGCATCAAGCAAGTGTAAGAAACTCTATCCGGAGAAAGTCCTTTATCTAACATAAGATTCAAAATCTCACTCGCTCTACCAACATCACCTTTATGGCAAAAACCATTTATAAGTGTGTCATAGAAGAAAACATCAGGTTCCAACCCTTTCATCCTCATTTCTTCCAACAACATCATTGCTCCATCCACACGATCCGCCACAAAATGAGCATCCATCAGAATGTTATATGTGATCAAATTGGGAGCAATATTTGCAGACTCCATTCTTCTCTTTACACTCATAGCTTCATCTAATCTCTTCTCCCGGTGCAACCCTTTTATCAAGGTGTTAAAGCTAACTATATCTGGAGACAAGTGATTCCTTTCCATCTCACCTAAAAACTCCTCAGCATCAACCACAAATCCATTACAGCAAAGGCCATTCAACACGACATTGGCGATATATAGATTAATGGTGTAGCCTTGCTTCAACATCAACCCAATTGCCCCCAGAGCCAACTGGGGCGCGGAGAGATGTACCAAGCACTCAACCAAAGCCGATAATGACAAATATCTTGGTAAAGCCCCAGAACACACCATCTTTTTATAAATACTAAGAGCCAGATTGTGCTTCTTGTTCTTGACAAGGGTTTGCAAAAGAAGATCGCTGGAGGAGCCCGATGGAACGACACCCATTTCCACAGATTGCTCAAATAGAGAACATGCATTCTGCAAATTTACCAATGAGTGGGGTTTTTGACATAGAGATGTGATTTGGGTTTCCACCTGGTCTACCTCTTGGAGTTTAGTGCAATTAGGATTTAAGAGTAGGTTTGTGGTGAAAAACTTGTTTTGTATGGGATTTTTTCGCTTCAGAAATAGAGACAGGTTCTTTCGCATCAATGGAAACACCATACCTAATTCCTCACGCGATTTACTATCTCCCAGATATGGAAGAAGATACTTTAACGATAATGGAGGGGGCAAGCCCAAAAAGGAACCTCTATTAAAATCCCAACCGCCAAAAACTCAGTACATGTGCGGACACCATTCGAGGTATTCTAGCGACCTCAACGGTCTTCAAGGCATACTCTGCATTGAGCAATGAGAACTCATAAACAATAACTAACAAACATCCAGTAACTTTCTTCTGAATTTAGTCGAACATGTCATAGGCAAACCGATAAGACGAGAAAACCAAAAAATATGATTATATTCACCCTAAGACAATTCACATCAAAAACAATTTTCCAGATTTTTAATTCGACAAACATGAAAATGGTCTTGGCGAAATTTAGTCTCGAATGAAAAACATTCAAGAGACAATCTATATCTATATCTATATCGATCCATATTTTAAAGCAAGATAGTTTATCAACCTACTAACCATTTCAAACTGCACTTTAATTCCATGCCTAATCATACTCACTACCATTAACAAATAATAAGGTGAGCTCCATTCAACCCATAATTCCAAGTATCAAAGGCTTAATTTTCGGCCAACACACTACAAACATCCCATTCGAATCCTATCACCACATCAACATAAAAACTGACTCCCTAACAGATTCTAACTCAAGCTTCAGATTGTATAAGTATTTAAAATCATTTCCAAGATCATAAATTTTTCAATTTTTTTGTTTAAGGAAAAACATAAGAGGTGTATTTAACACACTACTAAGATTATACTTAAAGCATGTTTGGTAGGGTAGATAACTCATCTAGGGATTGTTCATAGATTTCCATCCCTAGATGAATTATCTATCCTACCAAACATGCGCTTATTGTACTATCTTCAGTTAACACTGAACGAATTTAGATGAATACACATGAGCATAGAGATGCAGAACTTCAACTTATTCTTTTTAGAACTTACACTCCTTACACCTTACACCCATAACTCCACAGTCTACAATGAACTCATTGTTCACACATAATAACAACATAACATAATCCTAATTGCAAACGTTCAAGCTCAATTTCAGAGTTATGAACCCTAAAATTCCGGTTTTAACATAATCCATATCAAGATTGAAGATTCAATTTTTAGTACATGTAATCTATCCTAGTATTAAATTACATCACCAATTGGAGATATTTGAACGAAATGATACCTTAATTTCACAAGGTTTGGAGCTGGGGTTCAAGCTCAAAGGCTGAAGTAGGAGGATAAGAAGAACGGATGAAGTCGCACCGGGAAGAGGAGGACCACGCCGGCGTCGAATAGGGCGGTGGTGTGCGTGTGTATATGTGTAGAGAAATGGTAGTACGGCTGGGAATGGCCTGACGCGGCGGCGGAGACAGTGAGTGTGTGAGAAATTGAGAATTTGATCAAATAATTTCTTTAACTATATTTCAATTTCTACACAAATAACAAAATAATAGTGTGAATCGTGTGAAAGATTCCTAACTTTTGCAACTGTAATACCAGTGACTCCTAACAAAAGAAAAAATAGCACCAGAGTAATCTAACGTTAAATATAATTACGAATTATATTTTTTCGGACAAAAATACGCTCAGACCCTAAAAGGGCATTTTTGTCACTATATTATATTGCTGACACGTGATTTCTGCCACATTTCAGTCAGCATCTTCTTAGTAATTTTCTAATAAATTTTTGTACTTCATACGTAATTAAAATTTTGTCATTATTTACACTTTCTAATTTTTTATAATATACATATTTATCATTATCTGCATTAATATGAACATTAATTAATATAAATATGAACATATTTATAAAACTCATTGATTTACTTTATTTACTTCATACTTGTTTATAAATTTACTTCATACGTGTTTTTATTTCCCGTAATTTACTTTATTTACATTGATTTATGGATCAATTTTATTTATTATGAAAATATCCTAATTCTGCGGTATTAATTTATAAATTTACATTATCTTATTTCAAATACTATTGTTAATAAAAAAAATCTTGAAGGATTAAATAGCTAATATCACATGCTTGAATTTTTTCAAAATATTATTCATGTTTCAATTTTATCATGAATGACAAGAAACTATGCAAATTTATATCTAAAGATTGAATGTTCATATGATGTTAAAAATTTCAATTTGAGCTAAATTTAAATTACTTCAATAAAATATCAATCATAAAAATCATCTTAAAGTTAGCTTAGAGTAACAAATTAGTTCGATGATATATATTGAAATAATATTTTAAATGTAAATATTTTTAATAAAATAATTATTGTATCATTAATTAAAGGTGAAATATTTTTTATTCTATGTATTATTGATTCGGATTTTATTGCATATATTTTTGTTTCTCAATAAATTTCCTACATGATATAAGTACTATATTGTTACCACTAACTAGAAATAGAGGGACATAAGAATTTTTTTTGGTACAAATATTGACAAAACTTTAATCACATATGAAGTATCAGAATTTATTAGGAAATCACTTAAGAATCTACAAATAGAAATGTGACATAATTCATATGTCAGCAAATTTAGGAATTGTCAAAAATGCCCTTTAAGCTATTTGGGCATTTTAGTCCGAAAAGTGACTAAAAAAATATGATTCGTGATTATATCTTTAAAATTAGGCTCCTTAGTGTTATTTTTTTTTGTTAGGGTTCGTTTGGTTGTACTGATAGCAAACTGGTTTTGTTGGGTTGTTCAAACCAATACTACATGATTCTTGTTTAAAAAAACTAGATAGACTTCTTTTTGGTTGTACTGTTGTATTTCTCAGCTACCATATCTAGGTTTTGATTTGGCCAACACAAACTACCGATACAATATGGTAATATACAAAAATGTCCTCATAATTTTGACGTATTGGCCAAAAAGTCCTTGAAACCCTATGTCAAACATAAAACTAGCGGGAGAATGAAAAATCTCGCGCCTCGCCTAAACCTCTACAATCATCCGTCTCACATTCGACGGAAGGGTCTCCATTACTCCGAATCAAAAAGCGACTTGGTTCTTGTGTATGCTCTACAACGGTTAGTTAACTCGTTGAATTCGTTCAATTCATTGAATTCATATTCATTACATCTGTTTTCTACCTCTCATTCTTTAATACTCCCTCCGTCCGCGAATAGGAGTCCCGTTTTTCCATTTTAGTCCGTCCGCGAATAAGAGTCCCGGTTCACTTTTACCATAAATGGTACTAGGGTCCCACCTCCACCTAACTCCTTTCACTCACATATCATTTAAAACTAATATATACAAGTGGGACCCATATTCCACTAACTTTCTTCCACCCACTTTTCTTAACATTTCTTAAAACCCGTGCCGTAAACAAATGGGACTCTTATTCGTGGACGGAGGGAGTACAATTTAGGCAAATTAGATCTAATACCAATATTGAAATAGTTGTTACAAACATTATTGTTATTGCGTTTGTTTTTTGTGATTTTTCCTGTGTTCAATTGGGAATGTTTATTATGCAAGTGAAGGAAAATGAGTATGTGTAATTGATAATCTTTTTTTATCAGTATCTTTTTCAAACCCTTCGTTAATCTTGGACGACATGTCATCCCAACCCGTAGGAGGTAGTGAGGAAGGTGGTAGCCCTATACCGGAGGGTAATGGTGCATTGAGCAATTCCTTGTTTATATTTCATATCAGACTATTCCATGTGAGTTATTGGTTTATTGTCCTTGTATCCCCTTGTAGATAGCAACGATTCGGGCACGAAAAAAAAGGTAAGGTTGACCGTTCGAGGCGCGTTTGGTCAGTTCGCGAGGAAGAGATCCTAATGGCAACGATGAAGGAGTTGATTGCCAAAGGATGGAGGGCCGATAATGGCTTACGTGCAGGTTATCTTACGCGGGCTAGGCAGGCCATCATGCTTGAATTTCCAAAGACGGACATCTTGCCTCACCCCCACATCTATTCAAAGTTAACAACTTGGAGGAAGAACTATGGTTCTCTGAGAAACATGCTTCAGCTGAGCGGTATTGCGTGCTGATTACAAAATAGAATGTGATGATGAGCAATGAGCACAAATTGTTAAGGTTTGTGATAAATCCATAGTGGTTTTTTACATCATTGAACTTCATCAAATATTGGTATAATATTCCACCTATTGATGAACACCTGCAATGCTCTTCATTGTTACATTCAGAGCTTGATTAATGTCACTGCATTTACTAATGTTAAATTTGTCTTGGTGTATCGATTCGGGCAGAAAGACAGAAATGCAAAATACATGAGGAACAAATCTTGGCCTCAATATGAAGAGTGGAAAGAAGTGTTTGGAAAGGATCATGCTGATGGGGCATGGAAAGTAGACGTTGGGGAGGCAGTTGGAAGAATCTACGGAGATAAAGAGCCCTCCAATGACGCCTCCATCGACGAAGCTGATACATCCCACCCGATGACACTTGAAGAGCTATTCCCAGACGAACTATTCCCCAATGGAGTTCTCCCTGAGATGGTAGATGAGAGCCAACCTGTTATGGAGGGCGGTGCGCCTGGAGCTAGTGCAACGGCTGGAGGAGGAGCAGGTCCAGTGGCGGGTACGGGGGCTGTAGCAGGGGCTGCTTCCGGTTCTGGGTCTGGGGCAAGGGCCAAGAAGTCGAAGAAGGTTATGAAGAAAATGAAAATAGAGGATAAGATCGAAGGCGTCCTTACTCTCATGGGACAGATACACACTGACACAAACGAGCGATTGAAAGATATTTCAGCCAGGATTGGGTACGAGTTCGATCTAAGTACCAAAAGGTCGGAGGTGTTTGATCAACTAAAAGGTATTCCTAACCTAACTCTGAAACAACAGTTCTATATTTCAAAGAAGCTAGTGAAGGAGCCCGAGCTAATGGACCTCTTTCGGGGATTGTCCGAAGCTGCTCGTGCGGCCTTTGTGATTGATCTTTTGGAGATTGATGGGATGCTTTACACACAAGATGCATAGCACATATGTTTCTTGAGTGATGTTTTTTGTCGAACTGAAGTGTTGTGTCATGTCTTAAGACCTTATGTTATTCTTTATTCTAGTTGTAATGAGGACATCAATTGATGTGTCATGTTTTAAGACCTTATGTTATTCCTCATTCTAGTTACAATGAGGACATCAGTAGTGATATTTCTCAATGAGATATGGATGCATTTACACCCAGTGATAGTAAATGTGTAGCCACAACTATAATATTTTGTATGTATTTATCATATTTGCCGAACCATATGCGGTTTATGTATGATGGGATTGTCATTTTCATGTTGATATGGCCAGTGAGTTGATTGCTTTGTGTTTGTAGGTATTTAATATTCAAGGGCATATTTCTAAACATAACACAAACTAAATAATATTAATTAATCCTACATCCCAAGCAAAATAGTACATACTTCCGAACAGCAAACATAAATCAACGACACCAAATACTACTTCGATGGCCCCTACCCGTAACAATAGAAATAAAAGAGTTACAATAACTTCCTTGCAAAATAGAGTTAAAGCAATGATAACACAAAGACCATTGACATGCCCCTACTGATAACGTAGCTTCTCTCGGAATGCAACATTATCCGTCGATCGACGGGTCTCTCTTACGGGCTTTCGGGCATGGACTTCATGATGCACACGATGACCCTTTAGGGGAAGAGAACATACCCATCTGCACTGGTTTAAAATGGGTAGGAGACCTGGTAGAGGAGCCCACATCGAAGCATGGAAGACCACCATCAAAAAGCTTACGCCGCACATGACCAGATGCGGCCGGCATCGGTGAGGTTACTTCATCAGAATCGGGTGGTGAATCATATTGGTTCCCCCGTCTTGGTGCGTCGGGTACCACTGAATCACTGAGCACGATAACCTCAGTGGTGTCTGATAGGGTTATCACCTTATTAGGGAACTCTATTTTGACGTCAGATAACCCAAATAATGAGGCAAGAAGAGGGAACTCCGGCTCGTCACGATAATAATATGCGCCGGCGGTAGAATTCAACTAACAAAAAAATATATCTGCCATTATTGCGTACATATAATACAAAGGCTAACAACATTTATTCAAAAATATAACTGTGGATATACCTTGAAAATATCCTTCCAAACGGAGTCGTCGGCAGTCACCACCTTGTCCTCCATATGCCACACAACTCCGGTCGTGGCGATCACTTTTTTAAACGTGGTGTACCGAGCCTTCAGCACTTTCACTCGAACCGATATTTCTTCGGACAATAGATCAGATCCAAAGGGAGAATTTATAACTCCCCGGACATTGCAGATCACTTCATTTGGCACGTTACCATCCTCCCAATCTCGACCGTTCCTCAAATTGATCAACGTCGAGAAGAGAAGGGTATCCATTTCACGACACCATTTCCCTCGGTAGAAGAAGGTTGATTGCTGAGGAACTTGGAGGGACATTTTGCATAGAATATGAAGGACGTAGACAATATTTGTGCTTATGGTTCGACCAGCTTATATACAAGAGCCACACTAATATCTCAAGTGTCATTAATGGAAGATGGTTGAGCACTTACAACGGGTAGATAAATGTCTAGTCTACATTGTGAGAGTAGTCGATCTCAAATCGTACTGTGTTATAGGATTATGGTGGGGAAGAGGTTTCCTGATCAGTACTATACATGCACTTGATATAAATCTAATTAGTCTTAATAAATTTCATATACATTTAACAATTATATATAAATACTCATGTTTACTCAAGCAAATACTTTTGTGTATATTAGGATTACTAATGATAATGCATCGCACGTGTAGTCTTAATAGCTATGCTTGATTGCATGTAGTCCAAACTAGCATACTCATCAATTATTTTGTATAAAACGTGGAAGATAATTAGATCACTGCCATGACATATTTTATACCAATGAATGATTACTAATAGAATATTAATTACACAGTATCATTGTGTGAACTCAAACTAAACAGAGTTTGTTGATTTAACTGCTATGAATAATCTACAAAACCTCATCTGAACCCAAATATTATAAATACATATAAAGCAGTCGACTTTGTATCCCTGTTGCCTAATTTCCTTTTGTAAATTATTTTGGTTAAGTTTTCAAATTTTGTTATATAAAAGAGTTCATATATAAAATTTTATAAATGAGGAAAATATTTTGTAACGGTTATTCTAAATGATATTGTAAAATGGTGGAGCATAAAGGGTGATTTATAACTGGTATGATCTGCCTATACTCAAGGCAAAAAATTGAATATAAACCGCATATATTCAAAGCAGAAAATGCATATAAACCGCATAAAATTGAAATAGATTTTATTTTTTATTGGTTGAGTATTGCCAAATATAAGAACATCCTCATCAGATTCCTCTTTTATGCTTTAAATTCTCAACTGTTTCCGGATTAGACTCAACACAAGGTTGCGTATAGGGAAGAATATGGGTGGATGCATTTATAAGTCATATATTACTCTTCTGTTCTGGTTCTTGATGCAATGTGTAGGCAAAACATCAAATCCTTTCAATTGCACAGTTAAAGCTGATTCTTTTTAATCTTAAATACCCCATTGAAGTTCACTACAACCCACACACTTCCAACTTAACAAAATAGCAAGTTCTAGCATGGCTAATAATGGTGATTTGGATTACTTCAGGCTTCCAACCTTCTTCAAAACGTTCTCCGAGGACAATAGCATGGATGAGTTGGTAAGTTTTTGCATATTTCATTTTATGCGATAACTGCTAGAACGATTGCCGAAGCTAACTTCTAACTTCTCTGTGTATCCCCAATTTTGGTGCAGCGGATTCCTCTTGAATTTGTGGCGAACCATGGAGTAGAACTCCCATTCGACTGTCGACTAGTGATGCCTAAGGGCCGGCAGTGGAGAGTGCGCCTACTTCGGATCGCAAGTGGGTGCCACTTCCACGCCGAATGGGCGGATTTTCGCATCGTTAACAACATTGTGCACAACGACTTTCTGACCTTCACAATGGTGGACGTGGGTGTGTTCCATGTGAAGAGGTACAAGCCGAATACCGGTTGCCCCCCTCTGAGTGATTTACAAAGTAAGTATGTCACCAATGCACCACTGTCTGTATTAACTTGTTTATCATGTAGTTTGAGTCTCACTGATCCTTATCTTCGCACCCCATTTTAACAAAATCAAGCGGTTGCTGAAGATGACTCTGATCATAGCGTCGAGCCCGATGGTGATACAGAGGATGACTACGAACCATCCGAACAGGAGATTGAAACATCGGACGACGATGACTATGCTTATGATCGAGGTGTGGTAGATGTCGACGGTTTTCGACATTCGTTGTGATGCTGACAACGGCTAACATCCGAAGCACGCTGGAGATTCCATTTCCTTTTTGGCGCCGCTACTTTCGTATGAATGCTCTTCAAGATCCTGTATATTTCAATGTGGATGGAGATTCTTGGTTAGTGAATATGGCTCATAGCCAAACCAAAATTTGGGTGAGCCGTGGATGGCGTCCTTTCAAACAACACTACAATTTGGTGGCGGGTACTCGCTGCCACTTTAAGCTCATCGACGCTAATGAAGTCCAGTTTTATGTATGGTTCGATCGCCCATAAGAGCCCAGCTGGTAGCCGTCTGCATGATGACATATCTAGTTTGAAATTATGCTTTGTTGTTATGTT
Organism: Salvia hispanica; assembly: GCF_029641045.1. Taxonomy (NCBI): domain Eukaryota; kingdom Viridiplantae; phylum Streptophyta; class Magnoliopsida; order Lamiales; family Lamiaceae; genus Salvia; species Salvia hispanica. The sequence goes on from NC_142693.1 coordinate 17,724,665, forward strand.
CCTTGTAGTTTGTGTGTTATGTAGGGTCTCCAGATGCATTCACCAAATTTTCAAATTTATTTCTAACTTGTATCCTTCCTCGTTGAGTTATTGCAGCGAGGGTAGTAGATTATGTAGTTGGTTTAGGTGCTATGCCATATAAAGGACCCATGGTCTATGTTAATTTGTCTTTCCCTATTTTGGCACTACATTATTCCTTTAAATTGTGTTGATTGAGTGAGGATAATATATAACTGCTACACTATTTGATGAGGGTTGTCGATTCATTCTAATTTTTGTGATCTATTAATTAATCCATCTCAATTTATAAGGTATGATTTCGTATGGAAGCCGGTTGAAAATGCAGGGATCACTTTAGATCCGATAAATTGATCGATTATGTTGTGTCAATCTTCTTTAATAAACCCAATAAACCTTATTAAAGAAAATATATTGTAAAACACCTAATAATCAAATAAAAATGAGGTTCAAATAAAGCATTCAACACAACATACCAAAACTAAAACAAACTACCAAGAAGCTCCATACCGAATGTAGTGTAGAAGAAAGGAAATAACAAAATTGTCTTAGTGCATCAAGCAGGACTCATACAAATACATCCCGATCGCCCACGGTTACCTATTGTTTCTCTCGGCCCACATTTCTCTTGCAAGATCATCTCTTTTGTTGTTCCATGATGCTGAAGGTTCAACGCTACTAATATGATCACCATCCACATATTCGTTCTCATTTTCATCCTCATTTTCGGCTTCATTATCCAATTCCGCCTCAACTGGATTAACCGCCATTTGACTTCGTATGAAATTGTGTAACAAGAAACACGCGATAATAAGCCCAGACTGCACATCGATCGGGTAGAAACTTGCAGATCTTAGAATACCCCAACGCATCTTCAGAACAGCAATCGATCGTTCAATGACGTCCCTGGCCTTTGTGTGTCTTAAATTGAACAGCTCTTCCGGTGTCTGGGGTGTTTGTCTACCTGGGCCCCATTCCTTCAGATGATAACGAACTCCTTTATATGGTGTCACAAAGCCTTCAGCATTTGCATATGCATTGTCACAAAGGTAGTAGCAACCTGAAAATGATAAAAACGTTTGGACAATTTCATCATTTCTCATTCTTAAGTAATAAATTAAAATAGTATGACAATGTAGAACAAAATAACCTTTAGGCACTTTGAGACCGAGTGGGCTACTTATTGCATCTCGTAAAATCCTTGAATCGCCCGCAGATCCTTCCCAACCAGGTAGGACGTAAATGAACTGAAGCTGTAGATCACACACGGCTAGTGTGTTTGTTGTGATTTGACCCTTCCGATTCCGATAACGGGGGGCATCGGCAATAGGCACTCGTACATTAATATACGTTCCATCTAATGCTCCTAGACACCCCTGCATTGGTATAAAAGGTTTTATTAAAAACTGTTGTATATTACATAAACAAACATTAGGCAGATTCAACAACCTTAAACCAATTCCATCGCCGATCCAAACGTTGATCGTCTATAGGTTTGGGCTTCACCAAAAACAGACTGTGAAGCGTAAGCACACCACGAAGCATAGTATGTATGTATGTATGTATCTAGACACAGTTTGGGAGGACCGCATGAAATCATAACCAACTATACGAGATTTCTTATGGTGTAATAAAACACATAAGAACATGGCAACTTGTTCTTCTACAGTCACGAATTTCTTGTCAATTAAACCAACACGATCACGGAGAATACGACATAGACGGCCAAATGTGTTTCTATTCATCCTTAAATTATCTACACATGAACGATCTGTGACCCGCACAAGCCTATCCAGCTGTTTCACATGATTTGGAATTGAATCGAGCATCCGCGTGGGGCCAAGTTTGTCCCATCGTTTGCGCTTTCGGGTTTCATGGCTAATGAGCGTTAGTATGAAAGATATAAGCAGCAAGTTTATTTGAAAATTGCTTATTATTTCCTCCAGCAAAATCAACAAGGCTGTCATATCATCACCCCGACGGTCCCCCTGTGATGAACGAAGACATACATTTGCATTCATTGAACTATAGATTTATCAACAATGTATTGTTGATAATTTAATCACACATTTTGAAAGAAATAAATTGATTCTTTGCAGGTTAAAAAAACCAAACTGGATAACCTTCTAAACTCAACAAAAAAACAGCAACCACATCCACCAAACAACAAGGTAATCAATGATCTAGAAACACAAGTATTGGTACATCCAAATTAGGAACGAGATCAAAACAACAGTTGCAGCATTCACTTGGATCTCAACACTAATATACATGTTTTTTTTTAATCCTAGTTACTTAGTAAATACCCAATTTAGATGAAGCGCATCTTCACTTGTAGTCACAGGAATCTAGTTCAATTCTCCAAAATTTGTACACAATCACAACAATTTTCTAATCTGAACGATGCTGAATAATGCAAATACGTGTAACTGACTCGTAGGGCCGCCCTCTTCCCTTGCCATGAATAACCGTGTGAGGAACCGAGTTGTCCCAATTCAAACGACACAGACAGTAGAACGAAAATCAATTATTATGCAACGGGTCTAATGATAATGGGTCACACTGATATTTCAAGGTGTGTTACCTATGGTTGTCGGCGTCGATGTCAGCCGTAGAATCGTATGGGCCGATGGGTAATTGAGGGATGCCGATCTGAGATAAAGAGGATTCAAACCGAAGAAGAATGATGAATGCCAACCGAATTGGGGTGAATCGATGAACTGAGGAGGAAGGTGGGGGGTGTTATGGTAATTGCGGTAAGAAGTTCGTTTTCTGATACGGTGAGGTAGTGGGCTATCAGGGATGATGGCCTGGTTAGACATATATCCAATTGGCCGGTTGCTATCTTAAATGCTAGCAGGTCGGTGTTCATATCCCGGGTCGTCGAGGATGTGTATCGTACCAACCAAAAACTAGATAGGATCCGGATAAGAAGCAATATCTTGGACTATCTGACCAATCAAACGCCTCCTTAGTGGTCAATGTTACAAGTGTAAAAATTAGGGACTTTTATGCAGTTGATTCAAAATAATATACCAAGCTTTAATGGCGAACAAGTGCTAGTGACATCACTGCGACCAATTACATGAATCCTATTGGTCCGTGTGTCACACTCGCGCACCATGTGGGTGCTAACAACATCACAATCTATACATATACAAGTACAAGGCCCTTCATTGTTTCTGCACTGCTAATCTGGTTTTTAACCCTTTCCCGGCGTTTCTCACCTCTCCAATTTCGCGGGAGAAAGAAATCGGGCTAGGTTTCCTCGTTTTGTTGATTGATAAATTTAAACAATGGCACAAGCAGTTGAGGAGTGGTACAAGCAGATGCCCATCATTACGCGTTCGTACCTCACAGCTGCCATTCTCACCACCATCGGCTGCTCTCTCAATGTAATACTCTATTCCTTCTCCTCTATTGAATTATTGTGTGTGATGGATTAAATAGCTGAGTTTCTTGAAGTATAGAAAGTTATAATTTTTATCGTGTTTGCTGAAATTATTTTCTCGAGCTACATGTTAATTGTGTTAAGAAGTTTAAATAATGAAAGAACTGTGCTTTCTTTGTTATTGCTTGGCTGAGTGGAGTTTCTTTTTATCTTGCGAGTTGCAGATAATATCTCCATATGATCTTTATCTGAACCCGAAGCTTGTATTGAAGCAATATCAAATCTGGCGCATCATGACCAATTTTCTGTATTTCCGCAAGTTGGGTAATACTATCTCTGTACTCTTAAAATTTTTAACTGATTGATGAGTGGATTAGGTGTTGCTCTCTTGATGAATGGATATGAGATTATGATTCAATATCTTAGATAAAAAAACTGGTGCAACTATGGCATTTCATTGTGAAATTTCCACAGTATACCGAATTTAGAACTATAATTGCTTTTACCTTACTTTTAAAGTAAACTTGCGTAAGTCCATATATAGATATAATAAAGCCTTGATGGTACCATGTATATTTTCTGGCTAGGATTCTGAACTGCCAATTTTTGATGCAATATTTACTTCTATGTAGCTTGATTGCATTGCACTCATGCATGGAAGTATGCGCATGCACCATGTGTTCTTGACTTGATTATATAACCGAGTTAACTGGTACACCATCATCATTTTAATTTAACTGATCACGAGTCACGAGTTCTCTATGTACGGCTGATGTGATTGAAAATTCAGGTTTTATATATGATAATTGATAATTGATTGGTAGCTTTAGAGGGAAAATTTTCAAGCTGGAGATGATGGTTTTCTTCTTTGTAGATCATTTACACTAAGTAACACAATTCAATCTCTTTCTCGACAGATTTGGACTTCTTGTTTCACATGTTCTTTCTAGCTCGATACTGCAAGCTTCTCGAAGAGAATACATTTAGGAGGAAGTCTGCAGATTTCTTCTACATGTTGTTGTTTGGCGCAACTGTTTTAACTGGGATAGTACTTCTTGGAGGAATGATCCCTTATTTCTCAGCGTCATTTGCTAAGTTTATATTCCTTAGCAATTCCCTAACTTTTATGATGATTAGTTGCATATTATGTTATTAGGAGTGATAGTTTAACAATTTTGTCATAGCTTTCCTGTGATCTTTTATTATTCCTGTTACTATAGGTATACGTGTGGAGCAAGCAGAACCCGTTCATTCATATGAGCTTTCTGGGCCTTTTTAATTTCACATCTGCATATCTGCCATGGGTAAGCATATTACCCTTCACTGGTTACAGTTTGTGATACTGCCTTATAGTAATGTCCAATATCATGTTCCTGTGGAGACATTTTAGTATCTTCTGGTCCACTTTATGAAATATGTGGACAAAATTCTCCAGTTTTCTTGCTTTGTATATGGTTGTTATTTTGTTCTATATGTAGGTATTTTAGTGGGTCCAGATATGTGTTTACTGTTGTGATGCTTCATTTCCTGCTCGCTACTTTTTTATGATCACGGCCAACTGTGTTAAGACTTTAGCTGTAATTTTGTCATTTCTGCTGTATAAGCCATATGTACTCTTGATGAAACACATGATATGCACTAGGACTTGTAATCCGGTGCCATTACACGCTTTAACATCTTTTTGCTGTTGATTATGTATTTACATGTATTTTATAGTGATGTTTTTGTGACTTCTGACGTGCATCACAACAGGTACTTATTGGATTTTCTGTCCTCCTTGGTTCTAGTGCTTGGGTGGATCTTCTGGTACGTCTTAATATTGTAATTAGGTTAATGTTTCTGGTTCATGGCAATATTAACCTGGACTACATACCATCAGCTGAGCGTTTACAGTGATCTGTGTGACATACTCGGCTCTGTATATTTTATCTCGAGCTAAAAGCTGCATTTCTTTGTGTTGTCAGAAATTTCCTTGGACTTTATATATATATCGACCACAATGTATGTCTCAACTAGGTTTTCAGTACATATTTCCTTACTATGCATGCTGAAATGTGCTGGTGTACATACAAGTTTTTATGTGTGTATTCACATTGAAAATTATACTGCCTTTCGTGTTCTCGTATCTATGGATTGCAAGGCATACATGTGTCATTTACAGAGACATTTCTTTGGCTCAGGGAGTGGTAGCAGGCCATGCTTACTACTTTCTTGAAGACGTATATCCCAAAATGACAGGCCGACGACCCCTGAGAACGCCAGCAATAATACAATCATTATTTGCTGACGAACCTGTAGTGGCGGCCAGGCCTGCAGCTGTGAGATTTGCTGCTCCAGCAATGGACGGCGCTCCACCTCGGTGAGATTCTGAGGCGATGGTGTGTGTTGAGCGAATGTATCAACTCGGTTTCAGATCCCTTGTCAATATAGTGTTAGACATTGTTTGTCTCACAATTAGCAAATTACTAGAGTAGCAATATGTTGAGTTTTTAAGGATGCTCTGCTATAAAAAAAATCAAGTTTTAGGAGTATTTTTTTGTCATTTATCTGTATATCTCCATTTTGTGCAAATGTAATATTAATACTTTTCTTCCTGGGACCATGATTTATGCTCAAATAGCTCCCTTCCTCTTTTGACAAAGAATATTTCATTACTTTATAAAATTAAACCAACACATTTTTCTTATTGGGATATGCATTAAAACACTGGGAGTTCTAAATTATATTAAAACTTAAAATGATAAAAGCAACTACAAAACTATGCTAACAAAGGCTAAGTTTCAATTAAAATGGCAAGTTCTCAATAAATCGCCATCGTTAACATCAAATCAGACTCCCACAAAATACAGGCAAAATGAAATCTCATGACCAGAGCCATTCCAGAGTGATAATAAATCTGGTTACTTCCAGGCTTCAATTCGGTCTTGCGAAGAATGCCAAGAAATTGATGTGTATGAGCTTTTCATGCATCAACTACCGGATAGGGTGATACTGTGCTGATGGTACTCTTTTCGGAGGCAGCTTGCGCAAGATGTACAGAACCAGAGCTGAAGGAAGAATCTCAACCAGCTGTTTTTGCAGAACGGTAATGTATATCAGAAGTAATGTAATTTTACAGAAATTTAGCTCAATCGTCAAGAGAGGATATCCATACCGTGTAGTAGATTACATTCAAAACTGGATGGTCCAATACATCTAGTGATGCATCTAAATCAAAGGCTGAGAGCATAACCTGCAGTAGAAAGCGAATGATAGATATCATTAGAGAAAGATAAGCAACTCAACAAAAAAAATGAAGCGTCCCAACGTTAAGGTATGTTGAGCAACGTGGGGAGTAATATCCATATCAACTAAGGCAAGATCAAATTTCTCCAACTTGTACTAAGGCTGGGTATTCGTTCACTAAGGGTAAAAAACTATAAAGGAAACTAGTCAAACTAACTGTATCAAAATGGCAGCTGCTCCAGATTCAACACTGGGTGTCACGAGAGTCACTTGGTCAAATGAATATCCGGAATATTCAAAAACTTCGGTTCAAAGATCTTTTTTTGGGTGTGGATAACGGTTCACTTGTCACATCATATTGCCAAATGCTTCCTCCCTTTGTGGGATGGTGGGGTTTTTCTCATTGACTGAATTTAGTTACTTTTCTTTGTTTAAGCAAAAAGGGTACTAAGACGGAGCCTTACCACGAAGCACCTTATAAGGAAACAAGTGAAGCAAATAGCAGTCACAGATCCAACCTGTAAATGGATACTAATCAGTACGCAGCTCACCAAACAACAATAGTGGATGGAAGAAAGGATAAGTGCTTCAAAATACTTTCCCATGTTTATTAAATCAACAATTCACTGTCACTTCAAAAACCTTTTAATGAATGACTGCCTAGATTGGAGGGAGATTTTCAACAGGATTTAAAGAAGGGTTGTTTAGTATGTCTGAGTCATAACTCATAAGCAATAACTAACAAAAGCTGGTTATGCAGAAGAAACTTTAATTGTTGCACTTAAAACTCATAAACCAATTCGACTAGCCACCATCATGAATATAAAATGATCTCAGGCTCTCATTATTAATGAAATTTTGAGAAAAATCCAGTGTAAGTAGAGATGCCACTGTGAACCCTGAAAGCTTTTCTGGTATAAAAAATACCACTTCAAGTGAATCCATCTAACTGTATGACCTTCCACTCAACAGATAGATAGACACAAACCTCGTAAAGTTTCTTTCTCCTCCCTTTAGATTCAATAGGGAAGCGTCTTAGCATGATAAACAACCTGCACAAGAAAAACGAAAAGTATGACACACACAAAGCAATGTAAGCTTAAGGTCAGTAGAAAGCAAGAGGCGTATATAATTTTTTCTTCTAAAGAAAAGCAGCCAGCATGAAAACTTTTGACATTCACCTTCCTCCATACAGCAGAAATCCTAATGCAGCTGCAAATGAAACCACTGCAGAGACCAAAAGACTTAAGGAAGATCAGAGAAGTGCCATATGGATAACTCAAGCAAACTAAGAAAAGCAAAGCCTCTAACTTTTGCATATCTTGAAATGAGAAATAATAGGACTAGGAATGGTTAACCTGCAACAAATATCTTTCCAACAAATTCTGCAGTGCTGTTATCATCTATCCAGAGGTACACCCAAATACCAGCCTGATGAGAGAAGCCATATTACATATATCACCAAAGTGATGCTCGAAAAAGCTGAGGTATAGTAAATGAGTTGACTAAGTAAAAGCCCATGGATCAGGGGAGCATAGGCCAAGCACAACGTGGATTCAAGAGATCCAAGAAACATCAGAAGGACAAATAGACAGACAACATAATTCAAGAAATAATAGCAGTAAAACTAGAGTGATGGAATGCACCTGCACAAAGTATACTCCACTGTTGATAGCAAAGTACCAGATTCTTAGTTTATCAGTCGGCAGGCTTCTGGCCTGAAATATTACAGGGGTGGAAATGTTGGTGATTCCTTAAGTGACAACAGTATATACAAGTCAAATTAAATACCGTCAGATCACTAATCAGAGTCTAGGTGCTACTATGGAAATTGTTACATTAAGTTATAGTACTAAATTTTAACCTGTCAGAATTTTAACTAGAAAAATAACCCATACCTGATGATATATCTCTGCCCAAAAAAGGACAAGAAGAGTATATGTAGAGAAGAAGAGCAGGCCAGGAGATTCCAGCAAAACCAAAGAGAGGGCCTGAAATGGGGTAAATTAAATTTACAATTGGGTATAATAATGAAGCATGGAAATGTTTAACAAAAGTCACCAAATCACTTTATTGCTAAAGGGCCATGCTTTAAATCCGTAAGATATTATTTCAATTGAGAATCCAGTAAAAAGAGACCCTAAAAGAAATTTTCAGAGAATCCAGTAAAAAGAGACCCTAAAAGAAATTTTCAGGCATCTACAAATAGACACCTTTTACCAAATTAAACACTTTGTCAGAAAATGTTAAAAAAACTGTTCTGACAATGAGTTCCTTTCAACCCCAATTGCACTCCTTGCTGTTGAGAAACTTCGATAAAATTTTGCCCGCTTAATTTATTTTAATGCTAGCATATTAAAATGGACACTGAGTGCTACAGATCCATCATGTACATTATTAGTTATATTATTGGAATTTTGTTAATCTGGGACTGTTCCTTTAATGATCTAGAAAGGCATTGGTGCTACTTCCACATAGCTCAATTTATAGGGCAGTAACTTGAAGCATGGAGCGATAAGGGAGGATCACATCAAACAAATCAACGAACAGTACTTCAGGATCTTACCTTAGGATGTAGAAGAAAGACATTTTTATGGAATCCAAACACGATCGCACGCACTGCAGCGAGCAATTCAATTATTAGTCAAATAGGTAGACATATGTTGAGTATGGCATAAAACTATAATTTCATACCTCCATTTACTATAAAGTTCATAAGGTGGAAAACCTTTTGCGTGGTCCAACCATATTCGGGCACTCTAAGTTCAATTCTTATCAATTGAATCTGCAGAAAGTAAATTCACATGTTTTTAGGAAAAGCATTCTCTTGCAATGAAGTCCTCACAACTCAGATATGCAAAATCATGTTCATATTCCATAATCAACATTAGTTTTAAGCAGAAAAATATGATATTTAGAAACTTGCATGGAGAAACACTAAAGACACGCAATAAATATCATATAAGATTAATAACAGGAGTCGTATGACGAAAATCCCAACTTGAAACTTAATTGGCTGGAAAAAATTACGAAGGAAAGAAAAAGTTACAAAGGAAAAAAGAAATGAAATCTGTTTTTGAATTGTTTTCCTCTTTATTGTTCCCTCAACTATATGTTCCTCCAACATGAGAATCAAACAGGTGGAAGTTATGGAAAATGACTTCTCTTAAATGTTGATAAAAAAACACCTTTTAGAAAAGGCCAAATGAGTGGTTCCAAAGTATATACACAAATGTGTTCCAAAATAAACAAAAAATGTCTGATATGATCACACGATCATAGCATAAGTTGGTAAAACTATAATTTACTTGCACTTCTTTGTGAAACAAATTGATAAAGATAACAAACTCTTATACTTATTTGCCAATCGTGACAGCTGTAATAACTTAGAGGTGCTCATGTAGATAAGAAAAAGCTTGCAATCATGGATGCAGAGTCAATAACATAGATTGCACAACCATGGGGCATGTAACTGGGTAATTTCCCTTTTCACTCTGCAGCATTTGAACTATGTTTCAAAATCCGCCAAATCGCAAAATGATCTCTTGACAGATAATCTACAGCTACCAACTGTCACAAACTTAAAATGCCCCAAAGGCACTAAAAACTTGGATTATTAAGAAAACTTAATTATCCAAATAGGAAGCACTTTACTAATTCCCCTCAAAAGAGTATGATCGAGGAAAAGTTCCATCCAGAGGTGGAGCCTAAGTGTGATGGGAGCTAAACCAATTTAAAGTTGGTATGAAATCGAAAAGGTCAATAAAAGAATAAAGAAAAATGTTGAAATCAACAAGGAATCCTTGTTGGACTTCCCTCTCAATAGTGAGTTATCAATTAATTAGTGATTAAATACATCGAAATTAACGCAGCTCAAATTAGCCCCAAAATTTTGAGTTCACACGCCGCGACATTCGAGAGGAATAATCGCGAATTCAACTGGATATCAAAACTACCTACACACATACGAATTCGCTATAACAACAAAATTGAATCAAAATCCACTTAGCTGAGTATTCTAGGCTCCTATATTTCAGTTCCGTTTTCCGAGAAAGACAAGTTCGGCAAAGCAAAATCAGTAACCAGGATTCAAAAGCAAGCAGAAATTGAAGACAAAACTATACGGTGGAGATGAAATAGTAAGATATAGATGTAGACTAACAAGGGCAACGGCGGAAACGAGGGCATAGGCGGCGCAGAGAGAGTAGAATATCCCGTCTTGCCATGCGACGGACTCGTTGATCTCATCCCACCAGCTGGCCGTCAGCACACCGGCGCCGGCGTCGATGGCCGGAAAGCTCATCAGCATTCTGGTCATCGTGCTCAACCCTCCTCTCTTCTCTCTCTTCTCTCTCTCTCTCTTTACTTGAGAAGATGAGTATGTCAAAATTGATTAGCTGTGTTGCCTATTTCAATAATATTATTTCCAATCACAGTAAAAACTTCAAAAATACACTAATGTGCAGTGATTTTTAGTTGAAATGAAAGTAAAAGTTAAAATAGTGTTTAGAGATTAACTAAATCAACTGTAATCTGTACAAAATCAAATGGTATGAATGGAATATTAAATTGATTAAGAGTAGAAAAGGTCTCTAATAATCTGGAGTTGTTTTCTTTTGACGAGAGTTGTTTTGGACTCAAATTGACTATAATGTTTGAATAAAAATAAGAAGCAAAAAAACAAAAAAAAATACAATTCATGTAAAATTAGGAGAATTGGGTTATTTCAATATATAAAAATAAGATAATATAATAGCAATAAATACCTCTTTCCGGTATAGAATTAGTCCATAGAGTGTGTTATAATGCTAACTTTTCTTAAATTGTTAACTTGCTAACTCATCAACGCACTATATATAAAATGTTGAAAAATGTCAACATGATCACATTAAAATGTCAACATAAATTTGTGTTGACAATTTTATACACTATGTTGACATTAATAACACAATGTATTAAAATATCAACTTAAGTTTATGTTGACATTTCAGTATCATCGTATTGATATTTTTAATACACTACGTTGATGAGTTAACAAGTTAGCAATTTAAGAAAAGTTAGCAACAGATCACACCCCCTATTTACATATTCCCTCTACCTCATAAAAGTTGAGTCACCTCATTTTTTGCACTCGTTTTAAAAAAATCGTAATAAATAGTTAGAATGGATAAATAGTAGAATAAAATCGAAAATAACGTAGATAAAACTCTTCTCTATATTATTTTCAAATTTATTTTACAATTTATCCATTTTAACTATTTATTATGATTTTTTCAAAACGAGTGCATTGAATGAATGAAATGACTCAACTTTTTATGTAACGGAGGGAGTAGTATCAAATATTACACCGTATACTTGTCACTACGAAGTACATTCAAATAATAGTTCTACTTTAGAAAATTGAGATGAATTATATGATAACATACATAGCAGTACAAGTTATAAAAAAAATTAAGTGCCTAAACTAGCTTGTTGGGGCCATAAAACAATAGAAATAAAAGTGTACGGCTTAGGTTTATTCCTCTAAAATTCCTTATCGATCTATTGAAATATACATGGACCTTTGGTAATAACTAAAACAACTTGTCTCTTTCTTTAATTATATAATTGGAGTTATTAAGAGTAATGATTCATGGCTTTGGTTAATACTCATATAATGTTGAAAATTTGAGAATACCTGCATTAAACATAAACTATTATACTTGCGGTAAATATTTTTTAAGAAAGTAAACTATAAAAATAGTCCTTAAAAATGAGATTTGCACATTTTTTATTATCTCCGACCCTCCAAAGTAGGAAAAATCACATTGGAACAAGGAAAATAACAAATCAAGGTCTCAAGCGACCATCTTGCCTCTTAAAAGTTTATAAAAATTTATAAGCTTTTAGTCGCGTATGGTACATATGTTATATGTTGTCATTTTCTTCGCAATCCACTATTTGTAGATTTGTAGGGACTATACAACTTCTTGATTTATGTGCATAGACTTTTGAAGCTGTTTAGTCCTAAAAAATTTGTAAAATATGGATTGTGAAGACAATAACAGTACGCGTCAAGCGAGAAAAAAACCTTACTTAATCTTAATGGCCTAGGGGAAAATGGATAGTCAAGGCACCCAATATTTAATTTTTCATTGTTCATGTACCTGAAACCTAATTTTTCATATTTCAAGGATAAAAAAGTGAATTCCCATTGTTTACAAAAAAAAAATTACTCCCTTTGTCTATGTTTTTTACCTCAATTCAATTAATCATGGTCCGGATCACTTAATTCTTTTCGTACACCATTTCTGGTGGGCTCATTACTTATTTTTGTGAGTAGCGTGGAGCAGAAAATGGGGTAGGAAAAGAATTAGGTGGTCCGGACTGAATCAATCATCATTTCATCAGTTCGGATTAGTCATCGATTCAATTATATGCGTTTGGAAACTTTGGATTAATCATCAGTTGATTCAATTCGCGTAACCTAAATCCCAATCCCCAATCGCAATGGCACTCCGCCGCAGATTCCAATCACTCACGCTCCAACACCGCCGCCCATTCTCAAGCTCCACCACCACCACCCCACGCAGCAGCAGCGGCGGCAAAGAGCAAACCCGCGCTGCCCTCGCCGCCCTCCGCCTCGAGTCCAACCCCGACCGCATCCTCGACATCTGCCGCTCCGCCGCCCTAACCCCCGAATCCCACCTCGACCGCATCGTCTTCTCCAAAGCCATCTCCAAACTCAAAGAGCTCAACCGCCACGACTCCATCCGCGCCTTCATCCACGAGTCCATGGACGCCAACCGCTCCGAGCGATACGCCGCTCACTGCATCATCTCCTACGGCCAGTCCGGCCTCATCAGCGACGCCGTTGACCTGTTCGACAAAATGCCTGAGCTAGGAATCGAGAGAAACATCAAAACCCTCAACTCCCTGCTCTTCTCCTGCCTCCTCGGCCGCGAATACTCCCTCATGAGGCGAATCTTCTTCGAATACCCGAGGAAATACGGGCTCGAGCCGAATCTCGAGACGTACAACGCCGTTCTGAAGGGGATATACAGCTCCGGTGGGGCGAGGGAGTCGCACTCCATTCTCGCGGAGATGGAGCGGAAGGGCGTGAAACCAAGCAAACAGACGTTCGCTTGCGTGATCGAGGGCTTGTACAGCGAGGAGAACTTCGACGACGTCGGGAAGATGCTGCATTTGATGAAGCGATACGACATGTCGCCCGGGATTGGCATTTACAACGTCAGGATTCAGTGCTTGTGCAAGCTCAGGAGGTTGGCCGAGGCCAAGGCGCTGCTGGATGGGATATTATCGAATGGTATGAAACCGAATTGCCGGACGTACGGACATTTGATCTACGGCTTCTGCCGGCAAGGAGAGCTGGACGGGGCCAAGGATTTGTACGATGAGATGGTCGGTAAAGGGTTGAAGGCGGAAGCCGAGTGTTTTTTCACGTTGGTGCATTTTCTCTGTCAGGGAAAGGATTTTGAGGGTGCGTTGAGGATCTGCGGCGACTGTATTTCAAATGGTTGGTTCCCTAATGTTACGACCATGAGCACGCTTGTTCGTGGACTGGCCTCCACGAACAAGCCAGACGAGGCCAGACGAATTATACGACTTCTCAAGAAGAGATTCCGTAGAAATGCAGAAATTTGGAAACAAATTGAAATGGAATTGCCAAATGAAACAGAGATTTCTCCTTCGGCCTAGTTTTGTTTTCTTCGCATGTCACTCAACTTTTGCTGTGTGACTGTGTCATATATTTTGCTCTTGGCAATAATTTAAGTCTACATTTTATTCATTTCTTCTAAAAAAAAAACAAAGAATCTAATCTCTAACAAGAAACTACAATCCTTGAGCTTTCACGATTAAAACTTGATTCTTTTTGCCTGTGATCTCCAATGTTGTATCCCATAAGCCGCACTTGAAGCAACTGTAGTAGAAGCCACCAACCAGCTGACAAGATCCAAAATAAAAAGATCGTAAATTTCATGCACACGAAACCAGGTACAGACAAACACGAGTCAAGAACAAACTACCTCAAGTAGTCGATGTAAAGTCGAGTTTCTTCACTTCCAAATCCTGGTTGAAGTAGAGCTGCAGCAACTAGAGCCAGCTGCAGAACTGTGTTAACCTACACACAAGAAGAAATTTAGAATTCAGTTCCATCACATTGCAGCATGATAATCCCTCATATCTTAAACTCGATCATCTCCATGTACCTTGCTGATGAAAAGAGGCTCCACCTTTTGGGCATGAGCACCATCGAGGTTGATGAAGTCGCGCCAACTATTCCACTAATAAAGGAATTGGACAAAGAACTGTTAGCAATACACAGTTAGGATCCAATAGGATATCATAACTGATAACAACCCTTTACCTTCCAATTCAAACTGCTAGCTCTTATATAGGTTGCACCACCAACAAGAGCAACATCGCGCAACACAACAAGTCCGACCAATCCAGCTACATGTAAAACAGACTTATTTTCAGTAACTAGGCATGTGCGCATATAGTCTATCATGCTACACATCTATTCCAGTTTCCAAGAGGACATATACACACATGCGGGTATAAACCTATTGCACATCATTAAAAATTCAACCTTCATGGGACTATTAGTAGGTTTTCTTAATAAGAAAAGAAATGCATAAGTACTTCGCATAATCTGCTCATAAATCAATCTAACTATGTAATAGAAGAATGATAAAGTAACAATAATCTACAAGTTCATCGTGTCATCATTCAAAGAAAGATTATTGCCAAGTAAAAAAATGAAATAAATCAGTATTTTAAGCAAAAAGATTATGAATCCATCATCATCTGCAGCAACATTAGTCCGTTTCATCACAGTAGAAGTAGAGAAAACAAAGCTGGAGTGGGATGGGGAACCAGATCAGCAGAAAAATGGAGCCTCTCGCACCCAACAGTAGAGGGCAGTATGACCCACGCCAGGGCAACATTTTTTATGAAGTGTGGTTAGAGTTAAATCACGCCACATGTTTCCCACGTTTCACAAGATGGAGTACTAATTTGGCATACCAACAAGCACAGATAACAAGAAGTATCCAAGAATTAAACACTGAAATAATGTACTTACGATGTAAAAGCCCCTTATCCACCATTGCCAGGGCAACAGATACAATTAAAACCTACAGTTTTTTAGAAACATTCATTAACAAATAAATTTAAGTGGCTAATCAGTTCTCTCATCATAACCAACATGAAACAGTTGGTATAGATCTTTAGGATTATTGAAGATTTTTACTTGCCATCAACAAACGGAGTAGAAACATACCTTGTCCGCAAGAGGATCAAGGTAGGACCCAACAACAGAATTGATCCTCATTTTTCTAGCTATGTAGCCATCTAACTGAAAATCAAATAGAGATATTAAGTGAATCATTAGTCATGACCCGCGATGCTAATGAAGAATTCCCTCACTTGCACAATTAAGCATACAGAAAAGAGAATGACATCATACCCAATCAGTTGCCCCGGATACAGCAAGCCCAACAAATGCATAGGAATACATATCTTGAACAATCATCCTGCAATACTTGTACTATATCAGGTTACACTAAAACTCTTTTTCATATTCAGTTACTGTACGAGCATGTCTCAAACGATTGTTTGTCCTTCATTCTAATTTGGGATAACACTATGCCATGTTGAAAGCTTCTATCCAGATTTACATTATGCCACAAACCAATAACATTATCTGATGAACTTAGACTTTATCTAAGCTAACTAAAACAATCGAGAAATCATACAAGATACATCTCATTACATATAAAACAGCAAACTCAAAAAATTTCCAGTAATATAAAACATAACAAATGAAACAATGAAATTGAGACCTCACCATCCAAGCAACGGACCGGAAAGCATCCGACCAAAGGAGATAAAATTGGGGAGATTCAAGTAACTATCTCTGATCGCGTCATCACCACCGCTAGCTTCAACCTCTGCACCCTTTCCAAATCCCTCGCTAACGCTCTCATTCAACAGCCTCGGAGCTGTATTCCCGAGATTGTACCTAAATGCCGGTTGATGAAGCAAATTTATCGCACGCAATTTCAGGAAATTGAGGACGATGTCGGATTGCAGGAGGAGAGGGGTGGAGGACTGGGAGAGCTTCCACGGCGGATTGAAGAGGAACAGAGGCCCGCCGACGGGAGAGAGAAACCTCGATCGGAATAGAAAGTGGCGGCGGATGTAACCGTTACTGGATGAAATTGGGGAAGCGGAGGCGAGAGAGAGGGAGAAAAACGTTCTAGATTGAGAAGAATTGAATAGTTTCCTCGATGATTGGGAGATTAGGGCTTTGATTGATCGGAAGATGGCCATTAACGAATAATTTTTGACATTGGTGGGAGGGTTTGAGACGGGGGTTTGGGGAAGAAGATGCAGCTGATTTGGGTTGACACGTGCGAAGGCCAGGCTGCTGCACGTGTTCGACTTGGCCTTAACGTCGCATTCGCTGCTTGTTCCCTTATCCAGAAGTCGTGGTGCTATCTACAGCGATTCTTTTAGAATTGTAGTTTTAAAATTTGGAAAACTGAATTGGCAATTTCCCATCCTAGCCAAATAAATGTAAGGTCAAATCAATTGGTAAAATATTTTCTTTCCAACCGTAAGATGATATTTAATTATACTTAAATGCATTTAAAAGATTACTTCCTCAAATATGTAAATTTTAGCAAAATAATCGCGAATTATCTCAACAAAAAAGTTGTTTCTAGTTACCGTTTTAAAATTACTTGTCCATATTCGACCCTACTTTTGGATTGAAATTCAAATCAAAGGAGCACCAACCATAAGTTACTTTATTTCAAATTACTAAAGTTAATTATTTGGAATCTTTTCATCATCACCAATCATGATTTACTTATTTAATCTTGTCAATAATTACCTCTATAACATATAGACTGCAGTATTAATTACTTACTATCGAGTTCGAATAGAGCAACTTATGTGGTAATCAAGATCCAAAAGCAAACAGTTGATTGACACAATTTCAACAAAATCAATTACCATTAAAACTAGTACTATTAAATTAGCATTAAAATTTAAATATAAGGAATTATGGTCCACGCTTGAGTTGAGTAGGGGTCGTTCAGTTGAGGATTCAACAAGTCATCATCACATCTATTCAATTACTTCATGTACATATATTTAGCTGTCACCAGTTACAATTAGTTGTGGCATCCAACACCATTAAACTTTCATAAAAACATGACTATGCAACTCCTTTTAACTCCACAAACCCATTCACAATTTCGAATAAAATTCAGTGGATTTATTCGACATACTGATTAATTTGACTATACTGAATTTTTATCTTAATAATTTCCACTTTTAAAAATAGGAGTAGTATTATAATTAATTAAGTTGGTTTAAGTTACTTAACTAAAACAGTTGAAAACAATGTGACCTTCAAATATCCGAACGTGGTATGATGACATTAAGGTGGCCTGAAAAGTAGTTGTTCCCATGATTTATTGCTCCAAATTTTCGTAGATATTCTCATCAATTAATCATCTCTCTAAATTTCCAACTGTATCTTTATTTATAAGGGCCAATCTGTACTGAAATTGTTTAATGTTCAATAAGTCTAGTTTTGATCACCATATAAGAAAAGGGGTGTGGGTGTGTATCTAAGTCTTTGATGATTTTGGAAGAGATGAGCATTCTTTCTTGTTGCAGAATCAGCAAAAGTGAAATCAAGAAAAAATCCCTGAAAAATTCAAAAAGTTGGGTTTATGATGATGGAGACGCATACTCCACCGTGCCTGGAAGCGTCTCCGGTGCAATAAAGCAACGGATTTTAGCGGAAGAAGCGCTGAGAAATGGAAACGCTCGTGTCCCGGCTGAGGTGTTCACGTTCCGGGAGCTGGCGACTGCGACGCAGAATTTCAACTCCGAGCTGCTGGTGGGCGAAGGAGGATTCGGGAGGGTCTACAAGGGCTACCTCAACAAAACAAATCAAGTAACGCAAAACACATTTCACTTTTCGCGCAATTTGTTCAATTTTAAGCAACGACTTAAATTGAACAAATTATGCCAATGCCGTAGATCTGTTGCTAATCTGCTGCTAACAATTTTTACTAGCGGAATTATGATAAATACATTTTTTTTATAACTTGATGAAATCAATGTTGATTTTGCAGGTTGTGGCGGTGAAGCAGCTGGACCGGAACGGCGTCCAAGGCAACCGCGAGTTTCTGGCCGAGGTTCTGACGCTGAGCCTCGTCCACCATGCTAACCTCGTGAATTTGATCGGATATTGTGCTGATGGTCGTCAGAGGATTTTGGTGTACGAATTTATGCACAATGGATCTTTAGAAGACCACCTGCTTGGTACGGACTAGATAAATAGATAGATAAATAAATGACATTTTTCGCGATGAATTAACATTTGATTTTTTTTTTTGGATAGATTTGCCTCCGAATAGGAAGCCTTTGGATTGGTACACAAGGATGCAGATAGCAAAGGGAGCGGCGCAAGGGCTAGAGTACTTGCACGACACTGCGAATCCTCCTATAATATTCCGAGATTTCAAGGCCTCCAACATTCTGTTGGACGAGAATTTCGTACCGAAGCTCTCGGATTTTGGGCTGGCTAAACTAGGCCCAACAGGGGAGCAGGATCACGTCTCGACGAGGGTGATGGGGACGTACGGCTACTGCGCGCCTGAGTACGCCAAGACGGGACAGCTCACCACAAAATCCGACGTGTACAGCTTTGGAGTGGTGTTTTTGGAGATCATCTCAGGGAGAAGGGCTATTGATGGGACAAAGCCACCTGAAGAGGAGAATCTAGTTGATTGGGTGAGTGAAACTATAACATACTCCTATCATTTTTTTTTTCATTCAAGACTTTTCGAATACTAAGGACCCGTTTGGTAGTACATAATAACGTAACTATGCTACCAAATGACGGTTGAGTCAACACAACTCATTTATCTCGAACTCATCTACTTTACCAAACAGACCCTAACTTTGATTTCGCAGGCGAAACCGTTGTTTAAGGATAGGAGGAAGTTCACTTTGATGGCGGATCCGTTGTTGGAAGGGAATTATCCGGTGAAGGGTCTTTATCAGGCTCTCGCCGTTGCAGCTATGTGCATCCAAGACGAGGCCGGGACCCGGCCCCTTATCGCAGATGTCGTCACAGCTCTTGAGTACTTAGCCATCAGGACAGAGGAAGCTGCTGCTGCTGAAATGGCCGACTTTGAATAGAGCAAAAGCAAACAGGTTTTGATAAATCACCAGTTTCTTTTTGTGTGGATTTTGGAGTGTACAAAACTATATATCTTGATTCTTGTAGATAAATTGGACATGGATTGCTTTATGACAAAATCTTGTCTTTGAATGAATCAAATTCAAACATCATTTTGAATCAATCACATTATTACATATGAATCATATGATATAATAAGGCAAACATTAGACATCATCATATCTATGAGAATGAGCTTTAAGGTTTAGATAACCAAAACCAGGAATTTGATTGTGACTGTCTCTATCACTGCTCCTCCTCCTCTTCATCTTCCTCGTCCAATTCGAAATTGAAAATTTAAAACCACGGCCTCCGGAGGCAGAAGGTGTCTCTTCGGAGGCTGTGTGAGCGCGTTCCACCTCGGCTTTTCTGAAGTAGTCGATCTCCCTCTTGAGAAGTGAGCCGATGGTTCCGCGCGTGCCTACCTCCAACGGCACCCTCCCGGCGCTCATGATCAAGATCAAAATCAAATTTATCGATTGAGCCTATTTGTTAACTTCAAATCTTGAATTGTCTTCAAATCTACTACCACTACTACTTATTCACTTAAAACTTTGAAGACAGGGAAGCATTAACATCATCTTCCATTTGTGAATTATGATTACAGTAAGGATGGAATGATTATGCTGAGTGTTAGCATCAATCACTCTTGTTAAGTTTGGAATTAAGCCATAATTACGCATGCATAGGCTCCAGCCAAAGGGATTTATTTTTTTCCATTTTTTAAAATTTTGAATTGATGAGTAGTTGGTAATTTCTTCACGTCTTATATGGCATCTAGAATATGATATACACTTTTGAAAGTATTAATATACATACAACGATATTAATATATACCAGTTTAATAGAAAAGGATATATGGAAAACAAACAATTTACTCTATTATTAAGTCGTGAAGTACATTACTACTAATATTTTTTGTTTTAGGTAAGAAGTCATAAGCTACTATTGTAATAAGACATGTTTTATCTGTTCATAACCATTTCCACCTGTAAAGATTATGATATTAATATCAGTATGTCATACACATGAGAAATAAAATTACTTTATGTCACCATCACCTATATTTCGTTAATATTTTTCAAGAATTTTAAAATTATTACAACATGTTTATACTTACATGACCAATATAATCACTGCTTATTTTTGTACTCATTCAGTATTTAGGTATGTAATAACGATAAAATAAATAAATTTATTTAGCTAGATTGGATAAATTGATCAGAATCGAGAACGAATTCAAAAGGAAATGAATAAACAGAGAAATTAGTTTTTTTTTTAATACTTACTTTTTAGAAGTCCATGATATGACGTCAAAATAATTCCACTGGAAATTGAAATAAAAAAATATGAGAAATATTTTTTGAAAATGCTATATTACAATTTATGCTAAAAAATGCCAAAATTTTAAATGAATTTTTATGCTAATAAATGTGCCGAAAATAAGAAAAATCTCTTATTGGCAACGAATGATAACCAAACAACTATCATCGTCTAAATTGGCGGCTCAGTTAGTTTTGAAAACTGAAAGAGGGAGAAAGAACAAAATTAAATAGATAATTAAAGCATGAAAATTACCTCTCCTCGACAATGTTTCATAGATTGTGACCTAACATTTAAATCAATCTTCAAAATTGCCACCAAATCATATTGTAATTGATTGTAGTAATATTTACCCTCTAAAAAAAATAAAAAAATATTGTACTAGTAATTTTTAATTGCAGATGATGGGGTAGTATTTATATTGAACCCTCGTCAATTTTAATTTTGACTAGACAATTCAATTCGCAGAAAAAAAAATAGTATCTGGCAAATAAACAGTTAATGCATTTGGTAAAAAAGAGGTTAAATTAGAAAATACTAAGTGAAAAAGAGTAATTTTGGCTGTGCTCAAAATGATGATCTCTCAATCGATTGATCTTAGACAATAGTGATGGAAATCATATTAGTAAAGTGGTGGATACTTTAACTAAAATGATTATGGCCACTGGGATAACTTTAAACGGGCCGGGGCGTTTAATTTGTAATCATACTACATAATCTATTCTTTTTGCAGGGAATGTGTAAGACTTCAAACATCAAACCCCATTTCCATTTATGATTGAGTTAGTATACAGGGAGTAGTAACTTATTGAAATAGTAGTACTGTATACATTATCGAAAATGATGATATGAGTGGATACCATACTTTCATCTCACTTATTTTACGGTATGCCAATTTTCAATATCATTATTGTACTGATTTTTTTGATATACCATACCGAAATCTGGTGTACTAGCTTTTGGTATATTACATTAACATTCGATATACCGTAACTTTTCAGTATACTAAATTTTGGCATGGCATACCGAAATAACATTAAGATTTGAATTTTGGTATATGCCATGATATCAATATAGCATATCTTTACTGATGCATCAATTTATCAGTATATCGAGGTAACAGAAATGCATATTGTTACATACTCAACATTACGTTATACCAAAATTGTGTTATTTTTGATTGAATTAATATGGTATTTTGGTACATTTTCTCACCCGTATTAATAACTTTGCTTATTTCGCACAAGATAACTTGCTTTTAGTGTAGTTTGTTGAATTTTTTTATACTACTACTAAAGTTACTGATAAATTAAGAGGATTTTGAATTTTGGGCTTCTCCAATATTGTAGTACTACTATGTATAGCTAATTTGGCCCATCTTTGGATCTAAGTAAAAATATGCCCATTAATCAAAGGCCCAATAGATGAATTATTTTCCTTTATCCTTTTCCTCAATTGTCAACGCGAATGAAATTGGGTTCGAATAGTCAAGCATGATATTTTATGCTAACTATATCAGAGATCTAATTTAAAATATTTTCTTATTAAGAAAATATTTTATTCCCATAGATTACTATAATAAATAATTATAAATTATTTATACACATTGAAATTTATTTTAAAAAATTGATTAAAAATAAAAACTAAACGATTGAAAAATAAAATATAAATGAAAAAGAAAAAAATTAAAATTAACTTACAAAAGTTACTAGAGTATTTTGTTTAAAAAAAAAACATGGAAGACTCTATTATTGCAGAATCATATATCTAGTGCATTAGATTTAAACAAAAAAGTGATATTATAATTTTGAATTAATAATATAAATATAAATTTTGATACATTATTCATATTTTACAAATCCAATTAAATACTATCTGGATCAAATATTTAAATAATAGGAGTACTAACACCATAAAATATTAATGTCATAATAACCTAATTTAGGATTATATTATACTCCACTGTATATAATTAGGAAGGTTTTAATAGTCTCGAGTGTGGCTGTCTTCAAAAGTTAAAAGTACATTTAGAAAAATCAAATCAAGGATAGAATTATATTGTTAGTTTAGAAGTTTAAAATTAAAGGTTATTATTGAATGAATATTTTTCTTTTCTCTGTTCTCATATTGAAATGTGGAACTTTAATTTATAGAAAAAGTATTTATTCTGAAATAAATAATTGTTTTTATTAAACCCCACACGCAATCTCAGACTGGTAGACAACCTCTGCAACTCTTCTCCCATAATTCAAAGCGCATTCCTTTCTGTGTAAGTGCTTCTCTCTCAACTTTGATGTGTATTTTCATTAATTGAAATTCTATTTGTTGAATGATTGGATCCGCTTAATCGTTTTGTGGATGAATATTATGCCGATGATTTGTTCCTTTTTCGAATCTATCAATTTCTGTCAATATTTAGGGCTGTGTAGCTCGATTCATGCGATGAAGATAGGGTTTCCGATTTTTCGACCTTTCAGAATAGGTTTCGAGTGCATAATTATCATTCCGTTGATCTGATATGAATATTATGACGAAATTTTAGTTTAGGAGAAACCTGCGCTTGTTGATTCGCTAATTTTCTCTCTGTCAGTACTGCAAATTGGGGATTTGTTAATTGTGAGATGCCTTCTGTTTCGAGTGTGTAATTCGTTAATTTTGGGAATGTGTTGAGAATTATGAATCTGATGTTAGGCTTTTAAGCTTGCAGTGGTAAGAGTGTGCTTCTTTGCGCGTGTCCCGTTCTCTTCTCCAATCCGATATCTACATATACATACGTACTCTATACTTACACTAGATGGAGGTTAAGCTATGGAACGACAAGCGCGAAAGGGAGATGTATGAGAATTTTGCCGAGCTTTTTGCGATTATAAAGGCAACCGAGAAGCTCGAGAAAGCTTATGTGCGGGACGTAATATCTCCTGCTGAGTATGAGCTTGAATGCCAAAAGTTGATTGCCCATTTCAAAACGCTGTCTTCCACGTTGAAGGACATTGTACCCAGCATTGAGAGGTTCCATGATACATACAAGATGGATTGCCCTGCAGCCATGAACCGCCTCGTTACATCTGGGGTTCCTGCAACCGTCGAGCACAGGGCAGCTGCTGTGATGACGAATACTACATCCGCTGCCATTGTGGCCGAGTGTGTTCAGAACTTTATTACTGCTATGGACTCGTTGAAGCTAAACATGGTTGCAGTTGATCAGGTCCACCCGCTGTTGTCTGATCTCTCCGCTTCTCTCAATAAGCTATCTATATTGCCACCTGATTTTGAGGGGAAGACAAAGATGAGAGACTGGATCGCCAGGTTATCGAAGATGGGTGCTGCAGATGAGCTTACTGAGCAGCAGGCTCGACAGCTGCACTTCGACCTGGAATCATCTTACAACTCATTCATGGCAGCACTTCCAACTGCAGGGACATAGTTGTTTGGCTGAGGCATGGTTGTACATATATCGGTACATTTGTTTTCAAGTCTACTATATTTAATATGTATGTTTGCATTTCTGAGTAGAATCTTGGTCAGAGCAAGTATTGTTCAGCACAGGGTTGCTGATATTTTGATCCTATTCCGTGCTAAAGAGTAGATGTTTTTTATTAATATGAAGTATTTTCTGATGGAATACACTTGTCCTTCATTATGGAATGAAAGCATTAGAAAATTGATTGCAGCTGTATTGAACCTTATTTCTTTTTTGCTCTTAGTATATCCATTCTGTGCAGGGTAATGTAAACTATCCAGACTTAATCATATTTGTGTTAGTTTCTTGGATACACTGCCCTTTGAAGTAGAAAGCATGATTGGTCTTCCCTTGTGAACATTTTGGTTTATAAAGTCATTACTTTCTGAGACCTGAGGAGATTCAATCCCCTGTGATTTGGTTTATGCCATAGAGTTTTCTTCTTGTCAGCGCGTAAATTATTGGTTCTCGGCTTTGCTTGAGCTATGCTACCATTTCAATGTTGTTCTCTGGAGATGTTGGAGTCTCTGTGATCACATGTTCAACTTTAATCTGTCAAACTGGCAGTTATGTATTTACCACATTTGAAGTGGTTTAGGATGGTTGTTCCCATCAGAAACTTGCCTACTTTTAAGATGTTGATACTTAAACACGGTCTCTATATCTTTATCGCCACGACCACTGCAGTTAACTACCACCTTGGCGCCATCAGGCAAGGTCGGGCATAGTTTTCCTAGATGTGCCAGTGCGTGTGCTGCCTCCAGCGCTGGGCATATACCTTCTAACCTGCACAACAGTGCATACGCTGCGATGCACACGAATGAGCACATTAGTTCTTGGTCTAGTTATAAGAGCGTATGTATATATATGTTGCAAAAAAAAAAAAAGGAATCACCATCTAGAGCTTCTTCATCAGTAGCTGTGTGAAACTCTGCACGACCTATCTCTCTCAGGAAGCTTAGCTCTGGGCTGACTCCAGGATATTCTAGCCTGCAATTTTGAAAAAAAATCCAATCTTTGAAACCAGAAATAGCTAACTGTTGAAAAAATTCATGATTGAAATGAAAGATTTGTATACCCAACACCAACAGAATGAGGGCCAAGAATCTGGCCTTCATTATCTTGCAGCAATAAGGTCATGGCCCCATGATACACCCCTATCTCTCCTTTAGCTAGAGTAGCAGAGTGTGTTTCTCCATCTATGCCGGTCCCGGCCGCCTCGACTCCAATCAACCGGATGTCCTCGTCTCTCACGAACTCGTGAAACATTCCGAGAGCGTTGGAACCACTTCCCACACAAGCCACCAAAACATCAGGCTTCCCTCCCCACTTCTCCACCGCTTGTCTCCTTGTCTCTTTTCCGATGATCGACTGGAACTCCCGCACCATGGCAGGGCACGGGTGTGGCCCCACTGCCGTCCCAGCTAAGTAGTACTTCCTCTCCAAATCCCCCACCCACTCGCGTATCGCCTCCGACGCCGCATCCTTGAACGTGCCTTGAACTGATTTCACCTGTAGTTATGGATTTTAGATCACAATCACTCTTTTAATTATGTATGTGTATAAATTGTGTTATCTTCAGATTAGAACCTCTGCGCCAAAATGCTTCATCAAGAGCACGTTGGAGGACTGTCTCTCCATATCCAGGTGGCCCATGATTATGGTACACTCCATGGCGAGCTTGGCGCAGGCTGCGGCCGTGGCGACGCCATGCTGGCCGGCGCCGGTGGCTGCCACCACGCTCCGCTGGCCCATGCTCTTGGCGAGCATGGCCTGAGCGAGGGCGTTGTTGATTTTGTGTGCTCCACCGTGGCTGAGATCTTCTCTCTTGAGGTAAATGTCGGGGCCTTCGCCCCGGTCGTTCTTGTAATGATCGGTGAGTCTTTCAGCGAAGTAGAGTGGAGTTTCACGGCCAACGTAATCTCTCAGTGCAGTCGAAAGCTCGCCCTATGGAATTACCATTAGGGAATAATAACAGAAGTAATCACGAATATAAAAAAAAACAATCACAGACTGTTTGCCAAAACACAAGAATTGTTTACCCAATTCAATAGATTATGATATGAACCTGAAAGTGGGGATCATGCATGCAAAGATTGAACTCAGACAGCAGCATCTTGAGACAAGTGACTAGTGTTTCAGGCACGAAGATGCCTCCAAACCTGCCAAACTTGCCTGTCCTAAACAAGGATTCTTCTGTTTCATCGATTAGTTGGAGAACATCTGTTTTCTGACTTTGAGTTTGAGTTTGAGTTTGAATATGAGTCTGAGTATCGCGGCCCATCACAGAGCATACCTTGAAATGTTTGTGTTGTACGGTTCGTAATGGCCAATCCAATCTGAGTCGATTCGAATGATTTAGGTTCAGAGAGGGAAGATTGATAGAGTGGTGAAGAGAGAGAGTTTGAAGATTCATAATAAAAGGCAAAATTTTGCAAGAACCTATATTTTGAGGTGTGGATTTTTATGGTTTCATGGATGTATTTCTTTTCAATTTATAGAGGTTAGTTAGCTATGGCATTTGGCGGCATATATATGCATATAACTAAATTAATTACGTTCTAGAATTGGATTAATAGAAGTGTATGATATCCAAGTAATAAAACCGTGGAAAAAATAGTGATCAACTTGGCAAACTTGAAATGCATGTATGAATTTGTTATCAAGCCTAGCATATTATCATAGGCTTGGACAATTAATTAATTACTTTTAAAATATGGAGTATGTGCTATTGCTACATGTCTTACTTTGGTAGGCTAAAAAAAATCTTAATAGGTGTAATAAAGTTTAGCTAAAACAGATCGTTTTAATACTGGGACAATATATATAGTAGTTTAATACACTTATTAGGTCTAATAATAAACTTTAGTCAGCCACAATCTAAATAGTACTAGTAGATAATTTTATTCTAGAGTGAATTTGATTATCATGCTTCAATATCTTTTTGAACATATTATAGCAGTACAAAGTTTCAATTTTTTACTATAATTTGATCTCATCGTTAACTTTGTATAAGTTGTTGGACTAAAATAACCTGATAACATGAAAGACAACTTTGTAGGCTAAAATATAGGACCATAAAAATAGCAAAAATCATTTACAAGGACCATATGCACATTTAAGGCTAGATAATTTTGGCTCTTAATTCTAACATAGGTACCAAACATACTTTAATATTCGATAAACTATTGCTTCCATATCGATTTTATTATTAAAAATAAAAGAAAAAAAAAACTATTTTACAAAAACTCTATTTGAATAAAAATCAATAACACAACTTTTTAATTATGGCCGGCGCCGCACCCTGAAATTCAATGCGGATCACGATTGAATCACAATTAAACAGTTTCTAAACTTAAAAAACGTTTAAATTGACATTTAAGGAGGAAACTAGCCAATTCATTTTTGTCAAAATCCACTTCAAGATATGTTCATAGGGGTGCGTTAAGATGACAACACATCTTAAAATAATATCATACCAACATTTTTAACCAATCATTTGTACACGTGGACGAATAATAAGTTGTCATGTGGCACTAAAAAAAATACTCAAGTGTAAAAATCTCGGCCAGCAATATACAACACTGTATACAACAATTTTTTCTCGGCCAACAATATCCAACACGCTATACTACAATCTATAGATTGTTGTGTAGCGTTTATAATATTGCTGGATATGTGGTATCACGGTGTTACTTTAAGATGTGTTGTCGTTTTAACACAAACCTATGGTCATAACACAAATTTTAGGTCATTTTATTCATATAACTTCAAGATAGATGAGTGATCTATTCTACCAAATGTTAATGAAGATAGATAAATTAAAACATGATAAGAACATAGGAGTACAGTTTAAATCATTTAAGATACAATATAACTTCAAGAAAGATCTACCGAAAAAATATATCAACCATATGTAACATCAAAGGGGAAAAACTAACTTACTATAAGTTCAAAGTAGACCAACTGTAGTCCATAGTAAGTAATATTTAAAGCACTCAAACAAGAAGCAAAACAAAAACACATAAGAAATCTCGAACAAACAACATAACATAACCAATCAAACAATTCAAGCAAAGGTAGGACTCCCACGTTCTATACGCTCTCATAAGCTATTAATAATTCATTAAATAAACTTACATTCTCTACGCTCTCATAAGCTATTAATAATTCATTAAATAACTTTGAGTTTGTGTTGATTTCACTATACACTACAACATGTTACATTTCAAGAAATTGGGCGTCACACATTAACAACAGGATCGAACTAAGTACCCTCCAAATTCCCCATTTAATTAATTAATGGCAATATTTTTTTTTCTTTCTGGCGATGCTGTCGCAACAAATTAAGACAATATCATTAATTCATGCCAAATCCCTAAAATATTCTTCACTAACGCCTTTTAAATTTGGTATTGTGAACAAAAAGTTGAGGATGAAACTCAAAGTTCTTTTCCTAACTCCTAATATCATTAACTCATACTCTTCCATTATTTTTAAGTGCCAAATTGTGGTCTTTGTTTTGTCCCCTTTTAAGATCACATTACTATTAGAGTGAAATTGTACACAGCTTTCAATCATGTCCTTGTAAATTTAACAGTTGGTAAGCAATTTCAAGGCACGTTCAATTCGTTCCAAATTCAAAAAAAAGAAAGAAAAAGAAAGAAAAAATCGTTCCAAATTCCATTAATCATTCTCTTTAACAAAATAACTCTTCATTTTCTAGAATACTTAAAATTACAGCATCAGTGATAGAATTTAAATTAATTTCTTGCACAGGTTAGTAATTAATATTGTGACTTTTAATCATCTTGCTCATATCATTCTATATAAGAATATAATTGGATTGATTTATCTCCATCTTTTGCACAATAAACAAAAGTTTTAAAAATTTTAGAATCTTGAACTAGTTTGTGCCATGTCAATAAACATAGGAATTGCTTGGTGGAGAAGAGTCATGGACATGGTTGGCTTTTGGTATTCATTTATTCACAAATAATAAGGCATTTAGGCTGTTTCAAACCCCATAAAATCATCCTTCTTCTTAGGGCATCCCCATGCTCTTTGGCAAGAGAATGGAAGTGGGACCGGGCCCATTTTTATTCATTTTTTACTCCCTGCTCTTCCGCAAGAGCACAAAACCCATATCCATGTTCTTTCGCAAGAGAATGCTCAAGGGTCCCACCATTCCATTATTCAATTTAAATACTTCAATTACTAAAAACATTTCCACAATATTCAAATGCATTAAAAATACCCGATACCATTACAGATTACTAAAAATTAAAAATTACATAATTAAAATCCTAAAAATTAAAAATTACATAATTAAAATCCTAAAAAATTGAGATTGAGAGAGTTGTTTGGTAGTGTCATTTTTTTGTATTTGAAATGAGAGTATTTATAGATGAAAGTATGAATTTTGGGGTAAAAATAATGAAAAAATAAACTAAAAGTGTGAATAAAATGGATATATATTATTAGGAAGTGGAAAAAGATTATTTTTTTATTAAATCTGAAATTTTCAGATTTTTTAAAAATTTTAAAAAATAATAATAATATAAAATGATAAACCAACGGCTAATCAGAGCATGCCACGTCGGCTGCTCGTGCTCTTGCCGTTGGCACGGACGTGCTCTTAGTACTACTCCCTTCGTCCCATAGTAGATGTCTGATAGGGCCCTCGATCTTGTGAATCTCGTCAAGCATATCTCGTGCAAGATCTCCAATATATCTTCTTGATTTTATTTTATTTAGGATATCTTCTATTTTAATTAGTTATTTTTATGCAATCTTTATCTTTATTGAGTCTAGCTAGTATTCTATAAATTAGAGGTATATGTACTCTTTTATTCATTGAGAAATATGAATTAACTTCTATTCTCATTCTTGGTTCTGAAACCCTAGCACTTCAACTAGGGAATTATCTCTTTTGCTCCGTTAAATCTTCGCGTGCTCTGCAAACCTCTCGATAGGGAACTTAAACCCTATCAATTGGTGCATCCATTGATTTACTCTTCTCCCACCATTATCAATTCTCTCAAATTTTCACGATTTTTCTAGAAACCCAAGTTTTTGTTGAAACCTTAATTCACATATATACACCTATCCTCCTACAGAACCATGCCTTTTCTCAAGGAATCCCAAAACCACCACCCAACCATCGATGATATGCTCTTGGAATTAAAACAACTGATCAAAACTCAAAATCAAGCCTTCGCGGAAAATTTTGAGCAGCAAACGCTGATCGAGGAGGCTCCGGGCAGCCTTGCCGAGTGCTCACCTACACATCAGAAACCGAAGGAGCTGCCGGACCAACAGCCGGTCATGGCATCGCAGAGGGGCTGGTCTCTTCCGCCGTCAGTCACAAACCCACCGCTGGGTATCAAACCCCGGGCCGTACCACGCCTCCGCCACGAGCCACCACGTTTCGACGGAGAGAATGCCCAAGATTGGATCCATAAGATCCAGAAGTACTATAATCACCACTACACACCGCTAGATGATCGTCTTTATCTTACTCAATATTTGTTCGATCATCCAGCGTCAGATTGGAGGGAATATTGAGTGGAAACTAACAAAGGTAAGAGTTGGAATGATTTCTTGTTGGCCGTAGATCAGCGGTTCGATCCCGAATTTTACAAACCATATGTGGCGACCACCGCACCTGAGTTGTTTATGTGGAGGGGATGGACTGGCCGGGACCAGAAGAAGCCCAACCGCCCAACGGTGTGCCTAATTGCGAATCAGGAGCCCAATCGTCAACCACCGCAGCGTAAAGAGGAGGTCACACAAGTAAGTGTTGTCAATCAATTTGGTGTTCTTCCCGGGAATGCTTCTAGCAATGATTTTACTAATGAGAGTGATTCCAATTCAATTATTTGCGATTCTGAGGTTACTATGAATGCCAACAATGTTGTCGCGTTAGATTCGGAATTGTATGAGGGGGTTTCAATAGAATTACCGCCGGAATTGGTGGCGGATAAAGTTCCTAGCATTCTCAAAGCTCTCACTGATGGAGCTGGTCTTTCAGTTTCATCACAACTCTCAACTGTTGCCATTCCTTGCGACGGGGTTAATGGTCCGGACGTTTTTCATTCTATAAGATCTCCACAAAAAGATCCACGATATGTAGAAACTACTACACCAGCATATAGTGATTTAAAGAGGCCTCATCTAGAGCAACAATCTCTGCTTACTGTTGGTTATCGTGAATTGTTAAGATTTGAACAGCCACTCGCCTCCGATGGTCGTTCGATCCCTCCACGCAATGTTGTAACATGTTTGGACAGAAGCGGTAGCACAAGGTGGAGATTGCCAGGTTCTGGAAATGCCGACTCAGTTTCATCTTTTGAGTTGCCACCCCAAATTCTTTTGACCGATCCTGAAGGGACAGGAAATTATCCCGTAGAGAGTGTAGTATTGACAACTGATGATAGCAATGCTTTGGCCACCTCTCACGTTGATCCGGAATTATCTCCGAATGCTAATTACTCCAATGTTATTTCTGGTGCACTTATACATGAAGGTACTTGCGTTGTGAACTCCTGTACTATGCTTGAACTGGGGAAAGGAATGTTAGATATTGAGGAATTGAGTGAGCAAATTGACACATTGCTGATTCCACCGTTCCTTCTGCTGACTCTTGAGGTGAAGATTATTCTCTTGGATTTGATGGGTTTCAAGCTAATGGAGGTGTCCTATCATGGGGATAGCGAATGGAGTTGTGCTATTCTTTAATTTGGTGGAGACAATGGAGTTCGCATATTTGATCCGGGACCTTTTGATGTGTCCAAATCGATCCGCTACGGCACGTTGGAAGACTTAACTGCAGCCCTCTCCATAGGCGTCAGCAATGATGGAGAAGACAGAGCTGGAACTACGGGCATTGCCGTTGAAGCTAAGATCTGGTGTCACTTTCACAATGCTTACTTCTTTTTCCCACCTTGAGGACAAGGTGGATTTCGACCGGGGGAGAGTTGATAGGGCCCTCGATCTTGTGAATCTCGTCAAGCATATCTCGTGCAAGATCTCCAATATATCTTCTTGATTTTATTTTATTTAGGATATCTTCTATTTTAATTAGTTATTTTTATGCAATCTTTATCTTTATTGAGTCTAGCTAGTATTCTATAAATTAGAGGTATATGTACTCTTTTATTCATTGAGAAATATGAATTAACTTCTATTCTCATTCTTGGTTCTGAAACCCTAGCACTTCAACTAGGGAATTATCTCTTTTGCTCAGTTAAATCTTCGCGTGCTTTGCAAACCTCTCATAGGGAACTTAAACCCTATCAATGTCACACTTTCTTTTTTAGTTTGTCCTACAAAAGATGTCACATTTTCTTTTATGGAAAAAGTTCTCTCTCGCATTAATATAAATATACTATTTTCTCTCTCCATCTAACACAAAAAACAATATGTCTTGAAATCCCGTTCCATTCCCCAAGTGTGTTATCAACTATGGGACGGAGGGAGTATAATTTTGTAATGAAGTTAATAAAAGACGAAGGGAATATAATCCACTAACCAAAAATTTAAAATTGTTTCATATATATCATTTATTAAATAATTCGATTAGCTTGATTGTCATAATTAATGGGAAGTAAATAGATGTTTTGTTGATAAATACATAATTCCGGAAGTTAAGTCGATTCGAATCAATAATGCACTGTCAAAGTCGAATATTTTCTTGTAAGGAAACATTAGATGTATAGAGTCCTATTTTTGACGATTTAGAATATTATATGCTTAATTTGCCTATATGAATATGCATATACAGTAGAGATACAACATGAGAAACACACTATATAAACAGATAACCTTTAATATTCAATTTCCTTATTGCCAATCCCCCATCTAAATTAATAAATACTCCTAAGAAAATATTCTTTTTGAAATGGTTTTTATTTTAAGATTATAAATTTTCTGTATATTATTTGGATACTTTTCACCTAAATTGGTGAGCCCATCCTTCTTGGACTGAACTCTAGTAGAGTCTAATACGAATATCTATTGGGCTGTATCCAATGGGCTGACGGTTTGGGCTTCACAACAGCTGGCCCATTTATACATAATATTCGACTGAAATCAATAATTAAGAAATTTTAATC
Organism: Salvia hispanica; assembly: GCF_029641045.1. Taxonomy (NCBI): domain Eukaryota; kingdom Viridiplantae; phylum Streptophyta; class Magnoliopsida; order Lamiales; family Lamiaceae; genus Salvia; species Salvia hispanica. The sequence continues at coordinate 17,758,471 of NC_142693.1, forward strand.
TTAAAAGGTTGAGAAATTCTTATTTCTTGTAGTATCTTCTTTTGGGTAAATTAATAATGGCCGATATTAAGATTTAACAAAATCTACAGCTGAAGAGATTGATTTGTTTTAGAGGAATACAGATATTGATATTAATATTGGGCAGTTTTGAATAAAATTACATTAGGAAAAATAAATCTATACTAAAACTATTACCTAAAAACTAGAAAAACGTAACAAAAAAATCCATAATATTTAGTTGACCAGTTGACCTATAAAATATGTTTGTGATAAGAAAACTTTCCAACGACTTGTCTGTTTCCAAGTTAAGAACATTGACAAAGATATATCAATCATATCAAATTTTGAAGAGTAATTTATAAAGTCCAAATTGCAATACGTATCTCAAGTCAGATTCAATTGTATAATGTGGGGCTTGATGTTTCCCCCTCCATCGCAAAATTAATTCACCAATAACAACCAGATTTAATTCATCACCTTTTCTCTAACAGTTACCGTTACTCATCTCTCCCACAACCCTTATTACTAGGGGTGGGAATACGGGTATCCGTGGATACCCGACCCGGAAAAACCGGGTACCCAAACCCGAAAATCAACGAAATGTCTATCCAAAATCCGTCCCAATATATTTTCGGGTACTCCAATACCCGCCCCGGGTATCCATACCCGGCGTATCGGGTACCCAAATACCCGACTCTTTACAAGTGTTATTAACTAATAAAAAAAATTTCAAATTTTATATATTAAAATAAATATAGAAATAATTAAATTGACTAATATCTTTAATGTTTCATTTATTTTAAAGTATACGATTATATTTTTGGGGATTGGTTATACAATATGTAAGTAAAATAATAAAATTTACGCATTTAAGCAACCAATAATATAATTCAAAAGTCAAAATAATTAAATAAAATATAAAAACCACATGAGTTGGTTGTGCAATACGTAAAAGTCATTAAACAACTAAGCAAAATATAGAAGCATTCATTGCAAAACGCCTAAACCTAATTTAAAAAATGCGTTTAAATAATAAATTGGATATTCGGGTGATACCCGATACCCATTCGGGTTATCCAATACCCGATTTATCTCAAATTTCAATACCCAATCCCATAAAATTGTATATTGGGTATCCAAAACCCTGCGGGTATCGGGTCGGTTATGGGTAAATCCAATACCCGATATCCGTATTCCCACCCCTACTTATTACTCATTACTCAAAAGCCTGACAAAGTAGTGAGAAGTGTGTGTACGAGTTGGCCTAGTGTAGAGTGATTGATGCTCGCACGAGGCTAAAGGTTTCGAGTTCGAGATCACTGTAGCGCGACATATCTATTCATTTGCATGTAAAACATAAAGCAAGGACGAGGTAATTTTATCATGGTAAATCTCGGTCTATCCATTAGTCACATTATGTCATTTTCGTCTGGGAGCAATTAGAAGTCTCATTTCACTTTTACTAGTTTTGACAAATGAACTTCACATTCTACTAACTCACTCTACTCACATATTACTATAATCAGTATATAAAGTAGAACGCATATATTCCATAAACTTTTTCTATCACCTTCATTTATAAAGTCAAACAATTCCTTAAAACCCGCGCTGGTAAAAGATGAGATTTTTAATGAGGACAAGATGGAGTATATTTTACTCAATCTCAGTCTATCACTCATTACTCAAAAGGCGAATCTCTCGTTTGTTCTTCAAGGAAGCAGTAACCTGCCTGGTGCGCACAAGGAGCCGCCACAATTGGACGAAACTCTTATACTACTAGATTCCAGGATTCGAACATGAGACCTTATTACTCAATCTCAGACTGTTACTCCCCCACAACCCTACCTCAAAAGCAAGAAGAAGAAGATTAAAGTACTCTTTCCGTCTCATTCAATATGTCCAAATTCTTGAACGACACATGATTTTAGGTGGAGTAGTTGAGTATAATAAAATGAAGTGACAAATGTGATTGAATATTTTAATGTGAAGAGAGGAGAGATTTGCTTCCAAATATGGAATATGGTCATCTTGAATGAGACGAATTAAAAAAGAAAAGTGGACATCTTGAATGAGACGAAGGAGTAGCTAGTATTCATCCTAGCCTGTCATATGCTGGCAAATTATGACCCACGTTTTTAATGATGATTTAAGCTTCCCATTGAGATTTTTTTCGGTCCGTACATTAAATGCAAAAGTTAAGGTTCAATAGCTCCATTTACCCCAACCATGAGAGTGTAAAATATACAGAGACACAACACTATATTTCAGACAGCAGCTGAGAAAATTAAAAGTGGATTGATATACACATTCTTTTTTCTCCAAAGTAAATGAGGTTGCTGCATGATACAACCATCTCTCTTAATGATTTGAGTCCTTGGGTTGATGAATAATATTATTAGGAAGCCAATTTATTAATTGCAACATGGAAACAACGTAATGCAATTCTTCCCTTTATTTAGATAGCCCATTTTCTATCGTTTATTATAAGTGGATGAGGTTTTAGGTTATTAAACGATCGTCTTGTAGGATCGATACTTGACTTTAAGTATTAATCGATCATCTCATAGGATCGATACTTGACTTTGGGTATAAATTTGTATTGGGGCTTTTAGACCATTTGTTCCACCTTCTCACGTACTGACATAAATCAACAAGTGGATTGGTTATTGAGATCGCCCATGGATGCCTAATCCTAGGGCCATGATTTGGGCTGCATTTCAGAATTTAGATGCATTCTTGTTTAGATCGTCTCCCTTTATATAGACATTAATTAGCGATATTGATGATCATGATATATGTAATTGTAATCCAAAGTTTTTGTGTTGGAAATCCGTGGTGACGGTAGCCTCAATCAGACCAAAACTCAATTATGTGTTTCGACACAATTAATTAAGGCAAACATTGCAATTAATCAACTCTTGTACATTTCTGCCTACGATGAGGTTCGAGTTTCTATGATGATTTTGTACAATATGATTTGGTCAATAATTATTTAAGCAGACGCTGGTATAAGTATAACATTTAAGTTTTATATAGTTATTATACAATGATTGAATAAAATAAAAAAATTAGGAATTATTTCGGTCCTTTAGATCGTGAAAATCTGTAAAATTACGTTATTGAATGAGTTCATGATTTGGGTTCAAATCCATTAGAAATGGAAAATTTTATTTTTCATGAACTTTGCATTAATTCATGTTGAATTCCTCATGTTATATAAAAAATAAATCATATGATTCGTAGTTTCTTTGTAAATGAGTACTTTAAACCCATTCTTTAATCCTCATTAAATCGAGTTAACTTAATTATATATCAAGTTATGGCATACTAATAATCTATACATATATAAAAGACGAGTTTTGGGCTGATTTTGAATAATTTATAAGTTTTGGCTGCCATTGCAATTATTCTATATATATAAATTATAAATAAAATTTAGAAATTCTATACGGCAGTTTTCATATGTATACGTGCACTCCACGTAAAATATTAAATATCCCAATAATTATTTGTAACTGCCCACATTCGCAACAATGGAGTGTGTCATTTGTCATGTACAAATTCAAATTTGGCGTTTAAATAGCAGTTAGCGTTTAATTAGCAGTTACAAACCCATAGACCTAAAAATAAAGTCAGTTAATATTTTTTTCCTTTACGATACAACATAAAGATTATATTAATAGCTGTTGACCTTATAAATTCATAAGGAGTAACGATTAATACACGACCCTATAAATACAAGAACCTCAAAATCGCTTGATGCTCAATTCCGTCACCACCGTCTGCTCGATAATGATCACTTCAATTGAGGGGTAGGACATGCAAAATCGAGGTAGAGTCTCAAACATGCAGCAACGAGGAAACGAGAAAAAAAAATCGAGCCAACTACGCATCGGTTAGGATGACACATATAAAGAAAGGACCGACGGTAGTAGCAACCTTTAAAAATCATGTTGCTTGGTCTCCAGTTTCAGTTGGTGAGTTTGCTGAAATGAATAAGGATTTTCTCATATCTTCTCTTCTTTGGCTACCTAAATTTCAAGAAAATAAGCGTTGTCGGGAATATCAAATATGTGACTTTTTCTATCTCAAGGAATTGTTTATGTAATTGCAGGAATTATATACCATGAAATCGTCAATAACAAGGAGTTGTCGTTGCTGGAGTTATAGCAGACGCATCGATGGATCATCGTGTTGCAGAATATCATCACTATTTCTTTAATATTAGAAGTTACGTATGGATAAATATAGTGATCTTAGTGATCTTTTTAAAGTACTATGTTTTAGCTTTATAAATTGTTATTGGTTATGTTTTCCTCTCTTTCCATTCATTTACATTTATTGCTATATTTCCTTTTTTAGATATTAATTTTTCTATTTACTGTGTGTTAATTAAAATTTTGCATGAAGTAGTATTATTTATCTCGCATTTTGAAGCGGATATTCTTTTAAATTTATGATAATTGATATTTATATAAGCGGTAATGCAAACAACTTTAAGACTAAAATTATCAACAGCATGCACCTAATCCATTATCGTTTTTATTAGAACATCAAACTTAAAATGCAGTAGAGAAACACCTCCAACAGTACTGCAAAACCATTCCTATTATAAATTTTTAAAGAAAAAATACATATTTTTAGATTTACATTAAATATATACTAAAAACACTTTTTTATTGCATTCAACTCCAAATTATTTTATATTTATCAAAATAGAATAAGGGAAGAAAGATAAAAATACAAGAAGAAACGATATGGAAAAAACTTACTTAAGCAGAACAGATGCAGACGGCGTTGGAGAAGAAGATAAAACAAATAATAACCTAAATAATCTATTTATACTATGTTAATTACTACTTAATTAGTGGGCTGGCCCATATATACACGTTTTTTCAAAATTAAAAGTACAAAAGCAAAGGCTAAAATATGATTAAGAAAATTAGAAAAAAAAATACGCAACCTAATTAAAACAAAAAATGCATAAAAAGATATGTGACCTAATTAAAAAATGATTAAGAAGATTAATAAGCCAAATACGTAAGAAAACAGAAAGATTAATAACTAAAATTACATATTTTTTAAATTATATAATTTTTATTTAAAAAATAATAATTTTATATATAGTCATGTTCTCTTGCTGTATTATTGAATTGAATTTAATTAAAGTTATTAACAAATTGCTATGGGGTTAGTATGTATAGATAAAATGTGTATATAGTATAATTGAAAAGTATAAAAAGTAAGTGGGTACAGAATATCTATTTGGTTTTAGTTTAGCGTAAATGGTTGGAGTAAAACCATTATTATTTATTGTAACATTTACACTAAAATGAGCTGGAGATGGTCTTACTCACAAATTTAACATTTTGATTATTATAAATTTTGAGATTAATTATTTCATATGTATGGTATTCTATTATTGAACGATATATGTGCTCCTTTTAATAAATCCAATAATAATCTAATTAACATATAGTATGTTTTTATTATATTTGATTTTATGATTTTTAGCTGTTTGATAAAGTGTTATTAAATATTTAATTTTTATTATATTTATAGTTTGTACTATATCATTCTCATATTTATTGATTAATTAATAATATGATATTAACTCAAAAATAAAATAAAATAGATCGTGCAACGCACGAGTATGATACTAGTTATTATAATCTCCGGATGTTGTTTCATGATTTAAAACGATGTCGTTTACTATTTAATCACCATGTCACAATGTTTTGATTAAAATTAATGTAATTTGATTTTTTCACATGAATTCAAAGATGGTGTATGTATCACGTGACGTGAGATTTCAATTTCTAAGTGCACATATATCTCACGTGGCATCATAATTGTAAATAAGTCAATTGAATGTACGAGTATCAATTTATACTCTTATTAAATATTGGGCATCAATAAGAAAACGCCCAAAGTTGTGGTCCGGAACCTATATTTGTCCCTATAAATTTAAGTGTAATTTTATTTATTGAAGTCATGTAATTTTTTTAAACTATCAATTACTCCATGTCCTGTCATAATTTATCTGACCCTCTATTTATTTTGCTCAACCAATATTATGTACCCGCCATTACAGCATGTAATATGAACTACGAAAATTTTTGTGTGTGTTTTTGTTTTACATGAGAATCATATTAGAGGAATAATTCTCTAGAAACATTGAATTTTTTGCAATTATTTAAATTTATTTCTAACACCTTGAAAATTATTCGATTAATTTCATAGAAAAATAACGATATTTATTTTGAATTTGTATAAAAAAAATACACCTGCTGCATGCCATAGTTTAATTTTTATTTTTACCTACAAAAATAACATGGTACAAAATGGATTATTAGCTGATTAATTAATTTGATAAGGTCGTGTGCTACAAAACAGATAAGTCTGGGGGAAACTAGCTGGCCCCTTCAAAGTCACCATTTCATCTTCAACTTTAATTACCGATGAATTAATTAATATTTTTATGTTTGTTCTTGTATACATACACATAATTCCAAACATAGAATTGAATCGAGAATAAACGACATACATATATAAAATTAATTAAATTAATTTTCACGTACTGAGGTGTGAAAAATACTAACATCCTTTGTGAAAACTGAAAAGTGAAAACACAGCGGTTTTATATTTATTTGCAACCACTCTTTGTCGTTGTTTCATTGCAATAACTTTGAGTTTAGCAGTGTGTGGGATCACATAATTTATGAAGGTGGTGGGGTTTGATGCCTTTTGTAACGAATTATTTTCTTCTTTCTTTTTTTGGTGGTTTGTACGTGTGTGTTGCTTTCTCAAGAGGAAACTCTCATACTATGTGAAGAAGATGGATTGTTATAATTATTTTAAGGTACTGAGCTTTGAAGGGATATTTAATTTCGAAAGAATCAAAGCCGGATAATACGCTTGCCTGAGAATTTTCAGCCTCATATTTTGTTTTGGTCAATTCTCGATCCCTCGTTTGAAGCTCAAGTTTCGCCTACTGACCCGTATCGAGATAAAATTCATCCCTATCCGGTAGAAACACCTTAAATCCCTCAGCCTATTTTTCTATAAATATGTTCACATAAAAGCAAATGAACCATGCAAAATGTGCATATTGATCATATGCAATAATTATTCTTATATCTAAATAAGTACTACTAGTATAATACTCCTTTTTTTTAATATAATGAATTATAGAAAAAGATGATCAATTAATGGTTCTGAACCTCAGCCTGCAGGCTATAGTTCCTATACTGAAATACGTTGTTAAATGAACAACAACTATATCTATATTTAACATTAGTATCTTAGTATTTATTTACAGTCAAATTTGTTTTATGAGTGTGTGCAATTAGAGTACTAGTAATGTTAGAAAGGGAAATTGATGTATTTTATATAATGATGAGAGAGTTCTTGGACACTAATAATATAATGTTGTCTCTGCTAATCTCAAAATGGTACAGATTTAAAACCAATTAATTGGTAAAACGAGCTTATTTAGAAAACAAAAAATAATTGGTAGTACAATATATATAACATGATAAATTCGTAGCTACTTTATAGGACTATGTCTCGATACATTAATTCTAGCTTCTATGTAAATTATTTTTCACCTAGGACAATCTGAGGCATTATTATACATCTGCAGCAGAAAGTGACTAGACCTTACATTAATGGTATCGACTTATATAGGAGTATATTTTTCCATCAACAAATTTGGTGAGGGACAAACATAACAATAATTTTCGAAATTGTTACATCTATGTATCGACGACTGCCTACATAATTTTAAATCAAATATATCAAACTAGATAAGGAGTATAATTTTGACATCGGCTATGTACAACCATTTCTTCGATTTTTTTGCATACTGAAAATTATGTTAAATATTTATAGTATAGTAGGAGTATGATATTTATCCATCCTGTTATCTAAAAAGCGTTTACATAATTTTTCTATTACACTAATTCACTAAATGATTTGAAAATGATATACTTATGTAATATGTTGGGAGGAGTTTTCATAATTAAAATGCAATTATATCCATTATATGGGAGGGAAAAAAATAAGTAGCTAATGCAATCATATAAAGACAGTAGCTAGCCAGCTATATACATATAACTAAATAATTTTTCTGTTATGCTACATGATTTGAAAAATACTACTCCTAGTATATATTATGTAATCTAATTGTGCCATAAGTACAGTTTATTCTTTTAATATACTCTGATTCATTTTTAGTATATCATGGGAGGAGTTTTGATAATTTAAATGCAATTTTATCCATTATATGGGAGGGACTAAATAAGTAGCTAATGCTATGAAGGCAATAACCAGCAAGTTTATCCATTATATGGAAATAAATAAATAAGTATACCTAATACTATGAAGGCAATAACCAGCTATATATATATTGATTTTATAAAAGCCTATTTCTGATTGATGTGATAAGTTTGCACTTTTGCTTAGCTATATCTTTCCTATATACTTATATCATAAAGCATGCATACTATCCCTCCTAAAATCATATAAATACATAAAACAATACCATAATTTCATAGAATCTAATGAGTTAATAGGCCTAAGGGAACTCAAGTTGTCCAACAAGTATAATGAATATTCATACCAAGAGTTAAATAATCATAAAATCCAAGACAGAAATAGAAATGTAAAATTGCTTCATAGATTGAAATGATACTATAAAATAGAAATGTAACAAAAAAAGAACATAAACTGTAGTTGGTTAATAAGAAGCAAGTTCTGTAGGCTACTTAAAACCTTAACTGAAATAAAATGAAAGAAATTATTTGGCAAAGAAAAGAGTCGCAACACATTTGAGCAGCACACCATTAGAGCTAGGTCTTCTTTATTTTACTCCGGTCTCCAGTTAACGGACCGAATCGATACTCGAACCCTAATCGCCTGCCGCTGTGGTGCGTTCTTGACTTCACCCCGTCACTCCTTTCCTACCAAAAACAAATCATCGTTTTGTTTAGTTTCCTCGTTTCGTTAAAAAAAAAAGATAACGTAATTATAAAATGTACACAATCTCTTAACTTGTCGTAGCGTGCCAAAAAATAAAACAAGCCCTAAAACTAATGAAAAATAAATTTAAAAAATTAATGAAAAATGGAGTTGGTTAGGTAATTACATGAGGGTGGTTGCTACGCGGCGTCGCATACCACGGCAGCCTTAATCCTCTCCACGGTGCATTTGATGAGACTGTTCACCGTTGCCACGGATCCCAACGAAAGCTTGGCCGTTGGAACGGAGTCAACAAGTATCTGGAATGCCACCGTGAGGAGCGATCCGCCTGAACCCCCCTCAGGGATTCCGCCATCTTCCTCACTAGGCCCATCAGGGAGTATGGTGAAACCCGAGGGGAGAAGGGCGACATAGTCAGGGTCGCCCCCACTTAGCACGACGTTCATCGCATGAATATCTACGGGAGCGTAGATAACGTACGATCCGGTCTCATCAGTGCTGCTCTCCTGCAGTATCAGCATGTTGCTCTGGCTCGAATTCGCGCTCTGAAAAAAATAATTTAATTCACATTTTAGTACGCGACCAAACAGAAAATGTTTATTAGTCTTACGTTGACGCGGAGCAGGGAGACCGAGTTTCCTGGATCGCGGCCGTTGGCAATGTGCGCCATTTCTTGAACAAGGCCGCCGTTCGACAGGATGTCCCACTTCGTCCGTTGGAGCAAAAGCGTGTTAGTTGGATTTATTACGCGGAAATTGATGAATAGTGAATAAGTAGTTGATATACCTCGTTTCTGGCATTCTCGTCGCGCAGGAAGTCGAAGACGCGCTTAGGCGGGACAGGGATCCAGAAGGAAGTAGCAGCGCTGAGCACGATACCGGGTGGCCTGCCTGGATCATCCATGCTCTTTCTAGTCATCACACGAACATCATCCGCGCCTATCCCCGACAGCGTCGTCCAAGTATGCGCAGTCGAAGCTCCCACGCCCGTGCAGAAACTCATCACCATCCTCTCAGCCAGCTTCAGCATGCTCTTCCTACCTTCTGGCGAAGATATCACTGCAACATATGTACACCATTATGATTAGCCGCAACGCGAAATTATTGAGAATGAAAAGAAATAAAACCGTACCTCCAACGTCGCCTGCAGAGATATTATTAGCCATCACACTAGCAAGGCGCTCGCATTGCCTGTCAAGAGTCGCCACCCAGCGCTTCGCCCCAAACGCGAGCCCAGAATTCACCAGTGCCTTGTAGATGCTGTGGACGGCCCGGTCGTCCACCTCCACATGCTCAATCCATGTCACCTACCAAATCAAACATGTAACGTAGCGTTAAAACAATTAATTCATTGGTACATATGATTTCAATTAGTACACACACATTAGAGTATCCATTAGGAAGTTCCTGGATCAGACAGCCAGACGGCCGTCGCCTGCATCTTGAGATCGAAGCAGGCCTCAAGTTGTCTAAAGACACATCAACGACGGCCCAAGTCCCGTCGTGGTGTTGCTTGCAGTACCTCACGAAGTAATTCTCCCGAGTCGGGACCAAAGGAGAAGGAACTTGGAATTCAGCAGTCATCTAATGAAAACAACAACCACATTACTTATCCACACATCTATATAAACATATATAAACATAACATTAGCATACCACTTGTAAAGCTCCATTGTAGTTTCCTGCAACTCCAGTAGACAACACCTCCAAAGTCGCTGATCGCGAAACAATGCTAGCAAACACATTCGACCATTGGTTCTGCAATCGAATTCAAAATTAAAATCGAAATCCAAATAAATTAAGCATTTAAATTATATATTAATGAAATTAATCATACCACATCCATCAAGATCTCAACAAGGCTAATGTGGTTCATGATGACCACAGCCGACTCGCGGGAGGCCTCAGATTTCAACCCTAACGGCTTGGGGCCGATCCCGCGAGGGAAGGTCCTTGCGTACTCCTCCTCACAGAAAAGCTCCACACCATTCTCAGTGGTCTGCAGCCACAAGGGCTCACCAGCTTGAGCCATCCTGACGAGTTCCTCCATCGCTGCGACCGCCAGCTCGATAATCACTGGCTTATCAGCTTCAGTAGGGCCCGAGACAGACCTGAGGATATCACCAGCTCCAAAAACATCCCCAGAATCAGCAGCAAAGCTCCCAACTCCAAGATCAAGCGACCGAGACGGGCCCGGGGCTATGGGAGGATAGGTTGGCAGCATTGGCTTCCCAACATATTTGGCAGCAATCCCAGAAATCCTATCAATCTGCATATTCACAATCTGCAGATAATTAAACATACATTGAATGAACATGCTGAGCCTCTTGTTTCCGAATACTTACCTCTTCTCGTAGACGAGCGTTTTCGATCCTGAGATGCTGCTCGTCGAACGACATCTCGCCAATGGCAGCTGGGCCGCCGCAGTTAGGGCAAGTGGCGTTGCCGAGAGCCTCCTTGTAGCGAATATTCTCTGCGCGAAGCTTCTCGTTGTCGTTCCTCAGTTGAGAATTCTCATGACGCTCGTGATGCGCCTGCACAGATAAGCTTCTTTTTGATATCCAATAGAAAATTAGGAAATTAAAGACGAAGATATATACCTTCATTTGAGTGCGTTTGTTCTGGAACCAGAACTTAACCTGCAGCGGCTCTAGCCCCAGACGACGGCCGAGCTCCTTCCTCTGCTTGTCGTCCGGGTGAGGGCATTCATTGAAGAATCTGCAAGAGTACTAACTTGAGCAAAGAAAAAAAGAAGATAAAAGTTGAGATAAAGAGAAGAGTTAATAGAAAAGGCTTACGATTCCATTTCCTGGATCTGGAGCTGAGTGTGGCGATGGTATCTCTTCTTCTTCGGGCGTTGATTCGGATCCTGTTCATCGCCAGATGGCACCTCCATGATATCAGTCCCGGATCTGCTCTCGTACTCTTCGTCTCTTATCGGATCCATCTCGTTTTCCGGCGTCTTCTGCGCCATCTCCAGCAAGTGATGGTGGCCATCGAACATATTCGGCTGAAACATATCTGTCACACAAATCAAGCCTTCATTAATGACTCATAGAAAAACGCAACCATCACTTTAAAAACATAGAATGTAACTAAACAAAGGTACAAGCATAGAACATTTGATTAAAACCTGAAAGAGAAACACAATCTTGAAGCATTAAGATGTTAATAACAAAGATCTATACAAATCGAAGTGAAATAAACTTGATAAATGGACTAATCAGATCTCAAGTGTTTCCACATTGAGAATTGTAATTCCATTTTGAAGAGAGCCTTAAAACTCACCTCCTATTCTTTCTGGGGATTATTCGGGGGGGGGGGGGGGGAGAATTTTATTCAACCGGAGAAGATGGCATGAAGCAAAACCAAATGAACCCTAAGAAAGTGTGGTGTGGTGTGGTGTGCAACTCTGGCAAATGGGGGTTTATATAGGAGAAAGAGAGTTGGGATGGGTTTCTAAAAGTTAGTGTAGAGATTCTCTGGCAGAGGGGGAAAAGTAAAGCAAATGGGATAGTTACATGTAACAACAGACTAGCGATGGACGCCTTTTGTTTGATTGTTTCTTTTAAGGTTTGATGCACTTTTGCAATTCCTGGTTTTGGGGTTCAAAACAAGACTTTCTAATCTCCATTGTCGTGACGTGCCAATGCACTCAAGCACTCAAACAAGAAATTGTATTTAGCAGGGAAGGCTTTTCTATTTCCAGTGTGAACTCAAATTTGCCACTCTATTTTTTTAGACCGTTGCTAGTCGTAACCGCCCACGGGATTAACCAAAAATAAAACAGGAATGTGAGGAAAAAGGCGAAAATTAAGGTGGTTTTTGAATCAAATGAAATGGAATGGAATGGAATTACTTTTTATAAATGAAATGGGATGAAAACCCTTATCTGGAATTAGGGTTTTGTGAGAGAAAGAGAGAGAGAGATGAGTATTGGAGATAAGGAGATTGGAGTGAAGGGAGGTGTAGAGATGAAGAGATTTGAGGTGTTATTACAACGGTGCTTTTCTTGTGAGTGGAATTTAGGTGAGAATTGTTTGGATACGGCGAGGAGAGGAAAAGGACATGAAAAAAAATAGTGGGAGAGAGACGGGAAAAAGTTAAAAGTGGTTGAAGGAGAAGGAGAAGATGAAGAAGACGAAGGAGGGATGATGAGGAAGAAGATGCGGCAGGAATGGAGTAATTGCAGAGAGGGTGTGATGGCATTAATGGTGGGGGTGGGGTGGTTTTATTGCAAGGCTTTGGGGTTGGTATATGATGTTTAAATTTCCTCTGCTTGTATGGTGAATCCCACTTAATTCTTCTCTTTCCTTTTTTTTCCAATTTTCTCACTCCACTCACTCTCCATACAACTCACTTCCTACTGGATCCATTTAGATTTTAATTTGTTTATTTTTTTTTCTAATTTATTTAGATTCTTGCATTTTTGAATTCTCTTGTTTCATTTTGGAGTAATCCGGGCATTTATGAAGTTACTATACACCAAAAAATTAGAAAGTAGTATGCCGGTATAGTAAGAAATATAGAGTTAGGGATCGGATGTATGTAATGCAAAATAAAATCATGTTGAATTGCATTTTCAAAATCTCACATTTGGTTTCATTTGTTTGTAATTTATGTGTACACGGATGTAGGTAGGGTCGGGTGGGATCGGACACAGTGAATATCGTCGCGGATTCGCTGACGTTGTCTGTCATTTTCGACTGACGAAGATTTTTTTTTTCGTTTTGCAGTCGCGTAGTGAAGTTTTCGTTGGTGAGTCGGAGATCGCGTTGAGGGGAACTTCGAAAATGGAAAGGGGTGACGTCGAAGATCGCGCTGCAGACAGCCTGTGTTCTGGTGGAGAAGAGGATTGTGGACGTCAGATGTCAACCCGACTGAAAAAACAAATCTTTCTGCTAAGCATGTAAAAAGTTCCTTATTACACGCATCCGTACATAAAACATGCGACAAAATAGTATCAAAGTTTATGTATTCAAGCATTTAAGATATCTTACAGAAAATCTGTCGTGAGAATCTTTTGTGTGGTCGACAATACCCTGTAATGTCGTAGGTCATGGAATTTTACGTCCCTCGTACGCTGCCGATAGGGTCGGTCGATCCCACCGACCTAATCTACGTGAACTATAGTGCATGCATGGTCTACACGGATGTACCTACGTCGAAATAAAAGAAAATAAAAAAAACAAAGGAGTCAGATTAGGGTGCATATATAGATGATCTTAAATGAATAGAAATTAATAGTTGATTACAATACAAAATTCAATAATTATGCATTCTTATTCATCAGTACATATTATTCACATAAGGAATTACTATCAATTAAAAAAAATACTACTCCATACTATGGTATTAAAGAAAAAAATAATAAAATGTTGCACAATATGTTTGAAATGGGTACTTATATGATATTTCTATGGTATTAATTGATACTAGTTCATATAGCCATAGTATTAGTACATAAGAGCATCCCCATCCGTGCTCTTAGCTAAGAGCACGGAGGTGGGCCCAGACCCACTTTTATTCCTTGTCCTTAGCTAAGAGCACAACACCCACATCCGTGCTCTTAGCTAAGGACAAGCTCAAGGGTCCCACCATTCTATTATTCAATTTAAATACTCCAATTATTAAAAACATTTCTACATTATAAAAATACATTATAAAATAAAAATTACATAATTAAAATCCTAAAAAATACAACTTACATAATTAAAATACTAAAAAATAAAAATACATAATTAAAATAAAAAATACATAATTAAAATCCTACAAATTAAAAATTACAAACGTGGAAGACTATTCCTCTAACCCCAATTGCCTCTTGAGACCCCGGATCAATTGCTCATGTGTTGCAAGTTGTTCCGTTTGGCCAATCAGAAGCTGCCACGTAATTGTGCTCAGCGGCACGGACGTGCTCTTAGCTAAGAGTAGTGCCATGCCGCTGGCACGGACGGACAAGCTCCATCGGTGGACGGACGGCTTGATGCTCAGCGGCACGGACGGACGAGCAGCGGGTTGAGCACCGCTGCGGATGCTCTAAGTAACATAACATTCACGGGGATGTACCACGGTTAATTAGCATAAAACACATTTAATTAGTAGGAATCTCATAATGCCCTCCTCAATCAATGTTTATGAGACAGAAAGTAATAATCCCAAGCTAAACACCATGCCTGATTAAGTTGAACCAAAATAAATTCTCCATACATAGTTAAAGAGTTGTCTCACAATATTTGATCTATAAAACTTCCTATAACAGAATTTTTATGACATATTGGCATTAGGTAAGTGAATCAATTAATTATTGTAATTCAAAATTACTTTGTACTTAATTATGACATTTCACTTAATAAAGTGCCAGTAATTCTATGAAGATAAAATTAATATTCAATTTGGTATGATGAGCCTTCAAATTTCTTACTAGGAGTACTATTTATACTAACAAAACATGTAGTATAAGGGCATCCGAAATGGGGCGGACGATGCGACGGATGCATCGTCCGCCACTACAGCATCGTTACCCATCGTCCGCCATTGTGGACGACGCGGATGATGGGTAACGGACGATGCGACGCGTTTCCATTTTATTTTTTAATTTTATTAAATTTTCAAAACCTATATATTCCTTTACACTTCATTTTTCACTTCACACATTTTCATATTCACACTTCACACTACATTTTCTACATTTCAAGCAAAATGGATTCCGAAGATTATCCGAATAGTTCGATGTTTAGTGCTTTTTTTTTCTAATTTTGTAACTCTTTTTAATTAAGTAAACTTAGAATTTCCCTTTAATTGTGTTGTTTTTATTTGTTTATTTTTATTTATATTTGCAAACATAAAAATATAAATACAAAATAGAAGTAAAATGCTTAGGGCGTCGCTTAGGGCGGGCTATAGTCCACCCCACTGCAGGTGGAATGGAAGGAGGATAAAATGCTGACGTGACAGTGCATAGGGTGTCGCTTAGGGCGTCCCACTGTGGATGACCTAAGTAGACAGTAGTTACTATAGTATGATTTGTATTCAATACTTTGTTTCTCTCTCCAAATTTCAGTCATTAATTTTTCAGTTATCATTGGTATACCGATGATTATCTAAGGGCATTTATATATAATAGTCACGAATATTTTCTCATTAAGTACATACCAGGCAGCACATAATATCAGAACTTCAACTGTTTCAAATAATTGAAACCTCCAACAAAGACTATAGTAATTACTCCATTTAAATATTGATTTTCGCCAGGTTGCAAACATTCTTTGAATCGGATTTCTCACCTTGAAATGAATAAGGTATACCACTAGACTAACTAACATATTCTCAACTCAGCGTGAAAATACGAAAATGCCGATATACTAGATTTATTATACCGAGAAAATAAAAAAAATATCGAATTTTTGGTATACCACAATTTCCAATACAATATGATACTTTACCAAAATATTTCAGAACAATAACGATATGAATTTCATATACCATAATATTACCAAATTTTTTTGTATGTTCCGTAAATCCGGTACATACCGTAATTTATGATATACCGTGTATATACTGACGTCAGAGGCGGAGCCAAGAATTTATAGGCATAGGGAAAAATTTATATATGAAGGAATTTTAAAAATTGAAGGGGCATTTAGTGAAAGATTAAAAAATAAAATTTATGATTGATAATATTTATGTGTGTGAGAAAATATGAAGAGGGGCAAATGCCTCACCAAATCCTATGCTAGATAGGATTTGGTGAGGCATGACTGACGTCAATATACACCGTAAAAATAGTATATATACTGTGAACCGTGAATATATTTGTATCGAATTTTGGTACGGTGTACTGAAATGCAGTACAGTATCAGTATTGAGATTGGTTATACCGAAAATCGGTATACCTGAAACTTCAGTGTGATTTTTACTCATACCAAGTTATTGTACGACATATGATATACTAGTAGTTTTGGTGCTTGATACCATACCGACCTACCCGTGATTCCCCCTCCATAGGTTTAACGGGGCGTGGCATAAGTTTTTACAAAATTAAGTAGTTGGTGTATTGTATATGGTGAAATGGTCTCATCTTAGGGGTAATTTAGAAAAATGCATATATTAATTTGAAGAACTCAAACGAATCATCACAACTTATATGGATGGTTTTGGGTGACAATTAGGTGTTGGTATAGAAAGAAATCATACAATGAATGCTCTCTATGTATATGTTTTTCGAGAGAGTTTCACGTTGTATTTCTTATTCAGCACAAGATTTTATGTAGTATTATTTTGTTGGTTAAGTAGAGAGAGAATAAAGTAAGAGAGTGAGAGAAATAGAGATAGTGATATTTCTATTTTATGAAACGTGTCATATAGCATGAGATATCCTAAATGGAAAATGTGTCACTTAGAGTGAGATAGAGGGAATACAATTTTGTACCCTATTTCTTGCAGTTGCATGCAGGTAGATGTACGTGTGTATAGTCGGTTATCCTCTCATTGTAAATTGTCGTGTGAAATTACATGCATGGCACAGTGTCCACCAACGATTATCAACAGCTCATATAAATGCAAGAAACCATAATATATTGTTCGGTTCGATTAATAAATGCAGAGGATGGCGCACGTGTGTGCCGCCACATCATGTGGGCCACATGAAATCGATATTAACTACCACTAATTCATATCTCGTTAATTAAATTAATACCTAATCTACCTGATAAATACATCAAATACTGTAAAATGCTTAGTTCGTTCATGCTGGGCGTATCGTACGTTCAAGTGTTGTCATAAATATATTTGTTGTACAATATCTATAAACGAAAATGATTAATTTAACTACATACTAAAATTGGAATTCGTGTAGCGTTGGACATAATTAGTATGTTTTTTCCCCTTCATCCTGCTTCAAGTTGCCACTATCTCCCCCTTCTCCTCCTCCTCCCGTACCGTCGCCCTCTTCCCTACCTCACTGTCGCCTCCTCCCTCTACTCACCACCTTTGGCTACTCCCCCTCATCACTGCCGCCTCCTCAACCCCCTCCCACCCCCCCTCCTCAACGTCGTTGCGTCCTCCTCTTCATGCACTTGGAGATCAAACTATTTTTTGCGACTCTATATTCAGAATCAAGAGAAAGAGCGATAGATTGGCCTGATAATTTTGTGTCCCTCTTCCTTGACCACCATCCGACTGAAACAAGTTGGAGGCAAAGGCTCCAAAGCTAGAGTCACATTTGTTTGCAAATTAGGGCTATGACCTTTTATTTTTTTAAAATGCAATTAAAATGGATAGGGTTGGTTGAAATTCGGATTGGGCCGGGTTCGACCCGTGATCACTGGCCCGCGCATGCATATGCGTGTAGCTCTATGTACATTTGGACATGCAAAATATCAACATAAATCATTCATTATCAATTGAAAGATTGGCTATTGCATGCGGGTGACAATAAATTACAATGAAATATAAATTTCATAGAATCTTAGTCGGTACGATCTTAATTAATAATCATTAATAACGCATGTACATAGGGAGCATATTAAATAATGTCATGTACGTATATAATAAGATTGTAACAGGGAGGAGTAACCCTTATTTATTGGAAACTTTAAATAATATGGTCCCATCATAGATAACTTTGGTTTGAGCAAACTAGGTCCCCAATGGTTGTAGAGGGTATGTAGGGCTTTAGAGAAATTCCATCATAATTAATACTGATACTCTGTATTTTTCATGTGCAGGTAATGGTAGTATGTGATTAATCTAAAATTATTTTTTTTCAATAAATATGCCTTTCTACATCGGCCTGTCATGGGAATTGATTGCTACATTTAGGAAAATTACATTTTCTGTCCTTGAACATGTCTTCCCTGTCACATTTCGGTTTTATTGTATATTATTATATATTGTCCTCGGAACTCTGACTGTTTAATTCTCTCAATTTTTCATATATTCATTAGACTGTTTTTGTTAATCAAATCTTAGAAAATACTATGTTATAAATGTGCGTAGTTATAGTGATGGACGTAGAAAAAAAATAGTGATAGGACCTCAATAATTTGATGATCTTGTACACATCTAGTATTTGTTACTTACTAAAGATATTTCTTGGAAATTTACACAAATAAAATAAAAATAATTAGTAGGGGATTAAGTTCCCAGTGCCTCCTTGCTAGTTTATTCCGGTCCGGTTATGGTTAATCGATCAAATTCCTATATCCAAACAATGCCGGTTTAGTCGAAGATAAAATTAAAGAAAAAAGAAAATGGGAGGTCTTTGTACGCATGCATGAATCCTAAATTTATATTTTATTCTTTTCAAAATTTTGAATAAACTTTGTTTCAACGTCGTTTTTAGTATCACATGATTCATATCATGCCACATTGCCATGCTATATTTCTTATGACTTATGTGCATTGAAATTTGAACTTTAGGTAATAAGTGAGAGGGACCGATAGTGAAAGAGAGAGTGAAGAGTAGACATTGAGCGTGTGAGAAGGTAGTGTGATGTTTAGCCATGCATGGAAAGACTTACTCCTCACATATATATACAAAATTAGTTTAATAATGACATGTGAGTGAAATGCGTTAGTATTTACTCCCTTCGTCCCGCTTTAGGAGTCCCGGTTGAGTCGGGCACACATTTTAAGAAAAAAGTGTTTGAGTGTGTAATAAATAAATATTGTAGTGGATGTTGAGACTCACTATTAATTGAGTGTCCATTGAATAAATGTTATAGTGGTTATTGTGACCCACTTTTAACATTTTTTTTATTAGTTGTAGTGGATGTTGGGGTCCACTTTTAACACTCTGTAGGTATTTTTTATTAATTTATCTCAACCAGGACTCTTAAAGCGGGACGCCCAAAATTGATCAACCGGGATTCCTAAAATGGGACGAAGGGAGTAACATTTATAGTAAATGCGAAATGAGATTCTTGTTGGCGGATAATCATAAATGTAAAAACATGACTATTATTGTCTGATGAATAGAGTATTAAATACTTCCTTTGTCCCGTCATAAACAAGACATTTCGTTTAGGTATGAGATTTATAAAAAAAATGATGTTTAGAGAGTTAAGTAGAAACAATAAAGTAATTGAGCGAATAGAGAATAAAGAGAATAAAGTGAGAAATGAAGTAGAATAAGATAAAGTAATCAATTTTGCCAAAAGAAGGAAACAACTCACATTATGCGAGACGGTAGTTTTATTTAAAGTTTTAATTATATTTAAATTTATATTTCACCCGATTTATATAAGAATGGGATACGGGGCATTATGACAATAAGATGTTACATATTCTGGAATTTACCATTCCTAGAAACCTATCAGAGGGTAAAAGTACAATATCAAATCTTCATTGATAAGGCAAAGTGCAGAGCAAAGGTCAACGAATATCAATTGATAAGACTAATTTCAACAACCGATCGCCCATAGTTAAAGAATTGTACAGTATAAGTTTTTTTTTTTTTTACCATGAGATTTAAATGCAAATCGTCTTCAATGCAGGGTAAAATAGATTAATAATATTTGATCGTTTAGACACCATAAATCTCATGTTGCAATGATATAAATATAATAAAAAAAATGATATAAATATAATTATTTTTTTATACAATGATACTTTGTGTGGTCATATTGTATATATTTGAATAATGTTTGATTTGTAGTTAACTAATATAAGAGTTTATTTATTTGAACTGTCACCCATGTAAATATATATATAAAATATACACGTGAACGTGCGTACGTGAGTATATTTTTTGTCTAAAGTATATACTATTCAATATTTTTATTACTATATTTTTAGGCAATCTAATTTGGAGAAAATGGTAGTTCTTGGTTGGTTTTCTATGTATCATGATGTGAAGGAATTTATCTCATCGAATAAGTTGTTATCATTTTTCCAGATTTGAAACAAGAAGAATTTGCCAGTAAAAGGTGGTTGTTAAATTCTAACGTAATTAGATATGTTGATAGGAATGTTATCTTAACTCTCGTAGACCAAACTATTACCGTCTTGATTTGTGAAATTGATTATTAATTGGCAACATGAGAAAGGTATGCTACATTAAATTTAGTTTTCCATTTTCCCACCGTCACATTTTTTGAAAATTGATTTATAAAATAGTGTTTCTTTCTGTCTACGAAACAATTTCCATTAACATTTTAGGATATTTGCATTTTAAAATCTCATTTATTTATCTTTTCCACCATATATAAGTAGACCACACACTCCACAAATCATTAATTACACGCTCATTTATTTTAAAATTAATATTAATATTAATATTATATAAAAGCGAGACTCAAATTTCACCAATTTTTGTGTTACTTTAAATCATGGACGAATAGAGTTCTATATTAAAAACTCAAGTATATATGTTATAAGTATATATTATCGATCAATGTTTATTATTAGTTTTTTTTTTTTTTTTTTCATTGCCACATATATAATTTGCTAATCAATTAGTTGAGTATGTATTGAATTGGCGTGATTTTTGTTGTTAGCATAATTTGTTTAATTGATTAGTGACTGTCGTTCAATAACTATATAGACTCACACGCAAGTGATTTACCATTCAATTAAAATTTATTGATTTCTAAATCATCCATGTGATAATGTAATTGGGATCCCTATTATCAGTAGGTAGCTAATCATAAGCTACATTATTAATAATTTAATAAAAGGTTGATCTATGCTCAAAACAATGAATTAAGGTATTTAAATTTCATAATTTAGATATTGGCTTGCTATTATAAATAGAGGGTAGCACAAAATATTTTTTTCCATGCCAGCCATTTTATAACAAATGTCAAATTATAGGTAGAAATGACATTGAGGATTAAATCGGAGGATAGCAAACAAATGTATATTTTCAAATTATCTAGCGGCCGGATTTTTTGTTTTGGTGGTTCTATAATCTATATATCCATAATATATTTTATTTTCTTCATAGTCCCTTATTTATTCAATTAATAAATATACTACTTAACTTTTAAAATCCTTAGTATATTGGTTAATGCCCGAGACAATTGAGTCAACAGTGTCACGACTAAAATCACTTATATATCTATATAGAATAGAGTTGATTCAAACATATTTTTTATTAAATCTAATTAAATAAGGAATTTACAGGTTATCACAAATATTTCATAATATGGGCAACGGTATTTATTTTCCAAAAGTTTTTTAAATTTTGTTATCTTGCCAGTAGTTGTGTGGTTGGATTGGGATTCAGTGGCGTAATTGTGGTCGGTCTGGAGAAATGTTTTTTTTTTAATGTGAGTTTGAGTTTGAGTCTATTGATTTTGACACAGTTTACCATTTCGACCCGTTCCTAAAAATTTAATACATTTCACTTTTTACTATTTTGGTAATGCACCTCATATTCCACTAGCTCATTCCTACTCACATTTTATTATAAAATTACTTCAAATTTTTTGAATACACTTTATTTTATATTTCTTAAAATTCGTGTAAGATCAAATAGTGTCAAAATTTGGGGGACAGAAGGTAATAGTGAATAATAATTTATATTAATCCTATCAAAATATGCACTCAAATTAAAACTCTTAGTACAGGTAAGTATTGTATATATATATATATATGTGTGCATCGAATGCAGTGCAAAATAATTATTTTTATTGATTATACCTTCATCTCTATTCATTCATTATCAATATTTTTATATAAAATGAATATGGTATAAAAAAATGATATATAGAAGTAATTTTAAGTGGAAATGAATAGGTAAATTGAATGAAAAACGTTGGAGAGCAAAACAGGAAAAACAAAAATGGCGGACTATGTTATAAAAATGGAAAATAATTATTTTTTGTTGACGGACTATTAATATTAAAATATACTATAGTATGGTTGGTTTGACATAGGGATGATAAGATAAGTCAAGATAAGTACATAGACTTTTCGAGATAAGAATATATGAAGATAAAAATCGAGATAAGAGTTGAGATAAGAATCGAGATAAGAAGATAAAAATTGAGTATTATTTTTATCTCATTGATTAGAAAAAAAAACTAGAAAAAATTAAAGTGGAGTGTTTGAAAAAAAAAGGTTATTAATTAGTAGTAGCAAGTAAATATCTCACAATTTTTGAAAATATAAGTTTTTGACTTTTTTCCATGAAACCTCTTCCTAAATCCTAAACTTTGAAGGTGTCAATTTCCCGCCAAAAAAGATTCCAGCAAAAACCAAATGACTGTGCTTAGTAAACATATTAGTAGTAAATAATATTAAGATAGACATGACAAAATTAATACGGTCAAATCTACACAGTGAAATGGCATCGTGTTGTTGAATAAATTTTATATAATTAATACTATAATTAAAAATAAAATAGATGTCATCATTTAAAAATACTCCAAAAATTAGAAAAATCTAAAATTGTCCTAGCATCATCGTTTTCCTATCATTCTCTTCATAATAACATTCACGATGCATTTGATGAGTAAAAAAAAAAAAGATTTAATCTAATAAACAACATCAATTTGATTTGAGCATTTCCAAATATACATCTTTTTTATTTTTATTTTAACACTTATATATACTCACTTTGTGTTAACATGAGTACTAAGTGGACCAATGGCATACGGCTAACAACCACGCATATATTTTCTTTTTAGTTATACTAGTTTTTTTTAGTTTTTAGTTATATAAATTATATGTGCTTTAGTTATGTAGTCTGTTTAGTTTTGGTTTACTAAGTGGAGTATTTTTTAATTGTTTTGATTTTGAATTGATATATGTAATTTCCTTAGATATATTCTTGTTATTTTTAATTGTTTTACTAATTTTAGTTATATAGTCTTTTTAGGTTTTAGTTATATAGTTATTATATTCAATTTTGTAATTATATGGGCTTTAGTTATATAGTCCGCCTAGTTTTGATTCACTGTTTTTTATTTGTTATGATTTTTGATACTATACTCTTATCATTATTATTGATTTATGTAATGTCCTTTCATAAAGCCATTTTAAATTGTTTTCATTTTTATTATTTTAAGTGTTAGCTATTTTTAAAATTATACTCCACTATTTTATTGTTTTATGTATATCCTTAAATATAAAAATTTCTAGCTATTTTGAACTGTGGTGATTTTAAATGGAGTAGTTATTTTGTGTAATATTTTGTCGTAAAATTTGTATTTCTAAATTTGCATCAAAGATCCTTCTGCTAGAAACTATAAATGATTTAATTCTCATTCAAGGTTGCATACCACGTTTATTCAGATATTTACGAGTTAATGGCCACTATATGCATTATATATTCTACCTCATTGATTAGGTCTTTAATAACAAAATAATCATTCATTTATTCCCACTTCTGACAAATGCACTAGATAAATTCTTCCCCTTTGGCTACTTACGTGGAGTTGAATTAAATTACTGGACTTTATATAAATTAATAAGTTTGTACATTTTCTTGTATCATTCCATCAGTACGGTGTACCTTATAACAAGTCATATCTACATCAAGTATACTGTACTAGTACATGTAAAAGTTCTTGGTTTACCTACATATTAAATTTTAAACCTACTCTTTCAATTTCAAGTATTTAATCTTCTCCAAAACTTATTTAGAGTAAAAAATTTAAAGATAAAAAAACAATATTGTTATTTGTTGGTCCGAAATAACCAACTTAATTTAGAGGGTTAGAGCTAGAAATTTCTAGTCCGATAAATTACAACCGGATTAGTCCGCAGCCGAGAAAGAGTGATTTGAAACCCAATGGGCTTACCTGGTGGGGTTGGACCTAGATGCAATTTCTGTCTATTGTTCCATTTGTTTGACATCTAATTCAACCCTTTATTGATGATTTTTATAATATAAATAACTACGCGGCCTTCAATTTTATATATATTTTCTAATTAAAATCATTTTTATATATTTGTATGTTTTACTTATCTTAAAATACTTAATTTGTGTGATCCATATTGCATGTTATTTTATGCGTACCAATTTGAACACTTAAAATACTGCATGATTCCTAAACTTTTACTACTTTAACGCATAATTATAATGTTTTTGTTTTTTTATTTCTGAATTAAAATCAAGCTTGTTGATATTTTGTATGTACTCGTTTTATTTATCTAAAATATTTATTTATAGTTGTAACTATATTTTAGTGTATGCTCTGATAATTAACCTCAATTCGGAGCTAGTAAAATCCATATAATTAATTTTTACAAAACATTTTATAATCAATTCACATAGTTGCCATGTATTGATAAGACCTAATTTTTGTTCATGGTAGGACGATATAATTGCTTCGGCCACCACCCCCGATCAACAAAATTAATTTTGGTAGAAGAAGACGTCAAACAACGTGTTTTGAGATTTGGAGTACAATTCTAAAATTGCAATTTTACTCTGGCTAAGTACAAAAATACTGTGTTGTTTACTTCTACTAATTTCACTCCATCCATACAGTTTGTACTACTAAGCTATCACCATCGACTGAGACTATAATCAAATACTACTAATATTTTGATTATTAGATCTAATTATCTAAGAATGGATGGATCTTATTTATCATATATTATCAACTCTAAGTTACAATATCATCACGAGGGCATTTTTGTGCAATTAATCTTCAAATTTGGGCAGGCTAACGATGACATACGTTATATGTATCATAATTTATAAGATCAAATTAAATACTCCTTTAAAATATCATCATTTCTTTGGCCACACTAGTGAATCATCATATCATCAAGGCAACAATACAATATCAACAATTCTATATCACAATATCTTAAACGCAACATCACAATTTCATTAATCGCATTATCATCAACATAACAATACAATATCGCAATACCATCAACACATCATATTAATAATAGATATTGTGTCAGATGTTTATTGATTTATATTAAAGAAACATCTATATAATGATCACGAAAATTTCTTCATATGCATCTATGCAATTGATATTCCGCTAAAATCCTCATAAATTACTTTAATTCGATATGTTTTTGTGAAAAAATAAATTAAATCAATAAATCTATGTAAAATTTAAAATATTTATGAGTGAGAAATTAGTTTCCATAATGATTTTATGATCATATACTAAAACAGAATAGAGGCTATATAAATCCTATGCTAAAATAACATACTTATTCAGTAAATTGTAGTATTATTTTCAATTTGACACAAAACATTAATCTTATGTCCCATATTAATTATTTATCATATTCATAGCATTGATCATATATCTTGTGTATAAATTATTGTCGTATCTAGAATTTCATCATCCTTATAGTCCTTACAAATTAATAATGGTTATAAAGAACTAACTACCCTCTCAATTTGGCATCAAAGGGTAGAACAAGTTTTTATTGAATTCACATTGTACTACTTAATATAGTTAGATACATCAGATATATATTTATTGTTAATACTAATTCGATGCATAAGAAATAATTAAGCATTTGTGTTACTGGTGCGTCATCAATAAATTGTAAATGTCTCACTAAAGGCAATGCACACCCTCGCATTAATTATGAAAGTGCCTTTACAATACTATTTCCGGCTGTGTGACATTAAAAAAATATCAGTATATATAATCCGAGACATATATTAATTTTGTCTTAATATTATGATGTGATAACTCGATCGACATATATATCATACGCCAATTGCATATTGACATACTGATTAATTCTTTTGCTATTTGAAGTTTTAGAAAAATGATTTTTAGAAGAAATTAAATAAACCGATGTATTTAAGTAATTGATGGGAGATGTCGAGTGAGCCACAAAAATTAATTAGGATCATTAATTAAATAATGACAAATTTATTATCATATTCTTTTCCCACTATAATATACTACTTAAAAGTGTTGGGGCATTTAATTACACCACAATTTGACAACCCAACTGCACAACATTGCATTGGACTTTACAAACTTTATTATACCCCAGTTGAAAGCTACTCTTTGTTTGTACTCTAGCGTAATTAACTATTTCAGAACATACATATAGAAAAGTTTCGATTTTAAAAAAAATATTTGAAAAAATGCTAAAGTTTTTTAAATTGTAATTTTTGGATACCTAACATTTGAATAATGTAATAAAAATATTTCGCAAAGACTTAATTTTCCTTATGAATAAGTTTTCACTAAATCTACACGAGACTAGATTTAGTGCATTTAACAAAATATAATTGAAGTTCACAAAAACTAAATGAGACTAGTTTACGTGCCCAATAATGACCCACTAAAAGTCTTATTTGCTTTTAAAAAAAAATTATTTACATCTTCAAAAAAATTCATTTGCTTTAAAAACGAGTATAGACTTGATTCATGAAAATGTATCTATATTTAGTCATTTATCCTAGATTCGAGCTACTTGATGAGCCAATTTCATTCAATAAATAGTTACTAATTAATTCATATGCTATAATTATCACAAGATGATGAGATATTAAAGCCCAAAATGTATCAAATGATGTCTTCAGAAGCCCATCTTGCCTAACCCATGATTGCATATTTGATTTCAATCCAGACAAAATAAAGCCATTTATCTAAGCAATAAATTAGAACTGTGATTAAAGAAGGGAGGGCAAAGTCGAATATTTATCATTAATTATGTATTCAAGTAGTGGATTGTTTAGTTGTTAGTGTACGAATTTAATTTACTAAATAATATGGTCCCCAAAAATTTTAGAATCTGAATATCTGCCTATTTCAAAATGCTGGACATATACTAACTGTAACTTTTTTTAAGAACTTACATTGTACCGATGGAAAAAAAAAAAAAAACCTTAGGGAACTTAAATTGAACACAATGTGAAAATATTTTCTCCAATTAACAATAAGCTTAAGGAAAGAGAATATACACATATTGAAAAGTTCTGATTTCGAAAGCTTATAATATCTGAGAGTATATACTATATGGTTACAAATTGGGTTTGCTAAATTAAAAATATAATTCCTTTCGAGTATTTTGCAAATCTTGAAAGTATTATTCGGTTGTGAATTCGAGAATCTTCCTAAGAAAATTCAAACCTCAAATCTGAAATTGTGATCCTCCAATATTTAGCCCAGCCCATGCCACCATGAGCGATGTAGCTTGGGGCCAAGCCTAGTCCAGGCTACGATGGTCAATCAGCTTGGGCCAGGCCTATACCAAAGCGGGCATTGCTGGGCTGAGTTTCTTCTAAATTCGAACCAAGCTCAAACCCACTTAGTAAGTGTTAAACTGGGTTGTACAAAAAATAAATTTCATTTTTTTTTAATTTTGTCATTAATTTTAAAATTTTTTGATTAAATACTCTTCTTATCCACGATTTAATGAATCATTTTGTTATCTTGATATATTCCCGATTTGGAGATTTATTTACTTTTTTCCACTTTTAGTATGATAAAAAAGTATTGAATTAACAATTATACTCCCTCAATCCACAAAATAATGTTCATGTTTGAATCGGCACTGGTTGGTTTTAAGAAACGTGAAGAATAGTGAGTGAAAAAAATTAGTGGAATTAGGTATCATATTTATAATAGGGATATTGGCATCTAATATCATGAAACTTTCAAAAAGTTGGATTTTTCCCACGAACTTTAAAATTGACAAATAATATTACGAACTTTAACCCGGGTTTGTTTTTTCCCATGAATATAAAAATTCATGTTATTTTAATAGAATGAAGAACAATTTTGGAGGGTGTGCTTCAAGAAAAACTATCTTCAAAGATTGAAAAACTTGAAGCTCTCAAAATTGTTGTCGAGAAATTACAAAAAAAAAAAAAAACCGTATCATAATATTATTTGTGGGAATTTTTTCATTGTGGAAAAAACAAATTCAGAATAAAGTTCGTGATATTATTTGTCAATTTTAAAGTTCATGGAAAAACCCAACTTTTTGAAAGTTTCATTATATTAGATGCCAATATCCCTTTATAATTAGTTTTATAATAGAATGTGAGTGTAATGAATTAGTGGAAAGTGATGTCTATTTAACAAAAAAAGAAAAATAAAAACAAAGTTGACAACATTTCATGGACGGACCGAAATGACAAAACTGGACAATATTTTACGAAAACTATTTGAATTTTTTATAATAGAATTTGGTCAATATACGATTGAATTTACGTAATCAAAAAATTAGATTTACGTAATAGTGAGATTGAATATACTTCATTAGAATGACAGTTGACAGGGATACAAATGCTAACATGTTACTCACTAGTCATTACGTTCCCTCGTAGTTGAGGCAAAACGTTTCCAAGATGTAAATGTGAACAACTCGCGAGAACTACTAAAAAAACTTATAAAAACAACATAATTTTGTAAATTTTCACCCCACAAAAATCAAAATCATCACCAATCTCAATATGTGACACCATTCAAATCTGCAAAATTACCTAAACAAGTGAGCCTAGTACTTAAATTTGGAATTGCAAAAAGAGGTTGCATTCTGAGCATCAATATCTACAGAGATGACACACGTGCTATAAGTGGTGGCCGTTATCTTAAACAAGTTGAGCACCTTCGCTCTCCCGTGGAGCGTGGTGGACGACGTAAAATTGAAGCGTCGCGCCACCAAATCCTCCATAAACCCGGGGTTCGCCACCACGCGGTCCCCGTCCACAAATAAATCCGTGCGGATGTCGTGACTCCCGCGCGCCGGGATGGTGTCCTCTTGCACGGGCGCTTCCGCCACTGGCAAGCCGCGGTAGCTCACGAAGGCCGTCGTGTTCTCGTACCTGAAGCTCGCGTGGTTCGGGTTGTTCACGGTCACGAGCATCCCCAGCGTGACATTGATTTCGAAATCGGAGCCGAAAGATAGGTGTTCTAGTGTGGCTTGCTGCATTGTGATTTTGGGGTTTTTGGGTTTTAGAACTGCAAACCATAGGATTAAGGCCGTCACTATAAGGCTTACTATCACAACTATTGTTACAATACCACATATTTTTAAGGATCTTGGGATTCTCATTGTCTTTTTTTTTTTTTTTGTAGAGGAAGTTGATCAATGTTGTGATGTTATTGTATTTGTAAAGTACCTTTTTGGTTTGTTGAAGAAAAGGCCAAAAAGAGATGGTTTAATTTGGGGATGGTTACTATGTAGTCTCTATCATAATTTGAGAAAGACAAGTGTTCAGTGTTCATTACAATGGGGCATGTATTTTATTATGGCAAGACGGTCAAAATTATGCCAGATAAATTCTATATTTTGTGTAATACCATTTCTCGAGAAAAATCTACGTATTTGAGATAGTTAGGTGTTATGAATTCTTGTCGTCATCTAATGATATATTGATATATACTGAAAAATACAAATAACATATCATTCTATAATTGAGATTGTGTGTTATAGTACTAACTTCATTGGATTTAGTGGAGAAGTAATCAAGTGTAATTTCCACCTCTTAATCTATATTTTGTGCAACTATCTATCAAATTGTTACATAACACAAACTAGAAATTGCAAATTTTATGAATTAAACATTACATTCATACCAGATGAAGGCCTAAGAAAACCAGATAAATAAACTAATGATTCAGGTTTGTTACCTAATATACATCCAATTCCCACAATCTGCATCACCACAAAACACCAACTATCTTACTCTTTACAATGCCCTCCTCACCCGAACCAATAGAAGTTTCTCGTATTTTCTCGCGTTACATACCTTGTTCGTCTACCAATTCCTGACCCTTCGCTATATGCAATTCAGCCGGCTAAACATGGGAGATTTTCCTACAGCTTTTTCTACTCGTTGTGAAGTCTCTTCATCTACGTGGGGACGTTCTTCCAAGTACAAACGAAGGAATTTCAAAAGGCTATATAATTAAGCATGGCCACTCTATCTATGATTTTATGCAACTTCAATATTTGTTGGTCCCCTGACAAATTTGGCACTCGACTTTGCTGCTGACCTTGAGGAGGAACCGGAAATAGAGTTTGCGGAGGAAGTTGACTTAGACTTCTTCCGTTTGTCCTTCTTCTTTTCCGAAGAGGCCATGTCTCTAAACATCTCGGACCCTGATTGTTGCCGCATAGACTCCCCAAAATCTGTTAAAAAACGGAAATGAGGACATACTAAATGCATAAGAGAACAATCAACGGAAGTAACTCAAGGTGAGGCATGCTAAAAATGTGACAATATAATTAACAGATGATATAAACTACACGGACTCGACAGACAAAGAGATGCACAACGAATGATACAACATAATTAACAGAAACAAAACATTCATCAAAATCGCATTTTTCTTGATAAAAAGAAGTGGTACTTCAGGTGTACTAGCACGGTGCAAACATGGAGCATGTGACCGATACGAAAAGTGGTCGTTTTCAAGCACACCTCCACCAATCTCCAAACCCCTCGTGACAGAAGATCCAAAAGCACCCCTGCTTTGAGGCAAAGAATCTTTCGAAACTGTGCCCTCTCATAATTCACAAATAATGTCCAAGAACAAGAAGTACAGGTGTACAACCAACACAAAGGACATATTTTCATTTATGCAGTCAATAATTTCATCCCCGTGACAATGCAATGACAAAGTCCAATTCCATTTAGCACATGGCACTATTACTACATAGACAACTCCCCCTTTTTAGCCCTTGACACACTTTGTACTAATCACTCAAAATGTTTTCCCACTTCTTTCAACAGCTGTCAACATTCTGCAATCATAGTATGCAGTTGACTCAATTATTACAAAAAACTTGATAGAAATTGAGGAAGAGCTTACCTTGAGAGGACCATGGAGAGAGTGCCGAGCCAGAGTTCCCGATCGATGTGGCTGCGAAATCCGGCCCTGTCTTGAATTCACTCATCTGCATTCAGTGAAATGAGATTGAGTTCCAAATTGAATTCATAATTTTTGTAAAAAGGGAAAAAAAACTCACCCAACTTGGTGCTGTTCCAGAGGAGCCATCCCAGCCAATATGTGCAACATGCTTAACATCAGTTGGATATCCAATCTCTAATTCACGCTCCTTCACAACTGCAAACAATTATCCAAACACTTGGGAAAAAATTTTATGCAGTAAAGAATGTAATTAAGATCTGACTAAAGAGGGAATCTACCGAAGAACTGAGAGATTGTGTATTTGAATCCTTTGTAGAGCCCTTTCATTGCTGTTGCTATTGCTACAACCAAACCACCAAAGCAAACACATTCAAGAGCTAATTGAGGTGTTTAAACTAAATGGGCTGAAAAAAGATAGCAACTTTAGCATTAAATTCAACGATTATACAACTACAACACAGCAATGCGGATGAAGCTGCAATATATTCTGGAAACAAGCATGCAAGATTGGATTTTTATTGTGCCCAAAATCCTAAAAGCAAGAATTGCAAGAGGGAGATGAAGAACTGAGGAATTGAAATAAGAAAAAGGCTAAAACTCACCTTTTTGAGCATGCAGGCGAAGCCAAATTGGACAAGCTGCAGTCTACTTGTAATAATTAAGGAATCATCAAATGAAAAAACAAGAAAATGTGGATTATTGCTTAAGACCTTGAAGTTTTGTGTGGGGTTTTGAGGGTAGAGAAAGAGAACAAGTGTATACGAAAGAGAGAGAAAATAAGAGCTGGAGAGCCACGAAAATCTTTCAGAGAGATGGTGAGGGCTGGATTTGAAGGCAGGAAAAACTCCAATAAAATGAAAATTAAAGAAAATAGTTTTAAAAAATTTAAAAACCAAGAGGTACGGAGTACATAAAAGTCAATCGATTCTGCTGAGTATTTAAATTTTTGGAAAATGGGAATTTAAAGAAATTCCAGTAGAATTAATGGGATTAAATGAGAGTGGAAGGAAGAACTGGAAACGTGTCTGAATCTGAGGTCAATTTCTGCTTTCCTGTCTCAAGAATCTCAAAAAAATCTCATTATTTATATTTGAAAGAAAAAATAAAATCTAGGCTGTTAATGTGAGGCTAGAAAATATACAAAAATAAAATAAATTATGGGGCTAATTTTATTGGACTCAGTTATTTTATAATTTTATTGAGTCATTGGCATTTTGGTTGGTTTTATTACGCTACTATTTTATACTAAATGTATTTTTTATGTAGAGAGACTAATAAATTAATTCTTTAAACAGCTATCGATATTAATTTTCTAATACTACTACTAATAAATTAATTTACAGGTTTTTTTATCCAAGTTAAACCAATTGACGATAGCTTTGGTCTAACTCTATTTTAAAATAGTATTGACTTTTTTTTTCAATTTTTCCTACCTCTTCCATTTTCATAGTTTTCAAGTAGGGGTGTGTATTCGGGTTTCGATTCGATTTGGCAAAAAACTGAACCGAACCCGAAAAACTGAATTTTCTTGAAAAACAACCCGAACCGAACCGAAAAACCGAAAATTGAACTAAAAAAAAACCAAACTAAATCGAAAAACTGAAATTTTCAATAAAACCGAAAACCGAAAAATATATGGAGTATATATTAATATATATAATTTATTTTATTTTATATATACTAATATAATATAAAATTAATAGAATATATATAATACATATTCTATAACATATATTAAAAGAATATATATTATATATATGATATAATATATTTAAATTAATAGAATAAATATATATAATATTATATTTAATATATAATTCGGTTTTTTTTTCTGTCCGAACCGAACCGAAAAACCGAATTTTTTTATTTTTAAAACCGAACGAACCGAAAAACCGAAAAATCCGAACTGAATTTCAAAATTTTAGTTTGGTTCGGTTTGGATATTCGATTTTCGTTTTTTTTTCTCACCCCTATTTTCAAGAATCTAAATTTATAAAAATTTTAAACGTTTTAATTAGACTATCAGATTTTCAACTTATATTTTTGTAATGTTCTTTTCTTGATTTGTAAAATCTCTTTTACTCTAGTCACTGGAAAAAGATACGTATTGACATGTTTGATAGGGGTGATAGCTCATCTAGCACCCCTACCAAACATGATCATAGTGTATAAATTAAAACATGACTTCCCACTGTTCCCAGCTCAAAAAGAAAAGCTCATGGTAATTATTATTATAAATAGCTTTAGTCTGTATATAGATGACTATTAGAAATAAATTAAAATTCACAAACTCTCTCCACTCTGGCATCCAGCTTTGTAGAAAATGACTTTATCTATAGATAACACGAAATCATGGTTGTTAATTAGTACTAAATTCTTTTATATACCTTGAAGTGTGTAAAACCAATGACTGAATTATATTTAAATAATTGTTTGTAACTGATGATAAGTCAGTTTTAATCTAATAATAAAAGAGTTAATTTGGGACGAGTCTAGTGACTTTGACCCCCACTTTTATGTATATAATCTATGCACTATAAAAAATGAAATAATTCAAGAACACTCCTGAAAAGGTATATTTTTATCGTTAGTTAGGTAATGCTATTATTAAAATTAAGCAACACCTAGCTCAAGGAAAATAGAATATACTAGAAGTTACAAAAATGGTTCACGCAATACAAGTACTAAGTAAATATGTTATGTGCAGAAATATTGCAATAACTAATCGAAGAAAAAAAAAAGTACTATTAAGATATTATTATAAATTTACTTAACCATGTGACGAGAGTTTTAATATACTTCTCCATGTATACAAATATACAAAGTGTAAATAACAGTTGCATTAGTATTTAATACAAAGTTACTTATGTTAGTAATAGAGAATTAGAGAATTATGTTAGTAGTAATAGAGAATTAAAATTAAATTACATACACAACAATAAAACTTATCATGAAAACAAACAACATTGCATTAAACATATAAAGTTGTTGTATCCACAATGAAATTAATTAATAAGATTCCAGAAAAATGAAAATTAAGTAGTAAAATTTATGCTACTCAATTTGATTCTCTCGTTGCACTCGTCCAACAAGGGAGATGCACTTTATTTGAAGATATATGTTAGTGCAATTAGTAATTAAATCAATTATTTTAATTATTAATAATGATGATAAGGATTAAGCTTTGAATGAAATTTATATAGGAAGAGGTTGCGTATGCATAGATGTAATTACAGTGTAATTTTGTACGAAACCATATGAAATAATTAAAAAGAATATCACAAAATGAAGAATTGTTGTAACCCACTAAAATATAAAAAGCAAAGCATATCACAACTGTCAGAAAATAACATGATGTTAGTATTTCATTAACTCATTATAATGGCCTCCCATTTTCAACCAAATCTTCAATTTATTGCAAGTTGCAAAATCTTTTATAATTGCCAGATATGTAGATTTTTTAGATATTCTCTATCATTATTTTAATGCTTTGTATTTCACATTATTATCATTGTTGCAACCACGTTATGGATGATGTGTTGCTTACAGTGCAGCACACATAAATTTCACATTGCTTGAAATAGCAAATTGTTGGTCACATTCAGACAGTTATCACTGATCCGAATCTTAACATAATTTTTTTAATTACCGGATTTCTGTCGTATGTTTTTAATTCAGAAAATAACAGAATCATAAATCAGACGTGTAGGAAAACAAGAATGGATCAAATCATAAATCTGTCATCATCCTTATCCAACTAATTCCAAGTCCTAAGATGATTACAAGCATAAAAAAACGCATATAGATGTCATATACTGAGTTTATTAACTCTGAAAAATATCCAAACGTAATCCCAAAATACGTTAAAATGTCACAAAAATAGCCAACTAATTCCGGCCAGGTTTGAGCGTTGGTTGGAAGTTGGGTGCAGTCGGTTTGTGGTTGATGTAGTATAATAACATGTACAGTCAGGGACTGTACCAGTTTGCCCTGACTGTACATGTCATTATACTACATCAACCACAAACTAAGGAGATATATAGAGCAATGGATAATCGCATAAATAGCCAAAAACTTTTTCAATCTCATCTTGGATACCGTTCGGTTGCCATGACTAATTATCATATGATAATCCATTTAGAATTAAGTTGCGAGAATATTTTATTTGAAACGGGTGGTTATGACTAATTATCAATGAGTATTCATCTAGAATTAACTTGTGAGATTCAATCTCATGAATTAAACACAGTACATATTTAACCCCGAGATATAATCTTACCAACCGAATAGCCCCTTAATATACAAATGGTAAGAATTGGACAAAACTAAACACATTGTCTACTATGAATCTCCGAGGAATCCTCGACGATTCATCTGAAACCGGTGATTAACCTCTTATACGTTCGTTGATCAGGCTTGAGCCCCAATTCCAACATCTCGTCGTGCAATCTCATGGCTATCCTCATTTCTTTCTCTTTACAGAGACCTCTAATCATGAGTGCAAAACTCTCACTATCCACTGTTTTGCATCTCTTCATATAATCGAACACCTTTATCGCCTCTTCAGTTCTCCTCCCTCTCAGCAACGCAGCGACAAGTATGTTATATGTGTCCGTTGCCAAAGTGCCCTGCAACTCCTTCAACTTATTATGCAGCAAAATCGCTCTATCGATCCGTCTGGTTGAGCAGTAATGTCTAACAAAAGAGCCACAGCACTGAGGATCAAGCAACCATTCTCGATCCAGAACCAACTCCAAAAGTTCCTCTGCCTCTCGCCACTGACGCTCTGCACATTGTTTACGGACATAGTTAGAAAGCTCTTTGGTTGGAGATATGGATGCGACGCCCCTTCTGATTATATCAACTAACAAGTTGCTGATTTGCAACGATGGATTCTGCTGGAAAAGAGCAATCACAAACTCATCATAACATCTTTTACTCAATACAATTTGCTTTCCCTTCATGATGTTGTACAAATCTATTGCATCCTCCACTCTACTTCCCTCACATAGCAACGCCATAAACATACACTCGTACGTAGCAAGCTCTAGTTCCATGTTATCAACGCAAGCCCTCTTGAAGAAGAGATCCATTGCGAACGTTTTCCCCACACCACAAAGCTTCTTGATGATCAAATCATAATCCGAAGCATGACCTTTCAAGATAAGCCCCTTCTCCACCATAAAAGACAAAACATTCTCAATCACTTCTCCATTGTTATACCTACAAGCACCATCTAAAATCGAGCTGTAAGTACTAAAACCCGGCTCGATTCCTTTACCAATACACTGATGCAGATAATCCAAAGCAGCTCCAAAATCCCCTCTTTTGCTATAACCATCAATTATCAAATCAAACATCTCACCACTACAAATTCCCACTTCCAAAATTCCACCAATCCTCTCAAATTTCCCATCTTTATAAAAAATCTTCGCAACAACAGACCACACACACTGGCTCCCTAAAACCCCATCTCTAACAATCGAAGCATAAAAACACCAAGCTAACCTCAATTCATTCTTCTCAACTAAAAGATTCAACAATCTACAACTAGCACCCACACTCAATCGAGCCCCATTCTTCCTAACCATCTGATAAAAATCCAAACTTTGGAAATACATTTCGTCGCTGCAATAACACTCTATCACAGAATTAAAAACATGGGATACATTCTGAAAATCAGCATTTCGGCGCGGCGGGAACAAAGCAACAATCTTTGCTGGTGGGCAATCTAGAACTATGGAATTCAAGATTGGCTTACCGAGTTCAGACAGTTCGGACCCGAATAGTATTCGGGTCAGCTCGGATCGGGCCCCAATGTCGGGCTTGAAGTCGAGATTTTTCCGCGCCCAGTTGAAGAAATCGAGACAGAGCTTTGGCTGAGCTCGGATTCTGTTCAAGATTTGGTGGAACAGAGATGGAGTGAAATGGGAAATTTGCAGGGGTTTGAGAAGTGAAGGCCATAGTTTGGGGTGTCTCTGTAAGAGAATTGTGGATGCTTGTGAAACTAATTGGGTTTGATTGATTTGTGTTCTCCATTTGGAACTCGAGTTTTCACTTCCAGATTTTAGGAATTTTGATATATTTGGGATTTGGGGAAGATTGTTTATACGCATTTTTGAGGATGCAGAACAAGTAGAAAAAGCAAGAAATATAATTTGTTAATGGGCCTATAAAATTGTTTGCAAGGCCTACACAAAGAAAGTGGGCTTTTTTTAAAACTGATGTAGTAATGTTACCTTCTTCTATCAAAAAAATACCATACTAAGGTATGGCAATTTGTTAAAAATAAATTTTACAACTAATTAACTAGGTATAAATAATTGGAATTATATAAATTGTAGCCATCTTTCATATATTTTGATTTAGTGGCTACGGATATGATTTGTATATATTTCATATATTTTGACAAAATTTTAATGTGTTTGGAGAATTTATATTAAAATTAAATTAGTGTGCTCATAGAAAACTTTTCAAACTACGGAGTAGCAAATCTCTCGCTTCCCCAAATTGCAACAACAATTGTCCAAATCACTGCAACCAATAAATTTAGACACACCATTCACATAAGTAAATTTGGTGCGTGTGGAAACTATTGGGCAATACTGACATACTAAAATTGCCCCAATTAAGTTTAGAAAAAGATTGGCAGAAAAAAAAAATTTAGCAAGAGGTTGGATATTCATATCAAACAATAAAAGCATAGAGCTAGCTAACTGCTAAAGATCTGTTGAATTTCCCTTTATCATATGAACAATGAATATCGATAGTCCTCTTTACTTTGATTAGGAGTTTGATTCGGATGTTATGCATGAGATTAATAAAGCAAATACCAAAATCATCCAATAAATGAACGAAACAAAGTTGAGAAAAAAGTAGTAATTAGATAATGGAGTAATTCGCAAGAACACAACCAATAATGTTTTCACTCAACACATAATTATTTATTCGGGACCACCAACTTAAGGCAAACTCCCATAGATTCATCTAAGCATCAACCACATCCGACTCCGCCGCCGCCAACACCAACTCCGGCTGAGCCACCGCCGCTCCATCCAGAGCATTGGGCAGCCCCAACGCCCTCAACGCCAAGTGCGCCGCCTTCTGACCCGAAATCATCATCGCCCCAAATGTCGGTCCCTGCATATAATAAGTGTAGTCCAATTCTAATTAAATATTAATTAAAATAAAAAATCAAATTAATATAAAGCAGTGTTTAACTAATTACCATTCTGGGGGCGCCGTCGATCTCGGCGACCTCCATCCCAGTGACGATCATCCCCGGGACGACCTCGCGGGTGTGTCGGACGATGGCGTCCTCGGCCGTGTTCATGTCGAGGGCCTTCATCCCGGGGACGGTGTCGATCATCCCGATGCTGCGGAGGCGCTTGACCCCGGTGGCGCCGAAGGGCCCGTCGTGGCCGCACGAGCTCACGACGACCTTGGCCTCCATGACGTTGGGGTCCATACACGACTGGGTGTCGTGGTTCATCGACACGAGGGCCCAGTTGGTGACGACCCCGGCGACGCGGCCGGACTTGACGATGAGGTCCTCGGCGGCGACGGCGTTGAAGAGCTTGACGTTGGGGCGGGCGAGGAGCTTGCTCATGATGGTGGAGGTGAAGAGGGCGGCGTGCTTGATCACCACGTAGTCGTCCTGCTCGTCGTAGGCGATGTCGAGCTCGTCGAGGAAGCGGTGGGCGGGCTTGCGGACCACCATGGCGGAGA
The DNA here is from genome assembly GCF_029641045.1 of Salvia hispanica. NCBI lineage: Eukaryota > Viridiplantae > Streptophyta > Magnoliopsida > Lamiales > Lamiaceae > Salvia > Salvia hispanica. The sequence goes on from NC_142693.1 coordinate 17,797,958, forward strand.
AGAGCTGGCCGCCGAGCCACGCGCCGCCGCCGGGGCTGACGGACTGCTCGATGATGGTGACGTTGATGGAGGGGTTCTTGCTGAGCTCGTAGGCGCAGGAGAGGCCGGCGGAGCCCGCGCCGACCACGACGACGTCGGTGTCGGCGAAGGTGATCATGTCGGTCATGTAGCGGCGGGTCATCTCGCGGGAGACGACGGACTCCTTGATGGGGTTGAATTTGAAGGCGTCCAGGTTGTAGGCGGCGGCGGAGATGGATTTGATGGGTCGGGAAGCGGCGGAGGCGGCGATGGTGGAGGGTTTGATGGAGGAGCCGAGGAAGGAGGATTTGGTGTAGGATTTGGTAAGGGAGGAGGTGAGGGTGGTCGTTGCCATGGTTGCCATTGGTGAGTGATTTTTTTGAGGGTTTGAGAGATGAGAGATTGATGAGTGTGAGTGTGATTGTGAGGGAGTGTGATTGTGAGGGAGTGTGAGTGGGGATATATATATATATATATATATATATATAAAAAAAAAAGTGAGGAGAAAAGATCTGAAAAGGTGGGGTTGATTTGATTTAATGTGATAGAATTTGAACGATTCATATTGATTCCTTTTCAGGGTGAAACATCAATATCATTATTTTTGCTGACAAATTCAATGTTGGTTTTTTCTATTCTTTTTTAGGTATAACGGTTACATACTCCCTCCGTCCCAAGATAAGTGACCTATTTCTTTTGGGCACGAGATTTAATGAATGATATTTAAATAAGTTAAAGTGAAGAGAGTAAAGTATGAGAGAGGCAAAAGTAGAGGAGAGAAGAGAGAATAAAGTAAGAGAGATGGCGTTTTACCAAAAATAGAAATATGTCATTTATAGTGGGACACCTCAAAAAGGAATACAAGTCACTTATCTTGGGACGGAGGGAATATTATATAGCCATTTAATGCAAAATAGAATCATTAGCTGTCGGGAGCAAAAATGGCATCAATGAGAGCATCCCTGATAGTGCTCTTGGGTTGCCCTGCTGTTTGCCACTGTGCTCTTGCTGTTGGTATGGATAGAGCACGTCCGTGTCAACAGCAAGAGCATGATCAGTTGACGTGGCATGCTACTGTTAGTTTATTATTTTTGTTATTATTATTTTTAAAAAGTTCAAAAAAATTTGAAAAATTCAAATTTAATAAAAAAAATATTTTTTCCCACTTCCTAGTAAAATATATCCATTTTTTTCACACTTTTAATTTTTTTTTCATTATTTTTACCCCAAAATTCATACTTTCATCTATAAATACTCTCATTTCAAACACAAAAAAATGACATTATACCAAACAACTCTCTCAATCTCAATTTTAGGATTTTTGTAATTTTAAATTTTTTAGTAATTTGTAATGGTATCGGGTATTTTTAATGCATTTGAATATTGTGAAAATGTTTTTAGTAATTGAAGTATTTAAATTGAATAAGAGAATGGTGGGACCCTTGAGCATGCTCTTGCGGAAGAGTATGGATGTGGGTGTTGTGCTTTGCGGATGAGCAGGAGTAAAAAATGAATAAAAGTGGGTCCGAGACCACTTCCAAGCTCTTATGGGGATGCTCTAACTAATTATTGTTGTTCAGATATTCAAAAAGAATATACTCCATCTGTCCCACCTCAGACGTTCCTTTTCGACACGAAATTTTAAAAAAATTATTTTTAGTGAGTTAAATAAAGTAGAATCAACAAAAATGGAATACAACTTAAGTATCTTGGGATAGAGGAAATATAAAATTTTGTTTAACAAATCAATACAAAACATTAAATCTGATAAATTAAATTGAGTAAAGATCAAATGTGGTCCCTAACATATGACCGTTTTATCAATTTGGTCCTTAACATTATCATTTTGATTATTTGGTCTCTCACAAATAAACTCGGACCCGAATCGGTCCTCACTTAACAGAACCGTCAAAAAATAGACGGTGATTGCAATTTGATTATATTAAATTACTAATGATAATTAGTTATACCTAATTATAATTCTTAATTCCTATTAAATTACAAATTATTCATTTCATTTTGCAACTGATACTATCTTTTTTCCAATTTTGCTAGTAGGAAAAGAATTATAATTAGGTATAATTAATTACCATTAGTAATTTAATATAGTCAAATAGAGGTCATCGTCTATTTTTTTACGGTTCTGTTAAGTGAGGAATGATTCGGGTCCGAGTTTATTTGTGAGGGACCAAATAATCAAAAAGATAATATTAAGGACCAAATTGATAAAACAGTCATATGTTAGGGACCACATTTGGCCTTTACTCAATTAAATTCATAATTTAAACTTCTTAACTTATTTCTAATGCCTAGTTTGTTTCAAAACATTTAATCTATTATAAAATTTTATTTCTCTTAAATAAGGTGGGATCTATTTTCTACTAACACATTTTTTTTCTATCTCTCTTACTTTATCAATTTTATATTAAAACTCGTGTCGTTTCTAAAGATCCTATTGTTTGAGGAAGGAGGGAGTATTATTTTTTCAAAACAAGTGCAAAAATTGAAATGATTCTATTAAGGCGGAACAAAAGGAGTATTATTTAATACTCCCTCCGTCCCCGATTAAGAGTCACACTTTGGCCGGACACGAGTTTTAAGAAATGTAAAGAAAAGTTGGTTGGAAAAGTTAGTAGAATGTGTGACCCGTTTTTTTATATTGGTTTTATAATAAAATGTGTGCGAATTGAGTTAGTGAAATGTGAGACCTACTTACTATTTATGGTAAAAATGAAGTATGACTCTTATTTGGGGATGGACCGAAATGGAAAAGTGTGACTCTTCATCAGGAACGAAGGGAGTAATAAAATAATTCTTTTTATAACGTATTTAATTTTACTTTATAAATAATGAAGAGATTGTCAGATAATGAGGCACAAATAATTGCGACAACATTGTATAGTGAAGTTGCAAATGAAGAGTTTTAAATTTTTTAATTTTCTTGCCTACACTACGCAGCCAAATTATTCTTTAGATACAATTAGGAACCTATAATTAATTTTTTCCCTAAATTTGTTCATATTTAATTTGGAGATTGTATAAGGGTAATATTTAAAATATTAAATTTATGAACATTATAAACAGACATGTGATCAATTGCTGACTAATTATCAATCCAAAATTGAGACCAATTTTTTACCATTAGATTAAAAGATCTTGTGGTTGATATAATATCAAGTGTAATATATTTTAAATTTAAATAATTATTAATTAAATTAAAAGGGTATTAATGTCAAATTCTATATGGAGTAATTATACCTAACTACTTTCTCTCTCCTCAAAATCATCTCAAATTTTTAAATTTACGTAACTCTCTCAATTTAAATTATTTTTTCGCAAAAAATATATCAAATTAAAGATAATTTAATAAGGATTCCAACGAGATCTCAATTGCATATGTTCCGACGATGTTCGGGTGATGAAATTTGATAAATTATATTTCAATTTTCGTACATGTTGATAAGCAGCTTTTATCAACAAATGCAACAAAAAATCTCAATATATTGTAGGCAAAATCTCAATATTATGCATGTTCAATCTCAATAAAAATGTGTTGATATTTTCTTATCCTTGTGTTGATATTTGTAATACACAATGTTGATATAAAATAACACTGAAGAAAATTATCATATGATAACATAATGACGATATTACCCTTTTGTTGATATTTTGTCTACTATTTATTGAGATTTTGTGAGCTTTAATCTCATCCACTCATTTTAAAATCCAAGGGTGGAGATTTAGTCTTGATTTTGAATTAAGGTGCTATGAGCAATAAGATAGGACCCCATTGTAAATATATTCAAATGTAAATATTTTAAAATATTCAATACTAAGTACTCTAATTTATGTAAGTTTATAATATGATTTGTCTCAACTATGCAATATGTAGTAAAATAGTGAACATTATATACTTACATGCCATACTTCCAAATGAATATTACTACTCTCTCCGTCCGTCCCATAATAGATGTCATACTTTCCTTTTTAGTTTGTCCCACAAAAGATGACACATTTCCTCTTTTATAAAAAGTTTTCTCTCACATCAATTATAAAATTATGTTTTCTCTCACCACTTAACACACAAAACAACATCACCTAAAATCTTATGACATCTTTCAAGAGTGTCATCTTCTTTGAGACGAAGGGAGTGTTAAATAGTGTGGCTGTTGGTGTTCAAGCGTGCAACATGTGAGTAGACACACTTTTACTACTAACTTTTTGTTTTAATCTCCTTTCACAACAAACCTCAAGTGTCGTATGCAATAATTGTAAGAGTGGAGTACTACTTTTGATACTTTTTGTTATAACAACAATAGCAATTTCAGCCTTTCCTTAATCATTCAACCTCTAGTAACTTAATAAGGGCTATATTTGGTAGAAACTTCAGCCTCTCACAAGTCACAACCTGTTACTCTATCTGTGTCATTGCCAACAAAATAAAGCATCAATCATATGATTCATATCACAAGTACTATCTTTTATAAAATTAGAAAGTTATAGTTTAAATTTCTTTAATAAGTAAGATTATCCCCAATAATACCTTAAAACTTAAAATAAAGTAAGAAAAACAGTTACAATGGTAAATTAAAAAATGAGTACATATTATATTTCTCTAAAACCTATGAAGATAGTATTCAAATTTTACACTGAACCATCCAAATGGATTCCAATTTTACCAAAGCTATTCTATTCTGTATGTCACAAATGTCCACACAGTGATAGGCTCCCTACATGTAGGTTTGAGCATAAAGGAGTGTCCTAACCCATTTGGTTGAGTCATTCAATTATTCAATTTGGCTTATACAAAAGTTGTCTACTACAATATTATAGAAATGACATTGAAAATTTGGGGCCTTATCTTATTGCTAAAATTGGGAAGTATTTGAAAATTATCACAGTTTTTGATCCACGCAAGAAAAATCTGACATTTCAATATTTGTATGAAATTAATTGATTATTTTTGCAAGCTATGTGTAAATATATCCATCATAGATTAAATTAACTGTAGTGGTTCTTAATTGGTGTTTATTTGGGTTTGGGCTATTTTGGGCTCATAAGCCTCTTCCCTTAATTACATTAAGTTAAAAAGTTACAAGCGTTAGATTATGGAGCAGTATAAACCCATTTTAAGGGAATGTTATATTATTAACTCTAATTGCTAAATACAATTAAATAATAGCCATTAGATATTCAAATTAAGGGGCTTAGATCATTAATCCCTAAATACCAATACGATCAACGAAAAACGTCAATAAAGCCATAGGATTAATTTCAAAAAATATCAATAGAGGTATTAATGTCGATTAACTACATGTTTAGTTATAACTAACTTTTAAAAGAAATCCCAAAACTTTAAATTCATATAACATATATCAAATCAAAGATAATTTCATAAGGATTCCAACGATATCATACATGCATATGTTCAGACGTCAAAATTTGAAAAAAAAATTGAATTTTTTAAATTTTTTCGTACAAGCAAAAATGTCAACATACTATATAAAATATGTCAATATAATACATATAGAATGTCAATATAAGCAATGTGTTAACATTCTTAAAGCATTGTGTTGACATTCTCAAAGCATTGTGTTGATATTTTCAGAACACTATATTGACATTTTCATCCAAAATCCTAATTTGAAGTTTTTTTTTATCTTTTTCGATTTAATTAATAAAAATAAAAATTACACGTGGCAAATTGTAGACCACACATTTTCTAAATCCTATGGCCTTAAATTAGTTGTAGTTAGCAATTAAATGATGAGTTAACAATTAATCACTTTCCCATTTTAAAGTGTAAAAACCTATACACTTTTCTACAAATTTTTCGTCCATTTTCTAGTTTATTTCTTGACTATTGGCAATGTAAAAAATAATAATAACAAGAAAATGTAAATCTATAAATCTTAATCCAAAAGGTTTTTTTTGGACTCGGGTTTCTTCCATTTGCTTAACCAATCATGAAAATAGAAAGTCTAGATTCGAATCTTATTTATTTGTCCTATATCTCCTTCTTTAGTTAAAATTTAAAATTTAGTTATTTGTCCTTCTTTAATTTAAAATTTAAATTTGTTTGAATGAAATTTTCATAATGCCAAGCACCCTCAATTAGAAGTCGAGAGACACTTAGAAATAAATAAACGAAGTAGTCCGGTGAAAGTTGATTTGCAAAGTAGTCCGGTGAAAGTTGATCAACAAAGTAGTTTGGTGTTTAGTTGGTGTTCTGCCGTAGTGTAGTTGACTTTACTTTTCTAAAAAAGACCACTATATGTCTATATATTTTTATGGTGGGTTGGCCATGTGTTGACATAAATAATTAAGTTCTAGAAAAAGATATACTAATTTGATTGAAGAAATATTTCAATTATAAGGAACTTGAATTTTTTGAAGCTAAAAGTTAATCAATACTTCACTAATTGTATCGTACTCTATCAATTTTAGAATAGATGTACGTAGGTGAAATAAGTTTATCCGCATAGACCGTGGCAGATGCGAGTGTATGAAGAAGGATTTGGGGAAATGATTCAATAAAACTTACTCCATAAAACGTTAGCACATGTAATGATTATTGAATTTTCAAAGAAATATCATACTAATTAAATTTAATCAACAAATTTAATTGTAGGATTGTAAACGTGGCCAAAGAATGTTCCCTTTTGATCATGTACAACATCTTCACCACCACCACCACTTGGTGCATCTTCAACACCATCACCCCTTGGAGCTACATCTTCAACATCAGTTAACACCATCACCACTTGGAGTTACATCTTCAACACCATCACCTCTTGTAGATGTATTTTTAAGACCCCAATCCATAGCTGCTTTGTTTAAACAATAATTCAGCTAGATCCAGTAAAATTGTCTCTTTTAAAACAAGAAAGTACCTTTTTCCAGCTCTACCAAATCTTCATCTTTAAGAATAAGCCAATTCCACAACTTTTTGTGTGGTTCATAAGTGGAATCATAGAAATACGACTTCACAATCAAGCTAAAAAGGTAAAAAAAGAAACAACAAAAAGTTAGAAATAAGCAAAATAATAACAAAAATATTATTTTAAAATAATGCTTGGTAACTCGAATATGCATATAAATATAAAATAAAAATCTTTCAAACCCGAGCACGAATAACCTTATCGTAGTCATTGGATTCATAGACAAAACTATTTCAATCAAATTTGTTGAAAACCTCCGGTATCCCATGTGTGTATTCTGCCTCCATCAATTTCAAAGGTATACTCGGACTGGGAGCACCACGGAATGTTCATGGACCGCAACGGCCTGGAATGTGAGGCGATTCAAGAATCGATTCCAGAGTTAGACGGAGTTCAGGATATGGAGTGGAGTGTCGTGCCGGCGGTCAAGGTGGTGGCTGTTCAACCAATGGAATGAAGTCCAGTGCACGCCGACTAAATGGCGCGACCGCACCTGGTCAGAACCATTTAATTATATCTCAAACTTGTCCGTACCTTAACCTTTGTCTTAATACAACTAAAAAGAAACGCGAGAAGTTTGGAGAGTGAAATTACGAAATAGAAGAAAAGATAAGATGGAGGGCGTGAAATAGGGTTTAATGATACATGAGGTTTTTAATTTTGACCAACATTTTATGTGGGACGTAAAATACTTTTATTAAAATCTAAACAAAAATGAAAATTAAATTCATTGGTGAAAATTTATGTATGTCGATTTGTCCCGATCAATCCAGCATTAATCTATAATGAACGAGCGATGATGCTCATTTCATGCCTTGACTTTTGGCCGTTTTACTCGCTTTTGGAAGAGATAATGCACAAATTTTATAGTAGTATTGACTAGAGGTAAAATTCTCTAGATTATGGAGTAGGTATTATCTAAAAATATCTAGATTTTTATAGATATTCAGAATATGATAGAGATATACATTTATCCTAACCCTTGAGAAGTTTGAGAAGTAAAGAGTTTCTTAGTTTCCCCACATAATCTATCCTAAACTTTTTCTCATATATTTCTATCCATTGTCATCTCAAATGGCATCTAAACAGTTGCGATACATTACATTTCCTTAGTATGTTATGATGCAAAATGGAAAAGTTATTTTTATGTTGCAATTTCAAAGACTAGAGAAAACAAACAACCCATAACATCATTACATAAAGATTAAAAAAAAAATACTATATGTATAGTATAATATGTTAAATAATTATACATATAAAATTAAATAAATTAAACCAACATGAAAATATTTGTTAATTACGACATCAAAAAAAAAATATGATCGTTATAACATACTGTCACGACCGCACTTTGCTAAGGATAGCAAACGCGGTTTATCGCGACTAGGGGAGGATTAAAGAAGCGGGAAAGAAAGGAGAATCTCGGCAAAACTGATATGAACGAAATCAAATTGGAATAACTGACAAAATATATCAGAGTGCATGATACAAAGGAACATAAGTTCAACTCTTACACTGCAGCGGAAGAGTAAAGAGAGAATGACACCGTGTATGGAGACACGATTCATCCGAGCATTATAATACTGAAACACATTCGCCATCTTTGCTCAACACCGCCCTTCGTCATCACCGCTTAACCTGCACATTTTTAAAACATATGCAGGGCTGAGTACTTGATGTACTCAGTGAACACAAATATTTTTCATAAAAACTGGTTTTGTCAAGCCATAACTGAGTGAACCCGGGGTTTTATTGAAAATGCCCGAGAACTCTAAAATCATTTTCTCTTAAAAACTGTGATCGGCCGATCCATTTTCCTGGAACATATACCATATCTGAACTTCATTCTGGTGCCGGGAATGTGGCCACATTCCACGGTCACAATGACCGGCCAACTCGAAGGATGGCTCCCGGTCCCTGGTGTACACTAGCCTGAGCAGGGAATCACTCCCACACTCAGACCCGAATTCGATTCACAACATAACTGGTCTAGTAGGGTCGCTCTCTTTTCTAGACGAACAGATAGGTAATGCTCAAAACAAAAACATGGCAAGACAAAACATACTTTGAATTTAAATAACTTAAAGCATTTTTCACCACATAATAATGTAGAATAGAAAGCCCACAAAAATACTTTAGTTCGAAAGCCCACCTCGTTCGTTTAATTTTCCTCAACTTGAATTTCTTGCTCCGATCTTAACTTGCGGAATAACCTTTTTGAAAACATCGCAGTATAATAATACACTAATTAGACTCAAGGGAAAATCTACTTAAATTAGAATGCATGCCTCTTAATTAATCCTTTTATTATTATTATTATTTTTTTTTCTATTCTTTAATAAATTTCTAAAATTCACATACCATTTAATGCTTCGTCTTTCACTATTCTCGACTTTGATTGAATTAAACTTTATACTTTACTTCGAAAATTTACTCTTATGCAAAACTCTAAAATAAAACAAAAAGCAATTATTTGATCTTAGTTACATCATGAGAAGAAACCATAAAAATTATAATGGAACCTTAATTTAAAACATAGGCTAAAATATAATTAAATTTTGAAAATGGGTCTTCCTACATTTATTTACTACAGCACCAAATTATTAAAAGGTTGGGCCCAGATTTATTTATTTATTTATTTATTTTTTATTTTTTTTTTTTTTTAATTTTCACTGGTTCAACCCAAATGAATTATCATTAGCCCAATAGCAAATAATAATAAACAATAAACAATATATATATACTCCCAATTCATCGTCCGCCGTCGCCGCCTCCGGCGGCGTCTCTCTTTCCCCCTCCGACTCTTCTCTCTCTCCTCTCTCTCTTTTCTTTCCCCACTCCCTCTTCCTTTCTCGGCCCTACTCACGCCACCGCTGTCCCTCTCTCTCTCGATCTGCCTTGCTGCTGTGCATGCACAGGCAGCGGCTTCGCCGCTTCTTCTCCGCGCCTCACGCTGCCGGAGCAGTTTCCCGGCGCCACTCCAGCCCCGGTCGCTGCCTCCTCACCGACTCCCGAGAGGTAAGTTAGGGAAATTCTATTCTATTCCCTTTTTGGTTTTATTTCTAAAGATTTAATCTTTGATTTAAAAGTTTGGTGTGTAATTTGCAAATTATAGAGATTGTGAACTCATCCTCGGCAGTGAGTGGTGCGGGCTGCCGAAGTGCCGCCGCCGGAAATCCGACAGATATGAGATAAGCTTCCTCATTCTTTCTAGTTATTAAGGCAGTAGGTTCCTACTTTGGTTCTATTTACTGAATTTGGTGATTTGTGATTATATGCCTTGCTATTTGGAAGACTCTATGGTGAAATACGTTGTTAAGTTTGGTGTGGCAGATTCTATTTCCTAATTAAATGCATATGCTTGTACATATACGAAAGAAAAGAAAGGCTTGGTGTTTACCTTTTGATGTGGGAACAAAGTGGTGTTGGATTGTAGGCTTGATCCTACGATTGTCTGCAGCTCTCTGCAACTATCCCTCCTCGTACTCCTTTATTCTATATATGTGTATGAAGAGAATTTGTAGAATGTTTGATAGTGATGGGTTTCCTGAAGTGGAAAGGCTGGGGTTTATATAGTTGCTATTTCTTCAAGTTTCTATGCAAGTGGAGTGGGGTTTAGCAATGGGGAAGGTTTAACATGGGGGAGGTTTAATCTGGGGAGGTTTACTGCCAAAAGATCTCCTCAAAATCTCCTCAAGGATCTAATTTGGATTCTATTTCTTGATCTTACGGCTAAAAATATGGCTTGAGAATTGAGGGAACATTTGAAGCTTTGATCTCTCTGCACTTGCATTTAATGTGCACTTGCATTTAATGTCCACTTGGTTGAAATCTTGCAAAGATTTTGATTGGATTTGGGAATGAATTTATCAAATCTACTATTGGATTTCATTTATACTCCCTAATCCATTCAAGGATTTACTCCACAATTTATTTTGTTACTCTCTCTATTTCTCTTCTTTTGTAGTAAATAGCATCTATTTATGGAGCATGGGCTATCCTCGTCGATGTATCGGCTTTCCTCGGAGCTTGAGCACGACCGTTGAGCGGCTGCCCGAACTTGCACGCCTATCTCTTATTGTAAAAGATTAGGATTTGGTTGTATTGTATATTTTAATCGGACTTCTCGTATCATGTACTATTATTTGGATTTATTATTTTAAATTAATCGTGGTAAAACCAACAACTTCTATTGCATATTTCGTCTTGATTTCTTTATAACTTAAAAGATCGATATTAAAAATTCAAATGGGCAGTTTATAAATACTACATTGATCACTTATTTATAATATGTAGTTAAGATCATAATAATAATACTAAGGTTCAAAAGTTGAGGATGTTACACATACCTACTTTAATACTAAAATAATATAAATATTAAATTGGTTTAAAACCTTAACTTTTAATATTTATTTAATTAAACAAATTAGAATCAATATTAACAATGAACAAAATGAGTAACAAAATTTTAGTTATATCATAATTGAAAATATATACAATCAATATCGGACATAGTAAATTTGATACAAATCACATAATATATTATTCATACATAAATTATGGAGTAGAAGATAAAAATATATCATAATATACGCTGCATTAACTTTAAAATTAAAAGAACCATCAACCTCATTATTACAAACTAAAACTTTTCATTCTTCAATACTTACTCTTCAACAAAACTCAAAGGTAAAATAACTCATTTCCCTTGTCTAAAATCATTCGTCTCACCTAAAATTATAATTAAATACTACTATGACTTTAATCCACTAATATTTTCATTCGTCCACTAATAAATGTCACATTTGTTTTTAATTACTCTTTTTGACAATAGATCCCAAATTTCTCTAATTTTATCTCACTTGCATTTCATTATAAAACTAATATAAATATAGGATTCATATTTTTAAAAATTTGTGTCATGTCAAATGTGGACCTTTTTATCGTAGACGGAGGAAGTATTATATACTCCGTTTATTTCATATTAATAGAGTCAAATAATTATTTTTATAAATTTCAAATTAATTGAGTCATTTTTATTTATTAAAGAACTAACAACTGATGGAATGCATATTTGCTAGTGCACTGATATTATCAGATTTATAATTATACTCTATAGGTTAGACACTTTCGTAATTCATTGTACTATAAGAATAAGAAATTTCATTCTCTTTTTCATATAGTATATCTATAATTCTATTTATACCATTCTCATTTATTATTAATTATTTCTCATTAGTTACATTCCACTTATATAAATAGTCACTCTATATTTATTTTGTACTCTATCATTTATTTTCTTAATTTTTCTATATTGCCCAAACATTACTTTTACATAATAGTCAAAATTAGCCTTATTGGTGAGTATTTCCTAAATATAATTATATTTAAGATGTGTCATATTCTAATGCTTATAGCACCCTAATTTAAAATTAAGACCAAATTTCCATCCTAAAATTTTAAAATGAGTGGATGAGATTAAATCTTACGAATCTCAATAAATAGTAGACAAAATATCAACAAAAGGGTAATATCGTCATTATGTTATCATATGATAATTTTCGTGAATGTTTTTTTTATATCAACATAGTGTATTACAAATATCAACAATATGGCATAAGAATATCAACACTAGTACAAGAAAATATCATCACATATTTATTGAGATTTTTACGTGGTTTTATTGAGATTTTTTGATATATTTGTTGATAAAAATCTAGTTATCAATATTTACGAAAATTAAAATAAAAAATATCAAATTTCATCATCTGAACGTCGTCGGAACATATGCAATTGAGATTTCGTTGGAATGCTTATAAAATTATCTTTAATTTGATATATTTTTTGCGAAAAAATAATTTAAATCGAAAGAGTTACGTGAATTTAAAGTTTTAAGATAATTTTAATGAGAGAGAATTGACATTAATACCATCTAATTTTATTTATTAATTTTTTATTAAAATATAATCCATGTTACATTATTTCAACCACTAGATTTTCTGGCTAAAAGTTAGTCTTAGTTTGGAATTGCTAATTAGTTAGCAGGGGAGTGTTATATTGTTAACTCAATGCTTAATTGGTAACTACAACTCAATAATAGCCATTAGATATTCAAATTAAAGGCCTAGATCATCAACCACGAAATGTCAATACGATCAACAAAAACGTCAATAAGGCTATATGATTAATTCTAATAAAAATCAATAGGGGTATTAATGTCAAGTTAGTTATAACTAACTTTTAAAAGAAATCCCAAAACTTTAAATTCATATAACATATATCAAATTAAAGATAATTTTATAAGGATTCCAACGATATACTACATGCATATGTTCCGACGTCAAAATTTGAAAAAAATTTAATTTTTTTTTAAATTTTCGTATTTTTTACGAACAGATTTATGTCAATACACTTTACATAATATGTCAATATTATGCTTGTAAGATGTCAATATGAAATTGTATTGACATTATTATGTCTTCGTGTTGATGTATTTCATACACTGTATTGACATTATATTTCTAAACCCTAAATTTGATACTTGCTATTATCTTTTTAATATTAAAAAATAAAAAACGAAATTACACATGACAAATTGTAGACCACAAGATTTCTAAAATCTTATGATCTTAAATTAGTTGTAGTTAGCAACTAAGGGATGAGTTAGCAATTGATTAATCCCCTTAGTTAGCAATTATCACTCCCCTATTTAAGATATCCATAAAAAGATATATAATCTTTATAATATACATAGCGAGGGGAGTGATCAATTGCTAACTCATCCCTTAGTTGCTAACTATAACTAATTTAAGACCATAAGATTTTAGAAATCTTGTGGTCTACAATTTGCCATGTGTAATTTCGTTTTTTATTTTTTAATATTAAAAAGATAATAGCAAGTATCAAATTTAGGGTTTAGAAATATAATGTCAATACAGTGTATGAAATACATCAACACAAAGACATAATAGTGTCAACACAATTTCATATTGACATTTTACAAGCATAATATTGACTTATTATGTAAGGTGTATTGACATAAATCTGTAAGTAAAAAATACGAAAATTCAAAAAAAAAATTAATTTTTTTTAAAATTTTGACGTCGGAACATATTCATGTAGTATATCGTTGGAATCCTTATAAAATTATCTTTAATTTAATATATGTTATATGAATTTAAAGTTTTGGGATTTCTTTTAAAGTTAGTTATAACTAACTTGACATTAATACCCCTATTGATATTTATTAGAATTAATCCTATAGCCTTATTGACGTTTTTGTTGATCGTATTGACATTTCGTGGTTGATGATCTAGACTTTTAATTTGAATATCTAATGGCTATTATTGAGTTGTAGTTAGCAATTAAGCATTGAGTTAGCAATATAACACTCCCCTTATACATAGCATTATAAGAATAAGATGTTAAGTAAAAATACAATTTTATTTATTTTGTTTCATGCGATTTTAATATACAGTGATATATATATTTAAAAATATTATCCCTTTTATTACTTCTAGCTTACTTTTTTCCATAATAGCTCAATTATTTAAATAAACCAATTAAATTTCAAAACCAAGCCGAATTATTATAAATGAAACCTCAAACTTAAGATGGCTGAAACTAAAGCTCGAAACTTAAATCAGTATAAAAATTATGGAAACCCAACAATTTCTTTAACATTAACTAATTAAGTCAAATTAAATTACACAAATACAGTACAAATTTAATTAAATAAATTGGGCTAGTTATATTAAAGCTCACTAATTAAATAAATCTAACTATCAAATTGACGTATTCCTATGTAATAGAGTTAATTTGGTTAACAAAATGATAGCCTCCTTTTTTTATACTCGGCGCCTCCGTCTTCTTCTTCTTCACACTTTATGATCTCTTCTCCCCTCTTCATGATCTTCAGCAATTTTCTTGTAACTCCTCGATCTTCTCCGGTGTAATAGCGTTCATGAGCGTTCATGTTATATCGCATGAAGAAGATGAACAATAGTAGGTGAAATCTTAGTAGTTTAATCCATGATAACACCACGTGAGAAACAATGCAAACTACACACTTTTTTCACCATGGTCATGAAAATTTTGATTAGTAGAATTGGTATTTATAGAATATCTAGCATCTTTTGGTATTCTTTTTCGAATGAGCCTTATCGCATTCATCTCTATTGTATCGGTCAATTTCATTTATTATAAATTAATCAATAATAAATGGCTCACAAATTTTTAACCGACCATTAATTACTTTTGTATTGGAACCAATAGGTGGGAGGGGATATCCGAATATGAATGCCTAGAATAGGGAAAGTATTGATGTTAAGTTAGTTTTATTGGATTAAATTTGCAATTAATGGAGATATACGTTTTATTGGATTAAATTATACAATTAATGGAGAAATACGTTTTCAGTTGTATTAGCTATATTGATTATTCAAAGATTAGTCTATTGTTTATTTGAATTGTCCACGTTTACAAATCATGGTCTATGGACAAATTATTGCTGTTATTACAAATATTTAAATTATCAGAAATACTACCCAAAACTCATAAGTATTTGAAATTATGCCCAAAATTTTAGTATATATTTCAAAAAAGCCAAAACTCAGCCTTTTATAGATGTATAAATGTATAGATAGATAGATAGATATTAATAAATAATAAAGAGGTTTAAGTTTCACCGATTAAATTAAAACAAACTCAGAAAATAAAAATAAAATAGTAAATCATGTAAATAAATTGTCAGTAAAACAAAAAATAAAAATATTTAACCGGTTAAGTTTCACGAATTAATGTAAAACAAACTCAAAAAATAAACATAAAATAGTTTTATCTACATTATTGTCTCTTTTACTTTACCATTTCTCAACTTTAACTGTTTTTTATCATTTTTACAAAAAGAGGGCATAAAAGTCAATGAGACTGCTAAAGCGGGACGGATGGAGTAAATCAGGATTAAATAAATTGTCAGTAAAACAAAAAATAAAAACATTGACAGCTGTGGGATTTGAACCCACGCCCTTTCGGACCAGAGCCTAAATCTGGCGCCTTAGACCACTCGGCCAAACTGTCTTATGTCTGTTTAATGTAAGTATCTTTACTAACATATTAGTAGTAATCTGGCACCGACACCCATAGCACATGAATACTGTGGTTGGCCATGTGAGTATTCAAAATGTCAAACTTAGTGAAATAATTTATGATTGGCCAACACCTCAACATAAGTCCAACTAATTATGCAATTTTAATAATTTACTTTGTGTCCACTAAATTCCAAATGAAAGAAGATAGGTAAATACAGACATGAATTTTATGAATCTAACATAAACAAAAAAAAAGGAAAAACTTTTTACCCATTATAAAAATATCCTCAATTACTTCCCTATTGAGGCAGACTCGACTCTGAACACAGTCACGGGTATACATTGAATTCACATAATAAAATCTCCAAATCTATTTCCTAGAAGTGTGTTTCATTTTACCAAAAAGATAAGGAAATCGAATAATAAATTATTACTCCACAACCAAAGTTTTGGTTCATTCATCACAAACTAATCGAAATTCGTATGGTTTTATCATAGGAGTAGAGCGGATCCGATTGTGAACTAAATTTAACTAGTCCAAGAGTATAAAAAATATCTGACCCAATAATATATATATAGGCTTTAAATTTGGTCTTATTTTATAGAAAACTGACGTTATTCAATTAGAAATAAAGCTCAATTGTGTTGACAAATGTACTCCCTCCGTCTCAGATAATTCGACCCAGTATTCCATTTCGGGACGTCCCACATAATTTGTCCCACTTCACTTTTACCATTTTTGGTAGTGGACTCCATATTCCACTAATTCATTCCTACTCACATTTTATTATAAGAGTGAACTACATAAATGGTACTTGATCTTTCTCTTTCGCACGTAAATGGTACCTGATCTTTATTTTATATCGTTTTTGGTACCTATAAATCACATTTTTGGTATCTGATGCAATTTTCTTCCCAAAATGCCCTTTAAACAAATATATTTTCACATTTATGTCATAGAGGATATTTTGGCCATCCATAAAATTAGTACCAAAAGTGATATTATAATATCTTCTTTCATTTTCCTAATTCTTTATACTATTATTATTAATCAATATTAATATTATTATTTTGATGTTATAAATTAATAATTAATTTATTTTTAATATCATTCAAATATATTTAAATATAATTATAACTATAATTATATTTAAATATAATAATAATAATATTATTATAATACTAAAAACTAATAGTAATTAATAAATAATTATAGTATAATTATATAAATTATGAATCACATAATATTATGTAATAATAATGATAATAATAATGATAATAATAATAATAATAATAATAATAATTATTATTATTATTATTATTAGTAACTAATCAATATAGCCTTAATAAAAATTTAACATTGTGAACTGTAATGATATAAAAGTTGAATATTATTAGTTAGGTGTTTTAACCTTAAAATGAGTATAAAATAATTTAATAAAAAATAAATTAATTTAATTACTTCAAATAACTAATTTAATTAGGTATTTTATTTTTTTATTTATATAATGCAATAAGATGTATGTATAAAAAGAAAGGAAGAAAAATACTAAAAAGAAAGAAGAAAATGAGAAAAAAGAAAGAATAAGGAACTAAATAAGAAAAAGAGAAATAAGAAAGGAAGAAAAAATAATCACATATTTGGTACCATTTAATTGAAATTTCCAAAAATATCCTCCATGAAAAAAAAATCATATATTTGGTACCTAGGGTTATTTTTGTCACTGGGTACCAAAAACGATATAAAATAAAGATCAGGTACCATTTATGTGCGAAAGTGAAAGATCAGGTACCATTTATGTAGTTCACTCTTATTATAAAACTAATACTTTAAAAATAGGACCCACATCCCACAAACTTTTTCAACTCATTTTTCATTAGATTTCTTAAAACTCGTGCTGAGTCAAAGTGTCCCGAATTATCTGGGACGGAGGAAGTATCAACTAAATTTGGTCTAATTCAATAGAGAATTGGCGTAATTCGATTAGAAATAAAGCTCAATCGTGTTGAAAAATGTATCAAAGTAATCCAAATCAGTGTAAAAAAATAAATGAAAATAGTGTATAAATTTATCAAACTACTAATTCTTCTATCACTAGTGACTCAATGTTCAATTGTTCAGTGATACGTATAGTTGCAAGACAAACATTATAAGTCAAAGAACATCACCCCAAATAGGAAAGTCAAAATCCAATCCCTTCATTTGAAAGAATTCAATTTTACTGCATAAAAAGTGTAACACTTAAAATAACCAATGTAGATCTATTATGTCTGTCCTCCCCATTTCCAGTTGTCAGACCCAAGAACTTTCCGATTAATATAAACACCAATCAAACACCCTCACGTTCTTTCATGCTAACATGTTGCCCACAACCCCACCTTTTTATTCTCCCACTACCAAATTTAAATGTTCCCATTCGAATTTCTAGTTTCTACTAACAGTGAAAGGTTTGCCGACAATAAAATATGTCATTTTCCTCAATTTCCAGTTGTATAATTTGACGATTTAAAAGAGCGCATGATCAAAGCATCCCCTTAGCGAAAATGGAGAAAAGCGCTATTCTCTTGGGCACGCTTTTGCTTGCCGTGTTTTCTCCCTTTTCACGGGCAGCTGACTCGTTCGATGACAACTTCAGCAAAAGCTGCCCGGCGAGGAACTTCAAGACCTCCGAAGACGGGCAGATCTGGCACCTCTCCCTCGATCACGATGCAGGTGTGATAGCTTTAACAAATTAAATATTATTAGTATTTAGTGATATAATAATATGATCATCAGCGAGTTGAATTTGGTAGGTTGTGGGTTTACGACGAAGCAGAGCTACAGATTCGGGTGGTTCAGCATGAAGCTGAAGCTCGTCGGAGGGGATTCTGCGGGAGTCGTCACTGCCTATTATGTGAGTACAGATTTTGGCGGGGGTGTTTATTATGTATTGTGGACTAGCTATAGGTTGATGATGAGAATGGAAACAGATGTGCTCGGATTGCTCGGAAAAAGGAGTGGGGCCGGAGAGGGATGAGGTGGACATTGAGTTCTTGGGGAACCGGACCGGGGAGCCGTACGTGATTCAGACGAACGTGTACAAGAACGGGACTGGTAATCGGGAGATGAGGCACAGCCTGTGGTTCGATCCGACTGAGGATTACCATAGTTACTCCATGCTCTGGAATACTCATCAATTGGTGTAAGTTTTCAAATTTATTTAATTCCTTTATATATGATTAAAATGCGAGTCTCACTTTTATTTACCAAATCCGTCGGTTAACAATTTAAAGACTCGTTTGGCTTGATGTGAGTTTTGAAAATTTGTGAGAAATGAAGGTGAAATAGTTAGTGTCATACAGGTCGTACTTTTATACTCAGTATATTAGTTTTATAATGTAATGTGAGTGTAATAATACTCACTCTATTCGCGATTAAGAGCCCTGACTGAGTTTAGTACTATTAGTTTAAAGACATAGTAATATAAAAGAAAGTGAGCAGAAAAAGATAGTGAAATACTAGTCTCATGTAAGTCGAATGAATTAGTGGAATATGAGACTTATTTACCATGCACAGTAAAAGTGAACCTGAACTTTTAATCATAATCTCACGAAAAGAGAGAGTATGGTTTAGTGGAGTGCGAGGTCCACTTTTCAAAAATGAAAAAAAGAAAGATTCATTAAATCTTGGACATCCCAAAAGGGTAACATGAGTCATTATTTTGTGGAGAGAGAGTAAACGAGAAATAAGACATTTTACCGTGACATTTATTCTTTGCAAAATGTGATACTCCTTTTAAATTCAAAATGAAACAATTTTTGATGGACGAAGGGAGTAATATATAAGATGGCAAAAACAGGTTTTTCGTGGATGCGGTTCCGATAAGAGTGTACAAGAACACAAACTACACCAACAACTTCTTCCCGGATCAAAAGCCGATGCGTCTGTTCTCGAGCATCTGGAATGCCGATGACTGGGCGACCCGCGGAGGACTGGAGAAGACGGACTGGAAGAATGCACCATTCGTATCATCATACACGGACTTCAACGTGGATGCGTGCCAGTGGAAGGACCCCTATCCGGACTGCGTCTCCACCACCACGGACAATTGGTGGGACCAGTACCCGGCGTGGCACCTCAACGATGATCAGAAGCTGGACTACGCCTGGGTGCAGAGGAACCTTGTTATCTATGACTATTGCAAGGATACTAAGAGGTTTCCTACTTTGCCTGAAGAGTGTTGGCTCAGCCCCTATGCTTAAATATTTCTTCACTATTAAATTTTTGCCATTCTTTTTTCTTTTCCCACATTTCTATTGATGCAATTTATTGATATCTTACTCAAATTATGATGTATTTGTTTGAAGAGGGGGAGAGAAAAACACTAGTTTTCTTTATTTTTATTCTACTCTGTCAATTGGAATCAATTTTGCACATGCTTTTCAATGATGATTTATTTAGTAATACTATCACATGTACCACGAAGTTTAGAAGCAGTCCAGTTGACTTGTTACATATATATTGGTTGAAATAATAGTACAACAAAAGTAGCCTTGTCTGGCTTTCTTTTCCTTTACCAATATTCGACCTAAATATAATTACAAATATGTAAGATCATAACGACAAGTTGAGACAAACCATAAAATATAGACAACACATAATTTTCGGAATTGCGGAAACAAACATTTATAATTATAGACAACATAATTTTTGGATGATTATGATAGTATGTACTTCCCCCATCCCAATAAATATGAAACAATTGCTTTTCGGCACAAGATCTTATGCAGTGTTATTTTGTGAGTTAAAGAAAGAGAGAGTAAAGTAAAATAGAGGTAAAAATAGAAATAACATTATTTCTATTTTAAGAAACTTTTCATTTTTAATGGGATAACCTAAAAAGAAAAATATTTCATTTCTAATAAAACATCTAATGAGAAAATGGAGTATATTTTTAGAGTTGTCAAATAGGTTGAGCTTGTTCAGCCTACAACATGTCTAGTTTTGGGCTTCCCAACATGGCAGAGGCTCACCACCAAAGTGAGATTGGCTAAGTTAGATTGGTTTCTTTCGATAAAATTGGACCTAGTTTAGGCCAGGCCTACTTAGGGTGTCTCCGGTGGCGCCCCTCCCACTCGCCTCTCCATTAGCCCTTCCCATAAAAACTGCATGTCACGTCAGCACTAGCCCTTCCCATTCCACTGCCACATCACTAGCACTTCCCACTGTACTAGCCCTTCCCACAATTAAATTAATTCACAATTAAATTTAAAATTCACGGAATTAAAATTCGACACGAATACGAACGGGAAATACGAAAATTACATTAAAAAAAATTACATAATTAAAAAAATTACATAATTTTTAAAAAAACATAGTTTAAAAATAAAATTACATAATACCCTCGGCTCTCACTCCTCCTCCTCGTCCTCGTCCCCGTTGCCCGTGCCGCTGCCGCTGCCGCCTCCGACGTCCCCGCCCCCGATCTCGACGCCATAATCATCAATGGGTGGCATCCTTAAATCGCGCCAACATTGGTCGACCAGCTCCTTGCACAGCCTTCTCAAGACTGGATCCTGCGTGTTATACCACTTCAAAGTGCTCTGCATCAGGGTCTTCGTTTGCTGCGCGCGGGCGAGGACGCGGTCCTCTTCTCCTCCTGGGACCTCCGATTTGACCTCGTAGGACCCGCTGCTGCTGCCGCTTCCCCTCGTCATCCGCTGCGCAGCCTGTTGCCCCATCGGGCGACGACGGCGGCGAGAGTCTGTTCGTGGTAGCGGGGCCACTTCCTCGGCTTCGGGGAGCTCGTGTGAACCAGCACTGCTGTTGTACTCACCGGAAGAGTTGATCTTCGTCCGCTTCCAGCCCGATTCGACACCAATCGCAAACTTTTGCGAATCCTTGACCACGAGAAAGGCCTCCCACTGGTCAAACTCTTTGATCTTCAACTCTTTGCTGGGGTACTGGGCCAAGGTTTGTCTCCTCACATCATCCTCAGACATGCCGCTGCTTACCATGCGCATGTTGTTTTGGTAGAGGGCGACAAAACGACAGAGCTTTGGCCTCAACCGAAGCCACTGTTTCCGGCATTGCTCGGGTGTGCGAGGCTTCGCCCCAGCCGGTTTGATGCCGCGGTAGGCGACACTGATACGATGCCACATTCGGTCAACATACTGTTTCGCTCCGGTGTAGGGATCCTCTACAACACCGATCCATGCCTTCGCAAGCGCGGCATTTTCCCACACGGTCCAGATCGTCCTCCTCTCAGTTTCATCCTCACCCTCCTCCTCCTCCTCCTCCTCTGTCCCCATGTGCGAGAAAGAGCTCGGGACTTTGCCCTTGCCCCTACCCCCGCTCCTGGGCTTGGCTTTGCCTTTGTTCCTGCCCCTTGCAGCAGGCCCCGCCTCATGGGGAGTCTCACGGATCGGCGATAGCCCCAGATCCTCAAAAGAGAAAGTCTCGATGCCGGCGTACTGAGTCTCCGGAACAGAAGTAGGGGAATCATCGACCAACAAATCTATATATGACCGATAGACAGATTCCCTAGGCGTCCTCGGGCTCCTGTGCTGCATCGACCCACCCACCGACATATTTGGCGGCGTACCGCCCATCCCCACTGCACCGGGCATCATCCCTCCCACCCCCGCCATATTTGGCGGCATACTGCCCATCCCCGCTGCCCCTGGCATAGTCCCACCCATCCCCGACATATTTGCCGGCATACCTGCTGCCCCTGGCATCATCTGACCCATCTGACTCATCCTAGTGTACATATTGTAGAACATTTGGGGAGTCATCGCCGGCATACCGCCCATCCCCGCCATCTGGGGATTCATCCCCGTAAAATTTCCCTCCGATCCGATGGGAATCGAGGGTGTGTTCCCTCCGCTCGTGGTGGGGGAGTTGCTATTGTACTCCATTGTAGTAGAAATGAAATTTGTAGATTAAGAGAGAGAAACTTGTCAACACAAGTGTTGTGAATGAAATGAAGTTGGGGGAGCCCTATTTATAGAGTTTATTTTAAAAAAAACAAAAAAAAAAAACAAAATATCGGACGTCCGACCTTCGCCACAGTGGCGGACGTCCGGTCGGACGTCGACGTGAGGGGCGAGCCCATGGCAGGGGCACTCGGGACGGGCGTGGGCGGACGTCCCGCCCACTACGGCGGACGTCCGGTCGCCCGTCGGCGACGGGCGAATGGGAAGGGCGACGGTGGAGACACCCTTAGCAAGTGAGATTGGGTTTGGGTTGGGCAGAAAAGTATTTATATACATTTTCTAAATTTTTTTTATGTATTTTTAAAATATTTATTAGATAGTATAAATAAAATGTAATATTTAGATTTTAGAGGATAAATGGGGAGTCATCAATTGCTAACTCATCATTTAATTGCTAACTACAACTAATTTAAGGCCATAGGATTTTAGAAAACGTGTGGTCTGCAATTTGCCACGTGTAATTTTCGTTTTTATTAATAAAATAAAAAAAGATAAAAAAAAGACTCCAAATGAAGGTTTTGGATGAAAATGGCAATATAGTGTTTCGAAAACATCAATACAATGCTTTGAGAATGTCAACACAATGCTTTAAAAATGTTAACCCATTGCTTATATTGACATTCTACGTGTATTACATTGACATATTTTATATAGTATGTTGACATTTCTGCTTGTACGAAAAAATTAAAAAAATTCGAATTTTTTTTCAAATTTTGACGTCGGAACATATGCATGTAGGATATCGTTGGAATCCTTATGAAATTATCTTTAATTTGATATATGTTATATGAATTTAAAGTTTTGGGATTTCTTTTAAAAGTTAGTTATAACGAAACATGTAGTTAATTGACATTAATACCCCTATTGATATTTTTTGGAATTAATCCTATGGCCTTATTGGCGTTTTTCGTTGATCGTATTGACATTTAGGGATTAATGATCTTAGCCCTTAATTTGAATATCTAATGACTATTATTTAATTGTAGTTAGCAATTAAGTTATGAGTTAGCAATATAACACTCCCCTTATGGAGTAGTATATAATATTTTGTATTTTCACTAACAGTTTATGTGTGTTTATTGGATAATTTTAGAATTACTAAAATATTATACTATTATTTATTAAATAAACGTTTATATTCATATCTATCTTATTTCAATTATTTCCGAAATAATACTATAAATTAATATAAAAAAATTGTTTAAGCATAATTAAAATTATATTGGACTAAATTAAAGAGAAATCATTATATACAAGAATTTGTGATCAATAAATGGTAAAGTCTAATCATTTTATCATCTTCTATCTTTTATAAAAGAGTACCCCACTCATTTTTATTCTTCAACAAGTTCAACTCTCAACGAAATTCTCTACTCCAAATCGCATTTACATGGTGATCAACATTAACTCCATTAGATTCATGAATGAACATTAGATCATCCTTTACCCCACCATTGCGTGTTTAATTAATGAAGTGTTTTTTTAATAATTTTGAAAACTTCATGAAATTCAAGTGTATTTTTTACTTCAATCTTGGGTTAGATTCTAAGTTGTACATGGATCTCATGAATTCCATTGGAGTGAGACATCTATCTTGATTGGTCTATTTTGCACAACTAATAATATGTCAAATGGAATAAATTGCAATAAACAATTGCACATGGTTAGTTGAATATTTTGCATATCTGCGGCAAGGGGACCCCAACTTGCACCAAGAAACTCTCACTCCACGGCTGATATAATGTAAATGTGGACAATCGATTCGGAACCTCACTTTTCTTTGGGACCAACCTTTTCTCTTTAATTTGCAGTTAGAATTAATATATTAGAATAGTTAGTACCAGAATATTAATTGCAGGGCCTACCCAAAGTACACCAAACTCAACCGACATGCCCGCGATGCTTGCATATGTATATTGTGCATGTGTCTAATGTGGGTGCAGTGTATGCACACCAAAGGCGTACGCCCCTTTTCATCATAATATATTTACATTCAGTTTTTTTTCCACATATATATATTATATATATATATATATATATATATATATATAGGGATGTATTCAGGTCAGAATCAGAACGCTAATTATAAGTAAAACTCAAAACACTTGCAGTCCATTGGATCTTATGATCTAACGGTTAGATTAATGCCACGTGTCATCTAATGATGTAGAATTTTAGACTAATAATGTAGCTCGGATAATAATGTAGCATTTTAGTTTAATAATGTACAGTTTTAGTCTTACAATGTACATTTCCATTCTAATAATGTACCTCGGCGAATAATGTACATTTTTAGTATGATAATGTAGCTTATCACAGCCATCCAATCTAAGGATCTAAGGGCTGTGATTAGTGCTGTGTTTTACACTAAGATGCTGTAAGGACCCTAACACACCCCTATATATATATATATATATATATATATATAGGAGCATGTTAGGGTGCCACCACCCCTTAAAATAACACCATACCACCATTCCTAGCCAATCATTTGTACACGTGGACGAATAATAAGCTGCCACGTGGCAAAAAAAAAAACCCCCAAAAAAGACGGGCAGCAATCTGCTGACCTTTAAACAGCAATTTTTCTTTAACAGCAATATCCAACACGTTAGACAACAATCTATAGATTGCTGTGTAGTGTTTGTAATATTGCTGTGTAGCGTTTATAATATTGCTATATAAGCGTTGTCACGTTGTCATTTTAAGAGGGGTTGTCATTTTAACACAAACCTATATATGTATATATGAAAAAAGTCCTATACGTATATCTTGCTTCCTCTAAATCCTAATAAAATTTATGGTTATGCCCAGAGACGGACTAGAAATACAAATTAGCCGGTGCTGAAATTTAATAAAATATTATTATTATTATTATTATTATTATTATTATTATATTATTATTATTATTATTTATTATTTCAATTTGTTATTCCGATAAATTTGTAATAGATCAAATCAAGCCAAAAATTAGTACTCCTATTTTGTTTAAATATGAAAACAAGCTATCATAAATGTTGAGAAATAAAAAATTAAGTTCAATGTGGTATTAGATCAAAATACATTTATAAAAGGAGGTATTAGAATAAAAACTAATTTAGTTGTTGTAATTTTGTTATTTGGTTTTTAATTTGATGTTGTGTATTTCAAATAGTAAGTTATTCGAATAGGTTTTTTTTTTTTAATTTGATGTTATGTACTAGTAACATAAATTAGATGAATCTAATTAAATATAATAAGGCTTTAATTAAATAAAGTCGTTTAATTATTTTAATAAAATAAAATAAATAATCTCAAAAACCAAACTCATTCATTAACTTTTCAAATACTCCATTTAAATTGGGTCATTTGACCAAATTAATCAAAAGTCAAAACCCATTTAAAAAGGGCCCAATTGAACAAAAGCTAAAAACGCTGCCGTATCTTATTCTTCCTCCCATCTGCAATTTTTTCCTTTCTTCTTCGCCGATGCAGTTTTATTCTCTCTAATCTCAAAATACAACAAAATTATTAAGTCTTAAATATAAATGGGTCCGGCGCCGCCAAGCCCCCGCTGGAGCGGTGGCTGGGCCAACTCTATCTCCGTCCCTGGTTATGCCCCTGATGTGCCTATATATGTGTCATGTGTGTAGTTTATGTATTATGTGTGTATATGGTGTGTTAAAGTTCTCAATGTTATAACTATTTAAAATTTCAAAAACTCCATTTAGTTTTATTCAAACTATAGAATTGAGATAATATAAAATTCTAATTAATTTTAATTCGAAGTATTTATGCAACAACAAACATTAATTTGAAATTGAAGATTTCAATTCAATTCTACCCCTCAATTTCATGATACCAATCAAAGTCTTATAGCAAAATTTATAAATTATTCTAGTTAGTTACTACAGTTAATACCAAAGATTTTTTCAATGTCCATTCTAAAAGTAGTGGCCAATAAGTAAGCAAACATAGAAATAGTCATCGTTAAAAAATCTAGAGACGTGTCTATCTATAATACCAAAATATTAATACCAATATAACAGTTGGATAAATACATGTCCATACAATTTATATAGCTAGAATCAAATAAATATGGCTATAGAATCAATCAATCGCCGTAACTTGCTGGACAAAGCCTTTATGCGGAAAGTCGATGTAGCTTCTATCCCTTTTCGTTTCAACAAGATTCACACTAAAACATTAAGAAACATAATTAATATAGATTCGAAATTATTTTACATATACATATTAATGCCATCTTATTCATTTCCTGTCTGAAAAATGATTTTCGCAGTAGTTCTTGATTTCCCCAGCACTTCTTCCAGGAATTCTTCCAGCAATTATCGACCATCTGATTGCATATAATTAAAAGATGATAGTATTAAAAAATACTAGAAATTGGTGACACATTGAATGAAAGCTATAAAATTAGTACTTATTCACCTCTCTCCCACCAGCTTATACATCCTCAAAATCAAGTCTTTTTCATCGTTTGAGAAGTTATCTACTTCCTCGTCAGATCTCCTTCTTGCTTCTGCAACTCATGTTTCATTAAAGAAATATAGTACTAGTTGTTATAGCGTTGTAGAAAAGGAATGTGGGAAGGAAAGTTACCTTTATAGATAGAATGGACATCGGAAGAAGACATCTGTGAACTGGCCATTCCACTCCCTAATTTAGCTATGTCACACAAAACTAACGAGATGTTTATTTATAGAAATAGTACGAGATAAGAATGGCCCACAAAAGAAGTAATTTTAATTTATCTACACATGTCTTGATGTTAATTTGATGTATTTTACTTTAAACCATAGGTGTTAATACGGGTACCCCCAGTTACCCGACGCGAAAATAAAATTCAATACTTGACCCGAAGTGTGTTTTGGTTACCTAATCCCCGACAAAGTATCCGAACCCGATGAATCAGATCACCTTACATATGTTGTGAATTGAATTTTTCCATATAAGAATAAAAAACATAACAATTTCTTATCTTTATTAATGCTAATTGTGTGTGTTTATGAATATTTAAAATTCATCCAAACGACTAACAAAATACAACAATGAAGAGTATACTATATTTTTGTGTGCATTTTATTTTTCAAAACAAATCAAAGATGACTTTGAGGAGAGAGTTTTTTGTAATTGCAACGCTACGACGAAATTAAGAGCATGCACAACGGTGCCTTGGGGAAGAGCTGTGCTCGTGCCATTGGCACGGCATGCGACAAGCTCACCGTTGTGCTCGTGCCAAATTTGAAGATTATTTTTTCGAAGAAATAAATTGATTAGGATTGACATTGTTACCCTTTTCAATTTATTTAATAATTTTAAATTTTAGAATATAATCCATTTAGATATTATACTCCCTCCGTCCCGACTAAGATGACACATTGCTTAGCCGGCACGAGATTTTAGGAGTTATTGGTTAAAGTGTTTAATTGGAGAGAGAGAAGGTGGATGTAAGTATTAAAGTAGAGAGAGAAAGAAAAATGAATATTTTAATAGGAGTGAGAAAAAGTGGTTGAGTGTATTAATTGGAGAGAGAAAGTTATTAAAAAAAAGAAATATATCATCTTAGCTAGGACAAACTAAAAGGAAAAACGTGTCATCTTAAGTGGGACGGAGGAAGTACTAAATTTCTAAATTTAATAGTTAAAAATTGTTCTTAATTATTACTCATTGAGATCTAGTTAATTTTTTAATACATTATGCTGCAAATATTTAGATTTTAGACCATATATTTTTCGATGAATTACTAACTCTGAACTATTTTTTTATTATTCGAATAATAAATTACGCGTACCTCACCATTTAGATATTTACATGTATGGATAAAGCAATAATTTCTTGTTTTTTTTGCTTTTTCTTTTCCTTCAATACCGAATATTGAAACAATGTAGAAACAATTAATATTACCATTTGTAGTAAGGTGAAATGTGACTTTAATAGTGGGACGAACTGAAATGCCAAAATGTGACTCTTATTGTGGAAAGGAAGTAGTAATGTGTTTTATCCTTGCATAAAAGTCTTTCATATTTGTTGGAGTCCAATTTTTTATAAAGAGAATGAATCTTTTTCTCGAAGGATCAGAAAAAGAGCCCAGATCTACTACGGGAATGATTTGGAAGATCCAAAACAAAAAATAGTGGTATTTGCGAGCAACAACTTAATGGAAGCAGTCAATCAATATAGATTTATCCCAACGCTGATTCAAATCCAATGTAGTACATGTGCGTACATAAGAATGTAATGAATCAATTCTTTTTAATGAGTCGATCCGACCGCAACTTCGAATATGGAATTCAAAGGGATCAAATAGGAAATGATATTCTGAATCATATAACTACAATGAAATATATGATCAACCAACATTTATCAAAATTGAAAAAGAGTTAGAAGAAACGGTTTGATCCTCTTATCTTGATTTCTCGAACCGACTAGAGATTCATAAATCAGAATCCTAATGCATGTTGATACATTTTGTAGCTGAAGATTGCAAAAAATAAATAAATTCGCTAGACAAAATCTATTTAAGTCATTAAGTGAATTTATCTTATTCATGCTTTGAACTTGAATTGCATGGAAAACGTATTTAATATTAATTCTTGCACATGTAAATACATTCTATAACATGAATTACTATGGATTATGATACCACCGTTTGATTCTCTAAAGAATTGTAAGTATATGGCTAACAAGTTCTCCACGTATCGTGTCATACTCAATCTTAGATTTTCTGATCTATTTCCAAATTGAAATTCTGATCTAATTTGTAGTATAAGATAATTTAAGAGTGATCAAGTTCATATTAGTTTGAGATTGAGTCCGAGACTCGTTTAAACTCATAAACTTGTGAAGTTCACAAGGAATGCTTCTACTACAACATAGCTAACTACAACATAATTAATGTTGCAAAGATTTTAATAGTATGAGTGTATGACTATCTTGGTGTTTAGTGGAAATATTGATTTCTCTTACTTTGATGAGAGTTACCAAATCTTTAGGCATTTAATTCATTATTTAATGGACCATCTTAGAGGACCATCTTATTGGTCCAAATATTTAGGCATATAGTCATTACTTGATTTTTAAATTTAAATATAGGTTCATGTGACATTATTTAAGGAAAGCTATCTTACGTGAATTCTTCTAGCAACAACGGACCATTGATAGACATATAATCAAAATCAAGAAACTAAAATTTGGACATATACATGAAGACTGTATAGTAGGGAGATGATCAAACAAGTATGCATTTAAATTCAGAAATGCAGCCTAAATCTTGGTCCTAGGATTAGAAGATCTAAAGGTCAATAATTAATCAATAATACGGAAGGTCATAGCTAAACAGTTTTAGGTAATATTATAAGATTTGTGTTTAATGTCATGTTAAGATCATTTTAGGTCATGCTTTGTTAGTATGACCTAAATTTAAACTAACTATGACCTAAAATTGCCCTACGCATAATATTGTTCTGCGTTTCTGTATTTAAATCTAGTTTTCATAGATCAAAACCCGTGTGTAGTATACTAGTATGAAATTGCAATTCATTTGATTACAAATATATGAAGCCAAAGAACAAAATAGTTTAAATTTAACTAGACCTCTAGGTGCAAATTTCGTGTAACTGGATTGTTCAATAGGAAACAGTACCCTCCACACGTTTGAGAGGACCTTAAATGTGCAAAATCAATAATGATCGTACTATCATTTAATAAAGGGTCCCCTTTTTCTCCACCGGATAAATTCAAAAAAAATTGGCGGTACATGAATAAGATGATAATGGAATTTAAACACCAAAGATATTATTGATATAGGCAGATTAACATAAAAATACAGAAACAAACAGAGCCTCAAAACTCAGAAGTCAAAAGTGTATATAAAGGTGAAACTATGATCTTTGCCAGACAAAAAAGTGGTAACATGTTTTAAGTGTCAATATATATACAGCATCCACACACACAAATTAAAAGAAGAAGACAAACAAAGAATTATGAGTGTATAATTAGAAAAAGCACCATGAATCTTTATGTGCTCCTTTTCTTTATAATGTATGGATATATTATTGATCAATATCCAGGGACGTCTAATGATATTTATAAATAATAGGGATTGCACGTAATGTTCATAAACTAAAAATGCAGTTTTTTTTTTATAAACAAACCCTTTATAATTCTTCGAAATTCAAGTGTTATTTATGTTGTATAACTGTTACTCGTCTTTTTCATATTTGACAATAAGATATCTTCCTTATGGTAATCTCACTGTCACTCTTAGACTAGATTTCTATGCTATAAATATTGGGTATGAAGATTTCAATTGGTGCGAGAAATCAATTTTGATTGGTCTACTTTGCATATTAATCTACTAAATGGAATTTTATAAACTTTAATTTCGAATAAAAATTAGTTATATACAGAAATAGTCTGCATTACAATATCTAGAGGAGTATTATATTACTACCAAATTGAGTAATATAGCAGTTGGATAGATACATTGTCGTATAATATATGATGCTAGCTTTACTGTAATTTATTAATTACAACATTAAACATACTAGTAATATATATTCTGCGTATTATAGATGCTGATAATTGAAATTATATAATGTATTAATGGCATCTTATTTGCTTCTCTTTTTAACATGAGTTCAATCTTTTGTGTTTATGTTTAATCTTAATTGAAATTTATGTTTTAATTCACAGTCAAATTAGTATTTTAATCTTTTGTGTTATTGGCTTGTAGTACTAAATTGATAGTGTTATACATCAAGTGTTTGGCTATTAATTTAAATATTCACACAAAAGTCCACCTCTACTGTTTTCCAATTCATGCATTTTGACAAATTGTGGCAACTCCATTCGACCAAAGTCCAAAACAGATAACAGAAGTTATAAATTGTGTAGAAACTATTTGACTAGAATTAGTTGTAAGCTGAAAAGTCAATCACACATTTTCTTGGTCCAACCCTTATAAATAGGTTACTAAATCTTCATCTAGAAAATTAAGCCCAAAAGGTAACATGAGTCATTATTTCGTGGAGAGAGAGTAAACGAGAAATAAGACATTTTACTGTGGCATTTATTCTTTGCAAAATGTGGTACTCCTTTTAAATTCAAAATGAAACAATTTTTGATGGACGAAGGGAGTAATATATAAGATGGCAAAAACAGGTTTTTCGTGGATGCGGTTCCGATAAGAGTGTACAAGAACACAAACTACACCAACAACTTCTTCCCGGATCAAAAGCCGATGCGTCTGTTCTCGAGCATCTGGAATGCCGATGACTGGGCGACCCGCGGAGGACTGGAGAAGACGGACTGGAAGAATGCACCATTCGTATCATCATACACGGACTTCAACGTGGATGCGTGCCAGTGGAAGGACCCCTATCCGGACTGCGTCTCCACCACCACGGACAATTGGTGGGACCTCTACATATATTTTAAAAATGTGCAGGTTGAGTTGTGACGGACGCGGTGGGTGTTGAGCAGAGCTGGTGAAGAATTGTGTTTGCTTTTAAATGTTCCGAATATATTATGTCTTCATACATAATATTATTCCTCTCGAATGCTTCCGTTGAATGTTGTTTCTTTCGATTTCAAGTACTGTTGAATAATATTCATTTTAAGTTGTTGATTGTCGAAATGATACTCTGATTTTTATCCGAGCTATGATCAAGTTGTGTTGTTGTCCCCTTTCTTCCCCGCTTCTTTAACCATCCCCTAGTCGCGATCAACCGTGTTTTCTTACCTTAGAAAATACGGCTATGACAACAACATGGGACTGGAGGAGAGAATGTGATGACCCAGTCTTTTGACCATTTTAAGAAAATGAAGCCTTATAATAGTACTCCCTGTGTCCCAAGTTACTTGAGTCGTATTCCATTTGGGTTGTCCCAAGTTACTTGATTAATTTCTCTTTGTGGCTAAAAACAAAACATCTAATAAACTTACTTTATTCTTTCTTTTACTTTACCCTCTCTCCTCTCTCTTACTTTATTCTTTCTTCTGTTTTATTTAACTCACTAAACACAACTTTCTTAAATCTCGTGCCGAAAAGAAGCGTCTCAAATAACGTGGGACGGATGGAGTATATGATAAAGTTGTAAGTTTAAGGCGAGTTGTATAAAGAAGTTTCGTTGTTTTTTTACTACATTTTTAATTAACAATCAAACCAAACAAAATAGTAAAATCAATTCCAAACCAAGAAAATATAATGTTCAGGAAATAGGAACTGAGGAACATATGTTTGAAAGTTCAAGACAACTCGAGAATAAAAAATAAATAAATAATATACTATTCTTTTACAAGTAATTAAGATCGTGCAAGTCCGGGCAACTCATTCGACGACCACGCATGATATCGGTACACTTCTATGTGTCTTTAAAACTACCCACAATTAATACTGCAAATAAATAAGTGAATTAAATATATGAATGCGTATATAGGGGTGCGTTAAAATGACAACACCTCTTAAAATAATATCATACCACCATTCATAGCCAATCATTTGTACACGTGGACGAATAAGACTTTTGTCTCTTCTTAAAGACACTGGTTCGAGACTCATGGAAGGCATTTTTAAATTTATATTTTATGCCTCCTTAAATACACCTTTTTTACCATTTCAATATTATGTCCTCTTTAATGGTAATTTTTCTTACGGTTATAATTTCTGTTCTCTTTAGGGCATCTCCAATCATTTATACCAAACTCAAACCCATTTTCGAGTATATGTCACACAAAAAAATAATTTTACTCCAACCATTTAAACTAAATTTAAGATTTACACCATTTTTGGGATTTTGCCTCACAAAACTTTTGCAGTAACACCAAATATGGTGTTGTTTCACAAAAAACACTAAAAATGGGTTTAAATTTGGTGTATGGTTGGAGAAGATTTCTACACCAAAACTCATTTTTGGTGTATAGTTGGAGATGGTGTTAATACCACTATTCTTTATTTTACGTATCTATCACTTCTACATTTCAAAAACATAATTCTTTCAATGTCTTCTTATAAAACATTTCATTTTCTGCTAATATATTTAATTTTTTTTTCTGTCTTTTATCTGATTTATCTTATAAACTATTTTAACTTTCTTAATTTATATAATTTCTAATGCATTCAATTTTTATCGTAAAGTATCTTTTTATTTTTTATTTTTATTTATTTTTATCATATCTCAATAAATTTCTCTAAGTATTTTTATTTTTCTTCTAGTTGATCAGTTGCAAACAAGCAACGGAACCTGTCTAGCCAACGAGTTGATCAAGTGGAGTTCACCACAAGAGATGATGAGTCATAGGAGAGAGAAAAAAAGATGTCATCTCAAGGGCATTAATGTCAAGATAGGATGAGCTTACCCTGGGAATTTGGGCCCAATGCCATCCTATAAATAGAGGAGAGAATGCACACAGAAAGGAGTTTTTTTTTTTGAAGAGTTCAGCACCATCATCTTCAGTCACCTCGTTTTCACTGCACATTTCTAAGTTCGAAGCAGGGAGCAACGAAGCTAGGAGCCACCGTTCTACCTCTACTTTCCTCTCTTCTTCCTCGTCAAGGAAGGAGAGACTCAGATCTACCCAGAAGTTTTAGTAATTTGTTTTCCTTAAACCCCGAGGGGTCAAAACAATTTCTATTATGTTTTATCTCATGTTTTCTGAAGTATAGTAGTTCTTCATGTTTTTCTCTTAGTCGCTACTTTAGTTACTTCCGTTTGTTGATCGATCTTAAATTCTGAGTTTGAGAATTCTATTTTGTTTTTATTATTAAAGATCGTTTATGAAATGGAGTTTTTGATGCACGTTGTTTTGGATTTGATGTTCTCTGGTTTAATTGATTTATTTTGGTTTTAGTTCTGTTCTGATTTGAAGATAGATCTGCATAATTTAGTTGCTAGAGCGTAGATCTGAGTTTAGATGGAGTTTGCGATGCATGTTGGTCTAGGTTTGTTGATCTCTGAGTTAGATTCTTTTATGATGCTTGCTTATGGTTCCGATTTCGATTTCTCGTAGGTAGATTTATATTTTAGTTCGTCAACTTGCATGCAATTAGGGTAGATACCTTAGATATGTTTCTCTTCCGTTTGGTTTACATGGATCTGTGTTTTAATTTGTTTGTTTCCTACTTTCATGTTATCTGCTCTGTTTTCATCTGTCGTGTTTATCTAGTTGCTTAGCGAAAAAGAATGTAGTAGTTTGTTAGAGTAGTAGTCCCTGTCATCTTTTCGTTGTTTACACCTTTTTAGTAGTGCGTGGTAGTGTGTGTCAATGGTCCCAGTTTACATTTTGCAGAGTACGTTTCCCATCCTAGTTTAGTTGATCAATTCAGCATGTTTCTTAGTTTTGAGTTTGTCTAGGTTAGTTGATCCGTATAGGTAAGTAAGTTGACCAGTTCAGTTCCTTAGTCTTAATCTTAACCCACTGAAAAGCGTGGCAGCAACCAAAACTTTCTAAATGTCTCGAACACAACTCGACACGCCTCTGTCTCTGTGGGATTCGACCCTTACTTCATTTTACTAGTTTATAGTATTGTGGGTTAAGGTCTTGAAAGCACTAAGTCTCTGTTTGCATAACCGACGATCGATAGATAGTAGCCTGCTTGATCCCTTAGCTTGATCAAGTGCATAAACTCTTTTTGCTTTATTTATCCACATGCGAACTCTGAATTATAAGTCTGAATCGATAGCTTTCACATACATTTAAAAAAAAAAATAACTTCTATATAAAAGAGAAAACTGATGTGAGGAGGGCTAGAACTCAGCACCTCATACAATAATGTCTAAGCTCCTTGGCGCTAGGACAAAGGCTCTGGACGACTAGAATTTTTCCTCTTAAGCTTAAGTTAGTTGTTTCTTTTCACGAAGGGAAGAATCACAAGGGAAAGTGTCACTAAAGCGAAGGGTTACTTCCCAAATCTTGGAAAATAAATAAGGTGAACTTCTATCCTACATTTAATGGGAAAATCTGAACTCATGTTCGTTATGTATACAAATGTCGTTGTCTTGTCATAAATATTTTTGTGCGAAGATGCCTATTTGTTATGCTTATGCCGAGAATATTATGAATTGAATTCGGTCCAAGCAAGAGTGGTGTCCTTACTTGGATTAGTGTACACAACAGACCGATAGCCAAATGGCAGGTTCAGTGACCGAGGAAGGTGGCCACCTTCCTGGCACGAGAAAGTTATAGGTGACCGTGGTAGAACACCATCTCTATGGAGAGGAGATACGACGACGAGGTTGGCAACGAAGAGGTGTTAGAGACGATGTTTTTGGTTGTGTAGAATAACACTCTTAGAAATTCATTTGTCACATTATATTTAATAATTTGATCTCGTAAATCAATTTGGCCTTTATCATACACCAAAAAATAATGTATATATTATGCAAATATATAGACCAGAGAATTTGATGAATTACTAACTCTAAACTATTTCATTTTATTCTTAAAATAATCAATTACTTAGGCGTACCTCAATTATTAGTACTGGTCATTTAGATATTACCAAGATTGATGGATGAAGTAGTAATTTCTTTTCGACTTTTTTTGTCTTTTCATTCCCTTCATTCCAAAATATTGAAAAAATGCAGTTAAAATTAAGAATGTGTTTTATAACCTTACATTAAAGACTAGTAGGAAAATAAAATAAATAGTTGAAAAAAATTACCTTTAATTGATATGGGGTAGGCCAAGCCCATTTATTTAGAAAAACTAATTGGATGGGCTGGGCCAATTGTATTGAGAGAATTTAGAAGCAATTGGGCCGGAAACTAATTGGAGTAGTAGATTTTATTTTTGCCACATCTAATCCTCATAGAAACAAAACATACTCTTATCCAGTTCATTACATTATACTATAACTAATGCAAAACTCATTTCCCTGTCTGAAAAATGAGTTTCGCAGCAGTTCTTAATTTCCTCAGCACTTCTTCCAGGAATTCTTCCGGCAATTATCGACCATCTGATTGCAGATAACTAAAAATGATAATATTGTAGAATACAAAAAATTGGAGGCACATTGAATGATAACAAGAAATTTAATTTCTTATTTACCTGTCTCCCACTGCTCCATCATTGTTACAACTAGTATCACGCATGTGATATGTGATATGTGATATGCATAATAATATATTTTTAAAATATTAATTTTTAATTTTAAATTAATTAAACGAATTAGAATCAATATTAACAATGGACAATGTGAGTAACAATTTTAGTTATATGAGAATAAAAAATCTATACAAATCAATATTGAAACATAATAAATTTGTAACAAATCACATATATAATATTTAAACAATAAATCATGGAGTAGGAAGATAAAATTCTATCACAATAAAGAATTAAATACTATGGATAATTACTCATTATTTTTAAAACTTCTTTATACACTACATTAACTTTAAAATTAAAGTCAATCACATCATTATAAACTAAAACCTTCAATTCTTCACAATTCGTCACTCTTTAACAGAACTCGTAGGTAAAGACGCCTGCCTCACCTAAAAATACAATAAAATAAAGAACAAAATCAATTTGCAATGCACAAAATCAATAATCAATATGTATTAAAACGATCATCCGTAGAGCAAAGCATAAGATGTATGAGACCCATGAAAGTACACAATCGAACAATTCACACCACATAATTTTGTGGAGGCTTTCCTAGCCATCCAAATCAAGAAGATAAAGCTTTAGTGACTATAAATTAACATCAATCAAAGTGACAAATAGAGAATAAAAGTATTTATTTACCTGGGAACGAGAGAGGGAAGTGAATATGTCTACTGGGTGAGAATATATATAGCATAAATGATTCCATTAATGTAACCAAAAGAAGCGTCAATAAGAAGCAAATCCAAAACTCAACCTATTAATTTCACCAAAATCGAATATAAATATAGACTATAGTAGTAATTGTATACTATCAAATTAAAGAAAAGAATATTAATTAGAAAGAGAAATAGAAGTACCCCATAGCCAAAACTTGAGGAAAACACAGAGTGGAGGAAGAAGAATAGACACGATAATGTCCATGAAAGTTGTTGTTCCCATTTTTCTTTTCTCTCTTTTTTTTTAGTTTCCAAGAAGAAGAAAATAGAAATTGAAGCTACGTCGGGATGTGACAGTACAAGTGTGGTGTGTGTGCAGTGTTGCGATATTCAAATAAGGCAGGTTCCCCAGATCCAGCAAATCCACTAGATCACTTGGTGTAGGAACTCATAGGTTGTGCGGAATCCCGGTCGTCGGACACACAAGTACTTCCCCGCTTCAAAAACCCTCAACCACTTTACTAAACCTAGTATAGGGAAGTAGGGATCGATCCCACAGAGAAGGATGCGTAAGACTCGTAATCAAGGATTTGGGAGTATTTTTGGTGTTGGCTGCTGCCACGCATTTTCTTGGGTTGAGGAAAATTAAAATTTAACTTGACTTTGGAATATTAGAAAGAAACTTAACCTAACAGCTAGACCTAGGAGATAAATCTACGGTGGGACCACATCTAAAAAACAGAGTACGACTGGAAAGTGGCAGAATAACTAACTCTCGTACTAACTGACAGTGACATCGTCTTCTACAACCAAATTCGCATAAAAACTTCTGGAGAAAACACATACGCAAATAAAAAACAGGGCTACTAACTTGGAATCAAATCTATGCATAAATAACGAAGAACTTAACAGATCTGCATACCTAGACGAAGGGAAATAGAAAACAAAGGAAATAAAACAAGTCTATCCACTGCTGTTTCTTTCACACGCCAAAACCAACTTCAGACGCTAAATCCACTCCGGATCCAAGCGTCCGACACGGACTCCAAACAGAAGAAATTCTCCATCACGTCAGATTTACAAATTTAAGCTCCGAACACTCAATCAACCACAGATCTGTCACCCAATTCCACATCAAACACCTCAATAACGAAATAAGCAGAGATCGACATAGCAATTTAAGAATTACGCTAACAGTAGAGAGATCTAAGCAAAAGTAACTTGAAATTAAACAGCTAAACTCAGATCCATGAGCGATAAGCAGTTAAACATCATCAACATCAAAGTCGACTCCCAAAAGTGAAGTTCGACGATGGAAACTAGCAAAAACAGCTGAAATTAAAACAATTGTATCTTCGCCCTCACTGGGACGGTGTTACCAAATTCGAGATCTTTAGAAAGTACCTCCCCCTATCACGATTATCCCCAGAATGTTTCCCAAGTGTGTGTGTAAATGTATGAGCTAAGAAGAGTGAAAACTATATCCATTACGCTGCATGCTCCTCTCTATTTATAGGCGCTTTAGTGGGTCCAGCGAGGTATTGATAATGACTTTGTTCCCCTCAGCTGTAGACTCCCCCGTCACGCCAATTTTCCTTGTAAATCCTGCTCATTTCGTCCTTTTCTCTCGCTAGACCATCTCCTTCATTACTTCCTTGATCTAGTGATGTTCTTCACACACCTGGCTTAGGAAACGTGTTAGACCCAGCAATTTATAACATTTTTTTGCACATTACCGATGCATGAAACTAGCCTTATCAAACTGCTCACACTTAAACCATACTTGTCCTCAAGTATAAAGACAAGAAAAGAAAAAGAATAAGGCAAATTTCAAGCGAGGTTATCTCTTGACCGACTCCTAGACCCAGACTCAAGAAAAACTAAGAAATATAAGAAAATCACACAAACACGCAAAACACATATATACATGAGCTAGTTTCAATTTTAGGCATCTGTCCCCACAAGATTAAGGTCATTCCAATAGTTTGCACTCCTCCAAATAGGCCCTTTCCCTTCCTTTACCTAGCCAATCTGTCAGTTTGTCAAGATAACTCTCTACTTACCCAATTGTTAGGTTCACTCGATCACTCATTCCTCACCAGGGATGTTAGGATCGATTCTCTCTTAAGTTAATGCTACACCACTGAAGCGTTGGGTTATGAGAGTTTTCTCCTTTCTGGTCAGGCTATCATTATTCCTGTTTTAGACCATTCCCCCCTCTGGACTTCGTCCAGCTTATTCCTCCTCTTTTTTTTTCTTCTCTCTTCCCCTTTTTTTTTTTTTTCAACATCTGGACTTTGTCTAGCTTATTCCTCCATTTTTTCTCTGGACTTCGTCAAGCTTATACCTTCATAACCCAATTCCCTTTTTTTTTTCTTTCTCCTTCATAGCTCTTCTTCCCTAAGCATTCAGTGGTGGCCCTTAAACATTTGTTAGCTCAAAGTTATCTGAGGTTTATAACTCACTATATAATAGGGCTTCACAACTAAGTAAGTAGAGGCATTCTCCGTCATTCTTGCTTCATTCAAATTAACTAGGCTCATTTAAGGAAAAAGCTTCTAAGTTGAAATGCCTCCTATCTTCAATTACTTTCACTAAGGGAATCATGCCGTATTAAATCCACTGGCTCATGTGACAAAACTTAAAACTAACAAACTCTTAACATGTAATACGGGTAATGCATTGACTCCTCTCCCCCTCCCACTTCACTCAAGCTTGTCCCTAAGCCATCGTCGTGAAGGGGGGAACAGAGAGATTAATGCAAAACTAAAATCATAAAACTTCTCACACTTAGACCAAGCAATGGGCTAAGTGGGAGAAAGACACAGAAAAACATAGAAAAACAAATAAAACAACAGAAAACACGAACTTCTCACACTTAGACCACGCAGTGGGCTAAGTGGGAGAAGATATAACAAATGTTAAACACATAAATAACAGGTAGACAATAAAAAAAACGAAAAGAACGAAAAATAAAAGTTACTTGGTCAAGAGATGTTTGATCATTTCTGGGACTGGCTCCCTCGGGAGCCAGAATGGGGTGGGACTCCGGGGCGGGTTACTTTCACCTTCTTCCTAGCTGGCTGCTCCAGCTCTTCTTCCTTCTGCTCTGGAATTTCCGGTACTGACTTTATCACGATCAATTTTGATTTTGGTGGGGCTGAAATTTGCACGGGAATGGTCGGGGAGATCATCTGAAACGACTGCTGTGGTCGCTTGACGGAGGGACTGCTATGGGTGGGCTGCCTGACTTCA
The DNA here is from genome assembly GCF_029641045.1 of Salvia hispanica. Taxonomy (NCBI): domain Eukaryota; kingdom Viridiplantae; phylum Streptophyta; class Magnoliopsida; order Lamiales; family Lamiaceae; genus Salvia; species Salvia hispanica. Next base: position 17,839,007 of record NC_142693.1, read on the forward strand.
CTGCTGGACCCAGGAGTTGTCCTCAACTGGGTCAAGGGGAGCGTCTGCTGCATCCACTTCAACATTTTCATTGAAAGCTCCACCGCTTCCGTCATCCTATCATTCTGTTTGGCACATTTCACTGCCAAATCAGCAATATTTCCCCTCAGGGTCTGCACTGCCTCCCGATTCTCCATCAATTCGTTCCTTATCCCACCGAGTTCCTTCATCATATCCTTCCGCATTATCTGCATCTCCTTTTTCATGTCCTGGACTTCCTTCCGCAGCTCCTCGATCTCTTCACTTGGTATGGCCTCTTCTGCTTCCTCCGGCTCCGCCTTCACCTTGTCTCCTAAAGAATAGAAGAGAGTTTTGGTGCCTTGAGTCTGCAGCAACCCCTTGTTGAAGAAATAATCAACACTGAACACCTCTGGGGGGTCGCACATGACTACAAGTGGAGCAGCTTTGGCAATTCTCATTTCTATATTCCTCTGGAGGTAAGCGCCGATGAGGTGGCAAGTGTACATATGACGTCCTGGGTTGCTCGTCATCTGGTGGCACGCCTGCGCCATCCAATATCCGAGGTGCACCTTAACACCCTCTGCCATGCACCAAGTGAAGTAGAGATCGGTAGTAGTGAGGGCTGAATTCGCACTGCCCATCAAATTGTAACTGATAAATGTTTGAGCAAAACGGAGGATCCGATCTTCGATGTGGGAGGCCTTGGAGTAGCTGGATTTGAACGCCCCTGATTTAGAGTGCGTGACCAGTTCCCATGCTGTCTGGACTTTGAACCCAGGTGTGTTCTTTGGCATCCCCACCATCCTGTCGTTCCAAGCCCCCTCTTCATCTTCTTCCTTAGTGAACAACCCCATCCGTAGGGACCACTCCCTAATGCTCAACTCGTGTTCCTGATTGAAGAGTCTGAATGTGATGGAATCCGCGTCCAGGTCGGAGGTATTCTTCAAACGAAAAGTGGAGAAAAACTCCCTTGCCAGATCCACTGGTACCCTCTCTTGGCTGTGCTGCAACAGCCACTCAAACCCTATTGCCTGGATATAGGCGCGATATTCTTTGTCACATGCAATCATCTTGAGCTCCCTCTTGTTATACTGTTTTCCCGACTTGGCCATTTTTCCTGCGCTGCATCGTTCCTTGTACACCGCGATTCTTTTCTGGTCGTCAAACTGTCTCATTTCCTCCAGCAAGCTCTTGGTCAGCCAAATCACGGGGCGTCCGGGAATTGGCTCTTCCTCAACCTCCTCAGAGTTATAGCTTGGCTCAGGGATGGGCTCCTCGTGCTCGTCGACAAGGGTTTCCTCGGTCTCAGGGGAAAGGGTTTCCTCGACCTCCTGGACGGAGGGAGCTTTCCTTGACCGGGTAGATGCAGTCGCCGGCGCCTTTCCTTTTCTTGCTCTCTCCTTGGCCAAGCGCGCCTCTGTCTCTGTCGCTTCAGGTATGAAGTCATCAACTTCGTCAAGGAGGCTTCTCCTGGTGCGCCTCCTTTCGGCCCTTTCATCAATCTTGGGCTCACTTGTTTCCTGGTCATCAACCAGGTCCACGATCAATTTCAGCCCTTCCTCGGGCTCCGGTACCTCCGTCGAATGTAGATCCGACTCCGCCAACAGCTTTTCTGGGGTTTCCCCCTCTCCAATCAACATTGGGGTTGCCCCCTCGATATAGATGGGGTTCTCCCCCCTGACATCTCCTGGAATAGGGGTTTCCCCCTCAGCGATTCTCTCCAAAGTAGGGGTTTCCCCCTCAGTAGTTGTTTCAAACATAGGGGTCTCCCCCTCAGCAGCCTTCTCAAACACAGGGGTCTCCCCCTCAGCAATATCAACAGAAACCGGGGTTTCCCCCTCACGAACTTCAAACACAATAGGGGCTTCCCCCTCATACATTTCAACAGCAATAGGGGTTTCCCCCTCAAGAATTTCATCAGCAATAGGGGTTTCCCCCTCATACATTTCCCTACCCTCAAGATTAGGGTTCTCCGGTACCTTACCTTCTGTCTCCTTCAAGGTCTCGTCATGCGTCTGTTCACCGTCCTCCGATTGCCTGTGTAAAGCCTCCTCTTTCTCCGCTACTTGCGAAACGGCCTTTGCATACGGCGGTTCCGCGACTTGCGATCTTGTTTCAGAGAGACTTGCCAGCGTCGCGGCCGAATCCGCCGGAATTGGCAGTGACGGTACAGTCGGCGCAGACGACATCAGACTGGCGGCGAATAGGGCGTACACCTCCTTCGCTTTCTCTATGCTTCCCACCTTCTGTGTCAATTCGGCCAACAAAGTGGGGTCATACTCAGTTCCCTTGGTAGAATCCATCGGTTTAGATCTGAAAAAGAAAACGAAAAGAACTGGGCGATTTTGTTGTTAGGGTTTCGTCCGTCTTTTAGAGAGAGAAGTGAATGAAGAGAGAAGGAAGAGCAAACTCAATTTGTTTGTCTAATGAGGAATGATGGAGAGAGAAGGACGACGGTTGCCTTTTCTGGTGAAAAGATGGTGCGGTTGCAGGCGTGATGTAAGCAACCGTACATCTCCCATAATTATCGGCCAGAATTTGAAATTCAAAATATCCTTTCCCTCCTTGACTCCTTCCTTCAGGGTCTCTCCTGGCGAATCCCCTCGACCATGCCCTACAAAATAAAATTTGAAGATTCCAGACCCTCTGTCACGACCACAAACTTCCTAATGATAGTGACTGCATCTAAACGTGATTCAATAGCACCTTAGAGTCAAGGGATGAAAAATAAACATGATTTAAAAGAGAAGCCTAGGACAAAAGTCTCACAGGTGAAAGTGAAATGGGACAACATAAAGTCAGAGTGCGGTCTAGGTTCACAATCCTTCTAACATAGAATCCTATTACAGCGGAAACGTCCAAGACAAGGCAGTATGTATGGAGACATACTACCCTGGGCTACCTATTGACTTATTCGAGGATTCATACCCAACACCATCGCCTGCCCGTCCACGTTCAACCTGCACATTTAAAAAGAAACATGCAGGGCTGAGTATTTGATATACTCAGTGAGCACATTGCCAAAAACAGTTTTGATTTTAATTGTCAAGCCACAGTTGAGAGATTCACGGGGTTTTTATTTAAAAGGCCCGAGTCTCTAAATACTTTTCCTTTCATAAGAATTTTGATTGCGCAATCACGTAACATAGATATACCATATCTGAACCTTGTGTGAACCGGGAATGTGGCCACATTCCACGACGGTCACTGGACCGGCCAACCCCTTTTGTTAGCTCACGGTCCCCTTATGTGTACACTAGTCCGAGTAGGGTTTGCGGCCCTACTGGGACCCGAATTCGATTTAACATCAATTGGCATAGCCAAGCAGATAGGTAATCATAAAACAAAACATGGCATGACAACATATTTAAACAAGGATTTCACATTTTCATACTAAAATCACATTTCGAAAGGATGCCCACCTCAAAAGCTAAAGCTCCTTCCGGAATTTCCTTAACTTGGTCTTAGATGACGTTCGAAGACGTCCCTTTAGGAAAGTAAAAAGATACTTAATTAGACTTTTGAAATATCCATTAAGCTTAGACATGAATGCATCCTAAGTGCGATGATCATTTTATTCTTCCTTTAAATTTTCTAGAAGAGTCCTAGAATCCTTGAATATTAATTAAATCAGTAGATTTAACTAAATTAGAGGAATTGCTCACTTAACTAGAGGGTGCTACCTCGCATGCCATTTATTTAAACATACTAAAATTTTGGCTCGCGGTCTAAAATACTCGTTAGTGTATCGTAATTTCTTAAAATTAATCATTTGAGCACTCTTGCCAATTTTCGGAAAAATTAGACTTATCTTCGTGGAGTTAACTTTCGGACTCTTAATTAATCAATCCGCAGTATAGCAAAGCCCATGATTTAATTAAATTCCTACTTTAATTTAATTAGTGGCCCAAGACATTTATACATACTCTACTGGCCCATCTCTTTAATTAATATGAGGCCCAAACTCTAGAATAAGGAGAGGCCCAAACAAAAATAAAAGGGAGAAGCCCAAAACATCTCACAAAACCATCGGCTCTCCCTCATTCCCATCCCTAATTCGAAACCCTAAAACAGAGAGAGAGAGCTCGGCGGCGCCTCCTCACCTTCCGCCGCCAGCCGCTCCGATCGGCGCCTCCCCGTGCGTCGCCGGAGACTCAGCCGCTTTCCCCTCCTCTCTCTCTCAACCTCATTTTCGCAAACCAACTCAAAACCCTACTCCAACTTTCTCTTCTCTCTCGGCGGCATCGCCGCCTCACCCGCTCGCCGCCATCCCGGCGTCAACGCCGCCATCTATTGATTGGCGACGATCTCGTGCCTTTGTCGTTGCTGGAGGATTTGGAATCGATGCCGCCGTCGGTCACCGCCTCTCCTCTGTACAGAACTGCCACCGCTAGTGTGCATGCACCGGCGGCAGCTTCGGCCTCCACCCCGCCTTGCTCCGCCGGCTATCGACAGGTGAGAGGATGAATTTTGACTCCCCTTTACATTTGCTTTATTTTCTTAAAATTTTGTCTAGGTTTACAAGTTTTGCAAAAACTATTATGTAGGTTTGCAAAGGCTGTGGCTTTAGTGATGGATTAGAGGTGTGAGGTTGTCAAAGCTGTCTTCCGGGTACTTTAGAGCCGTCGCCGGAGCTGTCCAGCCGGGTAACCTGCCGCTCGTGGGGTCCCCGTTGCCTTCTACGGTGGTCTCCGAGGGATCCCCTCGTTCTTTAAGCTACGTTCTCAATTCCCTTTCATTTCTATGCATTTTGTTGAGATTTAGACAGTAGTTATGTTGGTGGCTTTTGATTATTGTGATTTGAGTTTGCGATTTCTGAGATAAAACTAGCTCACTGGAATGAGCTCGATTTTGGGGCTAAAGTGTTGATCTTGAAAAGGTTATAGCTTGCTACTGAAAATTAGCATAAAGGCAGCCTATTGTGCTCTTGTTCCAATTATGTGTTAAGTTCTAAGAATGCTACTACTGTCATGAGATTCCTATAGCCATGGTTCTATATTCTTGAGCTAGCATGATGTTCTAACAAGGGCAGGGGGTGTGCTTGTGTCATATTGGCTGTGGTTCTTAAATTGTGGTGCCTCTATAAGATGACATGAAAATTGATTTGTAGGAGAGAAAGGGGTGGAGGTGTATTACCTCTGGAAAGGTTGAAGGAGTGGCTGTCTTTGTTGAAATTCTCGGCTATGTGCCACTCTTCACTCTCTATCTTGCTGAAAATTTGAAGTGTGGGTGAAAGGAGTTGGTGTGTGGTGTGGAGGGGGATTTATAGGCAGATTGTGGTGTACTCTTGAGCCTTAAATGGCTGCTGCATCGTTTGTTGTCATGCTGCAGAAAATATCACTTTTAGTGATCTCCTTGTCTCTCCTTCATGGCTGCAAAACTTGCATCTTTATGAGTAACTAGTACTAGTTATAAATTGGGGTTTGTTGGGATTTTGGCAGAGATTGAATCTGGACTCTTTGGCTCCTTGCTAGCTATTCTTTTGGTGGTTTATGGAGTATGTACTCGTGAGAAATAAATGGCTGATGTGCAATAGTTGTTGCAGGGCTGACTTGCCTTCTATGGCAAATCCTTGGTCCTCTATAACTAAAGGAAATGTTGTTCTTTTCTTCAATTAATAGCCCCCTTTATTTTCTTTTGTTTCCTAGCCACTAAACTTGTTTTTTTACTTATTTTGTAGGTGAAAGAAAAGGCTTGGCTGCCTTGCTGCTGCTTTGAGACGTGGGCCATGCTATCCCGGGCTCGACGGCTCGTTCGGATATGGCGCGGTGGTAGTGCGGCGTAGGCTCGGGAAAAGAAGTCCAAGTGCAAGCTACCCTAGACTTTATTTCCTTGAGCTTTTGGTTCATTCAAGAGTATTGTAACATTAATACCCATCTCATCCTTTTGTAAGACCATCATGAACTTCCAAAGAAACAAATTTTTGGGCATTATGTGGACCTTTTCTTTCGGGAACACTTGAATAGCATTCCTTTTTATTCCGCAGCGTACATTAGTTGGTTTAGTTCGTTTGATTATTTCTTTAACTTTTACTTTGCAATTAACACTATTAAGTTCATCAAAGGCTCGAGTTCCATTTATTTTCACGAAACAAGAGAACGATAGATTTCTAGTTCGACGTTAACATATATGAAAAGATAATAAAAAGAAGCGGGTGCTACACCTGGGTCTAGGTTTGGACATACAATACGAGTTCCCCTAGGAGTCTGGTGCTTCGAAATTATATACACATAAATACACATTTTTTTTTCATTTTGTTTTTTTTTTTTTTTTTTTTTTTTTTTTTAGAGAATGATTAAACTATTTACATGTTGTATTTCCGAGATTCCCTGGGTCAGTTGTGAATTTCCAAAATTATCAACTTACCCATTGACCCAGGAATTCATCGGAAATTACCTCGTCCTTTTAGGCAATAATAGGGAGTGTGTGTAGTGGAATCTCGTCCACAACACACAACTCGGAATTATCCCTATAGACTTTCACTCTATGACCGTTTACAAGGAAAGGAACAGAGTTTGGAGCACTTCCCTGGATCTCTACTGCTCCATTTGCTCGGATGCCAACGATGGTGTACGGGCCAATCCATTTAGACTTCAGTTTCCCTGGCATGAGCTTAAGCCGAGACTGAAAAAGGAGCACTTTCTATCCCACATGAAGTTCCTTGACCCGAAGGTTTTTATCGTGCCATAACTTCGTTCTTTCTTTGTACCACATGGCAGATTCAAACGACTCCAGCCGAAGTTCCTCCAACTCTTGCAATTGCAACTTCCTCTCTTCTTCGCATGCTATCGGCTTCATGTTCATTTCCTTCACTGCCCAGTATGCCTTGTGTTCAATTCCTACAGGCAAGTGACACATCTTACCAAACACAAGTCTGTAGGGTGACATTCCAATAGGTGTTTTAAAAGCAGTTCTGTAGGCCCACAATGCGTCCCAGAGTCTTTTGCTCCAGTCTTTCCTTGACGGATTAACTGTTTTCTCCAATATCGCCTTGATCTCGCAATTAGAAATCTCTGCCTGGCCATTAGACTGAGGATGGTAAGGAGTTGACACTCGATGGTGTACATCATATTTCTTCATCAAAGCCTCGATGGTGCGATTACAGAAATGTGTTCCTTGGTCTGAGATGATGGCTCTAGGAACTCCGTATCTGTTGAAAATGTTATCCTTTAGAAATTTCGCCACCTCCTTTGATTCGCAAGTTGTGGTGGCCCTGGCTTCTATCCACTTAGATACATAATCCACTGCAACCAATATGTAGGTATTCCCACATGATGACGGAAACGGTCCCATAAAGTCCATTCCCCATACATCAAAAATTTCGCACACGATCACTGGGATCAGAGGCATCTCATCTCTCCTTGAAATTCCCCCTGTCTGTTGGCATCTCTCACAACACTGGCAGAATTCGAAAGCATCCTTATTCAATGTTGGCCAATAAAATCCGCTGTCTAGAACCTTCCTCGCTGTTTTCCTTGGCCCAAAGTGGCCTCCACATGCTAACGCGTGGCAATAATTTAATACATCCCTTTGTTCCCATTCGGGAATGCAGCGCCTAATCACTTGATCTGAGCACATTTTCCACAGGTAAGGATCATCCCAAAAATAAAATTTGGATTCGCTTCTAATCTTCATCCTCTGGGCCCGGGAAACTTCTTCTGAAACCGGCATCTCTCCTGTGACCAAGTAATTGGCTAGATCAGCAAACCATGGTTCTGCATTCAGCGTGCGCTTCCCTTTATCTGATTCCCCTAGACCGGTCAGAGCCAAAACTGCTTCCCAGTCAGGTGGTCTAGGAAATTTCTCCAAAAGGTACAAATGTTCCTCGGGAAAGGCATCGAGTATAGCCTCTTCTGTCTCTCCTTGGAAGATTCTGCTCAAATGATCTGCTACCCTCTTCTCCGTTCCTCTTTTATCTCGTACTTCCCAATCGAATTCTTGTAGAAGTAACACCCAACGGATTAACCTTGGCTTCGACTCCTTCTTAGCCAGTAAGTATTTTATTGCTGCGTGATCCGTGAAGACTATAACCTTTGACCCAAGAAGGTAGGGTCGGAATTTTTCAAAGGCATACACGATGGCTAACATTTCCTTCTCCGTGGTGTCATAATTCTTCTGAGCTTGATTTAGTGTTTTGGAAGCATAGAAGATCACATAGCTTTTTCCATCATTTTTTTGTCCTAAGACAGCTCCCACAGCGAAATCTCTCGCATCACACATTATCTCGAGAGGATGGTTCCAGTCTGGTGCCCTGATTATTGGTGCTGATACTAACCTGTCCTTAAGCAGCTGGAACGCCCTCTCACATCCTTCGTCAAAGACGAATTCAACATCATTTTGTAACAACCGAGTGAGTGGTTGCGCGATTTTTGCAAAATCCCTTATGAACCTCCTAGGAAACCTCTCGCCTCTTTTTGATTCGTAGGGTATGGTAATTTTGATATCACATCCACCTTCGCCTTGTCTACCTGGATATCCCTCTCAGAAACCACGTGACCTAGGACAATGCCTTCAGTCACCATGAAGTGGCACTTCTCGAAGTTCAACACTAAATGCTTTTCCTGACATCTCTGCAACACTAGATCTAGGCTGGCTAAACAAGCATCAAATGAGTTCTCATAGACGGTGAAATCGTCCATGAATATCTCAATGCATACTTCCAACAGATCCGAAAAAATGCTCATCATACATCGTTGAAAAGTCCCCGGTGCATTACACAATCCAAACGGCATTCTTCGGTATGCATATGTACCAAAAGGGCACGTAAAAGTGGTCTTCTCTTGATCCTCCGGATTAACGTAGATTTGGAAATATCCGCTGTATCCGTCAAGGAAACAAAAATACTGTTTGCCTGCCAATCTTTCCAGCATCTGATCACTTCTTTGTGGCTTCATTCAACTTCCTGTAGTCGATGCACATCCTCCACCCTGTCACTAATCTGGTGGGTACCAATTCATTCTTCTCATTTTTGACGACTTGTATCCCAGACTTCTTTGGCACCATATGGACAGGACTGACCCACTCACTGTCAGGAATGGAGTAAATGATTCCTAGAGCAAGCAACTTCAATACCTCCTTCAAGACTTCCTCTCGCATGTTTGGGTTAAGCTTCCGTTGTGCATCTCGATGAGCCTTTGCACTTTCTTCCAGACGGATGTGGTGCATGCAAAGATCTGGACTTATTCCCACCAAATCTGAGAGAGTCCATCCTATTGCCTTCTTGTTCCTTTTAATGACCTCTAACAACTCCTTCTCCTGTTCCTTGGTCAAGTTGTTGTTGACTATTACTGGAAATGTCTCGTCCTTCTCCAAGTAAGCGTACTTAAGGCCTGGTGGGAGTGTTTTCAGCTCTTTTTTCGTTCCATTTGTCTCCTGGGGCAAGGGATTTTTTTCTGAATTTTCTGGTGAAGTCTCTTTCCCTAACCCAGGAGATTTTTCCAAACTGGCCACATAAGCCGATCCCTTGGACCTAGCTGATTCCGGGTTCCTGCAGAATTCCATTATGGCCTCCATGAGCTCTTCATCTGTCAATTCCTCTGTGTTCACTGCTACACACCATCCCACAACTTCTTTGTCAATCGAATGGCTCAACTCCGAGTTATCAATCTGTTCCTGTATCAATTCCGTCTCAAGATATTCTTGGACTAAAGGGTTAATAACATCAATAGCATAGATATTCTCAACATCCAAAGGTCTTTTCATCCCCTCATCTATGCTAAAGGTGTATTTTTCCCCATTATAGTCCAAGCAAATTGTTCCATCAAACACATCGATAATGGTCTTAGCCGTACGCAAAAATGGCCTCCCCAAAAGTACCCCACTGGACTCAGCAGACTCATTACCATTCATCTTGATCACGTAAAAATCAGCAGGATATAGAAACTCATGCACCTTGACTATAATATTTTCCAACACTCCTTCAGGGCAAATGCAAGTTCTATCTGCTAGCTGGATTACTACTTTGGTATCAACCATTCTTACCCCAGTTAACCTTTTATAGATTGAAAGAGGCAAAACATTTATTGACGCCCCTAGATCACACATGGCATGCTCAACCTTGATATCCCCTAAAGAAATGGGTAATGTAAACATACCTGGGTCCGTGCATTTTGAGGGCATCCTTCTTTTTTGTATCACAGCAGACACAGTTTCTCCAATCACAATCTTCCCATCTAGTTTGGTTTTCCCTGCAATAAACTCCTTGATGAACTTACTGAAGGTGGGCATTTTCAAGGCTTGCAAGAATGGCAAATTGATTTCCAACTTGCTGAAAATCTCCATGAGATTCTCTGTATCATCCTTTTTCTTCTTCGCCTCCTCACGATATGGAAATGGTTTTGCTCGCTTTACTGCATTTGTGGACGTCCCACCCTGGGTTTCATCAACTCCCTTGTTTCCTTCCTTCCTTACTTCCTCAGGTTCGGGGTCTAGGAAGAACGGGTCCCTTGGTCGAGGTAGAGATCCCCCTAAATCTTCCTTCTGGGGGTCTCTCTGAACAATGATCTCCCTTGGTTCAGCGCCTCCTTCTTGCTGTTTCTGACTCTGTTTCCCTTCTTTGGCTTGCATAGGCGCTTCCTCATCAGCTCCCAACGTTGGCCCTTCATAACCCCGCCCAGATCACAAAGTAATTTGACTAATATTTGCCCGATCTGGCGGTTTGACGGTAGCAGGAAGTTTACCTTCATTCCCTCGCATCTCGTTCAAAGATACTGCGATCTGGGAAAGTTGTTTTGCCATCATGTCCATGGCGGCTTTTTGCTCTGACTGAGCATCTTGTAACTTGTGCACCATGTCATTGTTGGAATGTAGGTTACCTTGCATGAACTGCTGTGAATTTACCAAATCATGGACCATGTCATCCAAACTCCGTTGTGGTCTGAAGTTGAATTGACCAAAATTTTGTCCTTGACCTTGGTTCTGTCGAAAATTTCCTTGATGATTGTTGTATTGGTTACTCGACCCTTGATTGTTGTACTGGCCACCAGACCCTTGATTTCCTTGATGGTTCTGTTGGGAATTCTGAAAATTATCTTGGTTATTCCTTTGGTGAGGTGGCACATAGGAGTTTCCTGGGTTGTTTTGATTTTTGTTTCCCCAATTAGCTTGATCCTGATTCCTGTATCCCAGCTGCAATTGTCCTTCTTGTCCCTTCCCTGGCCAATTGGACTGCCTCTCCGGAGGGTGTGCAAAATTCGTGAGCTGCAAGAGAGGTGGCTGGCTTTGATCATGGTCAGTCCATCTGAAGTTTGGTTGAGTCCTCCATGGAGCGTCCCTCTGTCTCCCTTGATTCCAACTTCCATCGGGATTCCAACTTCCCATCGAACTTGCTTGAGCGTGGCACTCTCCTTCGTAGGGTTGGTTGTAGTATGGTTGCAGTTGCCTTTCCTCTTGACCAAGGGATTTCTCATTTTCCACTGGGGCATGCGGATTGCATTTCTCGATCGCACTTAGCAAGGCCTTTTCCAGTTTATCGATCATATCTTCCACCTTCTTGTCTTCTTGATCCATCACTGCATTAGCTGATCCTCTCCTCAATATGCTTCGCGGGTTATCATAGGCCTTCTTTGCCTCAATCAATCTCCCCAGCGTTTCCCTGGCTTCACTTGCTTTGTTCTTAGTAAAATTTCCCCCGCTCGAGGAGTTCATCAAGTCCTTTGATTCAGGGTTTGCACCTTCATAGAACAAATAGTAAGTCTCCGCTTCTATCATCCTGTGGTTTGGACAAGCATCCAGCAGCCCCTTGAAGCGGGACCAATAAGAACTTAGGGACTCATCGTATTCTTGTTTGCACTCCTGAATCTCCTTCTTCAAGGCATTCGTCTTATTAGATGGAAAAAAGTAATCCAAAAATTCCAGTTTAAAATCCTTCCACGTGTTGATCGAGTCCGGTGGAAGCCTCAGCAGCCAAGTGTTCGCCTCCCCTTTGAGAGCAAACGAAATTGCTCGAAGACGGTAGTTGATAAGGCTAATTTCATGCATTGGTTATGTAGTGAAAAACATCACATTTCTGCTGGATCTAACAAGTTTTGTTAAGCCAGGTGTGTGTGTAGCGCTAGATCCAGGAGATGCTGGAGGAGTAGATCTAGCGAGGAGCAGGAACGGAATCACGAGGAAAAGCTAGAGGAAGGAAGCCAAAAGCTGAGGGCAATCAAGTCAATCAATACCTCGCTGGGCCCCACCTCGAAGCTTATAAATAAAGGAGTGCGCAACAAGAATGGCAGATCGGTTACACTCCACACACAGTCACGCTCTTAGCACACACACTAGGGATATGGGAAATTTGGGGTGGTTTTCGTTTTCGTGAATTACGTATCAGTGCACCACCGTCCCTTGAGGGCGAAGAAACAATTGTTCTCTTAATTTCTGTTTACTACTCTGTTCCGTCTCGAACTTCACGTTTGGAAGTCGAGCTTGTTGTTTTGTTGCTGAATCAGTTTATCCGTTCTGTTTACGTTTGATTTGCCTTGATGAAGTTGGATTTCGTGTTGATTATTATGACGCTTGCTATTTTGGTTTGTTTATTTGAGATGTTCTCTTGAATTTGTTGCTGAATATTTTAGGAGATTCGAGAATCGTGGTATTGAAGTTGTGTTCGGTTGGATTTTTGTTCGGATGCTTGGATCCGGAGTGGATTTAGCATCCGAAGTGTGGATCTGAACAGGGGAGGTGAAATTTGTGCATGAGATTATGGGGATTTTGTTCTGCTTGGTTTGCTTCGTCTAGTAGTGTGATTTCCGTCGTTGTTTCGTTTACCGTTAAAATTATGTTTCCAATCTACATCTGAGTTTGTTTTTCTCGATCTCTGCATTTATTTGTGTTCGTTGAAGAAGATGAAGTCATTTTCAGTTGATGCTTTAGTTAGTTAGGCTGCAGATTCGATTCTGTCCGTACTTACCTTTTTCAGAGTTTGGTCCCCACTTGTTTTAATCTCCTTGGTCTAGAGATGTTCGTAGAAGTCCCAGATCTAGTAGTTGATTTGATTTAGTTCTTATACATAATTCATTTTTTGCCTAGATCTAGCAGTTAGCATAGCATACTTTATTTCCAAATTCACTTAGTTAAATTCCTCAACCCAAAATATGCGTGGCAGCAGCCAACCCAAAAATAGTTTCCAATTCTCTACGCATGTATTTTACGAGTCCATCTCTGTGGGATCGATCCCTACTTCCCTGTGCTAGTTTAGTATCTGTGGTTGAGGGTTTTGAAGGTTTGCTTGCGTACCAACGACCAGACTTCCAGTCTTGTGAGTCTCTAGACCTTGTGATCTAGTTGATTTACTGGATCTAGGAAGTGTGTAATTAGAAATTGATAGGATACAGCAAGCAAGAAAATCAACTCTTCAAATGGCGCCGTTGCCGGGGATGGATGGCGTAGTTTGTTTATGTGTTTAGAGATTTGGTGTAAATAGTTTTAATCTTTTGAATTTCGCTTTTGGCAGTTTATGAGCAAGGGCTCAAGGTCAGGAATCTGGAGCAACCCATCTTGGTCAAGGAACGTGCAGTTGAAGTGGCAAGTTAAGGAATCAACATCCGCCATAACTACCAGATCGGGGTTGTCAACTGTAGATCCATTTCCGTTTGAATCAGGGAGTGAAGAAGAGTGGAATTCATCGGGGAAAGAGGATTCACGGTCGTCGTCAGAAACTGAGCATTCGGAAAGGGAGGAAGAGGAGTCTGTAATGGCAAACTTAGTGGACCTAGACCCAGAGATTGGTTCGCTAACTGCACATCTCGACGGAGAGCCAGCTCATGCCATAGTGTCAAATCAACGTCAGCGGTCTATTGAGATCAAGACGAATGTGCTGGGCGTTTTACCTACATTCTCTGGACGGAGGAATGAGTGTCCTTATGAGTTTTTGAACGAGTTTAGTAAGCTATGTAGCATCCAGAAAAGGCCTAACGAAACTACCGAGGAGGACTATCGCCTGCGAGCGATTCCATTTGCATTGAAAGGAGAGGCAAACACTTGGTTGCTGAGGCTTCCACCTGACTCGATCACCACATGGAGGGATTTCAAATTGGAGTTCCTGGACTATTTCTTTCCGTCCAATAAGACAAACGCTTTGAAAAAAGAAATTCAAGAGTGTAAGCAGGACTACGATGAATCTTTAAGCCAATATTGGTCTCGGTTTAAAGGCCTGCTTGACGCTTGCCCAAATCACAGGATGACGGAGGCTGAAACATTTTATCTATTCTACGAAGGGGCAAATCCTGAGTCCAAGGACTTAATGAATTCCTCGAGCGGGGGGAATTTCACCAAGAATAAGGCAAGCGAGGCACGCGAGATTCTGGGAAGATTAATCGACGCGAAGAAGGCGTATGACTGCCCGCGTGCTATCATGAGGAGAAGCTCCGCGAACACAGTTAAGGAACGAGAAGGAGAAGAGGTTAGAGACAGAATAGATCGACTGGAGAAGGCACTGCTAAATGCCATTGAAAAGAAAAATACCCCTGGGTCGACTGATAAGGAAAAAAACCCAGGTCAAGAGGAACATCAGCTTCAATTTTACAATAATCCCTCACTCGATGGAGATTTCCAAGCTCAAGTGAATGCAATGGGGAATTGGAATCAAAGTAATCAAAATACCAACTGGAACCAGTGGAAGATTAAGGAGGCACCATGGAGGGACAATCCTTGTTTCAGATGGGCTGAAGGGAACCAACAACCACAGTCACAACACCCAGGTCCAGCGGAGAACCAGCAGACATGGCCCAGCCGGAATCAGGAAGGACCACAGCATAATTCTAACTGGGCAGGGAAGCAGCAAGAGGGGTTGAACAACTGGAATTTCCGTAACCAAGGGGATCAGCATAACTGGAACAACAGGAACCAGAGCAACCAAGGGAATTCTTATGTGCCACCGCATCAGAGGAACAATTCAGGAAACAATCAAAATTTCCAACAGAGTCACCCAGGTCCAGCAACCCAGTACAACAATAATCAAGGAGGTCAGGGAAATTTTCGCCAGAACCAGGTGGTTGGAACCAATCAAAATCAAGGATTTAATCCCAGTTCAATTCAAGGTTTCCGACCACAGCGGAATCTTGATGACATGGTGCATGATCTGGTAAATTCCCAACAACACATGCAGAATAACATGCAGGCTAACAATGACGTGGTGCACAAAATTCAAGATGCCCAGCAGGAGCAGAAGTCTGCCATGGACATGCTGGCAAAGCAGATGTCCCAGTTGGCCACGTCGCTGAACGAAATGCGGGGAAATGAAGGGAAATTGCCTGCCACTGTCAAACCACCAGACCGAGCAAATATTAGTCAAATTACCTTGAGATCGGGGAAAGGCTATGAAGGACCGAAGCAAGTGATAAACGAGGAGACACCCTCACAGATGAACGGAGAAAAGGGGAATCAGAAGTCTCGAGGAGATGATCCTGGACTCAGAGAAATTCCTATACAGGATGACCTCCAGGAGGGAGATTTAAGGGGATCTATGCCTCGACTAAGTGACCCATTTTTCCTTGATCCAGAACCTGAGTTGGAACTTAAAGAGGGAAGCAGGGAGACAGGTGCAGCCCCAGCAGGGAGTTCCACGAATGCAGTAAAGCGACCCAAACCATTCCCATATCGAGGAGAAGCCAAGAAAAAGAAAGATGATACTGAGGACCTTGTGGAAATATTTAGTAAGCTGGAGATTAACCTACCCTTTTTGCAGGCTCTGAAAATACCCACCTTCAGCAAGTTCATCAAGGAATTCATAGCAGGAAAAACCAAACCTGATGGGAAGATTGTTATAGGAGAAAATGTATCCGCCGTGATACAAAAGAGGAGGATGCCGTCAAAGTGTACAGATCCAGGTATGTTCACTCTTCCTATTTCTATAGGTGATATTAAAATTGAGCATGCCATGTGTGATCTAGGTGCTTCGATAAATGTCCTACCGCTGTCAATATATAAAAAATTGGTGGGAGTCAGTTTGGTTGATACTAAAGTAGTGATTCAGTTGGCCGATAGAACATGCATCTCTCCTGAGGGAGTATTGGAAAATGTTATAGTTAGAGTGCATGATTTCCTATACCCAGCTGATTTTCATGTGATAAAAATGAGGGGAAATGAATCTACTGAGTCTAGTGGGGTGTTACTGGGGAGACCTTTCCTTCGCACCGCGAAGACTGTTATTGATGTGTTTGATGGAACCATATGCCTGGACTATCATGGGGAGAAATACACCTTCAACATTGAAGAAGCTATGAAAAAACCGCTTGATGTTGAAAACTTGCATGTTGTAGATGTAATTAACCCCCTAGTCCAAGAATATCTTGAGACTGAACTAATGCAGGAACAGTTTGACAATTCGGAGCTGAGCCAGACTGTAGAAAAGGAGGTGACAGGATGGTGTGAAACTTTTTTCACACAGGACTTGACAGATGATCAGATCAATGAAGCGATCATGGCATTCTGCCACCAGCCACTATCATTCCAATCAGCCAGATCTGTTCAGGAGAAGAGCCCAGACGAGGGAGCGAATCTAGAGGAAATGGCGCCAAGAAGTAAGGCGGAGAACCCTTTACCTCAGGAAGCCATCACACCGAAGAAGGAGTTGAAAACTTTGCCTGAAAATTTAAAGTATGCATACCTGGAGGAAGGAGAAACTTGTCCAGTGATAATTAACAGCCGCTTGACTGAAGACCAAGAGAGTGCGCTGCTGGAAGTAATAAGGAGGAACAAGAAGGCCATAGGGTGGACACTTTCTGACCTAGTTGGAATTAGCCCTGATCTTTGCATGCACCACATCAGACTAGAGGAAGGGGCAAAGGCTCGGCGTGATCCACAAAGGAAACTGAATCCAAACATGAGGGAGGAAGTGCTCAAGGAAGTTCTGAAACTACTGTCCCTTGGAATCATATACTCTATTCCAGATAGCGAGTGGGTCAGTCCGGTTCACATGGTACCGAAGAAATCTGGAATACAAGTGGTGAAGAATGACAAGAATGAGTTGGTGCCTACTCGACTGGTCACTGGATGGAGGATGTGCATCGACTATAGGAAACTAAATGAAGCCACCAAAAAGGATCATTTTCCTTTACCATTCATTGACCAGATGCTAGAGAGGCTGGCTGGCAAACAGTATTTCTGTTTCCTCGACGGATATAGCGGTTATTTCCAGATTTTCGTGAACCCAGAGGACCAGGAAAAGACCACATTTACATGCCCTTTTGGAACTTATGCCTACCGAAGGATGCCATTTGGTCTATGTAATGCACCAGGTACATTCCAACGTTGTATGATGAGTATTTTTTCGGATCTACTAGAGGTATGCATCGAGATATTCATGGATGATTTCACTGTATATGGAGGCTCATTTGATACTTGTTTAGCCAGCCTTGACCTAGTGCTGCAAAGATGTCAAGAGAAACATCTAGTCCTGAATTTTGAAAAATGTCACTTCATGGTAACTGAGGGGATTGTTTTAGGTCATGTGGTCTCTGAAAGAGGAATACAAGTGGACAAGGCAAAGGTGGAAGTGATTGCAAAGCTACCTTACCCTACAAATCAAAAGGAAGTTAGAGGATTCCTCGGTCACGCAGGGTTTTATCGAAGGTTTATCAAGGACTTTGCAAAAATTGCGCAACCACTCACTCATTTGCTGCACAACGATGTGGAGTTCGAGTTTGATGAGGGATGCAAGAGGGCATTTCAATTGCTCAAGGAGAGACTAGTGTCCGCACCAATTATCAGGGCACCGGACTGGAATCACCCTTTTGAGATAATGTGCGACGCGAGCGATTTCGCTGTGGGAGCCGTCCTAGGGCAGAAGATAGATGGGAAAAACTACGTAATTTTCTATGCGTCCAAGACACTAAATCAAGCTCAGAAGAATTACGATACTACGGAGAAGGAAATGTTGGCTGTCGTCTACTCGTTCGAAAAATTCCGCCCTTATCTTCTTGGGTCAAGGGTTATTGTTTTCACTGATCATGCAGCAATAAAGTACTTGCTAGCTAAGAAAGAATCAAAGCCAAGGCTAATTCGATGGGTCCTACTTCTACAGGAGTTTGATTGGGAAGTAAGAGACAAAAGAGGAACAGAGAATCGAGTGGCTGACCACTTGAGTAGAATTCATCAAGGAGATACGGACGAGGCTATTCCCGATGTTTTTCCCGAAGAGCATTTGTACTATATGGACGAACCACCTAGACCGATAAGCTGGGAATCTGTCTTAGTTTTAACAGGTCCAGGAGAATCTGATCGAGGAAAGCGCGTACGTAACGCAGAACCATGGTACGCCGACCTGGCAAATTACTTGGTCACGGGAGAGGTGCCAAGTTCAGAGGAAGCCTCCCGGGCCCAGAAGATGAAGCTTAAAAGCGAAGCCAAATATTACTTCTGGGATGATCCTTATCTTTGGAAGATGTGTGCAGATCAGATAATTCGACGTTGCATTCCTGAATGGGAACAAAGAGATGTACTCCATCATTGTCACTCCTTGGCGTGTGGAGGGCATTTCGGACCAAGGAGAACCGCAAGGAAAGTTCTAGACAGTGGATTCTACTGGCCTACATTGAACAAGGATGCCTTTGAATACTGTCAATGCTGCGAAAGGTGTCAACAGACAGGGGGAATCTCGAGACGAGATGAGATGCCCCAAGTGCCCATAGTGATCTGCGAAATTTTCGATGTTTGGGGGATGGATTTTATGGGCCCATTTCCGTCGTCGTACGGAAATGCTTACATATTGGTCGCTGTAGACTACGTTTCCAAATGGATAGAGGCGAAGGCTACGCCCACTTGTGAGTCTAAAGAGGTGGCCAAGTTTCTGAAGTCAAACATTTTCAGCAGATATGGAGTTCCTAGAGCGATTATCTCAGATCAAGGAACACACTTCTGCAACCGCACTATAGAAGCGCTCATGAGGAAATACGGCGTGCATCATAGATTGTCTACACCATATCACCCCCAATCGAATGGGCAAGCTGAAGTCTCTAATAGGGAGATAAAGAGTATTTTGGAAAAATCAGTTAACACCACAAGGAAGGATTGGAGTAAACGCCTTGACGATGCTTTGTGGGCGTATAGAACTGCTTACAAGACACCAATCGGGATGTCACCTTATAGGTTGGTGTTTGGGAAAATGTGTCACTTACCCGTGGAAGTGGAGCACAAGGCATACTGGGCCATTAAGGAAATGAATATGAAGTCTGTGGCATGTGAAGAAGAAAGGAAGCTGCAATTACAGGAGCTGGAGGAACTACGGCTAGAGGCATTCGATTCAGCAATGTGGTACAAGGAAAGAACGAAGCTCTGGCACGACAAGAACCTCCGGGTCAAGGAACTTCAGGTGGGGCAGAAAGTACTTCTATTTCAGTCCAGACTCAAGCTAATGCCAGGGAAGTTGAAGTCAAAGTGGGTAGGTCCATATACCATCGTTGGCCTCCGCGCACACGGAGCAGTGGAAATCCAGGGAAGTGCTCCTAACTCGGTCCCTTTTCTTGTTAATGGCCATCGATTGAAAGTCTATAGGGATAATTCTGAGCTATGCGTAGTGGAGGAAATACCACTACGTGCGCTCTCAGTTATCACTTAGCCAGACAAAGGAATATTCTCGATGAACTCCTGGGTCAAGGGAAATGTTATGTTTTTACACACTGATCCAGGGGATTCGAGAATATTCAAAGGTAATTGTACATAGTTTAATTGCTTTAGAAGACAAAGAAAATCCAAACAAAATAAAAATTCAAAAATTTCCAAAAATATTTTCGAAGACCCAAACTCAAAGGGGGTTTATGTCTCGTACTTTAACCTTGACCCAGGAGTCTGGGGTCTTCATATTTTTTTAGGTCGCGGTCAAGGGAATCAATTAGAGGAAGCTGAGGAGGCCATGCCAAGTGAAGAGGTGGAAGAGCTTAGGAAGGAGGTGCAGGAGATGAGGAAAGAAGTGCAAGACGTTAGGAAGGAAATGCAGCTGATGAGGAAGGAGATGATGAAGGAACTAGGTGGGGTACGAAAGGAACTCAATGGGAGTCGGGAGGAAGTGAAAGGTCTGAGCAGCAACGTAGCAGATTTGGCCACGAAATGTGCCAAGCAAAGTGAAAGAGTGGCGGAAGCTGTAGAGATATCTACGAGGATGTTGAAATGGCTGCATCAGACGCTTCCCTTGACCCAGTCGAAGTCGACTCCTGGGTCAAGTGGCGAGGCACAGAAGATCATCCACAGCAGTCCCTCGATCAAGCCATTCCAGCAGTTGACCACCCCGACTATTCCCGAGAAAGTTCCAAATCCACCGAGGACGAAAATGCTAATGAGGAAACCAGGACTCGATCAAGCTGCAGAAGGAAAGGAAGAGCTGGAGCAACCAGCGAAGAAGAAAGTGAAAACAAACCGCCCCAGTGTTCCACCACCGTCTGGCTCTCGCGGGAGCCAGCCCCAGAAATGAGCAATTTCCCCAGACCAAGTAAATTTTAGTTTTTGTGTTTCTTTTTCTGTGTTTTATTTCCATGCGTTGCTGTGTTTTATGCTATCTTCTCCCACTTAGCCCAATGCTTGGTCTAAGTGTGAGAAGTTCTATGTTTTCTGTTGGTTTATTCTTCTCCCACTTAGCCCGTTGCTCGGTCTAAGTGTGAGAAGTGAAATTGTTGTTTAATTCTGCATTGAATTCTCTGTTTTCCCCCCTTCACGACGATGGCTTGAGGACAAGCTTGAGTGAAGTGGGAGGGGGAGAGGAATCAATGCAGTGTTATTATGCTTTGAGGAGTTGTAGGTCTAGGATTGTATCGCATGAACTAGTGGATATAATACGGCAGATTCCCTTAGGGAGAGTAATTGAAAATAGGAGGTATTCCAACTTAGAAGCCTGATTCTTTAGTAAGCCGAACCAATCTGAATGAAGCGAGAACGATAGTAAATGCCTTTACTTGCCTAGTTGTGAAGCCCTACTCTAGAGGTGAGTTATAAGCCTGTGATAACACTTAGAG
Source organism: Salvia hispanica (assembly GCF_029641045.1). NCBI lineage: Eukaryota > Viridiplantae > Streptophyta > Magnoliopsida > Lamiales > Lamiaceae > Salvia > Salvia hispanica. The sequence goes on from NC_142693.1 coordinate 17,859,934, forward strand.
CTAACACATGTCAAAAGTCTGCCACTGAATGCTGAAGGAAAAGAGAAAAGAAAAAAATAATAAAAAAAAGGGAAAGGAGAAAATATATAATCGCAAAAATTTGGAGGAGTGCAGCCTGTTGGATTGACCTTAATCTTGTGGGGACGGTTGTCTAAAAGTTGAAACCAGTTCATGCATATGTGTTTATATGTTTTCATCCTATGTGATTATGTACTCTTTGTTTTAGTGTCTAGCTTTGCCTCAGTTGTGTCTAGGTGTAGGAGTTTTGTCTAGAGTCTGTAGAGTCGGTCAAGGGGATAACCATGCTTGAAATTCGCCTTATTCTTCTTTTCTTCTTGTCTTTATACTTGAGGACAAGTATGGTTTAAGTGTGAGCAGTTTGATAAGGCTAATTTCATGCATTGGTTATGTAGTGAAAAACATCACATTTCTGCTGGATCTAACAAGTTTTGTTAAGCCAGGTGTGTGTGTAGCGCTAGATCCAGGAGATGCTGGAGGAGTAGATCTAGCGAGGAGCAGGAACGGAATCACGAGGAAAAGCTAGAGGAAGGAAGCCAAAAGCTGAGGGCAATCAAGTCAATCAATACCTCGCTGGGCCCCACCTCGAAGCTTATAAATAAAGGAGTGCGCAACAAGAATGGCAGATCGGTTACACTCCACACACAGTCACGCTCTTAGCACACACACTAGGGATATGGGAAATTTGGGGTGGTTTTCGTTTTCGTGAATTACGTATCAGTGCACCACCGTCCCTTGAGGGCGAAGAAACAATTGTTCTCTTAATTTCTGTTTACTACTCTGTTCCGTCTCGAACTTCACGTTTGGAAGTCGAGCTTGTTGTTTTGTTGCTGAATCAGTTTATCCGTTCTGTTTACGTTTGATTTGCCTTGATGAAGTTGGATTTCGTGTTGATTATTATGACGCTTGCTATTTTGGTTTGTTTATTTGAGATGTTCTCTTGAATTTGTTGCTGAATATTTTAGGAGATTCGAGAATCGTGGTATTGAAGTTGTGTTCGGTTGGATTTTTGTTCGGATGCTTGGATCCGGAGTGGATTTAGCATCCGAAGTGTGGATCTGAACAGGGGAGGTGAAATTTGTGCATGAGATTATGGGGATTTTGTTCTGCTTGGTTTGCTTCGTCTAGTAGTGTGATTTCCGTCGTTGTTTCGTTTACCGTTAAAATTATGTTTCCAATCTACATCTGAGTTTGTTTTTCTCGATCTCTGCATTTATTTGTGTTCGTTGAAGAAGATGAAGTCATTTTCAGTTGATGCTTTAGTTAGTTAGGCTGCAGATTCGATTCTGTCCGTACTTACCTTTTTCAGAGTTTGGTCCCCACTTGTTTTAATCTCCTTGGTCTAGAGATGTTCGTAGAAGTCCCAGATCTAGTAGTTGATTTGATTTAGTTCTTATACATAATTCATTTTTTGCCTAGATCTAGCAGTTAGCATAGCATACTTTATTTCCAAATTCACTTAGTTAAATTCCTCAACCCAAAATATGCGTGGCAGCAGCCAACCCAAAAATAGTTTCCAATTCTCTACGCATGTATTTTACGAGTCCATCTCTGTGGGATCGATCCCTACTTCCCTGTGCTAGTTTAGTATCTGTGGTTGAGGGTTTTGAAGGTTTGCTTGCGTACCAACGACCAGACTTCCAGTCTTGTGAGTCTCTAGACCTTGTGATCTAGTTGATTTACTGGATCTAGGAAGTGTGTAATTAGAAATTGATAGGATACAGCAAGCAAGAAAATCAACTCTTCAGTAGTCCTCTTCTGTTGCCTCGTTGGGTCGCTTCTGAATGCTGCATAGTTTACTGAACTCGTTTAGAAATTCATAAGGGCATTCATTCCTACGCCCAGAGAAAGTAGGTAGAACTCCAAGCACATTTGTTTTGATGTCGATCGACCTCCGTCGTGGATTCGAAACTATAGCATGAGCGGGTTCACCGTCAAGATGTGCGGTGAGCGACCCTATTTCCGGATCGGGGCCTAGTAGATGAGCCATATCTGGGTCCTTCTCCTCCTCGGTCTCGGATTGCTCTGGTTCTGTTGATGTCCCTGGATTCTCCTCTGTCGATGAATTCCACTCCTTTTCACTTTCTGACTCGAATGGGAATGGATCTTCCGTTCTCAATCCTGATCTAGTAGTGATGGTAAATGTAGATTGCTTGATTCGCCACTCGTACTGGCCACTCCCTGCTCCAGATGAACTTGCCCAACTTCCAGATTGGAAGCCCGCTTTTATAAACTGTCAGGGAGAAAGAAAATAACAAAAATTAGAATATTTACACCAAATCCTTAATAACAGCAAACGCCATCCATCCCCGGCAACGGCGCCACTTGAAGCTACGTCGGGATGTGACAGTACAAGTGTGGTGTGTGTGCAGTGTTGCGATATTCAAATAAGGCAGGTTCCCCAGATCCAGAAAGTCCACTAGATCACTTGGTCTAGGAACTCGTAGGTTGTGCGGAATCCCGGTCGTCGGACACACAAGTACTTCCCCGCTTCAAAAACCCTCAACCACTTTACTAAACCTAGTATAGGGAAGTAGGGATCGATCCCACAGAGAATGATGCGTAAGACTCGTAATCAAGGATTTGAGAGTATTTTTGGTGTTGGCTGCTGCCACGCATTTTCTTGGGTTGAGGAAAATTAAAATTTAACTTGACTTGGGAATATTAGAAAGAAACTTAACCTAACAGCTAGACCTAGGAGATAAATCTACAGTGGGACCACATCTAAAAAACAGAGTACGACTGGAAAGTGGCAGAATAACTAACTCTCGTACTAACTGACAGTGACATCGTCTTCTACAACCAAATTCGCATAAAAACTTCTGGAGAAAACACATACGCGAATCAAAAACAGGGCTACTAACTTGGAATCAAATCTATGCATAAATAACGAAGAACTTAACAGATCTGCATACCTAGACGAAGGGAAATAGAAAACAAAGGAAATAAAACAAGTCTATCCACTACTGTTTCTTTCACACGCCAAAACCAACTTCAGACGCTAAATCCACTCCGGATCCAAGCGTCCGACACGGACTCCAAACAGAAGAAATTCTCCATCACGTCAGATTTACAAATTTAAGCTCCGAACACTCAATCAACCACAGATCTGTCACCCAATTCCACATCAAACACCTCAATAACGAAATAAGCAGAGATCGACATAGCAATTTAAGAATTACGCTAACAGTAGAGAGATCTAAGCAAAAGTAACTTGAAATTAAACAACTAAACTCAGATCCATGAGCGATAAGCAGTTAAACATCATCAACATCAAAGTCGACTCCCAAAAGTGAAGTTCGACGGTGGAAACTAGCAAAAACAGCTGAAATTAAAACAATTGTATCTTCGCCCTCACTGGGACGGTGTTACCAAATTCGAGATCTTTAGAAAGTACCCCCCCTATCACGATTATCCCCAGAATGTTTCCCAAGTGTGTGTAAATGTATGAGCTAAGAAGAGTGAAAACTATATCCATTACGCTGCATGCTCCTCTCTATTTATAGGCGCTTTAGTGGGTCCAGCGAGGTATTGATAATGACTTTGTTGCCCTCAGCTGTAGACTCCCCCATCACGCCAATTTTCCTTGTAAATCCTGCTCATTTCGTCCTTTTCTCTCGCTAGACCATCTCCTTCATTACTTCCTTGATCTAGCGATTTTCTTCACACACCTGGCTTAGGAAACGTGTTAGACCCAGCAATTTATAACATTTTTTTGCACATTACCGATGCATGAAATTAGCCTTATCAGAAATGCAGAAACGTTTAGAAGATAAATTGAATCAAATTATCTTTGCTAACCTCCCACTCACTCACGTATATATGAAACATGTGAAACTAATCTCCACTAATAAGAAGAAACGTGGGAAACCAACTAAGTATGATTATATATTTATTAGAATTAATTTCTGAAATTTATATTAATTGCATTTACATCCCTCACCATAAAATGATTATTCAAAACCTCCCGAAACTCTCCTCTTATATATTGTATAGATATACTACTCCCTCTTCCATTAAAAATGAACCATTTTCCTTTTTTGGGTTGTCCTATTAAAAATGAAACATATCCTAAAATATAAATAGCATCATCTTTACTGTATCATATCTCTTACTTTATTCTCTTCCCATTAATTCACAAACAACACTACATAACATCTCGTGCCGAAAATCAAATATTTCATTTCTAATGGGACGGAGGGAATACTATATATTAGTATAAGTAATTTTTGCAGAAATTTATTCTTGCACGATGTGTATTAGATACGGACCCTGAGCCGAGATGCATCAGGACCGCGTAGAGTAGCCAGCAGCAAAAGACGTCAACATGAAGATCGATCACGAGGACACCTGATCATTTGTTTAAACTCGGTTCATATATATATGCGGCCTCAAGGCCGTGTCGTTGGAAAGATTATGCTACCAAGTAGCCGATATCTTGAATCTTCAAGATGTAGAAGATCTCTATTTTTTGTTAGTATTAAATTTAAATAAATATTCTCGTGTTTTCTTATTGATTCTTTTTCGGTCGTATTAAGAAAGTCGAATCAAACAGAAGTTGGGATTCTATAAATTCTAGAAAGCCTAGAGGTCATAATTCATTGAGAAATAAAATTAAACTTAAACTTATTCTTATTCCTTTTCTTACTTTTGTTTGATAACCCTAGTAAAAATTCACCACACTTTTTGGGGGACCTAAACAGTAAAATCAATAATAAATAAGGGGTCCCCTTTTTCTCCACTGGATAAATTTATATTGCAGTAGCCACACCATAAATATTATTGATTTTACGGCAGATTAAAAAAAACGCTGAAACAGTTGAACCCTAAAAGGATGTATATAAAGGTGAAACCCTGATTTTTGCTATACAAAGAGTGGTAGCATGGTCTGAGCCTGCAGAGATTGCATGGAGAGCACAGTAGCTAACCTTACCTTTCTACACATTAGCAGAGGGCCAACATATATACATATACAACAGTTGGATAGATAGTCTCATGGATGAATGTCGCGGGTTTTAATAAGAAATTGGTACAGTAAGGAATAAAATGGATAAAATACGAGAGAGAAGAAGAAACGATGAGTAAAGTATCAGTGAGAAAGAGAAAAAGTAGATAGAATAGTATTAATAATTTGAGAGAACTTTTCATTTTTTGACAGGGCTATCTTTGTGGACATCCCGAAATGCAAAGATGGTGCTATTATTTTTGGTGGACGGAGGGAGTATGCTTCCCTTTGAAAAATGAGTTTGACAGTACTCCTGGATTTCATCGGCATTTCTTCCCGGAATTCTTCCAGCAATTATCGACCATCTGATGGAATATAGTAATTAAAAGATGATATTATTCAAGAAAACTAAAAATGCACTGCAAGAATAATTACTTATTTACCTATCTCCAACCAACTTATACATTCTCCAAATCTAGTCCTCTTCAGCTATTGAGAAGCTGTTGGCTTCCTTAGATGATTCTGCAACTCGGCATTCAAGATATGTTCCATTATAAAACATATATTTGCTGATAGGGATAATGTTGTATAGTGGAATATGAAAAAAGAGGTTACCTCTTAAGCTAGAAGTAGCATCAGAAATTTCTGAACTCTCCATGTTACTTCCTAATTGAGCTATGTCATACAAAACTAATGTGGTGGTTATTTATAGAAAAAGGCCCATGAAAGAAGTCTGGTTAGCAATTTATGAAATCATATACTCCACTCCGTCTCATTTTATGTGACACATTTTTTATCGCACGTGTTTTGGAAAAAACAGACTAAATAGTTAAGTGGAGAGAAAGTAAAGTAAAAAAGAGAATAATGTAGAGGATAGTCTTATCTACATTATTCTCTCTCTTACTTTAATTTCCCTCTACTTTAACTATTTATTACTGTATGATTTTATCAAAACACGAGCGGAAAATAAATGTGTCACATAAAATGGGACAGAGGGAGTACTTCATTGTCTCATTCAAGATGCCACCTTTTTTTTTGTCTCGATGACTACTTTCTACGTTTTGGAATAAACATCATCTAAAATATATGCAATTGAGATTTAGTCAGAATTCTTATAAAATTATTTTTAATTTAATATATTTTTATGAAAAAATTAATTTAAATCAAAAGAGTTAGGTTAATTTAATGTTTTGAAATAGTTTTTACGAGAAGGAAAGTACTCCCTCCGTCCCACAAAAGATGTCACACTTTCCTTTTTAGTTTGTCCCACAAAAGATGTCACATTTCCTCTTTTGGAAAAAGTTCCTTCTCACATCAATTATAAAATTATATTTTCTTTCACCACTTAACACACAAAATAACATCTCCTAAAATCCCGTGTCATTTCTCAAGTGTGACATCTTCTCTGGGACGGAGGGAGTAGTAAATTTAAATTTATTAATTTTTTATTAAAATATGATCTGTTTGACATTAATTTAACTTCTCATAATTAAAAATTGATATTAGTTAATTTTTAATACGTTCGATACTGCAAATATTTAGACCATATATCTGAACTATTTTATTTTATCCTTCGAATAATCAATTACATAGGCGTACCTCATCTATTAATTAGTCTACTTGTCATCCAGATATTTACAAGATCTTTTCGATTTTTTTGCCTTTTCAATCCCTTCAATACCGATCATTAAAAGAATGTAGAAATAATTAAGAATGTGTTTTATCCCTACATAAAAGACTTTAATTTAGTAATTATTGGAGTTTGCAGCGAAGCGAATGATTATAAAAAATAAATAAATTTGCAACGCAAAATATATATTTAGGTCATTAAGTGAATTATCCAATTCATGCTTTGAACTTGAATTGCATGGAAAACGCATTTAATTTTAATTCTTGCAAATGCAAATACATGCATTCTATAATATCAAGTATATGACAACTTCTTTGCATGTTGTGTCGTACTTAACCTTAGAATTTCTGATTTATTTCCAAACTCGAATTCTTTTTTTGTGTATGTATAGATTATTTTTGTGGTTTTAAAAGAGATCAAGTTCATGTTGGTTTCAGATTGAGTTTAAGACTCTTTTAGACTCATAAACTTGTAAAGTTCACAAGGAATATTACAACATAGCTAACGTACAAGATAATTAATGATGCAAAGATTTTTAAAGTATTTCTATCTTTGTGTTTAGTGTAAAATTTGATTTCTTATTTTCTTTACGTTGATGACTGATGAGAGTTGTCTTCATGCATTTAATTCATTACTTAGTGGACCATCTTAATGGACCAAATCATTAGGCAGGACCATCTTAGAGGACCATCTTAATGGACCAAATCATCACTTGATTTTTAAATTTAAACAAATATAGGTACTAATAGTGAATTGAAAGTGACATTTAAATATAGAGTGAACCGCCTAATTGAGCCCTAAACTTGTATGCTCTCACTTTTGCGGTACCTAAACAAATTTAATATCACCAGCGGTACCCGGACTTATAATTATGCACGTTTGAAGGTTTTTTACACTTTTCGTCACTTTTTCTAGACATTATAACCCCCGAATGGGTGAAGGGCTAATTCGTCCACACAAAATCTTTCTCTGTCTACAGCTGCCAGCCTGCGCAGACATCATTCATCTTCTTACTTTTCTTCTTCCCAAGATTGGGAACTAGACTTGTACGCTACATCATTCGTCCACATTTGAATTTTTTTGTGCATCTCTTCTTCATCTCTTCCTCCCTCTTTTGTTCTTTTATTTGCATCTTGGGTTTGTATATTTTGCAGTTGTACGACCGCCACCATAGAAATGTCGACGTTGTCTACTAATGGTTCGGAACAAGGAAATGGATGTAGGTGGCTAAGATTCCAGTATGAGAAGTGTTGGTGTCGGGAAAGAGCTTGTTTGAAAATAGTTGCCGATTCGAGGCGAGCATCGTACGGGATGTTGTACTTTGTGTGCGAGAAGAAAGGAAAAATTGGTGGTGCAATTTCTTCCGGTGGAGTGTTTGAGAGACTGCCCAACCGAAGGTCCGGCGTAGTGTTTGAGAGACTGCCCAACCGAAGGTCCGGCGGAGTGTTTGAGAGACTGTCCAACCGAAGGAAAAGTTCAAAGCAATGGAAATTTCAGTGAAGAAGGTAGAGGTAGAATCAACGACAGATTGGTTGTTTTACTTGCTTTTGGTGGTTTTCTTTTTGCACTTTTTGCCTTTCTGATTACTTTGATAAAGTAATCAGTATGTTGTGTTGTAATGTAATCAAATAAATTTTAGTATATTGCATTGTTGACTATTGTGTGAATGTTATGGATAAGTTTAGTTTGTCATCAATTACCCACCTCTAATCTCAACAACACACAGAATGAGCACTGAAACCTAACAAAAGAGAACATCATTTTGCATACCCAAGAAATTAAAATCACAAAGATAGGTGCCCAAATTTTGTGGAAATGGAGTACGACGGTGGATTAGGTTCTTCCATCTCTTCCGGCGAATTAGGTTCTTCTTCCATCTGCTTACTCTTTGTACATGAACTAATATTAAATCATTTCAAACTTTGTCCAAAAATCCACTCAAATCAAAATGTAGATGAAAAGGCTGGCAGCTGTGGCATCTGTAGACAGAGAAAGATATTGTGTGGACGAATTAGCCCTTCACCCATTGGGGGGTTATAATGTCCAGAAAAAGTGACGAAAAGTGTAAAAAACCTTCAAACGTGCATAACTACAAGTCTGGGTACCGCTGGTAATATTAATTTTGTTTAGACACCGCAAAAGTGAGAGCATACAAGTCTAGGGCCCAATTAGGTAGTTCACTCTTAAATAAATATAGGTACTAAATAATGGACTACCGGCTAGACATATTAATTTTTCTTTCTATTATTTTTAATAAGTACATCTCACGTTACACTATCTTAATATTCTCACATTCTATTACAAAATTATATCTAAAAATGGATTTCATATTCCACTACTTTTCGTCATCTACTTTTATTCACAAAGTCGAATAATTTCTTAAAACTTGTGCCAAATCAAAGTGAGTTATTTAATCATGTACAGAGGCTATAGTTATTTACCTCTCTCCCACGAGCTTATAAATCCTCAAAATCAAGTCCTTTTCATCTTTCGTATCTTACTTCTGCAACTCATGTTCCATTAAAGAAACAGTTGCCATGGCGTTGCAGAAAATGAGGATGAAAAAATAAACTACCTTTATAAATATATATAAATATATTTAACATAAGAAAAGACATCTGTGATAGAGAGTATTTTTTAAAACTCGACTCTTAATTTCTCTCGTAATAGAGAGTATTTTTTTTAAGCTATTTTTTATCAAAGTGACTGAACAATCATGATGTTACCTGAATTTCACTTTGAATGATAGAATATTACTAGAAAATGACCAATTTTAAAATGTTAAGTTTTTTAATATGTGATTAGTGAAGTAAGAGTAATAGAGAATGAAACCCAGAGAAAAAAGTTTCATTAAAAAGGATGTTACAATTAGTTTACTTACTTTTGTAAGCAAAATACAACATTATATAATACTATATATGTATTTTTATTATTTCTGATATTTTATTGTCTCACAATTTTACTTTATTAACACAGCTAATATGTGTCCAAATGAAATATCACTACACTAACGAATAGAGAGGATAAGTAATAATTAGTATAAGTATGTGGTTCTCTTATCCTTAAATGACTGTAGTATACTATGAAATTGCAATTCATTTGATGACAAATAGTATATGAAGCCAAACAATAAAATAAAATAGTTTAAACTTTAACTAGATCTATAGGTGCAAATTTCGTGTAACTTGATTGTTCAGCAGGAAACACCCTCCACACGTTTGTGGGGGACCTTAAAATGAGCAAAATCAATCATTATCGTAAAATATTATAATAAATAAGATGATAATGGAATTTACACACAAAAATATTATAGGCAGATTAACACAAAAATACTGAAACAACTTAGCCCTCAAAACTCAAAAGTATATATAAAGGTGAAACTAGGTTCATATTCCATTGCTTATACCATCATAATCCAAAATTAAGATCAAATCTACATCTTTAGATTTTAAAATGAGTGGATGAGATTGAATCTTACAAATTTCAATGTTCGAAGGCTAATATAGGCCCCACACTTACGTTCAATGTGTTGAATGAAATTCTCAGGGGTTTTCAACTCGTTGGTTGCAATCTTGGAGATATCAGGAATGTTTCTCGGAATGCTTCTCGAGAAACATTCCTGATATCCCCAACATTGCAACCAACAAGTTGAAAACCCCCGAGAATTTTCTTCAACACATTGAACATAAGTGTGGGGCCTATATTAGCCTTCGAACAATCAAGAATGAATTGGTGATGTACATCCTCCAACTTTCGATTGAGTGACATAAACTGCTAATACTCTGACTTAACCATATAATGGTTATGAACCTCGTTGAACTCCTCGATAATATAACCTGGAACTCCTCCTTCGGAAGAGAACTTGAATGATATACTCGCTTTACAACCACACCGCTTGGATAACCGTCGGCGTTTGAGCGAAAAACTAGACCGTGCATTCGCTTGGCCATCCTCGATCGACTTCTTGTTGCCTTCCCTATTGCATACAACATTATACCAAGTAGTAACACCATCTATTTTCCTCATTTGTGATTTGCGCGTATCAAAACCAACAGCGCGGGCATATACATCGTAGAACGCGAAACCAAAATCTAGTGATTTGAACTTCTACCCAACCACAGGCTTCAAATCAGGAGAACATTCAGGTACAACAACCACTGTATACAATCACAAACAACAAGTGTCAGCTAACATACGCATTACATATAAAATAACGTACATTATTTGGTCAATACTTTACATTACACATTAATAAATGTACATTAAGTTTATCTAATAATCAACTCCCTAGCCGCCTCGATTACTAAAACCTAGCCGGGACCATAACTAAACTCGTGCTCCTTGGAAACGGTTGTGGTACTAACTACATAATACACCCTAGCCCAAAGGATGGCTAAACCCTTGGGGAATAACTGAAACGTGACCCAAATAAGCAAACATGACAAATCTTAAACAAAACTCTAATATAGTACAGGACAAATAGATTCATTATACAACAAAAATCTTGCATTAAATAGTCTATAATTGCCATTAGAACTACTACCTATCAGAGACCTCATCTAAACCCTAGCAGAAACATTATCTAAACTCCATGCGAGACCAATCAACACTGGTACAATTAGGAAACGGTTGTATCCAAGCCCCAACCATTGTTTCTCTACTTGGGAATAAATGAAACTTGGGAACAATAATCATAGACTTCAAAACTTGGAAAAATCTATTTTGCAAAGAACAAAAACTCCAACCAAACGGTTTTCTAGTGCAGTAATCAGTTTAATCTCAACAAAAACTTTTCTAATAAGATTTACCTTCTTCCATTGTTGAAGAACAACAATAAAACGATAATATGCAGAAACCAATACAAGGACGCTCCGATAAAATAGAATTTAAATGAGAAGTTAAAATGATAGGGACTCGGACCACACCAGCAGTTAGTCGAGCCATCCAACCAAGCGCGCCCGGTCAGCTCGGCAACAGCAACGTCAACAATCTCTCTTATTTTCCTATTTACCATATCTTTAAGATTTAGCATATCTTTTATAATTTCATAGAATATTTTATATTTCTTCTAGATTTAGATTTCCTCTCCTATTTAAAGGAGATCTCGCAGACGATGAATTATTGAGAATTAAGAAATAAATACTTCTTTTCTCATTCTTGTTCCAAAACCCTAGAACTTCAACTAGGGAATTATCGATTTCTTTCCGTTCAATCTTCGAGTGCTCTACAAATCTCTCGATAGGGAACTTAAACCCTATCAATTGGTGCTTTCTTGAATTACTCTTCTCCCACCACATATTCTCACTACAACATCGGTCATGAACATCCATTTTGCCAACCATGACGAGAAGTTCCTAACAGACAGGCTCGAGCAGGAGTCCTTCGCACGACAACATGACGCGCTGAATCGAAGGCTCGAGGAAACCTTAGCCAAACTTGCCGTTGCCGGCTTTATGGCGACGAAGGAGCCGCCTGACCCTCCACCTGGAGCGACTGTGGAACCGGGATGGCAGCTACCGCCATCGCTTACGCAGGCACCACCGGGCGTAGCACCTGCAACCTTGCCGCGCCTACGAGTCGATCCTCCTCGTTTTGACGGACAGAATGCAGCCGAGTGGATTTGTCATATGCAGAATTATTACAACCACTACTATACACCTCTGTCCGATCGGCTGTACCTTACTCAATACTTGTTTGATCCCCCGGCGTCTGACTGGATGGCTGACTGGACTGGTCATAATCCCGGCAAGGGTTGGGAGGATTTCTTGGTGGCAGTCTATCATCATTTTACCCCCGAGTTCCTTGATGGGCATTCACATATGGTAGACGATGTCCATCAATCTGAGATTATTGTTTATGCACCAAACAAAGTCACGTTGGATTCTTCAATTCCGGATGCAGCTCCAGTTTTATGCAGCAATGAAGATGTCTCGTGTGATATGATTTCTGACGAATATCACATAGGTGGGGATACTACCATGGGGAGGCACATTCTAGGTGAGATACAGGGTGACTTAGCGGATGTTGAAGCCAGAGAACATCACAAGTACTCTGCTCGGGAATTAAATGTGGAGGAGCTGTCAATCGTAGTAGATCGTGTGCATCAAATTCCGACTGTTGTTCAGGGGAGTTGGGTATCAAATAGAGCAGATGCATATCAAGCTGGAGATACTGCCCTTGCTGCTTTAAAAGTTGAACAACCAACTGGTTCATATCATCACTTTGCTCCGGAATTATTTGAAGGGGATTCACAAAAACTTATGCTGGAATCAGTGGTCGATACAGTTCCTATCGTTGTTGATGCTCCTGATGAGGGAGTAGCTCTTTCGTGTGCATCACAACAGGTTCGCAAGCAGAGCGAGATTTCTAGCCATGAGGTTGAAGGTAATGTTGCTTCTCTTTCTTTTGTATCTGCGCAAAAAGATCCTCTATATGCAGCTAGTCCTAGGCCATCCTTTTGTAATAATATGAAGCCATGCCTAGAGCAACATACTTTGCGGAGTTTAGGTGATGGAGAATTGTTTAGATTTGAACAGTCACTCGCCTGTGATGGTCGTTCGATCCCTCACAATGTTGTGACAGGTTTCACATTGTTGATTCCACCATCGCTTCCGCGGGACCTTGACGTAGAGAGTAGTCTCTTGGATTTGATGCATTCCATGACAACGACGATGAATCATTGTGAAGATTTAAAGTGGAGAAGTGCAACCCTTCAATGGGATTCCATCATTCTTGCTCGCCGAGCATTTTGCATTGGTGAACACTTTCCATGGGTTGATGCTAAAACGTTTTTGGAGCTTTGGCACAGCCTTGGTGAACACTCAGTTGGTGACGTACATCGAGATCATGACTTCGATCCAGGAGGGTCTTTTGTTGCCAAATTTGCTGATAGGAATTTCATAGTTGAGAGTGGTGTTGCTGATTCAATTTTAGGTCTGGTTGCCGATTTTGGGATAGCAGCTTGTGGGGATAATGGAAAGGGATGTCTGTTCGTTGATAACAGGAGCTTCTACAACATTGGTCTGCCGAGATCGTGGCTTATAATTGGGCTGAACATTCAGTGTTTTGGTTTGCTTGATGAGTTTGACAATTATACTATGCGGCCATGTCTCTCGAGTGCCGTAAAAGTTCAAGCAGTTGATGGGACTACGTCCGTTCTTAGAGGTTCCAGGTGGCTGATACTGAGATATGGGAATTTTAACATTGGTGTTTTTCAGTTGCAGGAATCAAGAGACGTAGACCTTTGCTTTCCGATTGAGGACGAGCCACGCCTACTCGGATACAATATAGATGGGGAGCGAGTTATCAATGGGTTCTTCTCTCATCCATGGCTTCATAACATGAATCAGTTTTCGCTGATTCGGTTATTCACTACGAGAGAGGGCATGATTACTCATCATTTCGGTGTTTCTAAGCATGATGAGGCAGATGGGGTTGTCAAGTGTTTGTTGAAGTTCACGATAGGTGTGAGGGGTTGTCTGAAGTTCGACTCATGGCCACCGCGACTTTTCGTCATCATTGGAGGTGGTTTCGGTCTGGGAATGGGGAGAACTTGGACTGCTGCGCTTGTCACAGACTTATGTATGGCAGCCCAGGCAGCCTCTTGGGCCTTGGAAGAGGTCGTTCTTGGCGTGGTAGATGAGTCTGACCACAATTCGTGCTTTAGGCAGCCAATATTTGCAGGCCCTTTATTAGCTAATGAGAGCATGGGCATAAAATATAAGACAAGTGCGAATCCTAGTTCTTCACTTAATTTCGAGAGTGTAGAGGTAGGCCTAGACGTTCAAATTGCATTGGAGATGGCAAGATCAGATGCTAAGCTATCAGCGGCAGAGGAGGCATATCTGGCTGCTCGTAGTAAGCTGTGTGTGTTGCTTCAAATTCGAGCTTTAGAACATGGAGTTATAAGATTGGTCTACTGCTGCATTTTTGTCATCTACGCCTTGGGGACAAGGCGGTTTTCTTGGGAGGGAGAGTTGATAGGGACTCAGACCACACCAGCAGTTAGTCGAGCCATCCAACCAAGCGCGCCCGGTCAGCTCGGCAACAGCAACGTCAACAATCTCTCTTATTTTCCTATTTACCATATCTTTAAGATTTAGCATATCTTTTATAATTTCATAGAATATTTTATATTTCTTCTAGATTTAGATTTCCTCTCCTATTTAAAGGAGATCTCGCAGACGATGAATTATTGAGAATTAAGAAATAAATATTCTTTTCTCATTCTTGTTCCAAAACCCTAGAACTTCAACTAGGGAATTATCGATTTCTTTCCGTTCAATCTTCGAGTGCTCTACAAATCTCTCGATAGGGAACTTAAACCCTATCATAAAACTATACGAATTTCGCCAGAAATTTTAAGAAAAACAATTGTCTTCAATGAAGAAAGAGAAGAAATATTTGTGGAATCATAGAATAAAACCGCTGAAATCTTTTTGGATGGAGAGAATCAAGCACTTTCCATAACCGACGTGAAAGTGTATACCATAAAAAGTCATTTTCTATTTTTTTAATGAATTAAAAAGAATAAATCAGGCCATATTTTTGGCATTGAATCTTGAAAATGGATGGCCGAAATTGAAAGGGAAAATGACATCTTATTTGCTTCCCCTTCTAAAATGAGTTTCACAGTGCTCCTTGATTTCGTAGGCTTTTCTTCCAGCAATTAATGCATATCTGAGGATATATAAGAGTAATATATGGAGTATTAATTAGGGATTAATACTTATCGAACGAAAAAAGCAATGAAAATAGAGGAAAATAAAAGGAGTGGTGAGCGGCTTTTACGATATGCGAGAAAGTGAGAATGATGAAAATAATTTATTTCTTTATTTTTAATTATAATAAATGACTCCATACTTATTATAATATGTGGGATAAAAAAAATATACTGTGAAAATAAATCATATCAAATACTAAAAATTTAAATAATATGACTTTATAAATTATATTTAAAATAATTAAAATAGACTAAATAATAGTATATTTTAATATGGGAGAAAATTAGATAAAATGGAACAAATATCTATATATCATATAATTAAAACTAAAAATTAGAGGCGCATTGAATGCGAAATGTAACCATCTCCAGCGACTTATACATCCTATATATGAATCAAGTCCTTTTCATCTTGTGAGAAGCTTATGACTTCCTCGATGTCTCTCTTACTCATCATTCAAGAAATATTTCAATAAAAAAAACATATGTTTGCTAAAAAGGATCATATTGCATAATAGAATGTGAAAAAAGAGGTTACCATTATGTCATACAATACTAATATGATGATTATTTATAGAATTGTCAGATAAAAAGACCCCAAAAGATACATGATTAAAAATTTATGAAATCATATATTATGTGCATTGAATCATAAATCACATGTCATTCAATTTTCCGCACTTGTCCAAATTTGATCAAATATTGCTAATTAAATTTTGTGAAATCATAAATCATGTGTTATTGTCTAGAGCATTTGTCCTAATGGCAAGGAGCTAAGACATCAATGTATAAGGTGCCGAGTTCGAGTCCTCAGTTGTAATTTCCTTCTTTCTTAGGAGTTTATTTGTAATTTGTAATTTCCTCCTTTATATAAGAATTAATTTTAAAAAAAAATCAGTATGTCATTCAATGTCCCGTTCATGTATTATATGATTGAGTAATTTATCATTTAGCGTTCAAAATTATTAAATATAATGACATGCGCATGATATATATTATCTTGAATTTAAATTTTGGTCTTTATCATACACTAAAAAAGTAAATACTAAATGCAAATATATAGACCATAGATATTTACAAGATGGATAGATAAAGCTTTAATAATTGAATTCAATAAATTTGAATTCACGATGCGCTGACCATATTAAATAAACAACAGATTCAATTAATTTATCTATAATATGGTTTCAATTATACCAAAATACATGAGTTCTCAACCATGCTCTGATACCATATGTTGGACATTATTTATCATCATATATTCAAAATTACATAATTGAATATAAATAAAGTAAGATCTTCGAACAACATGTATTTCACGTAAAAACATAAACATAATAGGATCGAAATATACCTTGGTGATCCATAACGGAAGCGATTGAGAAAGGAGGAGACGATTTCCTTGAACTCTTTTCGGCGTAGTGGCGCAACTCTAACTCCTAGGATTTGTTTCTCTCTTTCCCTCGTTTATGTGTTCTCTATAATGTGTGTGATTTGATGGGATCACCACATTTGTATATATAGGCAGAGAGATGACAAATCCTAATTATCAAACCTTAAAGCCATTTCCATCAAAGTGACTAGTTAATTAGGACGTTTCTGTTTTACCAAGTAATACCAAAATCAAATTAAATAATTGATCATAACAATTTGATTTAATTTTTGTAGTCCATAATATATCAAACCATAAATATATATATGCGTCCATTAATAATCAAAGGAATCAAATAATCCTTCACTTAATGACTAAATCAAATACACATACATATACTATAATTATGTTAATATATTCTCCTTTTCCTTATTAGTATAGAAACATATATTTAGTCAAACTTAATGACTAATTTAGGGAATATATTATGCCTAATCGAATGATTATAATTTAGGAAAACGTCCCATTATATTAATAGTTATTGATAGCTTATTAATCAGGGGAAGGGGAAAATGTGTCTTATACCAAATACATGTATTATATGAAAAATCCAATTCTATTCAGGATTCTATCATAAGTCACATATCATATGTGAGACATAAAACTTACATTTCTATGTCTTGGCTCATGTGGTTATTTTAACTTCTCTTGTGTTTATATATTTATTTGATTGATCACCTTATAAATGCATGCAGATTTTACTACAATACTCGGGAGATGAGTAGTTTAATGTGAAAGAAGAGAAGTTGACGTCTTTGCCAATATAATCGACAGATTTGATCCTTTGAATGAAGCTAAGTATCTTAGGAGATTTTAGGAGTTGTTGTCTTAGTTCTAGGAAGGACACTTCGGTTCTAGGTAGCAATCTACAAATTGTATGCTTCGGGAGAGGATATAGTTTTACCTTAGTGATAGCTTAACCCTTGAGACCCTTTGTTGGCATAGTTTGGAAGTTAGTTGAGCATGGGATAGTTGTTATCGATCCTGTAGGATTCTACCCTTCTCTCATCCTTGATCTACATCTGTTTTCTTTTAATTGCTTTTAGTTCTCTAGTTGTTTTTAATTGCTTTTACATTGCTTTAAGTAGATTTAGTAAAACCAAAACTTTCCAATTCATCTAGATAGTAGTTGAGGTTGGTTCGTGGTAATTAGGTTGATACTCATTGTCTCTGTGAATACGATACTCTTTGCTTACTATTTGCTACATTAGCCTTGTACACTTGCGGGTATACTTGTGTTAAAAATAAGTTGAGTCAGACATGGATTTGAATTTGGTCAAGAAAGAATTGACGGAGATAAATTGTAAACTGCGATTTTCAAGTCTTGTTACCACAAAAATTATAACGACAGTTTGTCATTTATCAATCCATGTTATTAATTTGACTTTGCCTTGAGTTTTTTCCGATGTCCTTGAAATTTTGGTTGAATCTTTACAAATTTCCTATTTTACTTCTGTCAACCCCTTTCAAGATAGTGTTTTTAATTTATGAATGTGCAAAATAAATACTCCTAATTATTTATAGCAGAAGGTGATAGAAGACATGGATTTGATCAAGAAAGAAATAATGTAGATCATTTCACTCAAAGATCAGAGACAAGTCCCGGAATTTGTGGTTCCTATATCTTTGAAGATGTCAACATCTTTTAGGCTGAACTACACAACTTCACTACTGAACTCAGAGAATGACAAACTTTGCTTGAAAATATTGAAGTTTTTTTTCTAATCAAAGACACCCAGTGTGGGTGGGGGCTTTAGGCACACGCCCAACCCGTGAATAGAATCAAAATATATCGTTCCAACACGTGATCCTAGCCCAAAAGTGAGATGGATCCAAAGTAAAAGGGTGCAACACGAGGACTTCCCAGAGGGTCACCTATCCTAGTACTACTCTCGCCCAAGCACGCTTAACTTCGGAGTTCTGATGGGATCCGGTGCATTAGTGCTACAATCATTAGTCAATTTATCTTAATACATGCATTTTATATCTGGGAATGTTTGAGGAGATCGGTATTTTAGTCTCAAATAGTCATCAAGCTATGGAATTCTGAAGGATTTATAAAATCAATAAGTGGCAAATGTTTGGAAACCATTGTGAAAGAGTACTTAGAGGAACTAGTTGATAGGAATCTAATTATAGTTCACAAGTTTTGAAACACATGAAAGATGAAGTACTTCAAACTCCATGATTTGGCAAGAGACATTTGCTTGAGAGAAGCTGAAAATGAGAGGTTTTATGTTGTGTTCGGGCAACATAGTCCTCAAGGCACGCATAGCCAACAACGTGTAGTTATTCCTAGAAGCACTCCAGAAGAAAAAGTCGTTGATGCCATGAACTCTAGACCATATGTCCGTACATGTATAGCTATCATGAAGACGTTCAACTCAAAAAATTGCTGGAGTTGGTTAATTTGAGGCTGCTTGTTTTTACGTCAAGAGGAAAGTTTTTCCAACTTCCTACCTCAATATATCTCCACTTGAGTCTACAAACAATAATTGTTCATTCTCCTATGTTTACATTTACCATCGATGCACCGGTTAAAATATGGAACATGCCTTAACTTAATTAGGTGTCTCCCAGATCTTTCCATTGTAATCATGGAGAATCTACATACCCTCACCGTAGAATTCCCAATATTAAGAAATTGGGACTAATTTATTGATTGATGACGATGAGGATATTGAGTCATGTGACGGCCTAACGGGTGATTTGTTTCGAAACCTTACCTTTCCACAGTCCCTTAAGAGGGTGAATCTTGAAAGTGGTACAAACATAACATAATGCATATTGGAAAAAGTTAATACATTACCCCATTCTTGAAAAGCTCCGGTTAGTATTTGGACGTTTCGTAAGAGGAAAATGGAAACGGTTGAAGGCAAATATTTGTTCATTGGGTGGTGTTTGGGTGATGGAGAGCTCTCACTTCTCATACCTCAAGCACGTTCTTCTTGATGAAGTACATGGGAAGGAGATCCGTGCAGAACTTAGTGATATTCCAACAATGAAATGCGTGCATTTGTACTATTGCTGTGAATCAATAGTGAAGAGCACAAAGGGAATGGTAGAGGCACAAGAAAGAGAACTATCATATACTCCCTCCGTCCAAAAAAAATAGGGCACATTTACCATTTTTGGCCATAAAAAAAAAAGAGTGAACTGCCTAATTGAGCCCTGGACTTGTATGCTCTCACTTTTGCGGTACCTAAACAAATTTAATATCACCAGCGGTACCCGGACTTGTAATTATGCACGTTTGAAGGTTTTTTACATTTTTCATCACTTTTTCTGGACATTATAACCCCCGAATGGGTGAAGGGCTAATTCGTCCACACAAAATCTTTCTCTGGCTACAGCTGCCAGCCTGCGCAGACATCATTCATCTTCTTACTTTTCTTCTTCCCAAGATTGGGAACTAGACTTGTACGCTACATCATTCGTCCACATTTGAATTTTTTTGTGCATCTCTTCTTCATCTCTTCCTCCCTCTTTTGTTCTTTTATTTGCATCTTGGGTTTGTATATTTTGCAGTTGTACGACCGCCACCTTAGAAATGTCGACGTTGTCTACTAATGGTTCGGAACAAGGAAATGGGTGTAGGTGGCTAAGATTCCAGTATGAGAAGTGTTGGTGTCGGGAAAGAGCTTGTTTGAAAATAGTTGCCGATTCGAGGCGAGCATCGTACGGGATGTTGTACTTTGTGTGCGAGAAGAAAGGAAAAATTGGTGGATGCAATTTCTTCCGGTGGAGTGTTTGAGAGACTGCCCAACCGAAGGTCCGGCGGAGTGTTTGAGAGACTGTCCAACCGAAGGAAAAGTTCAAAGCAATGGAAATTTCAGTGAAGAAGGTAGAGGTAGAAGCAACGACAGATTGATTGTTTTACTTGCTTTTGGTGGTTTTCTTTTTGCACTTTTTGCCTTTCTGATTACTTTGATAACGTAATCAAATGTTGTAACGTAATCAAATAAATTTTAGTATATTGCATTGTTGACTATTGTGTGAATGTTATGGATAAGTTTAGTTTGTCATCAATTACCCACCTCTAATCTCAACAACACACAGAATGAGCACTGAAACCTAACAAAAGAGAACATCATTTTGCATACCCAAGAAATTAAAATCACAAAGATAGGTGCCCAAATTTTGTGGAAATGGAGTACGACGGTGGATTAGGTTCTTCCATCTCTTCCGGCGAATTAGGTTCTTCTTCCATCTGCTTACTCTTTGTACATGAACTAATATTAAATCATTTCAAACTTTGTCCAAAAATCCACTCAAATCAAAATGTAGATGAAAAGGCTGGCAGCTGTGGCAGCTGTAGACAGAGAAAGATATTGCGTGGACGAATTAGCCCTTCACCCATTGGGGGGTTATAATGTCCAGAAAAAGTGACGAAAAGTGTAAAAAACCTTCAAACGTGCATAACTACAAGTCTGGGTACCGCTGGTAATATTAATTTTATTTAGACACCGCAAAAGTGAGAGCATACAAGTCTAGGGCCCAATTAGGTACTTCACTAAAAAAAATAGAGCACATTCATTTATGGAAAGTTTTCAACAAATAATAACCCTACACATCATTCCACTAGCACTACTTCTCAATTACTACAAATAATAACCCTACACATTCCACTAGCACTACGTCCCACTTACTTTTTCTCCTTCGATCTCTCTTACTTTTTTCTCTTCTTTCTTACTTTACCAATTCTATATTGAAACCCGTGTCATACACCAATTGCCCTTTATTTTGGACGGAGGTAGTATAATAATTAGATGTCTTATGTTGTTTCTGTTTTTACACGTTGACAATGACATCGTCTATGTATTGTTGCATAAGCCATCCACTTCCAAGAAACTGAATTTATGGTTACGAACAGAATTCAAGATTCTTGATCTCATATTAAATATGCAGCCATCTCCAAAGGCTAGTCTTTGATGATTTACACGAGATCATGAAGTTGAAATGTAGAGGAAAGTGGGTGATGAAAGTTCACTGGGGACGTTGAAAATGCGCCAAGAACGTTATGCATCAGAATACTTGAAATTCGCACGGTGCTTGCGGATCGATCTTATAATTTCGCATGGTGTTTAATCATTTGACATCATTTAGGGGGAGAAAATAATTTACAGTTTTTTTATAATTTATTTAAATTTTTTTAATTTTCATATTTTTTCCTTTTGAGTTCCTAAGATTTTTCGAGTTATAATATTGTATTTACTTCATTATAACGTTAGATTTATGTAACCATTAGATTGGATTTAAGTATTTCATCCGCACTCTTTCTCCAGTATTATCCTAAAAGACGAGGACGAAAGATATTGTTTTGTTCAACCTTTAACTCAACAAGATGTTCTCGAAACAAGATATTCGCAGTTTCAAGAATAGGTGGATTCTCCAGGAAACATGATTGAATTACCTATTAGATATTGAGCAATTGATTGAATCATCAAATGATAGACTAAGAAATACATACAGAAATCAAAAGGGTGGCGACAGAATTACCTATCAGATAGGAAAATGTTTCTGCAGAGAAGCAAAAATAAAATACTCCCTCCGTCCCATTAAATATGCAACATTTGTTTTTCGGCACAAGATTTTAGGTAGTGTTGTTTTGTGAGTTAATGAAGAGAGAAGAAAAAGTAGAGAGGATATTGTTTCTATTTTTAGAAACATTTCATTTTTAATAGGACAAACTAAAAAGGAAAATGTTTCATTTCTAATGGGACAGAGGGAGTATACCGTTGTGGCCAAAATGCAAAATTAGGCATCGACCGCAGCATGGTTTTTCTCTTTATGTTTTTCTATTTTTTGAAGGGATGAGAATGTTGAGAGACAAATGAAAGAAAATGGTCACAACATGCGTTTAAAGCATAAAAATTATGCGTTTTGTCTACATCATATGTTGCTGTACTTTTTGAGACAACATGGTCATTTTTCTATACTTTCCTGTTATATTACATTTTCTACAGCATAAATGTTTTCAATGTTTTTTGCTCTTTCAGTCGCTTTCACAAAGTTAGGGGACTCCCTAACAAAAAATAAAATATGAGTTGTACTAACATCTACTGTGCAACACCAATCAATCAAATAGTGTAGCGATAGGTTAAGAAAGAAATAACAATTCTTCTTAAGTAGTGGAGTACTCCTTAACAGGAGATTAAACAACAGTTTTAGTAACTATGATCATGACTTCCATTCCTGTAATATGTTGTTGTATATAATAACAATTAGGTTACTGCTACATGGACTATCAAAATTCTCTCGGAAGTAAATCAGAACTACTAACACAACTCAGTGATATGGGCAACCAATGCTGCAATTTGTATCTTAAGATTCTCGGAGTTGTGTATCCCCTATCTCCGGTACTTTGATTCTCTCCTCATCTCAGACAGATAGCTCTCCAAGTTGGGTTTTACCCACAGTCGTCTTTGGACAAGATCGTCCTTTGTTGATTCATCTGACACACACACAAACTCAAGTTAGCTCAGTTTATCACTTCAAATTATAAATGGATAAAGCTCAATACTTGTCGATTTGTTATATTTCTTCATCATGCAGAATGCCTAACACAAAAATGTAAACCATGTCTAGGACCTAGGTTGCAAAATATCTTACAAATTTATATCAAAGTTTAAGATCAAATTTGCAGAAAGCTGGAGCAATACCGATAAGAACTCAAATATAGGCAAATAATGCATATCGACATACAGTAACCCTTTTCCAGTACTCATAAGTAAACTCATAGCAATGTACAAAAAGTAAAAGCATGAGAAAAATTACTGGCAAGACAGTATCATTACCTATGTCTCTCCATGAGGCAGAAGGTACCCCCAGAGATCTTCTAGTAAGATAGGAGGCATCTTCCCAAGAGTATGGTTTTTGTTTCACCTGGTACCGCCACAACCAATGCCCATACCATAACAACAGCTGTATAAAAAATGACCTAATATGATTAGTACTCCCTCCGACCATGGATAGTATACAAACATTTGATGAGCACAGATTTTTCAGAAGATACTTAGTTGGAAGATGTTGGTGGCTGAGTTCTAAGTGGATAAAAGGGTATAACTATGGGTCCAAGCCCCACTACGCAGAAAATGTGTGGTTTTTTGGTAAATCGTAAGTGTTTGTAAGGTTGAAGATAAAGTAGATTGTGGGGTAATGTCTTAAAAAGAAAAGTTGCCTATTTTCATAGACACCCAATATAGCAAATATTCCATACTTTACGTGGACAGAGGGAGTAATATTTTTCTAGTTATGCTCTAAGTTGCATCTAGTAGAGAACAATAATGGCTAAATTAAACAGGTTTGACAGGAATGCTAATGGTTTTTCCATACAGGGTATATAAGGAGAGGCAAGTGTAACAAATAACCTTTCCCATGGTGTAAGGCAGTAATATGACACGAACAGCAAGAAGCTCCCAAAGGGAAGGCTTTTCAGCACCTTTTATCTGCAGTTCAAGTTCCTTACTATAATCCTCCACCATTTGCCTACAAAGAAAGAGAACTTCATTTCAACTTGAATGGAATCTGCAAAAAATCTTTTGACAAGATATTTTCCACAACAAAGGCTATGAATATAGAAACCAGACAAAGAATAGGATGAGTGTTCATTTATGGTATAAAGAAAGAACTATCATAGGATAAAGAAATCGGCTGAACACGCAACTAACATAGAACCAATATAAGACAATATAAGGCAAGTCATACTTGTTCATCTGCTTGTTACCCTTCCTCTTGTTTGTTATTTTTCCATTGCGTTCAAGTTCCATAGCTTTTAGCTTATTCTTATAAGCTGGAGTCTTCTTCACCATGTCAATGGCCTAAAACAGGAACAAAATGTCGAAAATCAGTGGCAGAGACTGAAGCAATAATTTTCAGTGGCTGATGCTTTAAGCTTTAATACAGGCACTACAAAGTGACAGCATTTCTTCCATTAAAATTTATCACAAAACGATGCCTTTTCACATGACATATAACAAATTCCGTTACCTGATTATATCTTTGCCATTGGTTAAGATACTGAAATCCTGAGAGAATCAAAAGAAGACCCAGAAGGACAGCACGAGTATCCTATAAAAGATAAATAGTTAACATCCAATATGCTTGACGGAAGCATTATAAATAAAACAAGTTTAAAATGTAAATGCTACGATCAATCAGTAAAAACAGGAGTAGACAAAATAGAATACATTGCTAAAAGTTAACTTACTGTCTTATGGCCGTAATAAGCATGGTAGTACCGCGCTGTATTGTAGAATACCTACACACAAGTAAATAATTAGCACTTATGCATATCAACTAGCAGTGGATAACATTATTGACGATAGTTTAATGATCAAGTATTGACTATCACTGCACTTTTAAGCATTCATGCACGTATCAATCAAAGTGGAAGGGGAAGAGCAGCAAGTAATACCAAATAATGATTCTTTCAACCAAAATCCTTTACTTGGTAATTTTACATGAAGAGATACGTAGAATTCAAAGTAACGAGTCTGAAAAGATTTTGGCATGTTGCTGACAGAAAAAGCAAATGTGGGGTGACAGCAGGAAAAGGCACAGAAGGAACATTGTTTATTACAAGGCAGAAAAAAGTGCTATGAAACCCAAGATTGGCAAATGAGACTGTGTAATCAGTATTTTAATCAACATCAATTAAATATAAAGACAAAAACGAAAAGTGGATGCCCAGAATTTGAATGTAACTGATACACAGATGTAGTCCTGCATGCCCGAGGCAATTATTCAGTTTCGGTTGACATAGGGAGATATAAATCCAAGAAACTCAATTGACATGGCATACAATGAAAATTTGGTTTCCTTTAATGGAACCAAGTATCAACAACATATGGCGCTGAATAGAATGACGACAATGGTCCGGTGAATGCTGACGCCTCTTCTAAAGTTATAGCATACATACACTTACAATAACATTGAACCACCGAACTTTTCATAGATTGTTACACTAAAATGACGGAGGGTCTTGAACTCAAAGAACTGATACTAAGAAAGAGTTCACTTTGGACTCAAAACAATAGGTATTATAAACTATGATCAGCTAAAACCTTGTGCATGCATCCTAACCAATACAAGAACAGGGAAACACTGTAGATTAACATGATCAGACAGAAGCAAACACACCTCTTCTGGATGTGCAATTGCATAGTCATACTGCTCCCTCGTGGCTTCATCTTTCAATATCTAGAAAACAAATAGATGTGAGTTCAACTGCAAATCACTTACCAAAAATCAAACAGAACTGCTGCAGGAAAGCACTGTAGGAACAACAATTCGACATCTTCAGAAAACCTTAATTTGTAAACTTGGTGACTTATTCTATCATTTGATCGGTCAAAATAGCGTGAAATGATACCTTAATTTGTAAATTCAGTGACTTATTCACTCAATTTGATTGGTTTAAATAGCTACAGAATACAGAATCAAGTTTACCACAGATATATATCCTTAGCCTGAAGTGATACCACAAATTTCAGACTCAAAACACAAATATTTGCACGGGATACAAACGACAAGGTAACTGCATGATTAAATCAAATACAATCCATTGATAATTCAGAATCTGAATGTACCTCATAAGCATTTGCAATCTTCACAAAAAACTTCTTCGATTCGGGATCCGGATTTTTATCCGGATGACTACACGCAAATTGAAAAGATAAATGCAATACCAGTCAATATGAACTAACAAATTTAACAATTCACGCCAGAAAAAAAGAAAAAGAAAAAGAAAAGGACATACTGCTTAAGAGAGAGCTTGTAGTAAGCTTTCTTGATCTCGGAGGCATTGGCGCTTTGAGTGACCCTTCAATTACAAATCAATTCGGAGAAAAGTTGAAAAAAACAATTCATACATAAAAATCGAAAATGGATCGTGGAGAGGAATGCCGGAGCGCGATTGCATACCCTAAGAGATCGTAGCAATCGTCCTCATCGCAGTAGATCGAAAGAGATGGTTGAATGAGGAGGAAGAGCAGGAAGATCAGTGCGGGAAAGCTCCGGCGGATAGAGGCAAATGGCTCCATTGGCCGCCGTTTTGAGTCGGAGAAGCTGTTGTGAGATTGAAATTGGATTTTATTGACTACAAATTTCTCTCGTTTTTTCATAATTGAAATGTAATCCCATTTTTGGCCCTAAATTCAATAAATTCTTGTACTAGTCCACTTTCAATTATTTCAGACTCAGACCATATTTTAATTGAATAAATTATCAGATTTTTATTCTCACTAGCAATAACGATTATTAATTGATCATAATTTACTCCCGTATAAATTAAGGAATTTTTCAGATGCGGTCACCTCACTACAAGGCCGGACTCAGATCGTAGACGTTTTCCTAACCTCTCCGCACCGCACTTCTTGTGATCGGGCCCATTTGTGGCAAGGGTTATCAATTCTCTAAATTTATGATTTCTCATACTTTTGGATAATTCTCACATTTATATAATACTTACACGAGATGTTCCATTTTTTTGTTTGAGATTCACGATTTGATTGATTTTAGCAAAGGGATAAGCGTCGATGGAGATTAGAGATAGAGTTGAAGATTGTGGTCTGTGAACATTCTATCATCTATCTAAATAAACACATTGAGTTTTATCATAAAGGGGTGGTGGCGCAGTTGGCTAACGCGTAGGTCTCATAGCTTTCTGAGTAATCCTGAGGTCGAGAGTTCGAGCCTCTCTCACCCCATTTTTCTTTTTTTATATAGTTCATATATTAATATTAATGTATACTCCTTTTATGTATTTTCATCATTTTTATTTATTACTACTACTATATATTCTATCATTCATATATTATAAATTTATGTATTTTCATCTTTTTGTAGAAAGTCAATGGTGTTGATACAATATAACTAAAATTTTAGATCTTACACAACTAAGATAAACTCAAAATCCATTTTTATTGACTAACTAATAAATTTAATACTGGTATTAATTATCTTGAGACACCTATATATTTTATTCAATAGTATAATTCTAAGAGAAGAAACAATATTGAAGTTTCCATTCATTAGTGCATATGTATGCCATCGATAATCAAACATTAACATAAAGATAAAAACTAATAACATGACAACCAATATTTCCAAGTGACGAGTTCAAATATCCATTGCTTGTATACATAGAAACAAATTAGTATTCGCTGGGATTCTATGATTAATTTTTTTTAGATATACATGGAGAATATCTTTCTAACATATGAGCGATTGCGTCACATTTATTTCCCTTTTCCCTATTCACCATTCTTTTTTCTTTCCAATAGAAGTTAACGAAAATCCTTAGCTCTACCAACGAATTGTTTCGTTTGTTAGTTTGACTTTGTATGAATCTAAGATTTATTGTAATGAAACGATAAAGACTTACTTTCATAAAAACAAACGGCTCACTTTTTTAGAAACTGGACCCGGCTGTTCCTAAAGCATTGGCATGTATAGGTTGAGCGTGTAGTTTTCAGTATGACCTTTTTACCAAAATCGACCAAAATTGAAAATCTGAATTTTCCAGAAAAATAAAATCGAACCTAACAGGAATCCAAATAAAACCGATCCTAAAAATTCAAAATCCATAAAAATCGTACCAAATCGAAAAACTGAATCTGTATATTAATATATAAATTTTAAATTTTAAAATGTGTGCTACATATATTTCAACTGTGAAAAATTACAAAATTAAATTGTTTTACACTTTATTAAGTTGGACTTTTAGCTTGTAGGCACGGATTGATTAATTATACCATAAATATATATTAGAAGCGAATGAAAAAACCGAACCAAATTTTAAAATTTGGTTTGATTTAGTTATGATATTCTGTTTTCTAATTTTTTGCTCACCCTTAGATTTGATCCCAACCCTCCTTCGTGATAGAGTGCGAGAGTAAAGGCATATCATATGATTCTTCTTCAAAATAAAATTGTTAGATTGACACAAAACATTTGAGTTAAAAGGAACTCCCATGTTCCACTGTTTGTTACTCTGCCTAACACGAGCATATATTGGTGTATTGCCTTGTTCTAAAAGCAGTCGAGGTTTCTGATTTCGTGCATATGATGCCAGTAACCTAATTTGTATCCCTCTCTATTTGCCTTAGTGTTATTTTTGGTGAATACCATGATGTGACTTGTGACCACACACATCACTCAAAAGATTCATAAAATTAGAGGGGAACAAAATAACTGAAAATTAAATATTTGATCCGAACTAAATCAAAATTTAAAATTCAATTTGGATTTTTTTGGTTCGGGTCGGTTTAAATTTTGTGGCTAATTTCGATTTTTCGGTTCAAACAGAAAAATCAAAAACCAAATTTTTATTTAATACTATTATATACATAAAATAAAACTCTGTTCGGATTTTTTGGATATATTCATGAAATTTTGGTTTTTTCGGTTCAGATTGGTTTTTATAGTTCGAATTTAGTTTTCTGTTACAGTTTTACGGTTAGAACTTAGTTAGGTTCGATTTTTATTTTCAAATTCGGTTTTTCAGTTCTATTCAATTTGGTAAAATACCGAAGTTTAATTGTTAAGACAATTCTCCTTAGTCTAATACTACTAGATGAAACAGAAAAAGAAAAAAAGTTTAGCAAAAAAGGCTGCTTCTTTTTTCTGAGGCTCCACTACATTTTCCCAAGATACTAAACTAACATAAAAAAGGGTATACACATCATATGACTTTCTATCCTCTCTGTTGTTGCTGCTTCCCACTCTTTACATATATTTGTTGTAAACTCTGAGAAAAAAAAAAGTGAAATCCACTGAATCTTATGTAATCCCTTTCTGCCAAAAGTTCTAACTCTTTGTTTCTTCTTTTTGTTCTTGCATCTCTCCACGTGCCCACATCAAACCTTGTCTTCAAAATATCCATGAAAATGATATGTTTATTTAGTTAAGAACTTTCACCGTTGAACTTGCCAATTGATAAGGTGAAATAGATAAGTAGAATAGTTCCCATGCATGACCTGCAACAGAAGATATACACTTCACAAATCATCCTATATTGGCAAATAAAAAAGAAATATAAATATAACACTGTCTCGCATCTTTGTAAAGAGAGTACTGAAACTACTATATAAGTCTCATAGGCCTTTCCTCCTATTGCCAATTAGTTATAGGATGGTAGCCAAACTATGGGCCGAATTTAACTGACATATAAGTAATAATGAAGAAACACGAAAATCTTACAGTGTTGCAAAGAAGAAGAGTATTCTTCTAGGATCGATGGTCCAAGTTTGAGATGAGCGGCGGAAGCCGAATCGGCTCTTTGTTTCAGCACCTACAGCTGTGGTGGCTATGCCGCCGTTGGTGATGGTGATCTGGTGATTGACTTGGGCTGGGCCCGAGTGGTCGTGGGCCCCCGCCTCCACCACCACCCCTTGCTTTTCAAGCGTGAAAGTAGCTGCAATTTTTTTATACCAAGCAAGAAGTATAGGCGTGTTATAATGTGTATGGTGAAAAGTAGAAATTTAAAATTGGTTCAATGATGTAATGCTTCTTTTTGGATTAATCTCAATTAAGTTAAGATGTAAAATGTCTTCGAAGTAGATTCGACTATGTACTAGCTCATTGCTCATGGACAAAAACATATAGAGATAGTGACAGCAACGTTACAGCTATTCACAAGATTGTTTAAGGCGTAATTGATTTAGTTAGTTTAATTAAGTATTATTAAAATGTGATTACTAATTATGTTGTTATGCTTGAAGCAACCATGTGACTACACCGGGAGTTGACTATAAGACAAGAAATAACCTCACCGATTGTGACCACTTTTTTTGGCAAATTTTCTTGAAATTACAGTTTAAATTTGGAATCAATGAAAAAATATAAATTCAGTGATCCCATATATTATCAATTATTGTGTCCAGCTAATCACAATTGCATAAATATTCTTTATCATTTTCTGCAATTATGATTGATTGAATACACTATGTGCAATATATTCGGACTACTGAATTTTTACTCGGAGAAAAGGGGAAGAAAGAAGTACCTCTTGGTGAAGTTGCAAGCAAACTAACATCGGTGAGTTTCCTTTCTGCGATTCTCATCGTTCCTTTCCTTGAAAGATTTCTCTGCACCATAAATCATGGCATAATCAGCAAAATCAATTTCATTATTAAAATTCAAAAAGAATTTAGGAAAAAGGGTGAAAAGGAATTACTTTCGGGTGAGAAAACACCAAACATTGAAAATTGAAATTAATTAGAATTATGGTTGCTGACAAGATTTCCGATTCCTCGAAATTTGCGAAAAAGTAAAAAAGATTGAAACTTTATTTACAGAAAGAACTCACAGTGAGTCTTGAATTTGCAGAATTGGAATCTTTTTCTATAAGATGCGAAAACCTCTCCATATCGATCACGAAGCTGTCTGATTTAGTGGCGGAGTGGTGCAGCCCATCAACGCCGGAGATTCTCTGATTCTCACCGGATTCTCCGGCGGCGGCGATGCAGTTTGTAGGAAGATGATCAGAGCCCATTTCTTCCTAAAATTGAATGAAACAGTAAATGTTGAGAGACAAAAACAGAGGAAAACAGAGAACAGAGGGAAAACAGAGCAAGTGTAAGAAGGTGAAACCTTTGCAGCTTTTGTTGATTGGTGTTGAAGAATGTAACAGTATATAATAATGCAGAGATGATTGAGGAAGAATGGGGAGAGGAGGTTGGGATTTCAGAGTGAAATCATGAGTTAAGACGTGGGCAGTTTAGTGACGATATATATACACACAGTGGTTGTTATCTCTCATTATTGTGGAGCTCTATGATTAAGTTTGGGACTTATCTTTAAAAATGGGTTTTCAAAAAAGTAATCTTGTGAATTGGGGTCTAAAAATGCAATCATAATCATTTCGAGTTGATACGGAATTTTTGGATAGTGACATTTTTTTTGGAAATATGTGTTGTATTAGTATATGTGGAAGCATAATGGAGGAATTAATTGGATTATTGTGACTAATTGGAATGATATTATTGTTTTTTGGTTAAAGAATATATTAATACGATATATGGGCCTATTTTTATGCGAAATTGGAAAATATACTTTGATTTTATTAGGCTAATTAGCGTTACAAACTCACAATATATCCATGCAAGTTCCACATCATTTAGTTTGTATTACTACTATTATCATATTTCTCAAGAAACCTAATCTTGACTTACATTTCAACCGATTAGATCTTGAAGGATGACTGTTGACCTAATATTTTGATTCGAATCATAGTTTAGATAAGGCTATCCAGAAAATTGTAGTTAATAATTAACATTTTTAGCAAAGTGAATCAATGATGCAAAGATCATACATTTAATCCTTGGATCATAATGTGATTATGATTCAAATGACTATTAGTACATGTGTTCTTCTTCTTCTTCCACGGCCTCATTATTATTGATAAGCACTATAATGGTGAGTGGTGTAGTAGTTAATTTGGAGAGTAAGGTAAAAAGGGAAAATGAACATTTTTTTTCTTTAATAAAAGAATAAAATATTGGGAAAAATTATATGGTAATTAATATAAGCCGCCCCACAATAAGGGGTAGCAATAAAAATAACTCATCTTTCTCCACCGAATCACCAAATTTCAACACATCAGCGTGAGTGAAGGAGAAACCCAAGAAAGTTACATGAATCCAAGTTATTTCGTTATCTCAATTTCAACGTATTAAAAAATTCATATAATAATAGTAATTATATTTGGAGTGAATTTGGTAGGAATTTCAATCGAAATAGCCTTTGCCATCAGTGGTGGTCTCGTCAACGCACGCCCACGGGTGGGCACTGCAGCATTTGCTGCATTTTTATAACAAAACACAATAAACGTTTTTTGTTTTAATTGTTTTTATTCAAGTATTGGAATGAAATTAATATTTATAAAGCATCTATTTAATTTAGGTTATATAATCCTAATTATATCAATTACGAATAAAACTTTGTAAGCATATATTAAGAGTACTATATAAGCTCTATTTATAATTAGGAGTAAAAATTATGGATTCCAATTTAAACTGTCAATAATCATAGTTACGGCAAATAAAAAACTCTATATAGTGAATTAAAGCTTTTTACTAGTACTACAATTCACAAATAAAAAACACTCTCGAAGCTACAAATTACTTGGTCCAAAACCAAAACTATAAATGAACAAAAACATATCTAAATCATGGGTTTTGGATTTACTATTTACGTGAGATTTTAGATCATGGATAAGTAGCTTGTTGCGGTACCGTATTATTACCATCGCGATCGGCGATGTCATATAGACCAGTTGGACGCTTCAAATGCCACATTTTATATTTATAAGATGAAAATGGCCTACTTGAGGTATTTACTCCGTAATTAATTGTAGTTCATTAAAGATTGTGATAAGATAAAAAAATATATACTAGATCTAAGTAAACCTAATTAAGCGTGTCTATATTGCCACCGAGTCCAAAAATCTGAAAAAAAATAAAATAAAAAATACATACATATATAGTAGAGTATATATTATAGGTGTAGACAGCCTTTTCCGTGCTGCTGTATAGTGGACCCTGGACCACTCTTCTAATCTAGCCAACTACTAATTGCTTTGCTTTCTATAATTTCATAGTTTTAAATATTTTTTCACTTGTTTTCCTCAGATGGCTTTTGAATTTATGAAAATAGAACTACATTAAATGCTTGCAATAGTGATGGTTGAAAGGTTGACATTTTGATGTAATTGATCGTATAAAAAAAAATCAGAACCCATGCTAGTTGGCGTAGTCAACCCATAAAAATAATTCTAGTTGGTTAAAACTTTAATAATATTTCCATTTATTTGTCATTAATAAATTGGTTTGACATTTGTAGTAGTATTTGTTTATTGATATAAAAAGGATGAGTCATATGAGAATATAGTCATATTACTCTTTACACAACGGAGTGTCAGATTAATATTCTTATGAAAATTTTGTAAAATTTAAAATAGAACATTTATTGTTCGATTAATAGATTGGGGGTTCGAGTTATTATCGGCCTTGATAAGGAACCATTATTGATAATAAAGAATCTTTAAAAAAGAAAGGAAAAGAAAGTGAGTATATTAATGTTGATAAAAATATTTTGCCGTTTAATTATTTTTGAATTATTGAGAATTCAGTCACATGTTTCTTGTAGTAAATTAGGGATCTAAACTGACGTTTCCCCGTGTATATGATACTTTTTCGAGATCTCTTTCGTCAAAAAGAAAATAATAAACCTTTTCTTTTCGTCCCAATCTCATTGTTGTTTAATAGAGTATATACTACATGTCATTAATGAAATATTTTGAATTAATACAAAAACTGAAATATTGACAGAGGAGTGTTTGGAAAATTAAATTAAAACTATTAAATCATGCATGTATATTTGTATATGTAACATTACTATATCTTAATCTGAAAGAAGTAATCGAGTGTTTGTATAAAATAAATAAGAATGAACTTTTAGAGTGACAGTAATGATAAACTTCGAGGATTAAAAGAAGTTTGTCTCTCTTAAAGAAACAATTAGACATTTTTTCCTCTCTCAAAACAATGGCTTATACGCTGCTCACATCATACATATTATGTGAATATACATATTATATTGTTTTACTCATTATACCGTCTTATTTAATAAAAATATAAAAAAATATTATATTCACATAGCAATAAATTAATTACTATTTATTACTCTTTCTTTCGAAATTCCACAAAGGCTTGTTTGTTTGGTAGGATTTTATTTTGGAAAAATAATTGACTACTACTAATTTTAAAATTTCTGTATTTGTTTGTTTTTTTTTTTAAATAAAAATTATTATTTTCTAGTATTTTAGTTATTTTTTATTTCAAAATTCTCATGTATTTTGGTGTATGATATTTATTTTCATTATTTTATTGAAAGATAAACTGTATGATATTTTACTAGTGTTACTATTATTATTTCTATTGATAATTACTAAGCACGTTTTAATGTAGATTTTAAAATTGTTAGTCCTAAAAAAGTAGGTGAGTAATGTTGTAATACTCAACTTCCTTTAAAAGTTATTGATTCTCTTAGAGATACTTAGAGATAGATAGGAATAATTATCATTGGATAAAAAGAACAGAAGGATTTTGTTGTGAAACATTAGTAGGACATAAAATTTGTCAGACACAGAAACTGAGAGGATTGGGAATAAAATATAGGGAATAATCTGATACACAGTTGAGAAAAACGAAGTGCAACATATCAAAATGTGATTAAATAAATCAAAACCGATTGCCAAAATGCCAACGTTTATAGAAGAATGAATTAGGATTTGTGAAATTGTGACTGGGAAATCTTCTACAATCGCATGAAATTGGGGCTACGAATCGTATAACTTCAATTTGAAGGCTACAAATTGATATTATTAATATTAATAAGTAGGAGGCTATGGTATAATATAATATCACCTTCTTATAACTATCATTGATACGCGACTTAAAGGACTAGAAACAAAATTTCAAATAATATCGATTCTAAGACATTAACGTATTAGAACTATTTTTTTGACGAAGGCACTAATATAGTACAAAAATAATCAATATAAAAAATAGGATTTCTGTGGACGAAGGCACTAACTAATATAGTACAAAAATAATCGGATAGAGAAGAAGAGTAATTTAGTAAACAAAAATAAACGGATAGAGAAGGAGAGAAAAAAAAAAAAAAAACAAAAAAAGCGACGCTGAAGAAAATACAAAAAATGAGAAATTAAACGAAACAAAAAAGTGACGGATATACGTAAAAATTGCAAAAAGTCGATTTGTTACCAAAAAAAAAAAAAAGTAAACATATGAATATAGTGATTTCTATGTTGCAAAGATATAATAAAAAATTCGTGATTCGATCATAATTTATCCTAATCAAATTCAAAATTCATCATCAAATCATGGCTATATTGTGAGTTCCTCCTTTGTGTATTATAATTTATAAATCACATTTTGGCTATGATTGGGTCGTGAAACACTAGTTTTTATCTTCACTGCTTTAAAGAGAGCGTTATATTGCTAACTCAATACCTAAATATTCAAATTAAGGGCCTAGATCATCAACCACGAAATGTCAGATCAACAAAAAACGTCAATAAAGCCATATGATTAATTCCATAAAATATCAATAGGGGTATTAATGTCAATTAACTACATGTTTAGTTATAACTAACTTTTAAAAGAAATCCCAAAACGTTAAATTCATATAACATATATCAAATTAAAGATAATTTTATAAGGATTCCAATGATATCATACATGCATATGTTCTGACGTCAAAATTTGAAAAAAAATTCGAAATTTTTTCAATTTTTTCGTAAAGCAGAAATGTCAACATACTATATAAAATATGTCAATATAATACATGTAGAATGTCAATATAAGCAATATGTTAACATTCTTAAAGCATTGTGTTGACATTCTCAAAGCATTGTGTTGATATTTCCGAAACACTATATTGACATTTTCATCTAAAACCCTAATTTGGCGTTTTTATTTTATCTTTTTAGATTTTATTAATAAAAACGAAAATTACACGTGGCAAATTGTAGACCACACGTTTTCTAAAATCATATGGCCTTAAATTAGTTGTAGTTAGCAATTAAGTGATGAGTTAGCAATTGATCACTCCCCCTGCTTTAAAATTGTACTCCTTCCGTCCGTCATTAGGAGTTTCGGTCACTTTTGCACACTCGTTTTATAAAAATGATAATAATAGTTAATGTGGAGAAATGGTAAAGTAAGAGAGTGAAATAACTTAGTTAAGACTTTGTCAATATTATTCTTTCTCTTACTTTACCATTTCTTCACTTTAACTATTTATTATCATTTTCACAAAACGAGTGCACAAAAGTGACTGAGACTCCTAATGGCGGACGGGGGGAGTAATGGATATTTTATCAATAAAATTATAATGTT
Source organism: Salvia hispanica (assembly GCF_029641045.1). Taxonomy (NCBI): domain Eukaryota; kingdom Viridiplantae; phylum Streptophyta; class Magnoliopsida; order Lamiales; family Lamiaceae; genus Salvia; species Salvia hispanica. The sequence goes on from NC_142693.1 coordinate 17,896,609, forward strand.
TAAACTTAATACATGCCATTTCATTTAACTAAGGCCTAAGGGAAAATTGAATATAGAAGCTATGTATACTTGTCGTATAGAGGCGAACCTAGTATCGTAATCCAATCTTACCTCGTCCTTCACAAAAGGAATAAGATTCCTTTCTTTGATACTTTCCACCTCTTAACCAACATTTAAACAACATGCAATTGCTTAACCGGCCGGAGAAAGAAGCAATGTGGTCGGAGCACCACATCCCGATCGAGCCAGCCAACCCGCAGCCGGTGAAGCGCCACCACTCGGCCCACTACTACGCCCACCGCGTCAAAGAGAGCCTCACGAGACGCGCCACCAAGGTGTTCTGCGCCGTGTTTCTAACCCTCTTCCTTGTCGTCTGCGTCGCCGCTTTCATCCTCTGGCTCACCCTGCGCCCCCACCGCCCCAGATTTCACGTCGAAGAGTTCTCCATCCCGGCATTGGCCCACGAAGCCGATTTTGAGAACGCTGCCGTCATTTACAAAGCGACAGCGCGTAATGCTAACCAGATCATCGGCGTTTACTATGACTCCGCACAACTGGCGGTTTACTATCAGGAGCAGATCATCGGCGATTCTCCCATCCTTTTTCCGTTCTATCAGAAGCCGAAGAATACGACGATGATTGAGGGGCAGCTGAGTGGCGACACCCTAAGGGTGAGCGCGCCGCGGTGGCAAGAGTTCGTGGCAGACCTAGGGAAGGGCGAGGTGGTTTTCCGGTTCGACATATCAGCGACGATCCGGTTCAGAATATGGAGGTGGCATAGCAAGCACCATAAGATGCATGCTCGTTGCCCCGTCGGAGTGGGCCCCGATGGCTTCATCTTGCCCCATTACCGGGACAAGAGGTGTCCCTTGTACTTCTCCTAGGACAGCTGACCCAAGAATTTAATGTTGCTTCATTGCATTTTCTTTTTTCTAAACCATGTACCAACTCATTTCAACATCTATGAATTAATGCTTATAACTACTATCCTATCATATCATAAACACTAGTTAATTGTGAAGAGATGAAAGGCCTTGATCTTTCAAACTTCCATCTATATATATTATGCACTCCACTGATAATTCATTTCTAGTGTGGAGATAGATGGCTTGGCGCAGACTTGATCAAGATCGACTAGTGATCTACTACTGGTTCTTTTGTGAGGTGAGTGTGGTGAGTTTGGTTGGAGTGGCTCTATGGCTCAGCCTCACTCCAAGAAATCCCCGGTTAACGATTTCACATACAACAACCGCCACCTCTATAGTCGTCTGCCTCAAGATATTCAATCCCAACAGTCACATAGAGATAGATTACAGCGGAATAAGCTTCAAGCTGTACGCCAGCAGCAGTGTCGTTGCGGCCAACTCTACATCTGGTTTTCGTCAAGGCTACAAGAACACTACACTGTTCCACATGCCCATACAGTCCAAACAAAAGTTGTGGAATGCTAGTTCAGATGTGGGATTCAAGCTCAGGGTCGAAACTGCTTTTAGGTTTCGGATTATCAAGTGGCGGACCAGGGTCCACCAGATTGCGTGTGAACAACAATTCAGTAAAGCCAGCATCAAGGGGACTGCAAAATGCACAGATAGTTAAAACCAGAAACTGAACTATCTGCTACGGAGAACTGTATCATAGAGTTGAAAAATCAAAAACATTATTTTTCTTTTTCTGTCATTGTTTGTTTTGAAGGAATTGCTGCAAAAGGAATTTACTGAATTTTTTTTTGTAAAGAACAAAATATAGTCACAGAACATGAAAAAAGTCATCCTCACTAATGAGTGACGAAAGAACAACCGAGTCCTCTTATAAGCTGCAACCAACAGTCCGGGCTTATGAATCCACCTTATCGATGATCTTCATAACCTCCTCCAACAGGACCGAGTCAAATATATTATACTTTGAATACATATGTCTGAATCAAGTTACTTCTTTTTATTTTTCCAAAATTCTTTTGAGGTTTGGCGAGCAGTGACAACTTGCTTTCTCCACTCATGAATAGGCATCTGCCAGTTATAAGAAAATTTCTAATATAAAAATGGTGTCGAGCAAACTCATTTTGATGTTCTAACAATGAGATAGACGAAATTCTTACGGCAGGGAAGCCCCCATAGTCCCCTGCTTCAGAGATGTTCTTGGTTACACAGCTATTAGCAGCTAGCCGGACCTACATTTCCAGATCATCAACAACACAGGCATTCAGAATCATGTCTTAAATTGGACTCGTATTCAATATCTTTAGATCTTACATATTACATTTATATTAAATTGAAGGAAACAGCTATAAAGCAGAGGTACCTCAGATATAACATATGGAATATTTAAGAAAATTAAAAATTCACATTTATTTTCCAACCTCTTTGGGGCATCGTACAGTGATGAAACACTAACATGTTTGAAACAGTAAGTTATCCAGAATTATACCTTTGATGCTACGCAAACATGATCCTTGATAGAAACTCTTCCACCTAATATCACATAATCTCCAATCCTGATTGGAAACAGAGTAAAAGCACATTCAAGATTCTGAAAACATTTGAAGGTTAAACTAAAACCTGAACCTCAAAGTTTGAAACAGACTGCAGCTGCACTCAGAAATAAGTTCTAGGCTCCAACCAAGAGAAAAGAGAAAGAATAATAACATACGTCACTGAACCTGCAACTCCAACTTGTCCGCATAGCATACAATTTTTCCCTATTTCCACGTTGTGACCTATCTGCAAGTGATGACATAAATTAACTTTGATCTGAAGTAACCACAATACTGCAGGAAAATGAGTCACACCTGTACCAAATTATCGATTTTTGTGTGATCCCCAACTGCAGTGTCTCGCCAACTACAGGGATAAATTTTCATCCAAGATCATACATAAATATAAATTCGTAAGAGATTCCCACAGCCTAAAAGCTATTATGGTAGGAGAAATGAAATAGTTGGGACTGTTGAAGTCATGAGAAATTTAACCTGCCCCTGTCGATGCATGTACTAGCACCAATTTCCACATAGTTGCCTATTCTTGCTTTCAAGCACTGGAGATTGATAAGAAAGGTTCTTCATAAAATTTGTAAGGAAATAATGAAATATGGGAGAATGTAGTAGTAAACAATTTCCCCTGCATTAACTGGTGCCCCCAAATCCCAGAAAATAAGGGATTCATAAATCAAATAACAACAGTGAAACATAATCGAAGTTCAAGAAATCTGAAACCCGAGTCATCAATAGTTGCTAAGAATTTAAGTCTAATATCATAGCGAGACGTATAATTCACAACTTACTTGAGGCTTCTTCACCATAAGCCCTTGTTCATCAACGAAAAATCCAAAACCTACAAAAAGCCATATCTCAATGCCACTTAAATTAAATGTGAGCAACTCTGCTCATATGCTAGGAAAATGTAATTTCAGACAAGTCGAGATATGGATAGATAGTTAATAGCCGCCCAAAAGGTTTGAGACCAAGCAGGCCTCACCATCTTGACCAATGCAGACCCCATGATGAATAACACAGAAATCACCAACTGTGCAATTACTCAGTACAACGTTATAACTGAAGAAAAATAGTGGACGAGTCAAAAACAAAAAATAGGCAGAAAAATATACTCATACTTTCTTGATACAAGGAAAAAAGCACAAAGTATTCACATAAAATCCTGAGTGTGGCAAAAAAATCTGTATTGTGACAAAATCCTTTCTTAAACAGCAAACACGGAACAGCATGTTAACAAATTCAGATGGCAATGAATTACTGAAACCAAAACAACATTTTTAACAAATCCAGATGTTTGCAAGAAACCATGATGCATGTTGAATAATAAACCCAAAAAGCAGCTATTATCAGCCTATATGTCCATATGTCAGGGATATCCAATACAATTAAAAAAACGTTCTTTATCGGTTCACAGATTCTCGTTTTAAACCTTAGTAGTTCTAGCGATGATGTAGTAGTAGAAGCATACCTCTTTGTCTTAAGTTTTCTCAAAAAGGAACAATCACTACCACATTTTCAGTTCTAGTATGTTGGTGTTTGTAAAAAGTTGGCCCAAGTTTGAATCTAAAGAAAATTGGGAATACAAGAAAAAGTCGGTGCATATATGGTGTATTAGCTGCATAGTGTAGAGTGAATTTTCAAGCCGAGCAAATTAAGCTTATCTTAAATCAATGAAACTCTAGAACAAGAAAACTGGAGTACCCTGTTCTTGTAGATTGACCAATTGTTACAGCAGGTCCAACAACGCTTCCTGTCCCAACGTGGACATTTGCACCCACAACAGATTCAGAGTGCACCACTGCTCCGACCTCTATTCGAGCACTTGGATCAATACAAGCAGATTTGTGAAACAATCCTCCGCCATTGCACCATTTCTGAAAATCTTGATATTCCATCTTGGCATCCTCACCTAATTTTGCATTGAAAGTGGTAATTGACAAGCAGAATATCTAAGCTTGTACACAGAAAATCACTGCGTCGAAACAAAAAAATTGACACTGTATTGCGGCATTTTCACAAACAGGTAGTAGTACCTAGAATCGATTACTGAATATGGGATAAATACACAGTTAGCTGGGTTTGATGTGTAACGAAATAATAACTGATTTACCTGTATTTTGAGTTGTGCAATTGGTTGAAACGAGCCTTGAGAATACGATAGCTGCGTCACTGGATTTAGGAATCAATGCGGAGATTTTAGGTTCTGAGAGAGCGATTAATTTGGCAAAACGCATTGCCATTGGCAAACCCTAATTTTGAGACGGATATGCAATTTCAACAGGAATTCCACCAAGCTTTCGTCTCCACTGTAAATATAAAATTTCAATTATCCTCAGCTACTACCATGTGTGAGATTCTTTCTCCTCGAGAACAAAAGTTTATTTTGGAGGGATCATCTATGTGAATAGAATTTTATTTATTTTAATTTTATTTTTTGCATTTTTTTAATTTATTTTTATCTTTTGTATTTTAGTAGTAGTTTCTATTATTTTTACTATAAATAATACTCCCTCTGTCCCATTAAAGATGACCCACTTTCCTTTTTGGTTTGTCCTAACCAAGATGACTTATTATTAAAAATAAAAACCTCTTTATCTCTACTTTATTCATCTCCCTTACTTTACTCTCTCCACTTAACACATAAAATAAAGTTGCATAAAATCTCGTGCCGCCCAAGAAAGGGGTCATCTTCCTTGGGACGGAGGGAATAATAAGATTTTTATTAATAACTAACCTATTTAATTTAATTAAAAATAATATTATATATAAATGAGATTCATGATCCATTCATATTTTTCTATTCATTTTATTAATATTTGTAAAAGTTTGTGCTGCCAAAAAATGAGCTCTCGACAAATATAGAGAAACATTTTTCTTTAATTTTATTTAATAATATTGGAATTACTTTTTGTTATTTAATTTTTTTTAATGAAAATAGCCTCTGAAAGTCCTATAAAAGTAATTTCAGTCTAGATTTACGAATAATCTTTGCTATTTAACCATCAGCATATTGTAGGGGGTCGCAACGCATAAAATTAATGAGGTTGAAATATATTTTGATTTTGATTTTGAATTTAAAGTTAATAACAAATTCTTAGTTCATTATTAGTGCACTTACCCCCGTCAACTGGAGTACGACTAATAAGTCAGTCATGTCATTATTAACAAAAGAATAATAGTCCCAAGTATGATTATTAAAATAAATAAATAAAAACTCCCATCCATTCTCTTCCATATCACAACAATATGGTGATAGACTATTACTACTATGTGTTGCTATGATCTACTGGTTCGAGGCAGCCTCGGCCCAAATCCGCTGCCAAAACAACCGAAACTCCACAAGAATCACCACCACCACATACGCCTTAAACCTCAACAACACTCTCACCGATCTATCCCGAAACGTGGTCGACACCGGCTTCTATAACGCCTCCTCCGGCAACGGCACAGACACAGCCAACGCCGCCGTCCTCTGCCGAGGCGATGAGAAAGATGTGTTCTATCCAAAATAAACAAAGAATTATAATGATATGATTATTTATATAAAAATACGTGTAAATAAGTAAACTGAACTATTTTAGGTCCAGTCGATGCAGTTTTGACATGATACGAAAACACCATTCAAATACGTACGAAACTAATATAAACATTTTTGGAGCAGAATCAGCGCGGATGTAAGTCGGTAATGGAGGCATCATTTCACGAGGAATGGAGAGCCTGCTGATATGGCCGAGAAGAAGTATTATGGTGAGAATTTGTAGAGTTGTGAACCAGTGATGCAGTGTAAAATGCTGGCTGCGAAGGCAAGTTTAAGGTTATGGAGGAACTGGTTAGCATAAGCACCACAGAAGCCATGGTTGGCCGATCCGCCGCATCTTCCTGAACACACAGCAAACCAATATGGATGCATCTCAACATCTCATTTGTCGACCCCGAACCACTCCTCAAAAATGGATCCACCACTTCTCCGCCTCTTCCTTCTTGCCAACTTTCCCAAGCCTGCAACATTCATTAATCTCACTTTTCAGTCGCTAACTATAGTTAATCGGTCAATAAAATGTTATATGTTTAACACTTACGAAGCTCAGGAGGTCTCCTACGCTGTCATCCCTGCTTCGAAAGCCATTGATTTTTCGGCCGCTGATGATTTCAAGGACTAATACTCCAAAGCTGTAGACGTCGGACTTGATTGAGAACTGGCCTTGTAATATGTACTCTGGCGGCATATAACCGCTGCAGTTTACAGTATTTAGTATTCTTGTAACTCAATAAAACTGATTAAATTGTGTAACTTACTATGTTCCCACGACTCGGCTTGTATTTCCTTGCGTTTCATCTTGTCCGAACAATCTCGCCATACCAAAGTCTGCAATCTTGGGTCTCATCTCACTGTCTAGAAGTATATTACTGGCTTTTAAATCATGGTGAATGATTTTGAGACGAGAATCTTCGTGCAAGTATAGGATTCCCCTCGCAATACCTCCTATAATCTTGTAAAGTACATCCCAATCCAAATATGAATGCCTTACCGAGTCTGTGTTTCCAAATGAAAAATGAGTTAGCTTATGTTCACATATGATTAGGTAAGTAAATAAGTTGAATGTTACCAAATATGAAGTTATCCAAGCTTGCATTATGAACAAATTCATATACTAGCAGTTTCTCCATTCCTTCCAAGGCAAAACCTAATAACTTAACTAGATTTCTGTGTTGAAGCTTAGCCAATAAGAGAACCTCATTCTTAAATTCGATATCACCCTGCCCGGAATCCTTCGACAATCTTTTCACGGCAATTTCTTGAGCATTAGGAAGTTTCCCCTGGAATGATGCACAACAAAATATGTCTTTAGTTTTTTAATCTGTTAGACAATCACTCTTGCTGTGATCTATTTATATGGAGAATATCTACCTTGTAAACAGCCCCAAATCCACCTTGGCCCAACTTATTATGATCAGAGAAATCATTTGTTGCGGCTTTGATTGTGCTGAAAGGATACTGCAGAGACTCGACTGCGCTAATCTCGTCGACATCTTCAAGAAGTTATGAAAAAACATTTGAGTCCAATACTTTAAATTAAAGCATGTAGTGTGCAACAAAGATTAACTTACTTTGGTTTCTGTTTCTTTCTCCTTCTTAGAAAGATGATAGCAGATACAGCCACTATCAAACACACAACAACTACAACCACAATTATGGCAATAGTTTGAGCTGTGCTACCATTTTTCTTTCATGCCAAAAAAAAAAAAACAGAATTCAGACAAAACAGGGGAAGAGCTCATTTGATCTACAAGCCCAAACGCAAGAATTCAGATCTATAAACCCAAATTCAAACCACAAAACTAGCCTAGTCAGCACTAATAATATTAGAGATCAAAGATGACAGCTTATCTCAAAAGACTAATCTATTAAGAGAGAAACACTAGAGTCTATAACAATGGACTACGAGTTTATAACATAAGATAGAGTGATAGACAGTTAAGATTACCTGACGGCGCAGGAACAAACTCTAGTTCCTGAAGCCTAGTCTCATTGAAAAACGGCATGGTCTCGAAACGAAGTTCACAACTGGGCGTAACGACTCTACCCCCTCTTCTCCCTTCACAGCATTGCGGGATTTCTGAAGTGACACCAATCAAACAGCTAGTACACTCCTCCGATGACAAATCCGGGGTGCACTGAACTAACCCGAAAATCATTTGAAAATCGGGTCCAGTTACATTCCCAGCTGCCACCTTCCTTGAAGACGGGCTTCCAGTGGCTCGTCCATGAAGATCATCAATTAGCTTTCTCAGATCCTCCCTAAACTGCACTGGACTCGTCACGTTGGCTACATTATAGAAGCTGTATCTTGGACTAGTCGCCAGAGCCCCGTAGATTGTTTCATTCGAGTATTGTACCATGCAGAATTCAACGAAGCGCATTCCCTCCTTCTGAACCGGGCACGAACTCACGAGATCGGCCCCTACGTTCTGTACGCATTCGCGGCACACGTTGAGTTGGACGTCGCCTCTGCACCACGCGACGACGTTGACTCTGTCGGCCCCCTGCCCAGTTGAGGCGTTGTAGAAGCCATCATTGCCGATGTCTGTTGAGAGAGAAGAGAGAGTGGTGTTGAGGTTAACGCCGTATGCGCTGTTGCTGCTGTAATTGCCGTTGCTGCCGCTAATGGTTTGGCCCAAGGCTAAGAGATCTGTCTGCATCAACAACACCATCAACCACACTAACAATCTTCCATAACTCATACGTTGAATACACTTGTTCTGCAAATTATAGAACATATATAAGTTGAGAATATTTTAATGCAATTCAACTTATTGATCAAGGTTTCTTCTGTTCTTACACTCGTTAAATCCTGAGTTTGATACTTACTTTTCTTCATATCAGTATTATTCAAATAGACACCTTGATTATTTTGACTACTATTTCGACCTTGACAAACAACTGAATTTGTCGCAGCGAGGAAAAGTTACGCAGATGAAATGTTCATTCTTGTGGTGCTAAGTGCTAAGTAAATACTCCCACCGTCCGTGATTAAATGTCTCATATTTGATCGTCACGAGTTTTAAGAAATTGTTTGACATTATGTAGTAAAGTGTGTAGAAAAGTTAGTGAAATGCGAGGTCTTACTTTTTTATATTGATTTTATAATAAAATGAGAGTGAAATGAGTTAGTGGAATGTAAATTTAGTGGAATGTAAAAGTGAAATTAGACATTTATTGACGGACGGACAAAAAAGGAAAAATGTGACATTTAATGGCTTACGGAAGGAGTAAAATTAAAGAATTGTAAATAAATGTCATCATCCTTTGTACTTATTATAAAGAGTCATGAGACGAACGGTAGGCCAGGTCCACACTCCAAATCATTCAAGTCAATTAAATCAAATGGTACATAACAGTTACACGATATTAAATTAAATCCAATTAGAGCACTACAGGGATGCAATGTTGACATGATACGAAAACACAAAATACGAAATGAATATATACTTTTTTGGAGCGGAATCAGCGCGGATGTAAGTCGGTAATGGAGGCATCATTTTGTGAGGAACGGCGTGACTGCTGAGAAGGTCGAGAAGAACTCTTCTGGTTAGAAGTTGTGGAGTCGGAGTTGTGAATTAGAGACGCATCCGAACCATAACCACTTCCACTGGAAGCGTAAAATGCTGGCTCTGAAGGTAAGTTTAAGGTTATGGAGAAGCTACTCAGCATAAGTACCACAGAGGCCATGGTTGGCCGATCCGCAGGATCTTCCTGAACACACAGCAAACCAATATGGATGCATCTCAGCATCTCGTTCATCGAACCCGAACCACTCCTCAAAAATGGATCCACCACATCTCCACCTCTTCCTTCTTGCCAACTTTCCCAGGCCTGCAACATTCATTAATCTCACTTTTCAATCACTAACTGTAGTTAAGGGGTCAGAGTATGATTAGTACTTACATAGCTTAGGAGGTCCCCCACGCTGTCACCCCTGCTTCGAAAGCCATTATTTTTTCGGCCACTGATGATTTCAAGGACTAATACTCCAAAGCTGTAGACGTCGGACTTGATTGAGAACTGGCCGTGTATTAGGTACTCTGGTGGCATATATCCGCTGCAGTTTATAGTTTTTAGTCTCTTTGTAACTCAATAAAACTCTTTAAGTTGTGTAACTTACTATGTTCCCACAACTCGACTTGTATTTCCTTGCGTTTGATCTTGTCCGAACAATCTTGCCATACCAAAGTCGGCAATCTTGGGGCTCATCTCTCTGTCTAGAAGTATATTACTGGCTTTTAAATCACGGTGAATTATCCTGAGACGAGAATCTTCGTGCAAGTAGAGTATTCCCCTCGCAATACCTCCTATGATCTTGTAGCGTCTATCCCAATCCAAATCTGAATGCCTTACTGAGTCTACATGTCCAATTGCAAACAAGTTAGCATTAATATGTTCACATATCAGTAACTGATCTGTTGTGTGTAAGTAAATTAAGGATAAATGTTACCGAATATGAAGTTATCCAAGCTTGCATTTTGAACATATTCGTATACTAGCAACTTCTCCATTCCTTCCAAGGAAAAACCTAATAGTCTAACTAGATTCCTGTGTTGAAGCTTAGCTAACAACAGAACCTCATTCTTGAATTCCATATCGCCTTGCCCTGAATCTCTTGACAATCTTTTCACTGCAATTTCTTGACCATTTGGAAGTTTCCCCTACAAACACATTATTTGTGTTTAGATTTTGAATTTGTTACACCCTTACTTTTTCCACACTAGTAGTAGTATTGTATGTTCATATCTACCTTATAAACAGTACCAAATCCACCTTGGCCCAATCTATTATGATCAGAGAAATCATTTGTTGCAGCTTTGATTGTGCTGAAAGTATACTGCAGAGATTCAGCTGTGCTAATATCGTCGACAGCTTCAATAAATTATGAAGAAACATTTGAGTCCACTACGTGGAACAAATATAAAGCCCATGTGTATAAAAAAAGATGAGTAACTTACTTTGAGAAATTTCTGTTGGTTTATGTTTCTTTCTCTTTCTTAGAAAGATGATAGCAGATACAGCCACTATCAAGCACACAACAATTACAACCACAATTATGATAATAGTTGTGTTACCATTTTTCTTTCCTGCAAAAAAAAACCAAAAAACTAACGTATTGATTCAATTGGTCCAAGATGATAATTCAATCTCAATATTAATCAATCATACTCCATACATGAGAATTCAGAGAGCTCATTCGACCAATAAACTTAAACAGTGAATTTTGAATTCGCCCCAAATATAAGAATTCATACCAAAAGACTAGCCTAATAAACACTAATGTCAGAAACCAAATTCATGTCAATTGAAGTACACCGAAAACAGAGTGAAACCTTAAGATAGGCAGTTATGATTACCTGACGGTGGTGACTGTGGAGGCGGCTCGATAAGAGGAGGAGACGAAGGAACAAACTCTAGTTCCTGAAGCCTAGTCTCATTGAAAAACGGAGCGATCTCAAACCGAAGATTGCAACTTGGCCTGAGGACTCTGCCGCCTTGTTTCCCATCACAACATTGCGGTATTTCCGAAATGGCACCAACCAAACAACTTGTACAATCCTGTGATGACAAATCCGGGGTGCACTGAACTAACCCAAAAATCGTCTGAAAATCGGGCCCAGTTACATTCCCAGCTGCCACCTTCCTCGTAGACGAGCCGCCAGCGGCTCGTCCACGAAGATCATCCAGCAACGTCCTCAGATCATCCTTAAACTGCGCTGGACTCGTCACGTTATTTACATTCCACAAGTAGTATCCCGGGCTAGTCGCCAGAGTCGCGTAGACGGTAGCATTCGAGTATCGCAGAGTGCAGAACTCATCCCAGAAGACTGCCTGATTCTGAACCGGGCACGAATCCTCGAGCCTGGAGACGCCGTTTTGCACGCATTCGCGGCACGTGTCGAGTTGAGCGTCGCCTCTGCATAGCGCGACGGCGTTGGCTCGGTCGGGGCCCTGCCCAGTCGAGGCGTTGTAGAAGCCATCGTTGGCGATGTTTGTAGAGAGAGAAGAGAGAGTGGTGTCGAGGTTAGCGCTGTATGCGCTGTTGGTGGTGTAGTTGCCGTTGCTGCCGCAAGTGGCCCTGGAGAAGTCCTGGGCGCGGACATCTCTAGGGATCAACAACACGAAGAGCCCCAATAACAATCTTTGATATGTCATACTTTGAAGTTTGAATGAATGCAGTTGTTCTGCAATTTTTAGAACATAAGTTGAGAATTGTTGGATGCTACCTATTTCTTATCATCCTGACTAAATTATTAGTATTATTCATGGTTGGTCAAACAGGATTCTTTTATAATTTAAAGTCTACATTTGCAGCTCTATTTTAAATTAAAGTAGGTAAGCTTTCGAGAATAGAGATGATAATATAACCATAATAATTACTCAAAAAAAAAAATTGTAGCACATTCTATTTAAATAGTATTCCCTTCGTCCCGCTTAAAATGACATGTTTTCCTTTTTAGTTTGTCCCAACTAAGATGACACATTTCCTTTTTTGCTAACTTTCTCTCTTTAATTAATACACTCAACTACTTTTTCTCACTCCTATTAAAATATCCATCTTTCTTCATCTCTCTACTTTAATACCTACACCCACCTTCTTTCTCTCCAATTAAAAACTTTAACCAATAACTCCTAAAATTCCGTGCCAGTTAAACAATGTGTCATCTTAGCCGGGACGGAGGGAGTACTTGTTAATTTATCGGATGTTCCAGAAGGGACAAGTAAGTTACGAGGCCATTTCCAATCATTCATGTTTATAACCTCTTTTAGTCTGATCTTGTTAAACTAGGTGTTTTTTGCTATTTTTGCTTCCTTAGTTCTTTTGTATTTTCAATTGCTCACCCATTTTACTTATGGTTTGAGCTCTTATTTTGTTAAGTATATTTTTAAAAATAATTCTAACAAATTTATACCAAACTCAAATACTCCTATATTTTTTTAGTACATATCATATCAAAAAGTTTATTCCAACCATTAACAAAGTTTAAATAATTTTTGAATATATGTTTCGCATATTTTTTGCAATAGCTCTGTATTTGGTGTTGTTTAATAGAAAAAAAAAGGTAAAAATGAGTTTGGATATAAATTGCAGTATGATTGACGAATTTTTCTACTATAGTAAAATGAAAATTTGGTGTATAATTGGAGAGATGGTCTAATAAGATAATTGTTGGAATTATACAAGCGTGTTGTGTTATCTCCGGGTATTACGTGATTGTGTGGAAATTCCATATTTCCATTATATTAATCTCCCCACCTATTAGGTTTTCGGCCTAATTCTCATGATGCTGATGTAAATAGAAATATCATTATTGACTTTGAACAATTTAATTTGTTCTTAGGGTGTGAATTTATGGGTATTGAATTTTGATAGAGACAGCACTACGACAAGTTGCCTCGGGATTACAGCTGTGCATTGACCGAATCAACACACGACTTTTTGATTATTTGCCCCACAATCTACATTCCGCGTTATCCGTTGACTTGACTATTATTTGTCCTATCAACTTATTTCACAATCAAGACAATTTAAAAAATAATCAAATCAAGGGCATTTCCCTAAATAATTAAATGAATTCTTTTTTTTTTTCCTGTTTGGTTTGTTTGATTGATATATAAAATGAACATTTCTTAACAGAGAACTGGGAGAAGAAGTGCATGTTAGAGCAATATAAAGGTTTTTGTGATGGATCAAGAGAAAATATATCGGTTAGGAAAAGTCTTATATGAACTCAAACATGCACCCAGAATTGACACTAAATAATTAATGAATACTTTGGGCAACAAGGAATTGTCAAGAGAAAAAGTGAACCTAGTCACTACAAAAAAATTTATGCTTTTAAGAAAGAAGTTTGGAGTAACCTAGTAAAAAGAGTTGTTGAAAATTAATATACTCCTAATGAACAAATGAGCCATCTACTACTATTACTATTATGTAGATATAGATACATGTATTTGTGTAGTTCATTCCTACACCGGTATAGATAGGATGATGCCAACACTTTTTATTTACCCAAACACTCAATATTCAACAAGAATCCTCTACGCAAAGTATCGTCTCATCGCGGATGTAACTCGGTGATCGAAACATCATTGTTGGATGAATGATCTGACTGATCAGCTACAGAAGTTCGGCTCTGCACAGTGTTGATGGACTCACGCTCCCTCGAACTGTAATATGAACGTCGGCTAGTATAACCGCCCGATGCATAAAATGCAGGCTCAGAAGGCACAGCCAGGCTTATGGACGCGCTGCTCAGCATGATCACAACCGATGCCATGGTCGGCCGCTCCCCTGCATTTTCTTGAACACACAACAAACCGATATGCATGCACCTCAGCATCTCACTCATTGAACCCGAACCGGATTTCAAACCCGGATCCACCACATTTGCTGCTGTCCCTTCGCGCCAGTTTCTCCATGTCTGTAATATTGTGGATCATTAAAATGTTCCAATCTGACTTTCTCAATGAATAATAATGAAGTGCTTACGAAACTAAGGAGGTCTTCCACGTTGTCCTCCCCACTGCGGGAATTGTTGCTTTTGCGCCCACTGATGATTTCTAAAACCAAAACTCCGAAGCTGAAGACGTCGGATTTGATTGAGAACAGGCCATGTAATATGTATTCCGGCGACATATATCCACTGCAATATATACATCAAGTTCTTAGAAACAGAGATGACATGATTGATTAGTTATAGAAAATTTTGGTGATACTTACTATGTACCGACAATTCGGCTTGTATTTCCTTGAGTTTCATCTTGCCGGAATAATCTTGCCATACCAAAATCAGCAATTTTGGGATTCATCTCTGTGTCTAGAAGTATATTGCTAGGCTTTAAATCACGATGAATGATTTTGAGTCGAGAATCCTCATGTAAGTAGAGAATACCCCTCGCGATACCTCCTATGATCTTGTAACGTCTCTCCCAATCCAAATGTGTGCGGCATCTTTTATCTACAACTCCAATCACAAGTATTATATATATGATACAAGTTCTACATAACTACTGTAGTGTATTGAGACAACTAAGAAAAAAATGTTACCAAATATGAAGTGATCTAGGCTTGCATTTTGAACCAATTCATATATGAGAAGCTTCTCCATCCCTTGTATGGAAAAACCCAAGAGTCTAACCAAATTCCTATGTTGAAGCTTTGCAAGTAGTAGCACTTCATTTTTGAATTCCACTAAACCTTGTCCTGAATCTCTTGACAGCCTCTTCACTGCAATCTCTTGACCATTTTCCAGCTTCCCCTGATTTCATCATATCATAAAATCATTTAAATTTCTTCGAGTCACCTAAAATTCGCAGTCTTGTTAAAAAATTACCTTGTATACAGAGCCAAATCCACCTGCTCCCAGCTTGTTATCATCAGAGAAATCATTCGTCGCTGCCTTGATCGTGTCGAAAGGATATTGCAGGGATTCGGCCGTGCTAATCTCATCCACATCTTCATCAAATCAAATAATTTGAAAATCCATAATTTCAACATTCTCTTGAGCAAATATGAAGAAGAAGATCATCAAATACTTACTCTGATAAAGAACTTCTTTTGGTTCTTGTGTTTTCCTCTTCCTTAACCAGATAAAAGCAAAAACAACTAGAATCAAGCTCAACACAACTGCAACCACAACAATAAGGATAACATTCCTGGTTGTATTACCATCATCCTTCCCTGAAAAAATCAAGATGGTTTAGTTTTGCTACTTATCTGCAGTAACAAAAACCGAGAGAAGAAAAAGTACCAAACGAGGAAGGAGGTAGCGCGGGTGGTGCAGGAGGGGAAGGAGGAGACGAAGGGTCGAACTCTCGTAGCCTAGTTTCGTTATAAAACGAATATATCTCGAAACGCATTGTGCAGCTGGGGGAGATCACTCTACACCCTCTCTTCCCATCACAAGCAGCAGGTATATTAGCATTTGCATTAATCAAGCAGCTCGTGCACCCCTCTTTCGTCAAATCCGGGGTGCATTGAAGCAACGCGAATATGTCCTGAAAAGCCGGCCCAGTTTCATTTCCAGCCGCAACTTTTCTAAGAGCGCCTCCATCAGCAGCATTGTTACGTAGCCGTTCTAACAGATCTCTCAAAACCTCCTCGAACCGCTCGGGATCCGTCGCGTTGGCCACGTTCCACATGTACCACATGGGGAAAGTCTCCATTTGTCCGTAGAATGAGGCGTTGGAGTAACGGACCATGCAGCGTTCGTCCCAGCGGATGGCTTGCTTTTGGTAGGGGCAGGATCGGAGAAGCTCTTCCCGGGCTTCTCCGATGCAGGTGCGGCATTCGCTGAGCTGGACGTCGCCTCGGCAGAGGACGGCGGCGTTGGCTGTGTCTGTGCCGTTGCCGGAGGAGGCGTTATAGAAGCCGGTGTCGACCACGTTTCGGGATAGATCGGAGAGAGTGTTGTTGAGGTTGACGGCGTAGGCGCTGTTTCTTGTGTAGTTTCCGTTGTTTTGGCAGCTGACTTGGGCGGAGGCTAACTGCGCTGCCTCGATCGACAAGAATATGGCAACAAATAAAAATCTTTGATGATTCATGGCAAAAAATGATATGGAGTTTGGGAGAATGATGGATGCAGGGGCTCTTGATAAATTGGAACTCTCGTTCACAGTCCAAACTAGATAGGACTGATTAATTTATTACTCCCTCGGGTACATATTAAATACTCTCATTTTGCCTTTTTTTTCTCCCAATTCTCATTAGTTATCTCATTTTAGTTTTACTCCCTCCGTCCTTTAAATTTTATCTGACTTTGACCGGACACAAGTTTTAAGAAATGTAATCAAAAGTTAGTTGAAAAAGTTAGTGGAATGTGAGTCCTACTTATTTTATACTCCCTCTGTTTCACTATAGTTGAGTCATTTTTCAATTTCGAGAAATTTCTTCATAGTTGAATCATTTCCATATATAACAACTTTTTTCTCTTTCTTACTTTACTCTCTCTTACTTTATTCTCTTTACTTTATTCACTTTATACTTTATTCTCTCTACCTTTTCCTCTATCTTACTTTTTTATCTATTTATTTAACACACCCAACATTCCTTTCTTAGGCTCCGTGCCCAATAGTTTCGCTTCAACTATAGTGAAACTGAGAGAGTATTAGTTTTATAATAAAATGTGAGTAGGAATGAGTTAGTGGAATATCTGATTGACTAACAAAAATAGTAAAACAGTGACATTAGACAAATTTTATGGGATGAACGGAAATAGAAAGTTGGGACAAACTTTCAGGGATAGGGAGTACTATTTTGGACAAGTACTGAATTTCATATATCACTTACCCATTCTTCTCAAAATTATTAGTATATAAATTTATGACACATATTCTAAATACTTTTTCCTCTTATATTTTCTTAACAAATTTATAATTAGATTATTTTTATTTTAATTGTGAGGGGTTTTATTTAATTAAGCTTTGCATTTCAGTTAATATATTTAGCTAATTTGTTGGTTGAGTGATTCACAAAATTTTACTACTTTTGTCAATAACGCAGATTTTATTTTAGCTATAGTGGTATTTTGGTTATCTAAACAAATGACTTTTTAAATTTACGGAGTCGTCAATTTTAGAAAGAAACGTGTCCAATGGGATATATATACTAAACGAAAAGTAAAATTTCATATCGTGTACCTCTTGTGTACCATATGTTTCAATTTGACTTAATGATTTGTGAGTGTAGACTTGGTCTACCAGCGCTTTCACGTGGTGATATTTCTAGCGAATGGGATTGAAGCATGTTAGACAAGGTCGTTGGGGAAGTTTCCCATCATTTAACATTTCAAACGTTGCATTATACTCCCTCCGCCCCATTAAAAATGATGCATTCATCTTTTTTGCACGAGATTTTATATATTATTGTTTTGTAATTTAATAGGGAGAGAATAAGTATGAGAGATAAAAAATGACAATCCAAAAAGGAAAACATTTTCATTTTTAATGGGACAGATGAAATATATAATTGTTAGTTAAATCGGGACTTCTATTTGTGGACATACTAAAATAGCAAATTGAGACTCCACACAGAGGATTGTATACAATGATCGTTTAAAAACTTCAACATATTTGAGATTTCATGTAGTCGAATGAATTGTAACTTGTTGCAACATACAAGATGAATTTCGTATCAATGGATGAATTTTACTGGAAATTTACTACATCCTCAAATGTCTATGTATTTATTACACAATTAAATTTTGTTGAAAAATCAGAATTAGGATACACGTGATTAGTAATAGTACTATATTTTTTCAGCTATTGACTCTTTATAACAGTATAAAGATTTTTTCAACCGGTTGGCACCACAAGGGTGAACATTTCATCCCTCGCTGCGACAAATTCAATTGCTGTGTAAAATTTCAAACTTCAACGTACGTAGTAATAATTTAATAAAGGTAATATAAAGAAAGAAATTCTACTTCTATAAAACTCACGATTTAATAAGGGACTGTAAAAACAGAAACCTTGATCAAAAAGTTCTGTATTCAAAGTATGAGTTATGAAAGATTGTTGGTGGGGTTGTTGGTGTTGTTGATGCAGACAGATCTCTTAGCCTTGGGACAAATCTCTTGCGGAAACAATGGCAACTACAGCAGCAACAGCGCATACAGCGCCAACCTCGACACCACTCTCTCTTCTCTCTCTACAAACATCGACGAAGATGGCTTCTACAACGCCTCAACCGGGCAGGGTCCCGACAGAGTCAACGCCGTGGCGCTATGCAGAGGCGACGTGCAGCTCAACGCTTGCCGCCAATGCCTGCAAAAAGCCGGCGCGGATCTCGTAGATTCCTGCCCTGTTCAGATGCAGGCCTTCGGGTGGGATGGTGATTGCACGTTGCGGTACTCAAATGCTACCGTCTACGGGACTCTGGCAACTGCTCCCGCATACTACGTGATTAGTCCACAGAACGTGACGAGTCCAGACCGGTTTAGGGAGGCTTTGAGAGTGTTGCTCGATGATCTTCGTGGACGAGCCACAGGGGGCTCGTCTGCGAGGAAGGTGGCAGCTGGGTATACAACTGGACCCGATTATCAAACGATTTTCAGTATGGTTCAGTGCACCCCGGATTTGACATCGGAGGATTGTAATAGTTGTTTGGATGGTGCCATTTCAGAAATACCGCTATGTTGTGAAGGGAAAAGAGGGGCTAGAGTCCTCAGGCCCAGTTGTTATGTTCGGTTTGAGTCCACTCCGTTTTACAATGAAACTAGGCTTCAGGAACTAGAGTCCGTTCCTCCACCTCCGCTTACGCAGCCAACGCCATCAGGTAATCACACTGTCTTCCTTTTGAGTTAAGTTAGAGCATTCGACGTGGAAGAGTTTGGGGGACTGTGCCGCTCAAGGCGTTCCGGTAGGCGGCGCCATGCATTGCGGGTGGTGGGGAGGGGGTTTTATAATTATTCGGAATAAAAACAATGAATATTTTTTTTTGGTAGCACACTTTTTTGTAGAAAATTTCATTACACATTACACTACGTACTACTTCAGTTACTTTATCTCTTCATCTCTTGAACTTCACCAATTTTAGTATTAAAACTCATGTCATAACGTCTTGTTCTAATTAGAGGACGAGGGAGTATAATTAGGGAGTTAAAACAATGAAAATGATAAAAGTTAATAATTGATTCGTATCATAGTTCAACTTATATGAATTTGGACATGTTTGTATGTGGTTAATTTTTATAGGGATTGAACTAACCATCTAAGACCGATTCAGTTAATACATAAGTTTTCTGGGGGTTTTTTCGCAGGAAAGAAAAATGGTAGCACAACTCAAACTAGTTGTTGTGTGCTTGATAGTGGCCGTCTCAGCTATCATCTTTCTGAAAAAGAGAAAGAAACATAAATCAATGGAAATTCCTCAAAGTAAGTTACTCATTTTTTTTTATATACACATAGCCTTTATTAATTAGTTTAAAGTATTGGATTCAAATGTTTCACAATATTTTCTTGAAGCTAGCGATGGTATTAGCTCAGCCGAATCCCTGCAGCATGCTTTCAGCACAATCAAAGCCGCAACCAATGATTTTTCTGATCATAATAAGTTGGGTCAAGGTGGATTTAGGATGGTTTACAAGGTATGTAGATATAAATATTACTACTACTAGTATGGAAAAAGTATGGTGTAACAAATTCAATATCTAAACACAAATAATATATTTGTAGGGGAAACTTCCAAATGGTCAAGAAATTGCAGTGAAAAGATTGTCGAGGGATTCTGGGCAAGGCGATATCGAATTCAAGAATGAGGTTCTGTTATTAGCTAAGCTTCAACACAGGAATCTGGTTAGACTGTTAGGTTTCTCCTTAGAAGGAATGGAGAAGCTGCTAGTGTATGAATATGTTCAAAATGCAAGCTTGGATAACTTCATATTCGGTAACATTTATCCTTAATTTACTTGCACACAATATATCAGTTATTGGTATGTGAACATATCAATGCTAACTTGTTTGCAATTGGACATGTAGACTCAGTCAGGCATTCAGATTTGGATTGGGATACGCGCTACAAGATCATAGGAGGTATTGCGAGGGGAATACTCTACTTGCACGAAGATTCTCGTCTCAGGATCATTCACCGTGATTTAAAAGTCAGTAATATACTTCTAGACAGAGAGATGAGTCCTAAGATTGCTGATTTTGGTATGGCAAGAATGTTCGGACAAGATGAAACACTAGGAAATACAAGCAGAGTTGTGGGAACATAGTAAGTTACACAACTGAAAACAGTTTTATTGAGTTACAATAGAACTAAAAACTGTAAACTGCAGCGGTTATATGCCACCAGAGTACTTAATACACGGCCAGTTCTCAATCAAGTCCGACGTCTACAATTTTGGAGTATTAGTCCTAGAAATCATCAGCGGCCACAGAAATAATGGTTTTCGAAGCGAGGATGGCAGCGTAGGAGACCTCCTGAGCTTCGTAAGTGTTAAGCATGTACCTTTTTGACACCCCTTTATATGTAGTTAGTGATTGAAAAGTGAGATTAATTAATTTTGTAGGCATGGAGAAGTTGGCAAGAAGGAAGAGGTGGTGAAGTGGTGCATCCATTTTTGAGGAGTGGTTCAGGTTCGGGTTCGGGTTCGGGTTCCACAAATGAGATGCTGAGATGCATCCATATTGGTTTGCTGTGTGTTCAGGAAAATGCAGCGGATAGACCAACCATGGCTTCTGTGGTGCTTATGCTAAGTAGCTTCTCCATGACCTTAAATATACCTTCAACACCTGCATTTTATTCTACTGTTGGTTGTAACTCGGATCAGTCTTATCGTTCTTCGACAAATTAAGCCTCCATTACTGACTTACATCCACGCTGATTCCCCCAAAAAGTGTGTTTTTATTCTATTTTTCTTCTTTGCCAATAGTAATGCTAGTTTATTACTCTGCTCTCTTTTTGTAAAAATGATTAAAAATAGTTAAAGTGGAGAAATGGTAAAAAAGAGAGACAATAATGTAGATAAGACTCTTCTCTATATTATTCTCACTCTTAATTTATCATTTCTCCTCTTTAACTATTTTTTATTATTTTTACAAAAAGAGAGCAGAAAAGTCAATGGGACTGCTAAAGCGGGACGGAGGGAGTAGTACCTAATACAATTTCTTGTCTATTAAATTCTTTTTTTCCTTAGTTTAATATTTGAGTTAAACTCTGAAAATAGGATTGCACCTTTTAATTTCGAGTAAGAAATCATTTTTTAAAAACATGGTAATTTTATTTATCTCATTATCATATCCCTCTGTTTTAGGCAACTTGACACATCTCTTTTAGACACAAGATTTAAGAAATTTACGTTTAAAGATTATGAAGAGTGAATAAAGTAAAAAATAATAATAATAAGAGAGAAAAAAAGAAAATAAAGAAACTGACTAAACGGAGGATAAATCATAGAAATCCTAGTTATTGTGAATACGGAAATATTATTATTCAAAATCAACTGCGGCCCAAAAACAAATAAACGCTATTTATAAGCGTCTGGAAACCCTAGAAATTCAAAAGGAAATAAAACGCAAAAACAAAATTAAAAATAAGTCCGAAAAATAGTAAAATGTCGTTTTCACCCCCTAAATGTTGTTAGATGGCCAAAATCCATCGTCCATCATCGGTGAGTTCAATTCCAAATCACGATTCGCAAGCACCGAGCGAATTTCAAGTCATTCTGATGCCGCATGTTTTAGCCCGATTTCTACGTCCGGACTGCACCACTCCGTCTGCGAATACGAGTCCCATTTGTTTCTGGCACGGGTTTTAAGAATTGTTAAGAAAAGTGGGTGGAAGAAATTTAGTGGAATAGGGGTCCCCCTTGTATATATTAGTTTTAAATGATATGTGAGTGGAATGAGTTAGTAGAATGTGGGACCTCTTTACCATTTATGGTAATTGTGAACGGGACTCCTATTCGCGGACGAACCAAAATGAAAAAACGAGACTCCTATTCGCGGGCATAGGGAGTATGTTGCAAGTAACTTGAAACGAAGGGAGTATCATTTGGACTTAATAAAGATTAGAGTGAACTACAAGACTAGTACCCAAAAAATAAGGTTTGCACATTTTTAGTACCTAACATTTACAAAATCACATTTTCAGTCAAAAAGTTTCATAAATCTCAAATTCAGTTCCGAATTTTACTATTCTACCCTTTAGCCCGTGAAGGATATATTAGTCCATTTAGTTTGATTTGAGGACCAAACTTGTGATTTTTGAATGTTTATGTACTTGTTTTGAAATTTGTTAAGGACCAAAATTCTTTGTGGTATTATTAATTTTTTATACATTATCTCAATACAAATTATTTTAAATCTTTGTAGTGTTATTTATAAATAAATTATTTATATCTTTGTAGTATTATTTAAATTATTGCATTAGGGCATCCGCAATGGGGCGGACGATGCATCGTCCGTCGCATCGTCCGCCACTGCAGCATCGCGGACGATGGGTAACCCATCGTCCGCGCCCGATACATCGTCGGCGGATGATGCGCGGAGGATACCCATCGTCCGTCGCATCGTCCGCCACTGTGGACGACGCGGACGATGGGTCACGGACGATGCGACGCGGTTCAGTTTTTTTTTTAAGAGCGCCTCCATCAACAGCATTGTTACGTAGCCGTTCTAACAGATCTCTCAAAACCTCCTCGAACCGCTTGGGATCCGTCGCGTTGGCCACGTTCCACATGTACCACATGGGGAAAGTCTCCATTTGTCCGTAGAATGAGGCGTTGGAGTAACGGACCATGCAGCGTTCGTCCCAGCGGATGGCTTGCTTTTGGTAGGGGCAGGATCGGAGAAGCTCTTCCCGGGCTTCTCCGATGCAGGTGCGGCATTCGCTGAGCTGGACGTCGCCTCGGCAGAGGACGGCGGCGTTGGCTGTGTCTGTGCCGTTGCCGGAGGAGGCGTTATAGAAGCCGGTGTCGACCACGTTTCGGGATAGATCGGAGAGAGTGTTGTTGAGGTTGACGGCGTAGGCGCTGTTTCTTGTGTAGTTTCCGTTGTTTTGGCAGCTGACTTCGGCGGAGGCTAACTGCGCTGCCTCGATCGACACGAATATGGCAACAAATAAAAATCTTTGATGATTCATAGCAAGAAATATAGTGTTGAGATATGGACTTTGGGGGAATGATGAATGCAGGAAAGCAGGGGGCTCTTGACACCACTCAGAAACTGGACAGGACTGATTAATTTATTACTACTTCCTCGTGTCCCTGTTATTTGGCCTTTATCACCAATCTCGTTAATTAATCCCTCCATCCACGATAGAAATCCTATTTAGTTTTGACACAAATTTTAAGAAAGGTAAAGAAAAGTGGGTTGAATAAATATATATATTAATTTTATAACAAAATATGAGCGTGAAATAATTTGGTGAAATGTCTAGATTTCATTTATAGTAAAAATGAAATATGATTCTTATTGTGAGACCAAAAGAAATAATAAAATATGACTCTTATTGTGAGACAAAATGAGTATTTCATTTCATTTTTTTTATAAGCTCATGATACTCACAATTATAATAAAATTAATATATAAAATTAGGACACATATTCCAACAAAATGAGACAAATAGGGGGGAAGCGGAAGGAGTATATTATTTGTTAATTAGTTTATGGAGTTTGTATTTTAATTTTGAGGGGTTTTATTTAATTAAGCTTTACATTTCGGTTAATATAATACTCCCTCAGTTCCACAGTAATAGAGTGACTAGAGTCATTTCATTTTCTGCCCTCGTTATGGAAAAATAATAATAAATAGTTAAAGTGGAGAGAGAGAGTGAATAATGTAGAAAATATTATTATCTACAATATTCTCCCTCTTACTTTACTTTTTCCTAATTTTAACTATTTATAATTATTTTTTAAAAATAAGTGCGCATGAAATGACTCTACTACTATCAAACTACTATCAAACAGAGGAAGTAGTATTTAGTTAATTTGTTGGTTGAATGATTCACGGAGTACTTTAGATTTTATTTTGTCTAGTGTTTTTTTAATTTGCTAAACTATGACTTTTATAAATTTTTATATACGGACTCGTTAATTTTAGGAAAGTAACGTGTCCAATAGGCTATACTAAACGAAAAGTAAAATTTTATGTACCAAATGTTTTAGTTTGAGTTGAATGATTTGTGAGGGTAGACTTGGTCTACCGTCCCTTTCACTGCGTCTCTAATTTCTGTTAGTGAGAAGTGTTTTTGAGACAAGGTTGGGGAAGTTTCCCATCATTTTACCGTTTCAAATATTGCATTAAAATAATTGTTCTGGAACCAAGGAAATATTGTCACAAATCCGTAGGAATATAATACTCCTTTTTTGCGTCATTAGTAGTTCCAGTAGATTTCATCATGGATTTTAAGAAATACTATAAAAGAGAGTGAGTGAAAAAAAGAGTAAAATGTAGAATTTATTATTTTTATACTATTAATTACTATATTAAAATAATAATTGAATAAGCTAGTGAAATATCTATTAGAGCATCTCCAATGCCGGCTAGTCAACCGGCTAGCCGATTCGCGTCGCTGGCCGGTCGGCTAGCCGAACCATTGCAGCAGGCCAGCCCGAAATCGGCGAAAAAAGCGGCGTGGGCTAGCCGATCGCCTGGCGCTGGCCGATGCGCTGGCCGCCATTGTGGCGTGTCGATCGGCCAGCGCCCTTTTTCGTTGTTTTTTTTTTTGAAAACCTATATAAACGTGATTTTAGTTTCATTTTCATTTGCACCACTTGTTTTAATGAGTTTTTTCTCTCTCTAAATTTCTGTACAAGAGCATCATCGAGCGATGAGTAACGCGGGTGGTAGCAGTAGTGGTAGTGGTGGGGATGCTGAGGAGTACGAACGGAGGATGAACGAGGCGATGGAGGCCTGCATGAACTGCGAGATGGAGCGGTACATGCGTAGGGTGGAACAGCAAGCGATACCTCGCCCTCCACGTAGCTGCACATCAGCGGCTATATGACGACTACTTTCTAGAGAACCCGCGGTTTCCCGCAAACATGTTCAGGCGGCGTTTTAGAATGCGCAGGGAGTTGTTTATGCGTATCGTTGACGCTTTGGAGCGTCAATATCTGTATTTCCGCTTCAGGCACGATGCGGTTGGCAGACCCGGCCACACCCCTATTATGTAATTTTTTTTATCTATGTACCTTTTTTTTTAATGCAATTAATGAATTTTTCCGTATATGTCTCGTAAATTTAATTCCGTAATTTAATCGTAATTTTAATTCCTTAAATGTAGTATTTCTTGAATTATTTTTATTGGGGCTGGCCTATGGCTGGCCTAAATCTGATGTGGCAGGTGGATTTTTAGTGCTGACGTGGCAGGGAGAGAGAGTGGCTGGCCTATGGCTGGCCTATTTGCATTGTTGATGCTCTTAAAAAAATCCAATTTGATCAATGTAACATCCCGAATTTGCGAACCCTAATTTTAGAGCCCTATAATTAATTATTGATGACGTGGAGGATGCGAATTATTTTGATGAGTGAATTTATTGCATGAGTTTCCTTGACCGGGAAGTTTGAAAAGTCAAATTTGTTGACTATGTGATGTGGCATGCGATTTATTGAATTATGAGATTATGTGGTAAATTATTTGTTTAAGGGTGAGTGAGTATGTTAGAGAAAAATTTCCATAAATACTTGCCACCCAATTCTTGTGATTTTCGAACCCCCCTTGATTTTAGAGGAGGAATTCTATTTTTCCGGATTTAATTTAATTCTTGGGAGATTTATCCAAATTAAATCCAAGACCCAATTATATCCTTATTTTGAAGAGGAAAAATCGAGCCCCCTTGTGCCTTGGTGATTTTCGAAAATCACCTATTGTGGGAAGGAAGGAATTTATTTTATTTTAGTTAATCCCTTATTTGATTTCCTTCCATACCTAGAATTTAATTATTTTACCAAATCTTTCCATACCTCAAGGGATCTTGCCTTAACTTATTCTAGTCAATATTTAAAAATCCATGCCTTAATTAAAGGGGCATAGGAGACGCCACTTTCCACTCCAAATTGAGAGAATTCTCAATTTATATTTTGCTCCGTGATATTTTATTCTACTCCGTAAAATATACCAAAACAAAATCTTGGCTAATTAAAATGGCAAATTTTCGAAACCTACATGCCTTTGAACCCTAGAGTTTATTTTTGGTATTTCTTCTTCCCTACTCTATAATATTGATTATTTAATTGTGGAGAATAACATCTTACCAAATATTCTAAAGATCTCATTGGACTCTATAAATAAGAACCAAAACCCCTAACCCTAGCCCCCACATTTTCGAAACCCCCTCCCCTCACTCTCTCAAATTTTTCTTCTTCCATACACCAATATGTTGTCATCCTTTGAGAAGAATTTAGAGTTTGAACGCCAAGATTCTTGAAGAACCAAGTCTCTACTTTGTTTCTACCGATTGTTTTTCTCTAAAAAGGTATTTTGTTTATGAGTTCCTCTTTTTCTTCTCCTTCTTCTTTTTCTTCTTCTTCTAACCAATTAATCGGTCTTCTTGAACCCTCATGCATCTTGGTTGAGTAAAAGTGGGATAGAAGGGATGTGGGAATATGTTACATGTGTATGTGTGTGGCGTGTGTGTGTGCGTCGTGTATGTGTGTGTGTGTTGTGTTGTGTAGAGTGTGTTTGATGGCTAAATATTCTTGTGTGATAAACATGATCTTGATTAATTAGTAATAATAAGATGAATCAATGGGAAAAAGGGGAAACCGTTGAGACATGCATGTTTTAGGAGTCGAACTAAGAATCTGAATCGTGATATGTGTGCCTATGTGCTTTAAAAATGTGAAACCTCGGTTGCGAAGACAGACAAAGGAAAAGAGAAACTTACTTGAAACCTAAGCAGTCGAGGTGGGCTTTACTCTAAAAACTCTATTTTATTTTATCAAAATATTGTTTGGTGTTATAAGGGTGGTTTAACTGTTATGCCATGCCTATGTATGTTTTATTGTGATATTGTGCGCCTGATGCCTAGTTTGTGAGTTCGCTCCATTGGGCTATATGGTCATGGATATGTTTATACGAATTCGGGTCTGAGTATGGGCCGCAAGCCCTACCAGGCTGTGTACTCGAGGGGATCGGGAGCCGTCCTTGCTAGTCGGCCGGTCTCGTGGGCGTAAAGTGTGGCCACACTTTCGTCGCACCATGGAATGATTGTGATTGTTGATTTTGTTGAGGAAAATGGGGAGTTATTTTGACTGGCCAGTCTATGAAAATATATTTTGTGATACTCGTGATATTTCTCTTATAACTGCTTAAAACTCGAGTTCACTTGGTAAGGGTGGCATAACTTATAAAATGTTTTGGCAATGAGCTCACTGAGTATTTCAAAATACTCAGCCCTGCATGTGTTTCCTTATGTGCAGGTTGAATGATGACGAGCGGTGGCGGGTGTTGAGCATGATAATTAATCAAGATGAATGTTTTTTTTGAACTTCAAGCGTAGTTGTGCTTCATACATAGCTGGACTTTCTCTTGGTCGCTTTCCGCTGAGTTTGTGATACACTTATGTTTATTTTGAGTATTTTGCACTCTCCTTTCGGTTTAGAGGCTTTAGACTATCTTGTGGTTTTTACCTTGGAAACTATGTCGTACTCTCAAGATGTTTGATCGTCATTTATGATACCTTCCTTTTTCTTTTAAACTTCTAGGTTATGTTTGTTTTAAATGCTCTGATGGTTCCTTTAATAATTTGGCCAACACTCTTTTAATGAAACCCTAGTCTATGTTTACTTCCTTAGAATCCGTTTGGTAGCAGCCGCCGCATTTATTGTACCCTAGGAAAGTGGGCTGTTACAATCAACGAGGAACTTTTTCTTACCGTGACAAATTCAACCAGCTCTCGATGATAAAAACATCAAGGTAGTATTGAACAATCTACTCTAAAAATTGCAGAACAACTGCGTTCAAATTAAAGTATTTATGACTTATCAAAGATTGTTGTTGGTGTCGTTGATCCAAAGAGATCTCTTAGCTTTAGCTCAAACAGTTTGCGGCAAGAATGGCAACTACACCAGCAACAGCGTATACGGCGCTAACATCAACACCACTCTCTCTTCTATCTCCACAAACATCGGCATCAATGGCTTCTACAACGCCTCAGCCGGGCAGGGGCCCGACCGAGTGAACGCCATCGCGCTGTGCAGAGGCGACGTTCAGCTCAACGTGAGCCGTCAATGTGTGCAGGAAGCCGGCGCCGATCGTGGAGTCATGCCCGATTCAGAAGGAGGCCTTCGTCTGGAGTGAATTTTGCAGTTTACGGTACTCGAATGGAACCATCTACGGGGCTGTGGCGACTAGACCCGCTGTCTCCGTGAGGAATACACAGAACGTGACGAGTCCATGGCAGTTTAGGGAGGCTCAAAGAGCGTTGCTCCATGATCTACGGGGACGAGCCTCTGCTGGCTCGTCTACGAGGAAGGTGGCAGCGGGGAGTGCAACTGGACCCGATTCTCAAATGATTTTCGGATTAGTTCAGTGCTCCCCGGATTTGACATTGGAGGATTGTAATAGTTGTTTGGTTGATGCTATTTCAAGAATACCGCTATGTTGTGATGGGTACAGAGGGGGAAGAGTACTCTGGACCAGTTGCAATCTTCGTTTCGAGACCACTCCGTTTGTCAATGAAACTAGGCTCAAGGAACTAGAACTTGTACCTCCGCCTCCGTAAGGTGGATTTGGAATGGTTTACAAGGTACATATATTACGATTAGAATAAGTGTGTGGCGTGTAACAAATTCAAAATCTAAACACAAATAATTTGTTGTATCATAATTTCAGGGGGAATTTCCAAATGGTCAAGAAATTGCAGTGAAAAGATTGTCAAAAGATTCTAGGCAGGGCGTTATGGAATTCAAGAATGAAGTTCTCTTATTGGCTAAGCTTCAGCACAAGAATTTAGTTAGACTATTGGGTTTCGCCTTATAAGGAATGGAGAAGTTTCTGATATATGAATTTGTTCAAAATGCAAGCTTGGATAACTTCTTATTCGGTAACAATTATTCTTGATCGCCTTACACAACACAATATGTGAACATGGATAGTCTAACTCATTTGCAAGTGGACATGTAGACTCAGTCAGGCATTCGGATTTGGATTGGGATAGAGGCTACAAGATCATAGGATGTATTGCGAGGGGAATCCTCTATTTGCATGAAGATTTTTGTCACAAGATCATTCATCGTGATTTAAAAGCCAGTAATATACTTCTAGACAGAGACATGAGTCCTAAGATTGCTGATTTTGGAATGGCAAGATTGTTCGGACAAGATGAAAAATTGAGAAATACAATCAGAGTTGTGGGAACATAGTGAGTTACACAACTTAAACTGTTTTATTGAGTTACACAAGTACTAAAAACTCTAAACTGCAACGGATGTATGCCACCAGAGTATCTTATACATGGCCAGTTCTCAGTCAAGTCGGACGTCTACAGCTTGAGTATTAGTCCTTGAAACTATCAGCGGCCGCAGAAATAATGGTTTTCGAAGCGGGGATGGCAGAGTAGGAGACCTCCTGAGCTTCGTAAGTATCAAGCATGTAACCTTTTTGAAACCCTTTTATATATAGTTAATGAATGGAAAGTGAGATTAATTAATTTTGCAGGCATGGAGAAGTTGGCAAGAAGGAAGAGGTGGAGAAGTGGTGGATCCAATTTTGAGGAGTGGTTCGGATTCAATAAATGAGATGCTGAGATGCATCCATATTGGTTTGCTGTGTGTTCAGGAAAATGCAGCAGATCGACCAACTATGGCTTCGGTGGTGCTTATGCTTAGTAGCTTCTCCATGACCCTAAATATACCTTCGGTACCTGCATTTTATTCTACCGGTGGTTATAACTTGGATCAGTCTCATCGTTCCATGCCAAATCAAGCCTCCATCACAGACTTGCATCCATGCTGATTCCCCTCCCCCCAAAAAGTAAGTTTTTATTCTATTTTTCTTCTTTACTAGTTGTAATGTTAGTTTATTATCACATATTTTGTACAATATTATTGTCTTTTAGATTCCTTTTTTGCTTAGATTAATATTTGAGTTAAACTTTAAAATTGGTCCTTGGAAAATAGGATTTGCACTTTTTGGATCCTGGAGTAGGAAAATATTGTTTCAGAGACATGAACATGAAAAAGGTAATGTTTGATGTAATAACCGCTCGTTTGTTTTCGTTCGGCTTATGTTGTAAGGGTTCACCAACATGGAATTGTGTCACTCTCTTATTGCGACAAATTAAATAAGAACTCGTTACCTTGTGTTGCTTAAGTGCCTATTAAAAAAAAAAAATAAATAAATAATAATCAATGAATGAATAAATAGAGTTGGGATGAACTAAAACTACTCCATTACTATTTACGAGCTATAACTAACGAGAAAGAAGATGAAGAGTTCGTTTTCTAGCTAAGAAAATGCAACTACTATCAAATACACTCTAGCTTACATAGTGAAATACATGGGAAGTAAGAATTTAAGAAAAAGGAAATGTGAATGCTAGTACACAAATTTACAAGTATGGGCTAAAAGGCTAAGAGCTAAGGCCGACTCTTTTACTACACGTTGGGCCTCTTCTTTTCCGAGCCCAAGCCGCACACCACCGCGACCCCACCCGGTCAGCCGGTGAGCCAAGGCAGCGAGCCTACCTCCCGGGACAGTTGGGTGGCAGCCAAGCTGTCTCTTTCTCCTGCAAAAGACAAACAAGTAAATTAGATGCAAGGGGAACAAGAGGGAAATTGAGGAGTATTAAAGCAGCCAACAGATTTCACTTAAGGAAGAAGACAATAATACCTTTGTTAGAGTAGACCAAAAGACTTGCCAAAGGAAGCAAAGTCAGTTTGAACTCACCTGCTCCCAACAGCCTTGCATTTCTCTCGCTGTACCTGCAAGGAGATCAAACAAAATGTATTAATGCAAGAGTACTTATGCTAGACACAACACCAAGCTAAATTAAATAAAAGGGGTGGTGGAGAATCAACAAAAAGGATTGTGGCAGAAATATACCCTTAGTATACCATCAAAATTTCAGTTAAAGTTTGCTGCAAAAGATCAAAGAGAGAGGGATATGTTGCTGGATAGAGACAAGAGTTTCAGCAGCCTCATTTAAGGCTTACAAGTACACAATCAGCCTATAAAAATCCTCCCCACACCATATTCGAACTTCCCCCCCCACACTCCTCAAAATAATCAGCAAAACTTAGAGAGAGTTAAAAAGCTTGGTGCCTTAGGAGCTGATCTCAAGCAGCAACAAGGGCAACCTCATTCCTTCACTACATCAAGAGGTAAACACCCCAACACCTTATCTTGCATCTTGTTTAGATCAATCACCACATAGTACAAGAACCTAGTAGCACAAGTGTTAACTATACTAAATCCAGCCTCACAACAAGTATCAAGCTGTAATAGTCAAGGGACCAACTTTTCTTAACCAAACTCATAGGATAACTGCAGAGTTGTAAAGTCCCAGTAGAACTCCAACTCTTAGAATCATAGAAACAACATTTAACATAGCAAGATAAACCTTTCAAGCTCATTCCAGTGAATTGAGCTCCACAATCAAGTCTGTAATCACTAAGCTAACTGGAAAACTTATCTTGAGGAGGTGAATCTGCCGGACTGCCGGCAGCGAACGTCGGCCCTCCGATGGACAGCCCCACGCTCCGATCCACCACTACAACCTAGCAATTGCAAAGCTACAAGTTTAAAACACCAATCTTTAATCTCAAGGGACAAGACCTTAGAAAATAAGAACAAAAGAGGGAAAAATGATAAATAACCTTACCTGACGAAATAACGGCGAGGAGAGAGAGTACAGTGGCGGAGGGCTCTCCGGCCGTCCGGTGATGGGAAGGCCGGGCTGCTGTGAAGGCGACCTCCGGGCAGAAGCAGGGCAGCGTAACCACTGCCCGTGCTATCACAACGGCGGCGGCGACAGACCCCAAAAAGGGAAGAATGCCGGCGGACTCCGCGGTAGTGACCGAGCGGGAGGAGAAGGAGATCGGTCGTGCATAGCGGCGGTGCGCCGCCGCGCTCGCTGCTGCAGCGGTGGCACGAGCGGGACAGAGAGAGGAAGAAAGAGAGGAAGACGGAGCCGCGGTGGCGACGAGGGAGCACCGGTGGCAGAGAGGCGGCGATTTCGCCGATGGAGGAAGAAAGAGAAAGATAAAGGAACGGAGAGGGGTGGAGCGGCGCCGAGCGACGCCCCAGGCGGCAGCCCTGCTCGTCGGGCGGCCGCGGACGAGGACGAAGCGGCGGCGGACGGTGGCGGTTGGCGGCGATACTGCCGAGAGGAAGAAGAGAGAGAAGTTGATTAGGGTTGGTGTTTGGAATTTGGGAAATTTGTGATGGAATGAGGGGGAGAGGCCGATGGAATGAGGGAGTTTTGGGCCTCTTTCTTAATTAATGTTTTGGGCCTTGACAAATAAATTAATGTTTGGGCCACTAACTAAATTGAAGTAAATAGTAGGAAGCTAATTAAATCTTTGGGCCTTACTATGTTATGAACTTAATAGTTAATATTCCGTAAATTATTTTTCCACGAGGATAAGTCTAATTTTTTTTTCGAAAATTAGCATTAGTGCCCAAATGATTAATTTTAAGAAATTACGATACGCTAACAATGAGAAGACCCCGAGCTTATTTTAGTGTGCTTAAATAAATAGCATAGGAGGTAGCACCCTCTAGTTAAGTGAATAATCTTTCTAATTTAATTAAATCTACTGATTTAATTAATACTCAAGAATTTTAGAACTCTTCTAGAAAATTTAGAGAAAGAATAAAATGATCATCGCACTTAGGATGCATTACGTTTAAGCTTAATGGATATCTCAAAATCTAATTAAGTATCATTTTATTTTCCTAAAGGGACGTCTTCGAACGTCATCTAAGACCAAGTTAAGGAAAATTCGGAAGGAGCTTTAGCTTTTGAGGTGGGCATTCTTTTAAAACGTGTTTTTAGTATGAAAATGTGATTCTTTGCTCAAGTATGTTGTCATGCCATGTTTTGTTTTATGATTACCTATCTGCTTGGCTATGCCAATTCAAGTTAAATCGAATTCGGGTCCCAGTAGGGCCGCAAACCCTACTCGGACTAGTGTACACATAAGGGGACCGTGAGCTAACAAAAGGGGTTGGCCGGTCCAGTGACCGTCGTGGAATGTGGCCACATTCTCGGTTCACACAAGGTTCAGATATGGTATATCTATATTACGTGATTGCGCAATCAAATCTTTACTAAAGGAAAAGTATTTTAGTGACTCGGGTCTTTTAAGTAAAACCCTGTGATCACTCAACTGTGGCATTGACAATTAAAGATAGAACCATTTTTGGCAATATGCCCACTGAGTATATCAAATACTCAGCCCTGCATGTTATTTTCAAATGTGCAGGTTGAACGTGGACGAGCAGGCGAAGGTGTTGGGACAAGCATATTAAATAAGTAGTTAGGTAGCCCAAAGTAGCATGTCTTCATACATGCTATTTTGTCTTGGACTCTTCCGCTGCAAACCTAGAATTATGTACTAGCAAGCTTTGAACTTAGTCTTGTTACTCTGATCACATTTCGACTATGTACCCATATGCCTTTGATACTTTTGATTTGAGTGATTTCATCCTTTTTTTTTATGTTGTCCCTTGATGATTGAGAATGGTTTAGTCACGAAATAGCTACGCTCACTAGCACTAGGGAGTTGTGGTCGTGACAGAGTGGTATCAGAGCACTGTTCTTTCGCTCTGGACCCAAGAACCTTCTTTCAAGCCTTAGTCTAGAATGATAGCACTAGGCTAGAACATGACTTAATGGAAAGTTAAAGGACCCAACACCTCGACTCGTCACGTTCAACTGCAACAATGAGGTAAAGTCGTACCTCTTTCAAAATGTTTCAGTTATAAGAATTTTCAAAAATTATTTCGAATTTCAAGGGGAAATATTGTATCTCTTTCATTTACTTAGATACTAAATTTGCTATGCAAAATTTGATTATTTGCATCAGATGCCAACGTGTCATGATGTTGTGCATGCTCAAAATCTTAAAGTGTGAGAGACCATGACTAATGGATGCAAACATAGAGTGCCTAGGAGGTATGTTACACTAGCACTTTGAACATAGTTGTAAGTGGATAACTGTAACATCACTTTCTTGAGTGATAGGACAAACGAAAATTTTGGTTCAAACTCGAACTTAGATTGATGCTTACAATTTCCTATCGTTTTCCCTGAACAATAAGAACACGGAGAATATAATAGAAGTGGTATACGATTTGAAATCTTCTACAAGAAGATATGCTAAGTGGTGTGTCCCTGCAAAAAAATGATAGATCGTACCTGCGATCTAACGAAATATTCCGATCTCTCATTTGGAGTCACCAGTGGCGACACGTCATAGGGACGCCTCACTATTACACGTCAAGGACACGCGAGAGCTATGAGATTTTGCAAAGAAGATCGTTATGAACTTGCTAAGAAAACTATGAAAGATTTGATCCTCAACTATAATTATTAGTCGTACTAAAGTGATGAATCTCTACTTGGAACTTGGGATTTCCTAGGACGATCTTATAATGTTCCAACTCTCGAAAGATGAACAAGGGAGTGCCATCTCCGAAGTTGGAATGGACGATTTTAATCAACAGTAATTACTTGGATTCTGAACCTCCTTAACAGCAGTGCTCGTTGTCTATATCAGACTTTGGATTGACTTTCATCTTTACGAGTAACGCATCCCAATTCTTATTTTCTATGAAAGTTGTGACTCACTTCAAGTTTTCGACTGTAGTCCTTTGACATCGTTCATAAAGAGTAATGCTATGACTTGTAAGCACCAACCTTATACCTCTCATTTCTAAAGTTGCTTACAATCATGACCTTCAGAATAATCTCACTCTTCGGACATCCTCCGAACCCCCTTGAAAATGATGTCCTCCCATCTATTTAAGACTTTTGATTGACTCACATTTTTGCAAGTAATACGACACTATCATCTATCCCACAATAGTGATGATTAAATTTCAGTTCCCGAAAGCGGATTACTCCTATTTTCTCAAACACCCTTATTGGTTGTTGTCTTCTATGACTTACAATGTATAAGAACAAAAACTCTTAAATTCTTTAACTCAGGTAATAAACCTTCATTGTTAAGTTGCTTACTTGACCTCCAAAAGATTTATGCCGCTCAAACATTTTTTTTTATGATGGCATATTATGTGGGGACTTTTGTTCACCTCTCTATTTTGCAACTATGTTTGTGGTGACATCTTTTCTTTGAGGGATGGAACTCTTTCTAGCTCAGTTCCATCACACATATTGTTTCTAGCTCGTAATTTATTCTGTAACACTAAGTTAAGGCTAGTGTATTGCATATCCCTTGATGTATTGGACCTATTTGATCGTTCCAAAAAGTTTCTTTCACCTTGGTTGCCTCTAACCAAACTTGCGAACCCATTGACTTGATTCCACAATATCACATTATGATGTCGTTAAACCATGATAAACATTGATTCGTGGCAATTGCCTGTATTTCTAAACTCTTCCATGACTGATAAACTCGGGCTTTGACATGTTGAAACCATCATCCTTAATGTTCAGATCTTTTCAATTTGAGCCGACAATTGAAATATCCTATATGGTAGCCCACTATTGAAATTGAGAGATAATTCAACTTCATCCTATTTTCATGATCTATCTCATGTTATTCCAAGCTTCCATCAGAAGTGAGTTCACAATCTCATGGGTTTACCTAACACCATTCGAACCACGTAGTTCTCTGATTGGTCATGATAAGTTCAATTGACCTCAGTGTTTGCCTTCAAAATACATTGTCGCAGCTTGATTAAAGAAATTTTCAACCATGCTTCTTCTACGCAATTTCAGATCCTATCCAAGTTAAGACTGATCGATAAATCGTCGAGTTCTTAATACAAGACTCTCATGGAAGGCAACCTTAATTCCGTATAGATACAGATGACCGACATTCATGCAGAAGCAATACGCCAACCAGAAGCGACGGTATAAATAACAACATGAAAAGTTGACTATTCGCACCTGTGTGCCACATGTAACGAGCTACTAAGGGATGGAATGTTACGCTATTTACGCAGGTAATATAGGACACAAAAAGAGAACTGTAAATGCGTCTTATATACGTATAGACCTAATGACTTTTCGTTGGGCAAGACTTATTTAACTAAGCAATTCAGTGATTGGCGGGCAAATAACGAAGTGAACTAAGAGAGACACAAGAAATGGAGATCAAGATCATCGTTAGGAAACGAAATCTAGTGAAAATATGAGCACTCTCATAGATTACGTTTTAAAGAGCGGATGTCTTCGACAAGAGGAAAATCGTCCGAGGTGTGGCACAATAAAACCAACGAATGAAGGAACGATCGGAAAATGGAAACGTATTTCAAATGAGAATAAGAAGCAACAGCTTGCCCCAATGGCAGTAGACAAACTGATCTCAATAAGAAGGTTGAGTACCGACTGAAGGTCCCTCCCTGCGCTCAGTGATCAAGAAACCATCGTGGAAAGTGCAGAGTTAGGACACATAGGTGCCTTAATAGTAGCAGAAGCGCACATTTCTCCAGGGAATGCCGAACAAGAATACTAGGACATGAGGGAGACATGACTATCAGGGGCAGCGTCCACAACTGCGGGCACTTCAAGCTGAGCCGAAAGGAAAAGCGGCCCTACCCCAAGTTCCACAACACCAGCGGCAGTTACGGCAGAGGCTTCCCACTCAGGCCAGAGCTTTTGCACTGAGACAGAAGCAGCCTAAGATGGAGCAAGGGAACCAGGAGCAGGGCAATCTGGCAGGTATGGGAACTCTCCTCAACATACCTATTGCCATTTTGTTTGATACTGGTGCATCACACTCGTTCATATCAGCACCTTGCGTGGATACTTTAGAACTTCCTACTGATGCAATCGAACATAAGATGAGGGTGTCCTCACCCGTAGGAGGCCTTATAGATATCTCGCGAACTTGCTCGAACGTAGAATTCACTTTGGGAAACCTTAAGTTAGTGGCTCACAATTTGCATGTGATGTTGATGTGGAGCGTCGACATCATATTGGGAATGGATTGGTTAGCCGAAAACTACGCTACCATTCTTTGTAAGGAAAGGTAGATCTCGCTGCAATACCCAGGGAAGGAACCCACAATCTTCCACGGAATCTCAATGAGGCGACGAAAGTCCATAATTTCTGCACTACAAGCAACCACTATGATAAGGAAAGGATACCCTGCATACCTCGTTTACCTGAATGGAGAAGAGAAAGAGGACCGTAAGATTGAAGATGTAGCAGTGGTACGAGAATTTTCAGATGTCTTCCCAGACGCACTACCTGGATTGCCGCCAGACAGGCAATTAGAATTCACAATCGATCTCGAACCAGGATCGGCCCCAGTATCGAAGGCACCATACAGAATGGCGCCTAAAGAGTTAGAAGAATTCAAGATACAGTTACAGGAACTACTAGACCTAGGCTTCATCCGACCCAGTGTGTCACCATGGGGCGCACCAGTGCTCTTCGTAAAGAAGAAGGACGGAACACTGAGAATGTGTATCGACTACCGAGAGTTGAACAAGCTGACGCTCAAGAACAAGTATCCTCTACCGAGGATTGATGACCTTTTTGACCAACTTCGAGGGGCCGGTGTATTCTCAAAAATGGACTTGAGATCAGGCTATCACCAACTGAAGGTCCGACATGACGATGTACCCAAGACAACATTCCGCACCAGATACGGCCATTACGAATTCACAGTGATGCCTTTCGGGCTCACAAATGCCCCGGCAGTGTTCATGGACCTAATGAACCGCGTGTTCCACCCATACTTGGACAAGTTCGTCCTAGTCTTTATAGATGATGTACTTATCTATTCGGAGAACGAGAAGGAACACGAGGAACATCTGAGAACCACCTTAGAGACGTTGAGAGCCGAGAAGCTCTATGCTAAGTTTAGCAAATGTGAGTTCTGGCTCAACGAGGTGAACTTCCTAGGACACATAGTAACGGCAGAAGGGATCCGAGTGGACCCTGCAAAAGTGGAAGCAGTACAACGTTGGCAGTCACCAACAACACCTAGTGAGATTCGAAGTTTTTTTTTAGGTTTGGCTGGATATTATCGAAGGTTTATTGAAGGATTTTCTAGCATAGCCAGACCATTAACCCAACAGCTCAAGAAAGGGGCTAAGGTCAATTGGACGCCGGAGTGCGAAGCGAGCTTCCAACTATTAAAAGAAAAATTGACCACCGCACCAGTCTTAGCCTTGCCAGCACCAGGAGCAGGCTATGTGGTGTACACCGATGCATCAAAAGTCGGGCTCGGATGCGTATTGATGCAGGATGGCAAGGTGATTGCTTATGCGTCACGCCAACTTAGGCCGCACGAGTTAAACTACCCCACTCATGATCTGGAACTAGCGGCAGTGGTACATGCCTTGAAGATTTGTAGACATCACCTCTACGGAGTTCGATGTGAGATCCTCACGGACCATAAGAGCCTTAAGTACTTTTTCGAGCAGAAGGATTTAAATATGCGACAACGTAGATGGCTCGAATTAGTCAAGGATTATGACTGTGGTATAAATTACCACCCAGGCAAGGCGAATGTAGTGGCAGATGCCTTGAGCAGGAAAACTACACCCCAAGTGGCCACCTTCCTTACACAAAATGAGGAACTCATACGGGAATTCGCTAAGATGGGATTGGAGGTAGTAAGAGCACCAGAGACGGTGGAAAGTAGAATCGCCACTCTAGTGATTGAACCAGACTTAAGGGCCAGAATTGTTGAAGCTCAAAGGAGTGATGAAGCATTAGAGAAAATTCGACTTAAGGTGAGGACGGGAAAAGAGGTGAGTTACCGCAAACAAGCGGATAACACCCTCACTTTTGAAGGGAGATTATGCGTGCCCAATGACGAGGCTCTCAGAGATGAGATCATGAGCGAAGCGCATGAGACACCCTACACCGCCCACCCAGGAGGTACGAAAATGTATCAAGATATGAAGAAGCATTTTTGGTGGGATGGCATGAAGAGGAGCATAGCGTCGTTTGTAGAAAGGTGCCTAGCATGTCAACAAGTGAAGGCTCTACATCAACGACCCTATGGAAAATTGCAACCCCCGGAAATTCCCGAGTGGAAATGGGAGCACATTGCAATGGATTTCGTGACAGGATTGCCAAAGTCACAACGAGGGAATACTGCTATTTGGGTGATTATAGATCGCCTCACCAAGAGTGTCCACTTTGTACCAGTTCGTATCACTTACGGATCGGACAAGTTAGCTCAGATCTATGTGCAAGAGATCATACGGTTACATGGAATACCGGTGACGATCACATCAGACAGGGATCCAAAAATTTACTTCCAGATTTTGGATAAGCCTGCAGCAAGAGCTGGGCACTAGATTGAATTTCAGTACTGCATTCCATCCACAGACAGATGGGCAGTCTGAGAGGACAATCCAAACCTTAGAAGATATGTTGAGGGCCGTAGTGCTCGACCGCGGAGGAAAATGGGAGCCAGTATTGCCACTTATAGAGTTTGCTTACAACAACAGTTATCAGGCAACCATAAACATGGCCCCATATGAAGCACTGTATGGGAGGAAATGTAGATCACCACTTTATTGGGATGAGGTCGGTGAGAGAAAGACACTTGGACCAGATTCTGTAGAGAAAATTATGGAGATCGTCCGCCAGATCCGTGAGAGAATCAAGGAAGCTCAAGACAGGCAGAAGTCTTACGCGGATGCTCGCCGAACCGATCTGCAGTTCAAGGCGGGAGACAAAGTTTTTCTGAAAGTATCCCCGTCTAAAGGAATTACGAGATTTGGCGTCAAGGGCAAACTAAGACCACGTCTCATCGAACCCTACGAGATTCTAGAAGGAGTTGGTCCTGTGGCGTACAGATTGGCACTCCCACCAAATTTCGGGAACGTGCACGACGTTTTTCACGTGTCTCAATTGAGGAAATATGTGTTCGACCCAAAACACATAGTCCACCAAGAGGAAATGGTTTTGGAACCAGACTTAAGCTATGAAGAGAAGCCAGAGGCAATCTTGGATAGGAAGGTCAAGGAATTGAGGAATAAATCTATTGTAACAGTGAAAGTTTTATGGAAGCACCATGGTCACGAGGAAGCTACGTGGGAATTGGAGGACAAGATGAAAGAAAAGTACCCAGAACTGTTTGAGTAACATAAGCAAAATTTCGGGACGAAATTTTCGTTAAGGAGGGTAGAATGTAATAACCGCTCGTTTGTTTTCGTTCGGCTTATGTTGTAAGGGTTCACCAACATGGAATTGTGTCACTCTCTTGTTGCGACAAATTAAATAAGAACTCGTTACCTTGTGTTGCTTAAGTGCCGTTTAAAAAAAATAAGAAATAAATAATAATCAATGAATGAATAAATAGAGTTGGGATGAACTAAAACTACTCCATTACTATTTACGAGCCATAACTAACGAGAAAGAAGATGAAGAGTTCGTTTTCTAGCTAAGAAAATGCAACTACTATCAAATACACTCTAGCTTACATAGTGAAATACATGGGAAGTAAGAATTTAAGAAAAAGGAAATGTGAATGCTAGTACACAAATTTACAAGTATGGGCTAAAAGGCTAAGAGCTAAGGCCGACTCTTTTACTACACGTTGGGCCTCTTCTTTTCCGAGCCCAAGCCGCACACCACCGCGACCCTACCCGGTCAGCCGGTGAGCCAAGGCAGCGAGCCTACCTCCCGGGACAGTTGGGTGGCAGCCAAGCTGTCTCTTTCTCCTGCAAAAGACAAACAAGTAAATTAGATGCAAGGGGAACAAGAGGGAAATTGAGGAGTATTAAAGCAGCCAACAGATTTCACTTAAGGAAGAAGACAATAATACCTTTGTTAGAGTAGACCAAAAGACTTGCCAAAGGAAGCAAAGTCAGTTTGAACTCCCCTGCTCCCAACAGCCTTGCATTTCTCTCGCTGTACCTGCAAGGAGATCAAACAAAATGTATTAATGCAAGAGTACTTATGCTAGACACAACACCAAGCTAAATTAAATAAAAGGGGTGGTGGAGAATCAACAAAAAGGATTGTGGCAGCAATATACCCTTAGTATACCATCAAAATTTCAGTTAAAGTTTGCTGCAAAAGATCAAAGAGAGAGGGATATGTTGCTGGATAGAGACAAGAGTTTCAGCAGCCTCATTTAAGGCTTACAAGTACACAATCAGCCTATAAAAATCCTCCCCACACCATATTCGAACTTCCCCCCCCACACTCCTCAAAATAATCAGCAAAACTTAGAGAGAGTTAGAAAGCTTGGTGCCTTAGGAGCTGATCTCAAGCAGCAACAAGGGCAACCTCATTCCTTCACTACATCAAGAGGTAAACACCCCAACACCTTATCTTGCATCTTGTTTAGATCAATCACCACATAGTACAAGAACCTAGTAGCACAAGTGTTAACTATATGAAATCCAGCCTCACAACAAGTATCAAGCTGTAATAGTCAAGGGACCAACTTTTCTTAACCAAACTCATAGGATAACTGCAGAGTTGTAAAGTCCCAGTAGAACTCCAACTCTTAGAATCATAGAAACAACATTTAACATAGCAAGATAAACCTTTCAAGCTCATTCCAGTGAGTTGAGCTCCACAATCAAGTCTGTAATCACTAAGCTAACTGGAAAACTTATCTTGAGGAGGTGAATCTGCCGGACTGCCGGCAGCGAACGTCGGCCCTCCGATGGACAGCCCCACGCTCCGATCCACCACCACAACCTAGCAATTGCAAAGCTACAAGTTTAAAACACCAATCTTTAATCTCAAGGGACAAGACCTTAGAAAATATGAACAAAAGAGGGAAAAATGATAAATAACCTTACCTGACGAAATAACGGCGAGGCGAGAGAGTACAGTGGCGGAGGGCTCTCCGGCCGTCCGGTGATGGGAAGGCCGGGCTGCTGTGAAGGCGACCTCCGGGCAGAAGCAGGGCAGCGTAACCACTGCCCGTGCTATCACAACGGCGGCGGCGACAGACCCCAAAAAGGGAAGAATGCCGGCGGACTCCGCGGTAGTGGCGGACCGAGCGGGAGGAGAAGGAGATCGGTCGTGCATAGCGGCGGTGCGCCCCCGCGCTCGCTGCTGCAGCGGTGGAATGAGGGGGAGAGGCCGATGGAATGAGGGAGTTTTGGGCCTCTTTCTTAATTAATGTTTTGGGCCTTGACAAATAAATTAATGTTTGGGCCACTAACTAAATTGAAGTAAATAGTAGGAAGCTAATTAAATCTTTGGGCCTTACTATGTTATGAACTTAATAGTTAATATTCCGTAAATTATTTTTCCACGAGGATAAGTCTAATTTTTTTTCGGAAATTAGCATGAGTGCCCAAATGATTAATTTTAAGAAATTACGATACGCTAACAATGAGAAGACCCCGAGCTTATTTTAGTGTGCTTAAATAAATAGCATAGGAGGTAGCACCCTCTAGTTAAGTGAATAATCTTTCTAATTTAATTAAATCTACTGATTTAATTAATACTCAAGAATTTTAGAACTCTTCTAGAAAATTTAGAGAAAGAATAAAATGATCATCGCACTCTAGGTAGCACCCTACTCGGACTAGTGTACATATAAGGGGACCGTGAGCTAACAAAAGGGGTTGGCCGGTCCAGTGACCGTCGTGGAATGTGGCCACATTCCCGGTTCACACAAGGTTCAGATATGGTATATCTATGTTACGTGATTGCGCAATCAAATCTTTACTAAAGGAAAAGTATTTTAGTGACTCGGGTCTTTTAAGTAAAACCCCGTGATCACTCAACTTTGGCATTGACAATTAAAGATAGAACCATTTTTGGCAATATGCCCACTGAGTATATCAAATACTCAGCCCTGCATGTTATTTTCAAATGTGCAGGTTGAACGTGGACGAGCAGGCGAAGGTGTTGGGACAAGCATATTAAATAAGTAGTTAGGTAGCCCAAAGTAGCATGTCTTCATACGTGCTATTTTGTCTTGGACTCTTCCGCTGCAAACCTAGAATTATGTACTAGCAAGCTTTGAACTTAGTCTTGTTACTCTGATCACATTTCGACTATGTACCCATATGCCTTTGATACTTTTGATTTGAGTGATTTCATCCTTTTTTTTATGTTGTCCCTTGATGATTGAGAATGGTTTAGTCACGAAATAGCTACGCTCACTAGCACTAGGGAGTTGTGGTCGTGACATTTGAAGTGCCTCAATTGACTATTTGATATTGGGATCGGGTTCAATAAGTGAGATGCTGTGGTGCATGCATATTGGTTTGCTGTGTGTTCAAGAAAATGCAGGGGAGCGACCGACCATGGTGTCGTTTATGAACATGCTGAGAGCATCAACAATGGGTGCCCGATCTCACGCCCGATCGCCAGCCCAGCCCGGTCCGGCCCGCTAGCGAAATAGAGCGGGCCTGGGCTGGGCTGAGGAGTTTAATCGGGCTCCAATTGGGCTGTTTTTTAAAACCCAGGACCATGCCCAGGACCATCTGAAGCCCGGCCCAGGCCCGGCCCAGCTTATGTATTTGCCTTATAAGTTATACCTATGATTTCATACTAGTATCTTTTAAACTATATATAAGCCTATACAAACTAATTCACCAAAACTATATTAGTACCATGGGGGGCATGATCATATGCTAACTAATTGTTAATCCCAAATTAAGACTTCATCATAACTGTCCATTCTTCTAATCCAAGGGCTTGATTTAGTCTAGATTTGAGATATTTTTTTTCCTTTTATTAGTTTAAATAATATGAAAAGGGTATTTTAGTCCATCCAAATTGTTTTGCATCCAATATTCTAATTCACGCTCAGATTTCTTTTCCTAAAATCTCTCATCCCTCAAATTTCTCTTCTCTTCTTCGTATCATCAAATCGGTCTTCAAATCTCAGAGATTTCTTTCCAAATTTATATTTTCTGAATCACGCGATTATAAATTGGAGGAATTGATTCTAGTTGTTCAAAATCTGGCGAGCTCATCAAATTCTGTCTCATCAAATCGCGATTTTCTTCTTTTTGAAGCTATTTTGCTTGTCAATTTCTGCCGATCTCATCAACCTATCGCGATTGTCTCCTTTCCGAAGGTATTTTGCTTGTCTTTGTTCAGTAATGCCAGGTATGTGTTAGTAATTGTGCTTTTATGTTTTAATTTTGAATCATTTGATATGCATCTTCTCAATTTTTGTATCTGAAGTTTTTGTTTTTAATTGAGTTGTTGTTTCATTCATTCGTTAGTAACTTTTGTAATTTTTATTCTGATGTTCATGTTCTGATACATGT
The DNA here is from genome assembly GCF_029641045.1 of Salvia hispanica. NCBI lineage: Eukaryota > Viridiplantae > Streptophyta > Magnoliopsida > Lamiales > Lamiaceae > Salvia > Salvia hispanica. The sequence continues at coordinate 17,941,456 of NC_142693.1, forward strand.
TTATGCTTTTAATAGTTTTTTCATTGATTAGTACTAGTTTTAGTGTTTTTTTTTGTCTCGGTTTGTTTGATGATTATTCTATCAGTTTTATTCATAGGTTGTTTCCTCTTGTTTTTTGTTCTTATTCTGTGTTTCTTAGTTTTAATTTGTATGTTTTATGTTGTGTGTTGATAATGTAGTTTATTGATGTTTCTGTACTTTATTATTGATTTTGTAACCTGATATGTTGAAGTTGTTTTCTAAAATGTTGAATTTATGTTTTAGCTAAAGTTACACCTCTGTGCAAAGAAGAATTAAGGCCTTTTGTTGGAAAAAGTTTCAAGTCACTTGATGCTGCTATCTCCTTCTATGAAGATTATGCTAAAGAGGTTGGATTTGATCCTCGAAAATCTGGTAGAAAAACAACAGGCGGCATTAATGCATGATGACCCACATGTCTGTTGAAACAAACATTTGCGTTTATATAACTGACTGGGGCCATAGGACTTGGACTGTTACGAACAATGCTGAGGATGATTTGTACGAGTGTCAATGCAAGCTATATCAGAGGTGTGGGATTCTGTGTCGTCACATGTTTCTTGTTTTCAAGAACAATGATGTGCAGTTGATGCCTGAAATTTATATTAGAAAGAGGTGGCTGAAGAAACATCTTTTAATATCTGTGCATGGTTCTTCTACCTCAACTTTTCAGGATCAAACAAGTATTATACATAGCCTACTACGATTGTTGATATTTTGATGTTGTGAGGTCTGGTATTATTTACAGATTTCTTTTACGATGACAAGCATAATGCCATCAACAAACTGCACACAACATACTACAGATTAGTACAGAGAGAGAACTGAGGGCAGCATTGCTGATATTAATGCAGTTATAGATGCGATTGAGGATGTTGAAAATCATCTTTTTGGTGATGGTTCTTATGTGATGTCCGTGTTGGAGAAAAAGAAGAGGTTTGAGGAATTGTATGGTGTTGTGAGGCTTGATGTTATACATGCTCATCCGCCAAATGTGGTGAAGTGTAAAGGATCTGGATCCAGGTTGGCTTCTAAGATGGAAGCGGCGAAGAAGGCAGCGTCTAAACCTCCTAGACGATGTGGGAAATGCCATAAAATGGTTAGTCATGATTCAAGGAACTGCGGCAAAGAGAAGAGTAAAAAACAGAAATAAATTAGTTGTTCCTATTACTGTGGTTTCTGTTTATTGGCATACATAATTCCTTGTTTTGGATATTCCTTAGCATTCTTGATTCCATGTTTTTATGGAAGAATAATAATCTCAAACATATGTTCTGAATGTTATCTCATTTTATTTTCCATATACTATCAAGTTTGTTCAAAACATTTCGTGTTGCTTAAATTTTCAATTACATGTAAACGAATGGACATCAATACAACTTTATAAATTCTCAACATTACTATTTGGAATTCTCAATAATTCGTGTATACTTTCTCAACATTACTATTTGGAATTCTCAATAATTCGTATATACTTTCTCAACATTACTATTTGGAATTCTCAATAATTCGTATACTTTCTCAATATTACTATTTGGAATTCTCAATAATTGGCCTATACACATTCTCATATAGCTATGAATAACAAAATAATATCAACACAACATTGAAACAATACCAAATCATGTACTTCTTAATATTTTGTAGATGAGTTACGATATTTCTCAATACTGACAAAAGGAACACTAACATAACATGTCCAAAATGATATAGCTAATGCCATTAGTATTTCTACATACAAAAATATCACAAAAGAAGTTTATTTATAATCCTCCAAAGCTCTTACTATTTTCCCCAATTTATAATAAGATCTTCCACATCAACCTTGGTAAATTTATTGCATTCAGATGGTGTTTTGCCTTCTCCTTCACCAACTCGCAGTTGCAATTAAACGTAGACGTCACTAGAGCTGTGCAATATTTGACACGCAAGATTCTCAGAGTCTTCAATCCTCTAATTGGCTGTCCTGTTTGCCAATCTTTGATCTTTTGTCCCTTGTACGTCTCCATGTGTCTCATTAAATATATTGCACTATCAGTCTTGTTGGTGGATGATTTCCATGGCATCTGTAAGTGTTCCATCTTCAGTTCTTTGACAGCATTTCCGAGCTTTATATTTCCATTGTAGCTAAGATACATGGAAAAGAATTTCCGCTGCCATACAAATTCAATCATATATAAACATAGATTATTCATCAATAGGCCAACAAGTTTAAATTTTGTTATTCAATATAGTTTTAGAAAAAATACTTACCAGCAAGACAAGTGTGATTCCATACGTGTCAGTCTGCTCTCGTTCATCAAAATGCATGTAGTTGTCTATAACAGACATTCTCACTACTTTCATCTCAAAACACACTAAATAATAGTGTTTATTTTCATAGACAGGAAAGAATACCTATTTCACATTTTGTACTACAATCATTCTACATATAGCTTACCCAATATCAACATATACCTTACTCAATATCAACATATAGCTTATCCATTATCAACATTTAGCTAAGACATCATCAGCATATAGCTTACCTAATATCAACATATAGCTTACACATAATCAACATATAGCTTACCCAATATCAACATTTAGCTACCTCAATATCCATATTTGTACTAGATATAAAAGCTTTCTAATATTAACAGAACTTCTAAATAATTCATCAGAGCTTCAAGCTTTCAGAAAATGAAGATTCATATTCTCATATGCTATCAAATCAGAAATCAATCTACCAACAATACAATTACAGAAGCTTATAAACATATTGCACTAAAATTTGAACCCTAATTCTTTGTTGAAATCTGAAATCTCAAACTGCAATGCAAAAAATCAGAAATCGGTAAATCAAATTGAAAAATACCTTTCGATTCAGCTGGAGCATTTTCAATTGAAACCATTCCACCTTTTTTGAAGTCGTTCACTGCAAAAAATAAATCTATCAGTTTCATTTCTGTTGAAATTTTAGCAAGTTTAAAACAAATTTCGGAGTTTAAATTTCATATTTACCGTCGTTTTTCTTCAAATTTGTGAATCTGCCCTAGGTCGAGCTTTTCTTCGGAGGAGAAGGGGAGTTTTCGAGCTGTTCTTCTGTGTTTGAGTGAGAGATATGTGTTTTGGCGTAGTGAATCTGGTTTTGGAGGCGAAAGAGATTGAGAGAGAAAATGACGTGAACGGCGACGAGATTGGGAGATTGAGAGAGAAAATGCAGTGAACGGCGACGAGATTGAGAGATTCAGAGAGAAAATGCAGTGAACGGGGCGAAAGTTTGAGAGATTCAGAGAGAAAATGCAGTGAACGGGGCGACAGATTGAGAGTGAAAATGGAGTGAGTGGTGTGGTTGTTGAAGGTGGAGTGAATGGTTTGAGAAATGAGATTGAAATATGCGCACTGAATTTTATGTAAATTGTCCATTTTACCCTTTTGTTGAGATTGTTAATTCAATGTATTGATATTTTTTTTATTCAATCTCAGCCTTTGATTTTTAGATTAAAGGGTCCATATTCAGTCTCAATATGGAATTAAGGGGCTAAACTCATTGGAAGATGACCAAGTACCATGGAGATTTAAATATAACATTCTGAAATTACAATTCATGATTATCATTAATTATAGGAGATTCATTTTTACCTAATTTCTTTCTTCACTGAATAGTAGATTCGAGTACTAAAATTGCTTTGCATAATTATAGAGATTAATTCTTCCATGATTATAGTGATGAAATAGTTAAATTTTTTAGGTGTATGTATATAGGGTCATGTTCTAATGCTTATAGCAACCTAATTCAAAATCCAGACCAAATCTCCAACCTTAGATTTTAAAATAAGTGGATGGGATTAAATCTTACGAATCTCAATAATTAGTAGATAAAATATCAACAAAAAGGTAATATCGTCATTATGTTATCATATGATAATTTTCGTGAATGTTTTTTTATATCAACATTGTGTATTACAAATATCAACAATATGACATAAGAATATCAACACTAGTACAAGAAAATATCAACACATATTTATTGAGATTTTTACATGGTTTTATTGAGATTTTTTGATGTATTTGTTGATAAAAATCTGGTTATCAACATTTACGAAAACTAAAATAAAAAATATCAAATTTCATCATCCGAACGTCGTCGGAACATATGCAATTGAGATCTCGTTGGAATCCTTATAAAATTATCTTTAATTTTATATATTTTTTGCGAAAAATAAATTTAAATCGTGAGAGTTACGTAAATTTAAAGTTTTAAGATGATTTTAATGAGAGGGAATTGACATTAATACCCTCTAATTTTATTTATTAATTTTTTTAATTAAAAATATAATACATGTGGCATTCTTTCAACTACTAGATCTTCTAATCTAATGGCTAAGATTTAGTCTTACTTTGAGATTGCTAATTAGTTAGCAATTGATCACTCCCTTATATATATATATATATATATATATATATATATATATAGTAGATCGAAGGAGTGTTATATTGCTAACTCATAACTTAATTGCTAACTACAACTAAATAATAGTCATTAGATATTCAAATTAAAGGCTTAGATCATTAATCCCTAAATGTCAATACGATCAACGAAAAACGTCAATAAGACCATATGATTAATTCCAAAAAATATCAATAAGGGTATTAATGTCAATTAACAACATGTTTAGTTATAACTAACTTTTAAAAGAATCCCAAAACTTTAAATTCATATAGCATATATCAAATTAAATATAATTTTATAAGGATTCCAATGATATCCTACATGCATATGTTCTGACGTCAAAATTTGAAATTTTTTTGAAAATTTTTAATTTTTTCGGAAAAAAATTTCGTACAGCAGAAATGTCAACATACTATATAAAATATGTCAATATAATACATGTAGAATATCAATATAAGCAATGGGTTAACATTCTTAAAGCATTGTGTTGACATTCTCAAAGCATTGTGTTGATATTTTCGAAACACTATAATGACATTTTCATCCAAAACCCTAATTTAGAGTTTTTTTTATCTTTTTTTATTTCATTAATAAAAAACGAAAATTACACTCGGCAAACTGTAAACCACACGTTTTCTAAAATCTTATGGCCTTAAATTAGTTGTAGTTAGCAATTAAATAATGAGTTTGCAATTGATCACTCCCCTAATAGATCGTGTATTATAATATGTGTATGTTACGATATGTATATAGCAGATCGTTATTTTAGTAGATATCTTTTAAATCCTGATTTTGTGGGATTATATATAATTATATGGTATTGGCATATATCCTATACCTATATATCCATATACATAGACACGATCACATGCTAATATAGAGGATTAATTATGCATGAATTATGGAACATCTCTTTTTAGTTCCAATTAATTTTTCAATTAATCTTTCCATGATTTAGCCATTTCACTATATTCAATATATATTTTCATTCTCTACTCCCAATTAATATTTCCATGATTTTAGTTCCAATTAATCTTTGATTTTAGCCGTTTCCTTCTAAATAGTGTATTTTAGTTTCTTGATTCCTAAATGTATGGAATTATGCAAATCAATAAATTAATATGTAAACAAGTTACTTCTTCCATTTTTAATTTTTAACCTTCTTTATGTAAATATTACAACTCAATTGCACACGAACTACTTAACAAAAATTATAGATTGACGATAGTAATTTTGTAACTAAAAAGCATGCATTAAATTTAGCCCAGCCCGGCCCGGCCCATTTACTAACTGGGCTCGGACTGGGTTGGGCCCATCCATGTCAACCAAAACCCAGGCCCGGGCCGGACCGTTTCAGACGTGGGTCTGGGCCAAGCTGGGCTCAAATACCGACGGGCCTCACCGGGCCCGGACTTTGACCCACTAATAGCATCATCATCTTTATTTTCTCACCTATCTTATTTTACTCTCTTCATTAACTCAAAAAAAACACTACATAAAATCTAGTGTGGAAACTGAAATGTTTCATATTTATTGAGAGGGAGGGAACATTATTTCTTTTATTTTGATTCGTCCAATAATAAAAGACCACTTCTATTTATTGGTAAAATTTTCACTACACATTATAGTTCTCTATTATGCTACTATTAGAAGTAGACTCCGCTATATATTATGTGTGGATATTTTTTATGACCAATTTAATCAATACATTAGTTTTTTGGTTTTCTTTTGCAGGAAAGAAAAATGGTAGCACAACTATTGTCATAATTGTGGTTGTAATTGTTGTGTGTTTAATAGTTGGTGTATTAGCTATCATCTTTCTAAGAAAGAGAAAAAAACAGAAACCAACGGAAATTCCTCAAAGTAAGTAACTCGTCTCTTTAGTACACATATGCTTTATTAATTCGTTTTTTATTGGAGTATTAGACTCAAATGTTTTATCATAATTTCTTGAAGCTATCGACGATATTAGCTCAGCCGAATCACTGCAGCATGCTTTCCGCACAATCAAAGCCGCAACCAATGATTTTACTCTCATAATAAGTTGGGTCAAGGTGGATTTGTGTTAACCTATGCTTGATCACATCAAACACATCACCAAAAGAAGAGACATGTCATCACACTACTCCTAGCTGGAAAGATGTTCTGCTGCAGGGAACCAAGAGAATGGATAAGAAGGAGTGTGGCCACCACATTACTCCACACGCTAGCCACTGTGTTGTTCCACGTATATAGTCTGTTAGAAGTTTTGTTTGTATCCATTCCATTCCAGAGGGTTCCATTGATTAGTATAAGATGCAATAGTATTTTGTCTTCCTTCTCAACGCATATGAATTATCAAATTACAATCAATGAAGCATCTTCATTTTGAGTTACTTTCTACCCAACTTTATTCATGCTTTTCCTCTTTTCCTATTTTGGTATCAGAGCCTAGGTCTTCCTAGGTTCTGTAACCCTCCTCATTTTGTTTTTATTTTGGTTACCTTTCTTTATCATGGCAGAAAGTGAGCAATTTCGCCATGTTATTCCAGTATTGACCCAGAGTCACCCAATAGCTATTAAGCTTACAGAATCAAACTATCTCATATGGAAACAACAGATCATGTCCACTATACGAGGATATGAGTTGGAGTCTTATCTGATGGAGGATCAAGAAATACCCCCACAATTCTTAAGAGAAGCCGGCTCTTCTGAAGCAAGGCTGAATCCAGATTTTCTGGCATGGAGGAGACAAGATCAGCTGTTGGCATCTTGGATTCAGTCCTCACTTTCTGAGAGTATTATGGTTCTGATGGTTGGTTTAATGACCAGCAAACAGATCTGGAAGGCATTGGAAAGCAGTTTTGCAAGCCAATCTAAGGCCAAGATCATGCAATACAGGCTCCAGTTGCAAACTATCAAGAAAAACAACCTCACTATGAGAGAGTATCTGAACAAGATCAAGGGATTCTGTGATCTTCTTGGGCTTCTTGGGGCTTCTGGTTGCCTGATTTCAGAGGACGACCAAATCCTCTATATTCTTGGTGGTCTTGGCAGTGATTATGATCCTGTTATGGTGACTATTACAGCAAAAACAGAAGGGTGGAGTGTCCAAGAAGTAACATCTCTTCTGCTCAGCTTTGAGTTTAGGCTTGAAAGTTCTGAATCGAAAAATTCATAGGTTAACAATTTGGAATGGTTTACAAGGTAGATATATTACGATTAGAATAAGAGTGTGGCGTGTAACAAATTCAAAATCTAAACACAAATAATTTGTTGTATCATAATTTCAGGGGAAATTTCCAAATGGTCAAGAAATTGCAGTGAAAAGATTGTCAAAAGATTCTGGGCAGGGCAATATGGAATTCAAGAATGAAGTTTTCTTATTGGCTAAGCTTCAGCACACGAACTTAGTAAGACTATTGGGTTTCGCCTTAGAAGGAATGGAGAAGTTGCTAATATATGAATTTGTTCAAAATGCAAGCTTGGATAACTTCATATTCGGTAACATTCATCATTAATTTACTTACACACAACACATTACAGAATGATATTATTGATATGTGAACATTCTAACTCATTTGCAATTGGACATGTAGACTCCATCAAGCATTCAGATTTAGATTGGGATAGACGCTACAAGATCATAGGAAGTATTGCGAGGGGAATCCTCTACTTACACGAAGATTCTCGTCACAAGATCATTCACCGTGATTTAAAAGCTAGTAATATACTTTTAGACATAGAGATGAGTCCCAAAATTGCTGATTTTGGTATGGCAAGATTGTTCGGACAAGATGAAACGCAGGCAAATACAAGCAGAGTTGTGGGAACATAGTAAGTTACAAAACTTAAATAGTTTTATTGAGTTACAAAGAGTAATAAAATCTTTAAACTGCAGTGGATATATGCCTCCAGAGTACCTAATACAAGGCCAGTTCTCAATCAAGTCCGATGTCTATAGCTTTGGAGTATTAGTCCTTGAAATCATCAGCGGCCGCAAAAATAATGGTTTTCGAAGCGGGGATGGCAGCGTAGGAGACCTCCTGAGCTTCGTAAGTATTAAGCATGTAACCTTTTTTGACACCCCTTTATGTATAGATAGTGATAGAAAAGTGAGATAACTTAATGTCGCAGGCATGGAGAAGTTGGGAAGAAGGAAGAGGCGGAGAAGTGGTGGATCCATTTTTGAGGAATGCTTCGGGTTCGACAAATGAGATGCTGAGATGCATCCATATCGGTTTGTTGTGTGTTCAGGAAAATGCAGCAGATCGACCAACTATGGCTTCGGTGGTGCTTATGCTGAGTAGCTTCTCCATGACCCTAAATATACCTTCGGTACCTGCATTTTATTCTACCGGTGGTTATAACTCGGATCAGTCTCATCGTTCCATGCCAAATCAAGCCTCCATTACATACTTACATCCACGCTGATTCCCCTCCCCCCAAAAAGTTAGTTTTTAGTCTATTTTTCTTCTTTGCTAGTTGTAATGTTAGTTTATTATTCACATATTTTGTACAATATTATTGTCTTTTAATTTCCTTTTTTGCTTAGATTAATATTTCAGTTAAACTTTAAAATTGGACCTTGGAAAATAGGATTTGCACTTTTTGGATCCTGAAGTAGGAAAATCTTGTTTCAGAGACATGAACATGAATAAGGTAATGTTTGAAGTGCCTCAATTGACTATTTGAGATTGGGATCCGGTTCAATAAGTGAGAAGCTGAGGTGCATGCATATTGGTTTGCTGTGTGTTCAAGAAAATGCAGGGGAGCGACCGACCATGGCGTCGGTTATGAACATGCTGAGAGCATCCACAATGGGTGCCCGATCTTATGCCCGATCGTCCGAGATCGGGCTAGGGCATCGTCGGGCGCGCCCGACGACGACCAACCGTTCGGTCGCGACCGATCTCTCGTCCGATCAATCGGGCGTGAGATTGGGCATCCATAGCAGCGTTGCGCCCGATGACGCGGACGCTCGACCGACTCGTGTTTTTTTTTATTAATATACCTTAATTTCGCTCATTTTTCACACAACTCTCACACATCTCTCAAATCTCTCTTTCACTCACTTTTCCAAAATGTTTCCCGGGAAAGATATGGGTCGGGCTATGGAACACGCAATGTTTGCTTTCAGGAACCAGATTCTCGCAGGTATTCGTGCAATACAAGAGCAAGAGCAGGTCGAACAGCAGGTCCCGAGGCCCATTCACCACCGGACATCCGTCCGTCGAGAGCATGGCCTAGCTCATCAATGTCTCTTCGAGGACTACTTCGCCGATGAGCCCCAGTGGGGACCTTCGGTTATTCTCCGACGGTTTAGGATGCAGCTAGAACTATTTCTCCAGATTGTTCACGCGATGGAGGCGCGCGATGAGTACTTCCAGCAGCGGGAAGATGCGGCCCACAGAAGGGGTCTATCCCCGCTCATGAAGTGCAAGGTTGCGCTTTTTCAGTTCAACGAGTATCTTCACGTCAGGGATACAATTGGCCGGGAGTGTATGGTAAAATTTTGTGAGGGTGTTGTTGACGCCTTCGGCGCCACATATTTGCGTCGGCTGAATACCGAAGATTGCCAGTTCCTGATGGGGATGCAAGATAGGGTGTACGACTTTCCTGGAATGTTAGGGAGTATTGATTGTATGCACTGGGAGTGGAAGAATTGTCCGGCAGCGTGGAGAGACCAATTCACCAGTGGGTATAATGATACCCACCCGACGATGATCCTTGAAGGCATCGTTGACCACCGTCTTTGGATTTAGAATGCTCACTTTGGCGTGGCGGGGTCAAACAACAACATCAATGTGCTGAACTCGTCGAGTCTCTTCACTGAGCAATGTAACGGCATTTACCCGAGATGACCAGTTTTCTTGAAGACGATCTCCTACCCATTTGATGCGAAGAGAGAGTTTTTAGCATTGCGGCAAGAAGCTGCACAGAAGGACGTGGAACGAGGATTCAATGTGCTTTAAGCGCGTTGGACAATAGTGAAAGGCCCAGCTTGTTCCTGGTACAGGCATCATATCGCCAATGTCATGTACGCGTGCATCATCTTGCACAACATGATTATTTACGATGAAGGTCGAACATCTAGCGATTGGTCCGACGATGAAGTCGGTCCGAGCGCAGGTCATGCAACCCCGCCGGTCATTCGGCGTTTACCCTAGGAGTCAGCGAGAGATTACAAGCTCAGGAGAGCATGCGCAACCAACAAGCCTCTGAACAAGGCTTCTCTTCTGACCGTCTTCCAGCTTGAATCCAATCCGAAGTGAAGAAAAAACCAGCCATCATATGACAAGTAGGCAATGATGCAAATAGAGCAGAGATATTATCATAAATGATCAATCCAGCTCGAACCATAATAAGACCATCTTCAACTCATGAACAACATGATTAAAGAAGTTTGGACACGTAGTGATCGTTCAAATTATACCTCTTTTTAAGTATTTTCGTAGTATTTTTTTTTAAATTAAGTAATGTATGTTTTTTGCTAGTTCTTTAATTTGAAGTCTAATTTTGCTATTTATAATTGATAAACATAAAAAACATAAAATTAAAATTGAAATAAAAAATGGATAATAGATAGAGCACCCACTAGGATTAAACCATTGCAGAAAGATATGGCATGCCGATATGGCAACCACTATGACTCTCATTAGGGCTTTCACTAGGGCATCCATTGTGGATATTCTGAGGAGCGCATCCATAAGCCTTGTTGCGCCTTCTGATCTCTGGTTGGATAAGTATCCCAATTATTTGAGATTAAATTAACGCGGTCTGTGGGATAAAATTAATCAATAAAATCTAGTTAAATCGGTTAATGAACAGGTCCAATCCATGGTGCAACTTTTGGAATGGGGTCTTCTTCAATAACGTTGGTATTTGGGTTTTGGACAAATCGAATCGAACCAAACCCAACTGAAAATAAAAATTTTGTGAAAATGGAATCCAAACCAAATCAAATTACATGATAAATCGAAATCAGAACAATAAAACTGATCCGAATCGAAAACTGGAATCCAAACTAAAAAGAAAAACTGAAATTGCACAATTATGTCTGAAAAAACACGAATAAAGTTTGTTTTTAGGTATAATATAAAAAAGATATTAGGTTTATACATCCAAACCAAGTTAAAAAACTAAAAAATTGACGAAAGTATAAACCGAACCAGAAAAAAAAAACGAACTGAAACAAAAAAACGGAAAAAAAAACCAAACTGAATTTTAAGTTTCGATTTGCTTCAAATTGAATATATATGGTTTACAGTTGTTTTGCCCACCTCTATCGTTGAAAACTGAATTTACTCCAAAAAAAAAATAGAAATAATTGAAATTCCTAAATTAACCATGCACATTGTTAAAAGTCAACGATAATGCTATTTATATCAGAATCGTTGAAAATTAACCTCGGAGTAATGGCGCTTGCATAAATTAATAAAATTGTCCACTACAAGCATGTATGCCATGTACTACAAATTTTTTAACAACTAATCAGTATGGTTAAATCACCGACAGTACTATTCGTATCCACGAACTTATCTCTATGACATTTATAAATAAGTATAAGCTGACTTTGGAGTTTAATTACGCCGCACCACGAGATTGAATTATTAAGGAATCGCATTTCATGTGACAAATTAATACCAACAGCTGTTAAATCGCATATATCCGCCGCAGTCTAAGTGTTTACCAGACTTCTTGAGAAACAGATAGATGAGACCAAATTGTAGTTACTGCTCCATCCGTCCCTGAAAATTTGTTATTTATTTTCATTTTCGTCCGTCCCAAAAAATTTATCACCTTTTTGTTTTTCCATTTTTGGTAGTGGACCCCATATTCTACCAACTCATTCTCACTCATATTTTTATTATAAAATTAATATATATATATATATATATATAAGTAGGACCTTAATGCCACTAACTTTTTCAATCCACTTTCTACTACATTTCTTAAAACTCGTGCCGGGTCAAATGGTGACAAATTATGGAGGACGGAGGGAGTAATATTTTTGTTATGACATTTCCTTAGGTCTCTATTTCATGGCTTCTTCCTTTAAAAATTCACTTCAATCTTATTCATTTAGTCCATAGCTCCATGCCCAAAATCCAATCCAGTCTTATTCATTCAGTCCACAGCCCTAAGTCATAGTTGGGATGGGTAAAAAAAATATACCAAAATATCAGTCTTAGCATACGGGAAAAAAGCCATAAAATACCGAATTTCCGATATACTAGGATTTTTGGGACAATACAATATCTTACCGGCACTATGAATTTTCATATAGTGCGGTATGCGGAAATTCAGAGACGACTATAATAATCGTTGGCTAGATGAAATCGAGAGCGAGCAGCAGCCATTGGTAGCTAACATTACGAACTTTGGCCGAATTCTGGATTTTCCACAAACTTAAAACTTGGTCGGAAATATATGAACTTTGTTGTTGTTGCCAATTTTTCATGATTCCCAATAAAAAATAAGACAATTGGTAGCTAATATTACAAAATTTAGTAAAATTGAATTTTTTCATGAACTTTAACCTTGACCGTAAATATTACTCTCTTTATAGCAAAAGTGAATTAAATGAAGAGAGAATAAAGTAAGAAAGAAAAATATAGAGAAAAGAAGAGAGAAGAAATATATTGTTTTTTACCCAAAAAAAATAAAAAAAATACTAAACATCATTTTCAGTGTAAGATTAAAAAGTTACACATGCAATCCGCCATTAATTGACACCATTTGACTCTGTCACGAATTTTAAGAAATGTAATGAAAAAAATTAGTGGAACGTGAGTTCTATTTTTATATACTACCTCCGTCCCCCAAATATTGACTCACTTTGACTCGGCACGGGTTTTAAGAAATGTAATGAAAAATGAGTTGAAAAAGTTGGTGGGATGTGAGTCCTATTTTTAAAGTATTTGTTTTATAATAAAATGTGAGTATGAATGAGTTAGTGGAATATGATACCTATACCAAAAATGGTAAAAAGTGAAGTGTGTCAAACTTTCAGGGACATAGGTAATATTAATTCTATAATAAAATGTGAGTAGAATGAGTTAGTGGAATGTGAGTCCATTATCAAAAGTAGTACTCCCTCCCAGTGGCGTATACACGCTGGAACAAGGGGGTACAATGTAACCCCGAAATTTTATGTATTAATATATTATTGGGATATTGGCATCTAATATCACGAAACTTTCAAAAAGTTGGGTTTTTCCCACAAACTTTAAAATTGGCAAATAATATCACGAACTTTACCTAGGATTTGTTTTTTCCCACGAATGAAAAATTTCATGTTATTTTAATATATTGAAGAACAATTTTTGAGGGTGTGCTTCAAGAAAAACTATCTTCAAATATTGAAAAACTTGAAACTTTCGAAATTGTTGTCGAGAAATTACGAAAAAAAATCGGTATCATAGTATTATTTGTGGAAATTTTTTCATTCGTGGGAAAAAACAAACACGTGGTAAAGTTCGTGATATTATTTGCCAATTTTAAAGTTCGTGGGAAAAATCCAACTTTTTGAAAGTTTCGTGATATTAGATGCCAATATTCCTATATTATTTAGTCCTATTATAACAAAATCCATCGGTGGCCTAGTGGTAAGTTGGGTCTTCCTTCAAGCCAGAGGTCTGAGTTCAAAACCTCTGAGCACATAATTCAATTTTACGTGAACTTTCTCTTCTCCAAATTAACTTTGTTTTAATCTATATCACCTTTAATAAATTTTATTTTGTTCTCATTACATATTAAAGTTTCATTAATTTCATTAATTATTTTGTTTTTAACAAATACATTTATTAGTTTAACCACTGACTTGCTCTTTTATAAGTTAATTTTGTATTCTTTCATATTCAATTTTCATTAACTATTTTTAATAGATACTAAGGCTAATATAAAGTATATTTTTTTTTTCGTTTAAAAAAAACTCCATATTTATTAAACTAACCTTCTCATTATATTCATATTTATATTATATATTGCTAATTAGCAAAACATGGATATTTGTATTTCAAATGTATAATTTACGTGATACTATAAAATACTTTATTTTTATTTAAAATGAAGTTTTTTGAAATAAAAAAATAACGATAAAGATTTTAATTAAAAAGATAAAATAATTGTAAAAACGTAACAACGAAAACAAAAAAAAAATTAGAAACATTTTGAAATTTTAAGTCGTAATTATTTTTTGCAACCCCAAATCGAAAATCCTGGATACACCACTGCAATATTTGACCCGACACGAGTTTTAAGAAATGTAATAGAAAGTGGGTTGAAAAAGTTGGGGATATTTGGGTCCTACTTTTATATACTCTCTCGTCCCATTAAATATGCAACATTTGAGAATCGACATGAGTTTTTATTTAATGTTGTTTTGTGAGTTAATGAAGAGAGGTAAAATAAGAGAGGTGAAAAAGTAGAGGTAGAGATGTTTCCATTTTAGGAAACGTTTCATTTTCAATGGGACAAACTAAAAAGAAAAATGTTTCATTTCTAATAGGACAGAAGGAGTAATTGTATTATAATAAAATGTGAGTGTGAATGAGTCTGAAAATAGTAAAGTGAAAGGTGACAAATTTTTAGGGAATGATGAAAAAGGAAATAAGTGACAAATTTTCAAGGATGGGGGAGTAAAAAGTAAGGGTCTCAATTAATTGGGGACGAACGAAAAAGAAAATTGGTGCTAATTAATGGGGGGAACGAGGGAGAAGTATAATAAAACAAAATCATTTGAGAGAGAAGCATGTGGTAGGAATAAACGAGATGGTTATAAGTGGTGTATGAGCAGAACAACTGTATTCCAATCCAAGTATGATTTATCAAAGATTTTTTGTGGGGTTGTTGGTGTTGTTGATCCAGGCAAATCTAATAGCCTTGGGCCAACCTAATTGCGGCAATTACACCAGCGACAGCGCATACAGAGCTAATCTCAACGCCACTCTCTCTTCTCTCTCAACAAACATCGGCAACGATGGCTTCTACAACGCCTCAACCGGGAAGGGACCCGACAGAGCCAACGCCGTCGTCCTATGCAAGGGCGACCTCCAACTCAACGAGTGCCGCGAATGCGTGAAAGAAGCCGGAGCCGCTGTCATGGAATCGTGTCCGGTTGCGAAGCAGAACATATACTTGGGTGAATTATGCACTTTGCGGTACTCGAACGAATCCTTCCGCGGGACTCTGGCGACTCTTCCCAGATACTTCGTCTATAGTGACGAGAACGTGACGAGTCCAGAGCAGTTTAAGAAGGATCTGAGGAACCTGCTCGATGATCTTCGGGGACGAGCCGCTGGGGGCTCGTCCACGAGGAAGGTGGCTGCTGGGAACGCAACTGCACCCGATTTCCAAACTATTTTTGGATTAGTTCAGTGCACGCCGGATTTGTCAACCGAGGATTGTACTAGTTGTTTAATTGGTGCCATTTTATATATACCGCTATGCTGTGAGGAGAGTATGCCCACCGGGGGTGCAATCTACGTGCCCAGTTGCAATATTCGTTACAAGACCATTCCATTTTTCAATACAACTAGACTTCAGGAGCTAGAGTTTGTCCCTCCACCTCCGTCCCCTCCTCCTATTCTTGAGCCGCCGCCTCCTATTCTTGAGCCGCCTCCACAGTTATCGCCGCCAGGTAGTTATAACTGTCTACCTTCTGTTATAAATTGTTAGTATGCCTTGAATCTGTATAGAATTAGTTTTCCTAATTGGGATATGATTATGTTTCCTAGGCCCAGTCTGTCTCATGTGTGCCTATTTATATGGGAGTAGAACACATAATCTGTGATCTGAAATCAAATTAGATCCAATCTGTAGCCACAATCTGAAAACACTCTGAATAATATCTGTTCTTCGTTTCTGCCTGTGGACGTAGCCAACACAATGTTGGTGAACCACGTAAATTTTTACGTTTTGTTTTCGCCTTTTCGGTGTTGTTCAGCTGACATGAATTTGGACTTGTTCATGGTTACGTAAGGCAACTCGTATCGCTACAAAAAATAGGTGGTTTACCGATGGAATGACCGTAGCCGTCGCTAAAAAGAAATTACCAAAATTTCAGTCGGTTTACCGATAGAAAAATAGGAATCACCCACAAAAATTTACGTCGGTACAATTGTTGTTTTTGTGGGTTTATGATAGACTAGTAATTTCAAAAATTTTACCGCTCATTGTTTGATATTGTTATTTATTATGCTAGTAGTTTTTTAGGATCTGAATTCTCGTGATTGGATTTATAAATCAGATTTGATCTCAATTCTTGTATTTTGGTTTATAAATTTTTTTGTCTGAATTCTCATGTTTGGATTATAGATCAAATGAGCTCTATTAAGTTTGGCCTGAATTCTTGAGTTTGGGTTTAGATCAAATGAGCTCTGTGAAATCTTGCGTGTGGCATATAACATTTATTATTATATGATATTATGATTATACTATTTTGAAGTCATTTGTTGATTTGGTGAGTCTGTATATGTTTAATTTTTATATAGATGGAATTACCATCTCGGGCCAATGGAATCAAGACATTATTTTTCTTGGTTTTTTGTAGGAAAGAAAAATGGAAGCACGACTCAAACTATTGTCATAGTAATAGTTGTCGTTGTTGCGTGCTTGATAGTGGCTTTATCAGCTATCATCTTTCTGAGAATGAGAAAGAAACATAAACCAACGAAAATTCATCAAAGTAAGTTGCTCAACATTGTTACACACTACATGCTTTAATTCTCAGTACGTTGGGACTCAAATGTTTGTTCATAATTTCTTAAAGGCGACATTAGCACAGTCGAGTCTGTGCAGTATACTTTCAGCACAATCAAAGCAGCAACAAATGATTTCTCTAATCATAATAAGTTGGGTCAAGGCGGATTTGGGGCTGTTTACAAGGTAGATATTCTCCATATAAATAGATCACAGCAAGGGTGATTGTGTAACAAATTCAAAATATAAAGACAATTATTTTGTCGTGTCATAATTTCAGGGGGAACTACCAAATGGTCAAAAAATTGCAGTGAAAAGATTATCTAGGAATTCCGGGCAGGGCGATATCGAATTCAAGAATGAGGTTCTCTTATTGGCTAAGCTTCAACACAGGAATCTGGTTAGACTAATGGGTTTCGCCTTAGAAGGAATGGAGAAGCTGCTAGTATATGAATTTGTTCAAAATGCAAGTTTGGATAAATTCATATTCGGTAACATTTAGCCTTAATCTACTTACCTAATGACATAAGAACATAAGCTAATTAACACATTTTCATTTGGACATTTAGACTCCGTTAGGCGTTCATATTTGGATTGGGATGCACGTTACAAGATCATAGGGGGTATTGCAAGGGGAATCCTCTACTTGCACGAAGATTCTCGTCTCAAAATCATTCACCGTGATTTAAAAGTGAGTAATATACTTCTAGACAGTGAGATGAGACCAAAGATTGCTGACTTTGGTATGGCGAGATTGTTCGGACAAGATGAAACGCATGCAAATACAAGACGAATTGCGGGAACATAGTAAGTTAGACAATTTAAACACTTTTATTGAGTTTTAAGAATATTAAAATCTGTAAAACTGCAGCGGATATATGCCACCAGAGTACCTTAGACATGGCCAGTTCTCAATCAAGTCCGACGTCTACAGCTTTGGAGTACTAGTCATTGAAATCATCAGCGGCCATAGAAATTATGGTTTTCAAAGCGAGGATGGCACCCTAGGGGACCTTATGAGCTTCGTAAGTACTACAAAGCAAATAACATTGTTAATGTCCACTTAATTATAATTAGTGGTTGAAAATGGGAAAATTTATGTGCAGGCATGGAAATGTTGGCAAGAAGGAAGAGGTGAAGAAGTGGTGGAGCCATTTTTGAGAAATGGTTCGGGTTCGACAAATGAAATGCTGAGATGCATCCATATTGGTTTGCTGTGTGTTCAGGAAAATGCAGCGGATCGACCAACCATGGCTTCTGTGATGCTTATGTTGAGTAGCTTCTCCATGACCCTAAATATACCTTTGGAGCCTGCATTTTATTCTAACGGTGGTGGTGGTGGTGGTGGTGGTGGTTGTGAGGTTTTGAGGATTGGTTCCTCAAGAAATCAAGCTTCCATTACTGACTTACAACCACGCTGAGTCCCCTAAAAAACTGTGTTTTTATTCTATTTTTCTTCTTCACTAGTTGCAATGTTAGTTTATTTATTCACATATTTTCTACTCCTTCGCCCCCTATACGTGTCTCACTTTGATCCGATTTGAGTTTAAAAATATAAAGAAAATTGGGTTGAAAAAGTTAGTGAAATGTGTATAAAATGAGTTAGTATAATGTGGGGTCCGGGTCAAAAATTGGGACACATAATGAGGGATGGAGGAGTACATTTTATTTGTCTTTTAAATTTTTTTCTCTATTTAATGTATTTGAGTTAATTTTAGAATTAGTTTCTCAACAATAGTGTTCGCACCTTTTTGTCATTGAAATAGGAAAAATCATGTTTCACGAACTTGAACGTCAAAAATCACGTTTGAAGTGTCTCGTAGGATTATTTTTCCCTTGAAGTCATGAAGAGTGTATGAATAATTTAATTCAGTGCTTTATTTTATAGAGTTAATAAATGTCAATTTTATCATCATTGCATTGTTCAATTATTATCTATACATATATAAAAGGCGAGTTTTGGCCATTATTTTAAATGTTTATAAGTTTGGGTAACATCTTGAAAATTTAGGAATTTTGGGTGATGGATGTAAAAGGTTTCGTAACGTTTTAATAAAATCACATAATAACTCCCTAAAGTAAATGCCATTTATAAAATAGTGTAGGCATATATAGCTACCGATAGTGTGCGGAAAATATTAAAATTAATGACTTTTGAAATCTATGGCCAAATAATGTAACCACATATGTAACGGCCGATGATGGTGTGATTATGGTATAGCTATGTCATTAAATTTAATGATTTATGAGGAGTTTTCAACTTATGCGTTTTTTAACATTTCAAACCTACGACTAAATGTATCCATTGATTAAATCATAAATTAATATTCATTTTAATTATTATTGATTACCTAGAAAATGCATTTTTGTTTCTACAATGTACAGTGAAATTTAAAAGGTTTTAGAAATTATTGGTAGCCTTTAGTTTTTGTCTATAAATACATGTTTTTTCGTTGTAGAATTATCTTTTCAGTGCAAACATTAAATAAATTTTAAAATTGCTTCCTCAAGGGATTCAACTTCAGCAGTCGACGACGGGAGCTCTTTTGCAACGTTTAATGGAGTCGGAGGCGATGGAGATATAGTCTTGTAAAAGGCAAAGAGCTGAAGATGCGAGTCGGAGGCTATGGAGATAGGGTCGTGTAAGAGAGGTGAAAAGAAAATAGAACTTTTAAATTTTATTTTAAGATCATTCCCTATTTGAGTGTTTTAGTTCATAATTAAGTTTTTTCCTAATGTTATTATTTTTTATTTTTTGTTAATTTTGTTTGAGTACTTTCTATCTTAGCTATGATAGTTATTTTTTCTCGAATAAAGAAATAGCAGAAGCTGACTATCTATAACATTTGGAAGCTAAAATTGTACATTTATCGCCAACTTTATTACTACCATAGGTTTCATGCAAAGAAAACACTCAAACTCAACGAAATGGCGAAAGGAAGCAAAGATGATGAAGAACGTAAAATATCACTTTTTTTTGCGCACGCACATAAATCATCAGTTTGGAGATTAAGGAGGAAAATAAGGTTGAGGTAAAGAGTCAACGATAGTTCCATATGATTTATGCAAAGAAAACACCCTAAGTCAACGAAATGGCGAAAGGGAGCAAAGAAGATGAAGAACATAAAATATCACATTCTTTATGCGCACGTACATAAATCATCAAATTGGAAACTAAAGAGGAAAATAAGGCTGAGATACAGAGTCAACGATAGTTTAGGCCTTTTGGGTATAAATAAGTAGGGGAAAAGTTACAACACACTAATGATGGTGAGTGTTTTGTTGAGTTTTTGTTTTACTTTTTAATTTTCTTTATTTTATTAGATTTATATACTCTTGGTATATATTTATATTTTTTTAATCTTATGTAATGATATTATCACTTATTTTATTTTATTTATTCATGCTATCAAAATAAGAGTAAAAAATATTCTAAGTCGTGCATAGCGCGTGGGTTAATACTAGTTTAATTTAAATACTTAGTCCTTATAACATATACCCCAACTTCCTCGTTGTGAAATCAGGCCAAAAATATTTGTTCGGGTTTGTTCTTGCTCTATTTTAACTAGAAATCAAAATGATAAGAGGGATTTATATTTAGGGCTCAAACTTACTTAACTTTTATTTATATTCTTATATACATTCACACTGAAAATCATAGTTTTTCTCTAAATTTTCTCATTTTATTATATATAGACTATAGTAGTTTATCTTAAAATTTCTTGTCATAATGATTTTTCATATATAGGCCCTAGCATCAACAGGATGCTTCTTAATAAACACTCCAATCTTATTCATTCCACGCCCAAGTCTATATACACTCAGGTCAATTTATTCTATAATTTTTAATTTTTTTCCATAATTAATTTCCTTGGTCTCTTGCTATTTCATGGCATCTTCCTTCCTTTGTCAAAATACTCTCCGGTCTTAGTCATTCAGTCCGCGCGCTAATCATGGTTGTCTTACACTTTCATTATACTTTATGTAATTATTACTCCTTATAATCTGTTTTAAACAACCAATGCAACTCACAAGTCACAATTTGTTTTCTACGGGCATGTTCAGTGTTTATGTAATTATTACTCCTTAGAATTGAGGAGGTTTGGCCCACCAAATGTGAGTTCACTTACATTGTTCGGTGTTTATTAAATGACAAAAACACCCTTTACCTTAATAATGGAGTAGTACTAATTTAATCTTAATCATGGAAAGACAAAAACACCCTTTATAACTTTTTTCATAAACCAATGAGAGAGAGGGGGGAAAGTCGGAAATGAAAAATGAAAGGGGTAATGAAGGAAAAGTAATTTCATTTCTGGGTGCTTCCCTATGCAGTTTCAAATATCATCAGATTTAATTTCAACCCAAAACCAAGTGGAACAGTGTGGGCCTATAATTGTAAAAACACTTGAAGTTTATGTATTCGTATTGTGTTTTTGTATCATGTCAACATTGTTTTCGAAGGAATTTTTAGTTTAAATTATTTAGAGATTCCACCAGCGTATGATCAAAATTTCAGCTCAAAAATATGTCAATAAATCATTTCGATCAAATATGGAAAAAACACAAAAAAGAAAAGTTGAGATAAACACGTGGCATGATAAATATTTGTAACATCACTTTCACATCAAAGCATATAGTTAGGACACAGTCCATATTTAAACAGAAAGTCCACCTCATTTGTTTAGTTCCTAAACTTTGATTTTTTTTCTTTTTGATCTTACTTCGCTCGCAAAAATAACCATTTTACAATAAAATAATAACATTCAACTAGACCTGTGAGGACGTGTGAGGACTGGTATATATAGATAATCTCTAATTGTATCTCTGATTAATGTTTGTTCAAGCCAGATTTTATGCAACGGATTGTGAAGAAAGAAATCAGGCGATATAAATCTCTTGAGGAGAATTTGGGCTTCCCATAAGTAGGCTAATAGATTGGGCTAGAAAATGTTTCAATTCCCTCGTGTAAGCTGATAGGCCCAAAGTGAAAATTTAATGTATTTCTCTTTTTTTTCTTTTTTTCTTTTTTTTAATCTTCAATAAAAACATATCTCATTCTTTTGCATCTTTCTCGTCAGTCGCGTAATCCGGAAAATAAAAAGTGGTTACCCAAATAAAGATCAGACTAAAAAAATTCATATCCCTTGGTATTTCGGAAATCTTTATCGTCAATCAAATAAAACCTAAAAGAACATAAGCTCTTAGATAAAACTAATCCATAAATTGTCAATACAAAACAAGATGATATTTGGCTAAAAGTTCGACCTTCTTCCAAGAACAATTTTCTTTTTTTAAAAAGAAGAAAAATCGTCGCGTCACATTTTAGGACTCATCATCTTTCATCTTATTTCTCTAACCTTTTATTTATATGCTTTAATTAATTCCAATCACACTAAAAATCATCGTTTTTCTTTAAATTTTCTCATTTTATTTTATATGTAGTCTATTTCCAATTTCCTTTTCATAATAAATTTTCATAGCCTACTTGGAGGTTGAATCAACTGACATATGCCAAAATCCACTCCAGTCTCTATTTAATAGCCAACTTTTAATTAGGGATTAGATGTAATACCATGATAAATTATAAGCAGATATTTTTAATTGTTTGATATCATATTTAAGCTTAACTCAAAGTCCAATATAAGACAAAGACCCTACCCAATCTTGCCATAATTAAAACTTTAACCATGTTTATGTAATCCACTAATTTGTCAAGTTAAGCCACTATTATTTAATACTACTATACAAATTTTGATATTTTCTTTTCTATCAAACTATTACGAAAAAAATCTTATCTCTTCGTATCTTAACATGAAGCCCGTATTTCTTTTCTTGTTTTACATATCTTCTCATCTCACACCTTTCTTATCAAACGGGTCCCTATTATATGGTACTCCACTACTCCTTTTGCTAGGACATTTCTTGGCTTCTTCCTTGGAATGAGATCCCCTGCTGTGGCAAAATGTCACAGCAGGGGGTGCTCCCCCTGCTGTGGTGAATCAAACCCTTCATTTGTAAAATGAAAAAAAATATTATAAGTATATGAAATTAATTAATGGTGAAGATCACCACAACACCCCCTGCTGTGACATTTTGCACAGTAGGGAATCCCATTCCTTCTTCCTTCCTTGGTTAGAATCCACTCTAGTCTCGTTCATTCAGTTCTCACGCCCAAGTCATGGTCGTCTATTACACTTTCAGAGCATCCACAATAGCGGCTAGCCCACCGGCTAGCCGATTCGCGTCGCTAGCCGGTCGGCTAGCCAAACTATTGGAATCGGCCAGCTGCGAATCGGCGAAAAAATCGGCGTGGGCTAGCCGATTTGAGGGCGTTGGCCGATGCGCTGGCCGCCATTGTGGAGTGCTGATCGGCCAACGCTCATTTTTCGTTTTTTTTGAAAATTTTTGAAAACCTATATATACGCGATTTTAGTTTCATTTTATCCGGTTGCATTTTTTTTTGTATTTTTTTATGCATTTTTTATTGCATTTTTAATGTACTTTTTTATGAATTTTTTTTAATTACGTAATTTCTAAATGTATTTTTTTATTCAAGGCATACTAACATTTTTTAATGTATTTTTTTCATTAATTAGTGAGGAGTAGAGTGGGGCGGTGGCCGTGTGTGGAAGCCCAAATTTTTTTATTATGATTTTTTTTTATTTTTAGTTAATGTACTTTTTTTTATTTAAATAAAATTAACGAATTTTTCCCGTATATGTGTCATAAATTTAATTCCGTAATTTGTGTTTAATTTCGTAAATGTAGTTGTTTTTGAATTATTTCTATTTGAGTAAAAAATCCTGATGTGGCAGGTGGATTTTTAGTGCTGATGACGTGGCAAAGAGAGAGTGGCTGGCCTATGGTTGATCTATGGCTGACCTATTCTTATTGTGGATGCTCTCACTCCGCTTTCTGTAATTATTATTATACTATTGATCAATGGCAAATACAAGATTTTTCGCATGAGGGTACGAAAAATACTTATAGGACTGACTCGGAACTTCAAAATCTAACCAATTCCTTTTCATTTTTTTAAAAAAAACTAATTACTCACTCTGTCCCTCAGTAATTATCCACTTCGATTTCGGCACAAGTTTTTGGGGTACAATCATGCCCCCTTGCTCCCATGTGGCTCCGCCATTGCTATTGATAATGATTTCAAAGTGAATATAAACACTAAACCAAATAAACAATGTGTGTAATAGTAGCCTGTATTCAGTTAGCATGACTTATCAAAGATTGCTGTCGTCGTCGTTCCTCCTGTTGTTGTGGACTCGTGCCCGGCTCAGAAACAGACAGTCTTCAGGGATGATTTCTGCACTCTGCGATACTCGAATGCTACTGTCTACGGGACTCTGGCGACTAGCCCCGTATACTACTTGATGAATACACAGAACGTGACGAGTCAATGGCAGTTTAGGAAGTCTCAAAGAGCGTTGCTCCATGATCTTCGGGGACGAGTCGCTGCTGGCTCATCTATGAGGAAGGTGGCGGCTGGGAATTCAACTAGACCTGATTCTCAAATGATTTTCGGGTTAGTTCAGTGCTCCCCGGATTTGACATCCGAGGATTGTAATAATTGTTTGGTTGATACTATTTATGTAACAGCCCGGATTTCTAGGGTACAATAACTACAGGGGCTGCTACCAAAGCGGACTTAAAAGCACCAAGAATAAAGCCTAGGGTTTCAATTAAAGAGGTTTGACCAAGGTATTGAACGAACTACTAGGAATTTAGTCAACGATTAAATCGAGAGAAATAAATGAAGGATGAATATTATAACTGTGATAAAAAACAAGGGTTCAACATAATTCCAACGAAAACCACAACAAGTCTCAAACACCGAATTCAAAAGGAATAAGCTCAAAGTAACCAAGTGATGCTAAAGTGTTCAAAGATTCAGCGGAAAAAAGCCAAGAGAAAGTGGAGCCATGTATGAAGACATAACTACACTCGATTGTTCAAAATAACCATCTTAATTAATTAATGTGCTCAACACCCGCCACCGCTCGTCGCCATTCAACCTGCACATAAGGAAAACACATGCAGGGCTGAGTATTTTGAAATACTCAGTGAGCTCGTTGCCAAAACATTTTACAAGTTATGACACCCTTACCATAGTGAACTCGAGGTTTTACACTTTTCAAAATAAATGTTCAACGAGTATCAAATATTTTCATAATTGGCCAATCAAACAATCCCCCATTTTCTCATCAAATTCCACAATCACAGTCATATCCATGGTGCGACGAAAGTGTGGCCACACTTTTCGCCCACGAGACCGGCCGACTAGCAAGGACGGCTCCCGATCCCCACGTGTACACAGCCTAGTAGGGTTTGCGGCCCGTACTCAGACCCGAATTCGTATAACATATCCACAGCCCTAACCCAATGGAGCGAACTCACAAACTAGGCATCAGGCGCACAATATCACAACAAAACAAACATAGGCATGGCATAACAGTTAAACCACCCTTATAACACCAATCAATATTTTTTGCAAGAAGTAAAAGAGTTTAAGAATAAAGCCCACCTCGACTGCTTAGATTTCAAGTAGTTTTGCTTTTCCGTTATCCGGCTTCGCAACCAAAGTTTCACCTTTTAATCACATAGACACATATCACGAATTAGGTTCAACACTACTCTTACTCATGCATGCCTCAATACTTTTCCCTTTTCCCAACGATTTATCTTATCATTACTAATCAATAAAAATCATGTTTATCACACAAGAATATTTAGCCATCAAACACACACTACACAAACACAACACACACACACACGCCACGCATACACACACACGCCAAACACATACACACCACACACATGTAACATATTCCCACATCCCTTTTATCCCACTTTCACTCAACCAAGATGCATGAGGGTTCAAGAAGACCGATTAATCGGTTAGAAAGAAGAGGAGTCGAGTAGAAACGAAGAAGATGAATATAAAATACCTTATGAGAAAAACGATCGGTAGAAATTAAGCATTAGCCTTGGTTCTTCAAGATTCTTGGATTGAACTTCAGTTCTTCTTCAAAAGATGACAAAAATATTGGAGAATGGAAGAAAAATTGGAGAGAGTGGGAGAGAGGAGAGGGGCGAAATTTATTGGGGCAAGGGTTAGGGGTTCTCTTATTTATAGTGCTCAACAAGATCTTTAGGTAATTAAAATAGAATATTTGGTAAGATTTTATTCTCCATAATTAAATAAATAAATATTGTGAAGTAGGGAAGAAGAATTAACAAAAATAGACTAGGGTATCAAGGCATGTAATTTTCGAAATATATGGCTCCCAATTAGCCAAGATTTTGTTTTGGTATATTTTACGGAGTAGAATAAAATATCACGGAGAAAAATAAAATATTAAATCACCCACTTAGAGATTGGAAATAGGCCTGTAGTATGGTTGATATATAAGGAATGGATTTTTTTTTTATATTAACTAAAATAAGATATGGCAAGATATCTTGAGGTATGGAAAGATTTGGTAGAATATTTAAATTCTAGGTATGGAAGGAAATCAATAAGGGATCAATTAAAAATGAAATAAATTCCTCCTTCCCAAAGCTAGGTGATTTTCGAAAATCACCTTAATATTAATAGGGCTCGATTTTTCCCATTAAGAAATAGGGAAATAAATGGGTTTTGGATTTATTTCGGATAAATATGCCAAGAATTAAATTAAATCCGGAAAAAAATAGAATTCCTTCTCCAAAAGTCCAAAGGTTCGAAAATCTCACTATTTAGGTGGCTAGTATTTATGGAAAATTTTCCCAAATATTCTCACTCACCCTTAAACAAATAATTCACCTCATAATTTAATAAATCACATGCCACTTCACATAGTCAACAAGTTTGACTTTTCAAACTTCCCGGTCAAAGAAACTCATGCAATAAATTCATTTATCAAAATAATTCACATCTCACATCTCCCACGTCATCAATAATAAATTTTAGGGCTCTAAAATTAGGGTTCGGAAATTCGGGATGTTACAATTTCAGAAATACCGCTATGTTGTGATGGGTATAGAGGGGGAAGAGTACTCTGGCCCAGTTGCAATCTTCGTTACGAGACCACTCCGTTTTTCAATGAAACTAGACTTCGGGAGCTAGAGGTTGTTCCTCCGCCTCCACCGTCAGGTAATCGTACTGTCTCCTCCTTCTGTTTAAAACTATGGTTAGATTCAGTTCAGGCGGTTAACCGAGAAGCCGTAACTCGGCGGTTACTGTTCCAAAATTTCCGGAACTGAAATTGTGCCGGAACCGCCGGTTCAGGGTTAATCTAGACCGGAATCGTGAAAAACCATTAAATCGAGCAGAACTTGAAAAAAAAAAACGCCGGAAAATGGTTGTTCGGAACAGTTAAAAATCTCCAGAAACCAGCGGTTCCGAACCAGAACCGTAAATGAGAAACACCCTTGAGGTTCGGTTCCGGTTCAACAATTTCTAAAACTGAAACCGGCGATTCCGAACCGTCCTGAACTATAGGCATCTCTAGACTTCAGGGTGTAAGATGAGCCCTTGCGGGGGAAGGGGCGAAAAAACGATGAATAGATGCAAATTAGTTCAAGAGGTATGACTATTGTCATAACGCAAAAAAAGAGGGAAAGGATAACGAGGCATAGTGAATTGACAACAAACATCTCGGTGGTTGCACCTTCTTTCGGGAAGCCCTTTCTCAAAGCCCATGTCCAAATCTAGCATAAATAGATTCCGTATATTACGAAAAAGCAGTAGTATTTTTTCTATTGATAAAAATTTCCATTACACATTACTAGGTGTAGAGTCCACTATATGTATCATAGATCAATTTAGATAAATTTGTAGTACATGTTTATATGTGGCTAATTTTTATAGTGATTGAACTAGCATCTCGGTCCTCGAAACAATTGAATCAATACAATAGTTTTCTGGGTTTTTTTGCAGGAAAGAAAGATGGTAGCACAACTATTATCATGAGAGCATCCGCAACGCTGCCTCGTTGCGGCCTCGGTCTCGTCTCGACGAGATGAGACGGCATCGAGACAGCGTTGCGGCTCCCGTCTCGTCTCGACGAGACGAGATGTCTCGACGCCCGACGCGTCCCGGCGAGGCAAGCCTCGAGCTGGCGAGACACGCGCCCGGCGCCACGTGGCGCGCGCGGGCTGCTGGCGTGACGCCCACTCGCAGTGGGCGTCGGATTTATGACGTCATAATTCAATTTTTTTTAAAAAAAAATCAGATTTAAAAAAAAATTAAAATTAAAATTAAAAACGGTAATATGACCGTTGAACGGTCATATTTTTTATTTTTTTTTATTTTTTATTTTTTATATATTCTATATATACTCTTCTCCATTCTCCATTTTACACACAAACACACATCTATTCTCTCATCTCTCTTTCTTTCCTCTCCAATCACTTCTATAAAATCATTCATTTATTTTTTTTCTTCTCCCAAATTTAATCAATTATGGATCCATTTGAGCAAATGCGTCGAATAATGAAAGAATCGCTAGAAGAAGATCGACGTAGGGAGGAGGAAGCCGCCGCGCCTCCTAGGCGACGCCGAACATACATCCACCGTAACCAGGAGGAAGCCGCCGCAAGGTTGGAACGTGATTACTTCAGTCCGAATCCGGTGTGGGGAGATATCTACTTCCGTCGCCGTTTCCGTTTTTTGCATATCGCGAATACATTGGCGGCACGAGAAGAGTTCTTCAGAGAAGGGTTCGACGCTGTTGGCCGTCCTAGCCACACGACGCTCCAGAAATGTACTGCGGCGATCCGTCAGCTTGCTAATGGACAAACGGCGGATGCGTTCGACGAATACCTGCACGTCGGAGAATCCAGTGGGCGACTTTGTTTGTTGAACTTCTGCAAAGGCGTGCGGGCAGCCTTCACCGCCAAATTTCTGAAGAAGCCAACCACCGCAGATTGTCAGTTTCTGCTCCGTCTTCACGAACAAGTGCACGGATTCCCCGGGATGCTCGGGAGTGTCGATTACATGCATTGGCAATGGAAGAATTGCCCTGTGGCGTTGAGGGGGTCATACACGAGCGGCCACAAAGGCACCCACCCCACCGTTATACTCGAGGCCGTCGCCGACTACCGGCTATGGATTTGGCATGCATATTTCGGGGTCCCCGGCTCGAACAACGACATCAACGTGCTCAACAACTCCGACCTCTTCGCTGGAGTTCTGAATGGTAAAGCGCTGGCCATCAACTTCGTCGCTAACAATCGCCAGTATAAAATGGGGTACTATCTTGCCGACGACATCTATCCGAAGTGGCCAACCTTCGTGAAGACGTTCAACAGGCCTACGGACGAAAAACAGTCTCTTTTTGCGCAGAAGCAAGAGTCTGCTCGCAAGGATGTGGAGAGAGCATTCGGGGTTCTCCAAGCTCGATGGAACATTATCAAAGCCCCGGCTCGACAGTGGTTTATGGAGAATATGGTCGACATCATGTATACGTGCATAATCTTGCACAACATGATTGTCGCCGACGAAGGACCTAAGGTGGGAAATTGGTTCGACCCTGAAACCCCGGGAAGCTCAACCGCAAGTAGTCCGCCTCGAACGGGAGTGCATCCGTCTTTGCAAGAGCGGTTGTCTATTCGGGTAAGGACACGTGATTCTACCGCCCACGCCCAACTCCAGGAGGATCTAATGGAGCACATTTGGGCAAAATTTGGCAACCGTTAGATGATCGTTACTAGAGAACTCCTTCTTCTGCTTCTTTGCCTCCATTTTTTTTTATTTGAGTTTAAGTGTGCAATTTGTAATTTCTAGTTTTTTAATTATGTCTTTTTTATTTTTTTAGGTATTTAAATTGTAATTTTATTTTATTTATAATGAAGTGTGTTTTTTATTAATTGAATTTGTTGGAATTAAAAATAAAAAATGAAATTGAATGAATAGTTAAGAGATGGAGGGATTCAGGTGCTGTCTCTTAGTTAAGAGATGAGCTGAAAAGTACAGTGGGGCCCATGAATAGTGAAGAGATGAGACGATTAAAAGACGGATAAGAGATAGCGTTGCGGATGCCCTAATTGTGGTTGTAATTATTGTGTGCTTGATAGTGGGCGTATCAGCTATAATCTTTATAAGAAATTAAGAGAAAGTAACCAACATAAATTCCTCAAAGTAAGTCACTCAGCTTTTTTATACACACATGCTTTATAAATTTGTTTTAAGTATTGGACTCAAATGTTTCATCATAATTTATTGAAGCTATCGACGATATTAGCTCAGCCGAATCACTGCAGCATGCTTTCAGCACAATCAAAGCCGCAACCAATGATTTTTCTGATCACAATAAGTTGGGTCAGGGCGAATTTTGAATAGTTTACAATCAAAGTGAGAGTGTTACAAATTCAAATCTAAAGACAAATAATTTTTATATCATAATTTCAGGGGAAATTTCCAAATGGCCAAGAAATTGCCGTGAAAAGATTGTCGAGGGATTCTGGGCAGGGGAATATGGAATTCTCGAATGAAGTTCTCTTATTGGCTAAACTTCAACACAAGAATTTTTAGTTAGACTATTGGGTTTCGCCTTAAAAGGAATGGAGAAGTTGCTAATATATGAATTTGTTCAAAATGCAAGCTTGGATAACTTCATATTCGGTAACATTCACCCTTAATTTACTTGCACACTACACATGACATAATGATATGTGACATATACATATATAGTCTAACTCATTTGCAATGCGACATTCAGACTCAATCAAGCATTCAGAATTAGATTGAGATAGACGCTACAAGATCATAGGAGGTATTGCGAGGGGAATTCTGTACTTACACGAAGATTCTCGTCACAAGATCATTCACCGTGATTTAAAAGCCAGTAATATACTTCTAGACAGTGAGATGAGCCCCAAGATATCCGACTTTGGTATGGCGAGATTGTTTGGACAAGATGAAACGCAGGGAAATACAAGCAGAGTTGTGGGAACATAGTAAGTTACACAACTTAAACAGTTTTATTGAGTTACAAAGAGTACTAAAATCTATAAATTGCAGTGGATATATGCCACTAGAATACCTAATACAAGGCCAAATCTCAATCAAGTCGGATGTCTACAGCTTTGGAGTATTAGTCCTTGAAATCATCAGCGGCCGCAGAAATAATGGTTTTCGAAGCGGGGATGGCAGCGTAGGAGACCTCCTGAGCTAAATATGTATTAAGCATGCAACCTTTTTTGACACCCATTTATGTATACATAATGAGAAATTAATGTCACAGGCATGGAGAAGTTGGCAAGAAAGAAGAGGTGGAGAAGTGGTGGATCCATTTTTGCGGAATGCTTCGGGTTCGACAAATGAGATGCTGAGATGCATCCATATCGGTTTGTTGTGTGTTCAGGAAAATGCATCGGATCGGCCAACCATGGCTTCAGTGGTGCTTATGCTGAGTAGCTTCTCCATGACCCTAAATATACCTTCAGCGCCTGCATTTTATTCTACTGTTGGTTATAACTCGGATCAGTCTCATCGTTCTTTGCCAAATCAAGCCTCCATTACCGACTTACATCCACGCTGATTCCCCCCCGGAAAGTGTGTTTTTATTCTATTTTTCTTCTTTGCCAATAGTAATGCTAGTTTATGATTCACATATTTTGTAGTACGTACAATTTTTTTTGTCTATTAAATTCTTTTTTTTTCTGAGTTTAATATTAGAGTTAAACACTGAAAAATAGGATTTGCACCTTTTAATTTTGAGTAAGAAAATCATTTTTAAAGACCTGGTAATTTAATTTATATTCCCCCCGTTCTAGGCAACTTGAAACATCTCTTTTAAACACAAGATTTAAGAAATTTACGTTTAAAGATTTTGAAGAGTGAATAAAGTAAAAAAAATAATAATAATAAGAGAGAAAAGAGAAGATAAAGAAAAAGAGATAGATAGATTAAATTTTTGACAAAAACAAAAGTAGCAACTTGTGATAACTCAAAATAGATACTCCCTCCATGATGCAATACGTATAGAGAAACTGACTGAACGTAGAAGAAATCAGAGAAACCCTAGTTTCTGTGAAGACGGAAATATTAATATTCAAAATCAACTGCGGCCCAAAAACAAAACAACGCTATTTATAAGCGTCTGGAAACCATAGAAATTCAAAAGGAAATAAAACGCAAAAACAGAAAATTAAAAATAAGTCCAAAAAACAGTAAAATGTCATTTTCACCTCCTAAATGATGTCAAATGGCCAAAATCCATCGTGCATCATCAATGAGTTTAATTCCAAATCACGATTCGCAAGCACCGAGCGAATTTCAAGTAATTCTGAAACCGCAGATTTTAGCCCGATTTCTACGTCTGGACTGCATCACTCCGTCTGCGAATAAGAGTCTCATTTGTTTCCGGAACGGGTTTTAAGAAATGTTAAAAAAAGTGGGGGGAAGAAATTTAGTGGAATAGGGGTCCCACTTGTATATATTAGTTTCAAATGATATGTGAGTGGAATGAGTTAGTGGAATGTGAGACATCTTTACCATTTATGGTAATTGTGAACCGGGACTCCTATTCGCGGACGAAGCAAAATGGAAAAACAGGACTCCTATTCGCGGATAGAGGGAGTATGTTGCAAGTAACTTGTAACGAAGGGAGTATCATTTGGACTTTATAAAGATTAAAGTGAACTACAAGACTAGTACCGAAAAAATAAGGTTGCACATTTTTAATATCCAACATTTACAGAATCACATTTTCAGTAAAAAAAAGTTTCATAAATCCCAAATTCAGTCCCGATTTTTACTTTTCCACCCTTTAGCCCTTGAAGGATATATTCGTCCATTTAGTTTGATTTGAGGACCAAACTTGTGAGTTTTGAATGTTTATGTGCTTCTTTTGAAATTTGTTAAGGATGGTATTATTAATTTTTTGTATATTATCTCAGTACAAATTATTTAAATCTTTGTAGTGTTATCTAAAAATAAATTATTTATACCTTTCTAGTATTATTTAAATTATTGCATTACAATCAGGAAATTAATATGCATTTATAGTATTGTTTAAAAAATATTGAATGGTTATTTTTAAGCATTCATTTTTAATGCTTGATTGCAATAATAATTTCTAATTTATTAGATACCGAATTTTCTACATGAATCAACTTGTAATTTTTTTGACTTAAATTGAACTGAATTGTAGTTTATTTTATTTAAATGGCTTTATTTAAATTAATATTGCAATCAAGCATTAAACTAAAACCAAATTCTTTAAAAACAAATCATTCAATATATTTTAAGTAATGCTACCAACACTACCAATGCATATTAATTTCCCGATTGTAATATAATAATTTGAATAAGACTAAAAAAAAAAATTAAATAATTAATTTTTAGATAACACTATAAAAATTTAAATAATTTATTTTAAGATAATATACAAAGATTTACCACAAAGATATTGGTCCTTATAAAATCACAAAAGAAATATATAAACATTCAATAATAGAATGCTTTAATTCGAGTTGAATGATTTGTGAGGGTAGACTTGGTCTACCGTCCATTTCACTATTTATATACTCCCTCCGTTCACGAAAATTCGTCCCGGTTTGACCGGGCACGGGTTTTAAGAAATATAATTGAAAGTGAGTTGAAAAAGTTAGTGGATTGTGGGTCCTACTTTTAAAGTATTAGTTTTATAATAAAATGTGAGTAGGAATGAGTTAGTGGAATATGAGGTCCACTACCAAAAATGGTAAAAGTGAAATGAGACAAATTTTGGGGGATGGACGGAAATGGAAAACTGGGACAAATTTTCGTGGACGGAGGGAGTAATTTTTTGTTAGTGTTAGAAATGTACTACTCCCTCCGTCCCTGAAAATTTGTCACTTATTTCCTTTTTCGTCCGTTCCTAAAAATTTGTCACCTTTCACTTTTACCATTTTTGGTAGTGGACCTCACATTCCACTAACTCATTCCCACTCACATTTTATTTTAAAACTAATATAAAAAAGTATGACCCACATGCTACCAACTTTTTCAACCTATTTTCTATTACATTTCTTAAAATCCGTGCCGGGTCAAATGGTGCCAAATTTTAAGGGACGGAGGGAGTACGAGACAAGGTTGGGGAAGTTTCCCCTCATTTTACCATTTCAAACATTGCATATTTATACTCCATCCGTCCTGAAAAGTATGAACTCTTTCTTTTTTTAGTCCGTCCCTAAAAAGTATGAACCGTCTAATATTGGAGGCCTCTTTCTTTCTAATGAGGTGTGTCGCATTCTCTATTAATAATATTTTAAAAACTTTTTTTTCTATTTTTCTATCTTTTCCAATTATATATTAAAACCCGTATCAAATCACATATTCATAATATTTATGGAAGGAGAGAGTAATTGTTAGTTAATAAAATATGAATCGAATGAATAACTATAATACGGGGGCCTATTTACCTTTTATATTATAAATTATTCTGGACTTTTAATTGCGGACACACTGAGATAGCAAATTGAGACTCCAATAGAACCGACTACCGCGTGATTGTGTACAATGACCGTTTTTAATAGTCAGCATATTTGATTTTATATTGCCGAATGAATTGTACCTTACCTTGTTTCAGCTATTGACTCTTTATAAAATTATGAAGTTATTTTTGAACCGGTTGGCACCACACGGGTGAACATTTCATCTGCATTAACTTTTCCTCGCTTCGACAAATTCAATTGCTTTGTAAAGTTCAAAGTAATAGTAATAATAATTTAATAAAGGTAATATGAAGAAAGAAGTACTACTACTATAAAACTCACGAATTATTAAGGGACTGTAAATACAGAAAACTTGATCAAAAAAGTTGAATTTAGCTACCGGTATTCAAAGTACTATGAGTTATGAAATATTGTTGGTGTTGTTGTTGGTGTTGTTGATGCAAGCAGATCACTTAGCCTTGGGCCAAACCATTTGCGGCAGCAACGGCAATTACAGCAGCAACAGCGCATACAGCGCTAACCTCAACACCACACTCTCTTCTCTCTATACAAACATCGACAACATGGCTTCTACAACGCCTCAATCGGGCAGGGAGCCGACACAGTCAACGCCCTCGCACTGTGCAGAGGCGACGTTCAACTCAACGAGTGCCGCGATTGCGTGCAGAAAGCCGGTTCCAATCTCGTGGATTCGTGCCCGGTTCAGAAGCAGGCCTTCGGCTGGGAAGAGAACTGCACGTTGCGATACTCGAATGCTACCGTCTATGCGTCTCTGGCAACTGCTCCCGCATACTACGTGATTAGTCCACAGAACGTGACGAGTCCAGACCGGTTTAGGGAGGCTTTGAGAGTGTTGCTCGATGATCTTCGTGGACGAGCCACAGGGGGCTCGTCTGCGAGGAAGGTGGCAGCTGGGTATACAACTGGACCCGATTATCAAACGATTTTCAGTATGGTTCAGTGCACCCCGGATTTGACATCGGAGGATTGTAATAGTTGTTTGGATGGTGCCATTTCAGAAATACCGCTATGTTGTGAAGGGAAAAGAGGGGCTAGAGTCCTCAGGCCCAGTTGTTATGTTCGGTTTGAGTCCACTCCGTTTTACAATGAAACTAGGCTTCAGGAACTAGAGTCCGTTCCTCTGCCTCTGCCTCCGCTTACACAGCCAACGCCATCAGGTAATCATACCGTCTTCCTTTTAAGTAAAATTAGAGCTTTCGACGCGGAATTTTTTATTTTTTTTTTAGAAAATGTCATTACACATTATACTACTACTACTTCAGTTACTTTATCTCTTAATCTCTCAACCTTCACCAATTTTAGTATTAAAACTCATGTCATACCGTCTTGTTCTTAGAGGAGATGAGGGAGTATGAATTAGGGAGTTAAAACAAAAAAAAATGATAAAAAGTTAATAATTGATTCATATCATAGTTCAGCTTATATGCATTTGGACATGTTTGTATGCGGTTAACTTTTATAGTGATTGCACTAACCATCTCAGACCAATTGAATCAATACATAAGTTTTTTGGGTTTTTTGGCAGGAAAGAAAAATGGTAGCACAACTGTTGTCATAATTGTGGTTGTAGTTGTTGTATGCTTGCTAGTGGCTGTATCATCTGTCCTCTTTCTAAGAAAGAGAAAGAAACATAAACTAACAGAAATTCCTCAAAGTAAGTTACTCAGCTTTTTTTATACACATAGCCTTTTATTAATTCGTCTAAAGTATTAGACTCAAATGTTCATCATAATTTCTTGAAGCTATCGACGGTATTAGCTCAGCCGAATCTCTGCAACATGCTTTCAGCACAATCAAAGCTGCAACCAATGATTTTTCTGATGAAAATAAGTTGGGTCAAGGTGGATTTGGGATGGTTTACAAGGTAGATATACTATGGATTAGAATAAGAGTGTGCCTGTAACAAATTCAAAATCTAAAGCAAAATTTGTTGTATCATAATTTCAGGGGAAATTTCCAAATGGTCAAGAAATTGCAGTGAAAAGATTGTCCAGGGATTCCGGGCAGGGTGATATGGAATTCAAGAATGAGGTTCTGTTATTAGCAAAGCTTCAACACAGGAATCTGGTTAGACTGTTAGGTTTCTCCTTAGAAGGAATGGAGAAGCTGCTAGTGTATGAATTTGTTCAAAATGCAAGCTTGGACAACTTCATATTCGGTAACAATCATACTTAATTTACTTGCTTGTTTGTGAACCCTATACACACAACATATCAGTTATTGATATGTGAACATATTAATGCTAACTTGTCTGCAATTGGACATGTAGACTCACTCAGGCATTCAGATTTGGATTGGGATACACGCTACAAGATCATAGGAGGTATTGCGCGGGGAATACTCTACTTGCATGAAGATTCTAGTCTCAGGATCATTCACCGTGATTTAAAAGCCAGTAATATACTTCTAGACAGAGAGATGAGTCCCAAGATTGCTGATTTTGGTATGGCAAGATTGTTCGGACATGATGAAACACTGGGAAATACAAGCAGAGTTGTAGGAACATAGTAAGTTAAACAACTTAAAACAGTTTTATTGAGTTACAATAGAACTAAAAACTGTAAACTGCAGCGGTTATATGCCACCGGAGTACTTAATACACGGCCAGTTCTCAATCAAGTCCGACGTCTACAGTTTTGGAGTATTAGTCCTAGAAATCATCAGCGGCCACAGAAATAATGGTTTTCGAAGCGAGGATGGCAGCGTAGGAGACCTCCTGAGCTTCGTAAGTGTTAAGCATGTACCTTTTTGACACCCCTTTATATGTAGTTAGTGATTGAAAAGTGAGATTAATTAATTTTGTAGGCATGGAGAAGTTGGCAAGAAGGAAGAGGTGGTGAAGTGGTGCATCCATTTTTGAGGAGTGGTTCAGGTTCGGGTTCGGGTTCCACAAATGAGATGCTGAGATGCATCCATATTGGTTTGCTGTGTGTTCAGGAAAATGCAGCGGATCGACCAACCATGGCTTCTGTGGTGCTTATGCTAAGTAGCTTCTCCATGACCTTAAATATACCTTCAACACCTGCATTTTATTCTACTGTTGGTTGTAAATCGGATCAGTCTTATCGTTCTTCGACAAATTAAGCCTCCATTACTGACTTACATCCACGCTGATTCCCCCAAAAAGTTTGTTTTTATTCTGTTTTTCTTCTTTGCCATTAGTAATGTTAGTTTATGATTCACATATTTTGTAGTACTACGTACAATTTTCTTTTCTATTAAATTCCTTTTATGCTTAGTTTAATAATATGAGTTAAACTCTAGAAAATAGAATTTGCACCTTTTAATCCCGAGTAAGAAAATCATGTTTCAAAAACCTGACCATGAAAAAAGAAGTTTCGTTAAGTCACGAAGGGTGTAAGTAATTTTATTTATCTCATTATTACTTTCTTATATTCACCCTCCGTCCTAAGCAATTTTACAAATCTCTTTTGAACACAAAATTTAAGAAATTGATGTTTAAAGATTAATTAAGTGAATAAAGTAAAAAAAAAAAAATGAGAGAGAGAAAAATTGTTTGCAAAAAAATGTAGTAATTAACTTGTGACAACAAAAAATAGAATACATATCAACTCGTTTGTGACAATCCAAAATATAATATGTTGCAAATAGCTTGAGTCGGAGGGGATATCATTTATGGACTTAATAAAGATTAATGCGAAATGTGAGCTAAAATTATTTATAAAGTGTTCATGATAATTAGCTCTGATGGTACTCCAAAATTAATCACACTAGTATTAACACCCTGCTATGCACGGCACATATGATTTTCACTTAAATGAATACTTCTACAAATTATAAATAATTCAACAGAAATAAAAACTTATATCTTATGTACAATTTAGAAAAATGTAATTCTCCCTTCTCACTCTGTGAAACATTTCCTATTCGGCATAGTATTTTTTATTTTTATTTTGTCAGTTGAGTAGATAAGCAATAAAGTAAAACATACTATAACATAGAAATAATTATGTTTCTATTTTAGTAAATATGTTAATTAGAAAAAGACATATTTCATTTATATACTAACACTTTATTAAAATCAATATATATTTTTTTTTTAAATATTATTTCTATACGTAAGTGTAATGGTTTAATAATATTTACAATAAAAATTGCGATATGTAAACTTTTTAGCATATGTTTATTATCTGTAGCTTTCAGTTTATACATAAAAATTACAACTAATAAAATAATTACTTTTGTTATAAAAAAATGTAGTGAAAGATTATCATTGAAATATTCAGGTATGATATACATTAATGTATTAAAACTAATTGCAAATTATACATTCTATACTTGTGAGCCATAAAATGATATAAAAATAAAAAATCAAAAAATATTTTCCCAGAAGATTTTTTTCTATTTTATTACTGCAAATAAAATATTTTTATAGATGAAATAAATTTGATATTTAAATTGAGATAGTTAATCGTGTAAAAGTAACACTTTATGTGGACTAAAATGTATTTTTGTAGACTTAATTTTAATTAATAGTACTCGTATTGTTTAATCAAAATTTAGTGTAGATTAGTTAGAAATGATAAGTACTTCATGAAATCATGTAATTTCATTCAAGTAGTGTGGATCAATATATATTCATATTAAATTTATTGAGAAATAAAGAAATAAAAGAAGTCCACTACCTTCATTTTTCTAACTAAATTGGCTTTCGTTAATCCTCTTCAAAGCCGTATACACACACGCTCATCGTCATACAATTTGTATGTTCAATCGTTCCATTCTATTTCAGTTTTATATATTAAGTTCTTATCAATTTTTACACATTTTTGGTTAAATAATTAAATTTTGTATTCGTCTTTTGTAAAACGAATTTGTAAGTTGTAACCCATCAAACTCTACGCCCAAAGTATATAATTTGGCGTATTACAATGCCCAGAAACATAGATCTAAAAATTAGTTACTTACTTTTTATATATTGAATTGTTTTTTATTTAATTAGGATATTATTTTTCATTTCATTGTATTTCATCGATTTGGGATTCTACAGTATTTATACATTTGGAATCAATATCTACAAAAGAAAGTGTATTTCTATGGAACTTGGCAACTAATGCCGATTAAAAGTAGATCTATGGAGCCATCTCGTTCATAAAATTAATTTTTAAATATACAATTTGATCTGTATATCTATTGATTTTGTTTCATTCAACTCAAATCTATTATTAGAAGTTTCGATCAAGCCCTGCACAATAAATTGTGGTGTAATTTTGCAGGAACCCGATTTTTCTTTTTTAATATTTCTGTTGATTTTCATAGTCTTTTTGATAGTAGTAATTTTTATGTTTCTACTGTTTTTTTATTCACAATTTATTTGTGCGTGTCACTAAACTGTATATACCAAGATTTATTACATTTCATTCGCAGTGGATCAGGGCAAACAAATCTTGTCACTCTCAATAGCTCAGCCCTCTTCCGCAAAGATTTTTTACAGTTACCTCTTCCACATCTGAAAATTTTCATCTCGTCTGCTCTCCTTTTGATCACTTCTTCATCTTCCTCTTCTTCTTGTTCTCCTTAAATCTGTAAATCTTCTTCTAATTATTTACCTCATTTACATCTACATAGTTTAGATAATTTCAGGGGAAATTTCCAAATGAGGTAAATGTAAAATATTAAATGTAAACTATGTAATATTATCTAAAGACAAATAATTTGTTGTATCATAATTTCAGGGGAAATTTCCAAATGGTCAAGAAATTGCTGTGAAAAGATTGTCCAGGGATTCTGGGCAGGGGAACATGGAATTCAAGAATGAAGTTCTCTTATTGGCTAAGCTTCAGCACAAGAATTTAGTTAGACTTTTGGGTTTTGCCTTAGAAGGAATGGAGAAGTTGCTAGTATATGAATTTGTTCAAAATTCAAGCTTGGATAATTTTATATTTGGTAACATTTGGCATTGGTTAACATAGTACTTATACTCCCTCCGACCACAAAAAATAGTCTCATTTGTGTACCACACGAGTTTTATTGAGAAATTGATAAAATAAGCGAGAAGGGAGAAAAAATTGGTAAAGTTAGAAAGATATAGAGAAAAAGTATGTAAAGCATGAGAGAGGAGAAAAATTGGATAAAGTATGAGAAAAAAACTTTCTATTTTTATAAATGAGACTATTTTTTGTAGATATCTCAAAATGGCAAAATTATACTAATTTTTGTGGAGGGAGGAAGTATATGCTAACTTGTTTGCAATTGGACATGTAGATTCAATCAAGCATTCGGATTTGGATTGGAATAGACGCTACAAGATCATAGGAGGTATTGCAAGGGGAATCCTCTACTTGCATGAAGATTCTCGTCACAAGATCATTCACCGTGATCTAAAAGCCAGTAATATACTTCTAGACAGAGAGATGAGTCCCAAAATTGCTGATTTTGGAATGGCAAGATTGTTCGAAGAAGATGAAACGCAGGGAAATACTAGCCGAGTTGTGGGAACATAGTAAGTTACTTCACTTCAACAGTTTTATTGAGATACAAGATTATTAAAAACTATAAACTGCAGTGGATATATGCCTCCAGAGTACCTAATACACGGCCAGTTCTCAATCAAGTCCGATGTCTACAGCTTTGGGGTATTAGTCCTTGAAATCATCTGCGGCTACAGAAATAACGGTTTCCGAAGCGGGAATGGCAGCGTAGGAGATCTCCTGAGCTTCGTAAGTATTAAGCATGTCACCTTTTTTTGTACACCCCTTTTATGCATAAATAGTGATTGAAAAGTGAGATAAATTAATGTCGCAGGCATGGAGAAGTTGGCAAGAAGGAAGAGGTGGAGAAGTGGTGGATCCATTTTTGAGGAGTGGTTCGGGTTCGATAAATGAGATGCTGAGATGCATCCGTATTGGTTTGTTGTGTGTACAGGAAAATGCGGCGGATCGGCCAACCATGGCCTCTATGGTGCTTATGCTGAGTAGCTTCTCCATGACCCTAAATATACCTTCAGCGCCTGCATTTTATTCAACCGCTGGTGGTGGTTGTGCTTCAGAGCAGCCTCATCGTTCCTCGCCGGATCAAGCATATATTACTGACTTACAACCACGCTGATTCCCTCCTAAAAAGTTTGTATTTCTTCTATTTTTTTTCTTTCCCAATTGTAATACAATATTCACATATTTTGTACTGCAATTTTCTTGTAATTTGAATTCTTTTTTTGCTCTGTGCCTCTGTATATTATTTGAGTTAAATTTGAAATTAGACCCTAAAAAACGGAGGATTTTACTAGTTGTTTGGTT
Organism: Salvia hispanica; assembly: GCF_029641045.1. Classification (NCBI taxonomy): domain Eukaryota; kingdom Viridiplantae; phylum Streptophyta; class Magnoliopsida; order Lamiales; family Lamiaceae; genus Salvia; species Salvia hispanica. The sequence goes on from NC_142693.1 coordinate 17,983,309, forward strand.
GGTTCCATTTCAAATGTGCAGCAATGTTGTGCTGAAAATAGAGGGGGGAGAGTCCTCATGCCTAGTTGTAATCTTTTTATTTTAAGATCACTCCTACCTTCTGTTATAAACTCTGCTTTTATGGTTCGACTCTGTTATAACTCTGTTTCTTAAGGTTTTGCCTTTGCTAATTTTTTGACCTACTTTCAATAACATTTCTTAAAATCCAAACCAAGTCAAATTGGGCTAGTTAATTTGCAGGAAAGAAAAATGGCAGCACAGACTCGAACTATTATGGTCGGTGTGGTTGTGATTGTTGTGTGCTTGATTTATTATTATGTCAGCTGTCATCTCGATAAGAAAGAAGAAGAATCAGAATACAACAGAAATTGCACAAAGTAAGTTACTCATATTTCTTGCACACTATAGACTATTCGTTTGTTTATTGCATTGGACTCAAATGTTGCTTAATAATTTCTTGAAGATGTGGACGAGATTAGCACAGTCGAGTCTCTGCATATGCTTTCAGCACAATCAAAGCTGCAACAGATAATTTCTCTGATCATAATAAGTTGGGCCAAGGTGGATTTGGGGGTGTTTACAAGGTACATATGTATACTGTATAACAGATCATAATGAGAGTGATTGTGTAACAAATTCAAAATCTAAACACACATATTTTGTTGTGTCATCATTTCCGGGGAAGCTCCCAAACGGTCTGGAAATTGCGGTGAAAAGACTATCAATGGATTCCGGGCAGGGCGATATCGAATTTAAGAATGAGGTTCTTCTATTGGCTAAGCCCCAACATAGGAATTTCGTTAGACTATTAGGTTTCTCCTTAGAAGGAATGGAGAAGCTGTTAGTATATGATTGAATATGAATTTGTTTAAAATGCAAGCTTGGATAACTTCATATTTGGTAACATTTATTCTTGATCGCTTTACATCACATAATATGTGAACATGGATAGTCTAACTCATTTGCAATTGGACATGTAGACTCAGTTAGGCATTCAGATTTGGATTGGGATACGCTACAAGATCATAGGAGGTATTGCAAGGGGAATCCTCTACTTGCACGAAGATTCTCGTCTCAGGATCATTCACCGTGATTTAAAAGCCAATAATATACTTCTAGATAGAGAGATGAGTCCTAAGATTGCCGACTTTGGTATGGCAAGATTATTCGGACAAGATGAAACACAAGGAAATACAAGCCGAGTTGTGGGAACATAGTAGGTTACACTACAGTAACACTGTTTTTTGAATTATAAATACACTAAAAATATGTAAACTGCAGCGGATATATGCCACCAGAGTACTTAATACATGGCCAGTTCTCAATTAAGTCCGACGTCTACAGCTTTGGCGTATTAGTCCTTGAAATCATCAGCGGCCGCAGAAATAATTGTTGGAATAATTGAATGAACAATTACCTAAAGCTCTCTATGATGATTAACCGAGAACGACGGAGAAGGAGCATAAACTGTAGAGCAGAAGCGTACCTTGATTCATAACGAATTGAAAGGCGGAATTGCTTTGCAGCGGCTATGGATCTTCCAAACGATCAGAGACGTTCTTACAATAGTCTGACGAGAGAATACAGAGATATTGAACGTTCTTCTGACGTCTGGGGACCATAACCCTAGCTTATATTTATATTAGATATAAACCCCTTTATTTTCTATTCGGTCCCTTATCAAATAGAAAACCACTTTATGGTATCTACACTTATTTCCATAACAATTAAATACACTTTAGCCAAACTTTAATCTTTATTGAATCACTTTAATTGGGCAACTGAAAGATAGTCATACACATTAAATTAGTCATGTGGAAGCCCAAATTTCTAACAATCTCTCACTTGGGCAACACATGACACCAAATAAATGTATACAAACCGAATGAGCGCTCAAAAGTGCTATCACATAGTGTATTTCCGAACAATCATATCATCAACCATATCAACATAGGACTAAAGGGGCAGTCACCATATTTTTTCATGATTAAACCCATCAGTAATCACATATGCAAATATAATCAACAACAGATCAATTATGGAGTGTAGCATGAAAATTTCATGCAAGGTGATCATACATGCCTATTTCCAACTGGTCCTCCCAAAGTGAGATCAAACCAAAAATAATTGACAAAACATAATACTTTAGTTCTGCAGAGAATAACATGAGTTTTATAACTACATGTTCAAAACACAATATAGAGCAATAACCAAAACTACTCCCACTGATCGGAAGTATCCTTAAACAACATAACACCTATTTAGGCTACATGCCCATGAAAGACCTTGGGTGATAGTACCTTAATGACTAGATTTGTAATCACCAAACCCATTCCCTTATGCTCTATATGTATTTGTCCATTCCGAACTCTTTATTTAACAACCAGGAAGCTCCTGTTGTTTTAGAATATAATACTGCAGAGTTATTGTCACAACATAACTTAAGTGGTCTTTCAATGCCTTACAGTATGCAGCCTAGTGACAAAATTTCACAGTCATATTCAATAACTAGATGCCCCAAAACAAGTTACGAATTCTGTTGTCATGGCAGAAGTAGCTACGAGAGTTTGCTCAGCACTTCTCCACGAAATGGCTCTACAGCCAACAGACACACGTAACATAAATTGGATCATTTATTGTGTATGCGAGCATGTAATGCTTAGTTTTCTATAAATATCTCATAACCCGTTTTGCTGCTTCTTAATGATCCATATCGGGTTATTGAAATATCTGCCCAACATATAAACAATTAAAACCAAATTGGGTCTAATACACACCTGAGCACACATTAGGCTCCCAATCACCGAAGCGTATGGAACCTTCTGCATTTTCTAAATCTCAAGATTTATATTAGGGCATTGAATGAGACTAGGTTTGTCTCCTTTAGTCATAGGAGTATTTCTTTACTTGCAATTATGCATCTCAAATACTTTAGGCACCTTTTCACTATATCCCTTCTGTGACAATCGAAAATTATTTCTTTCGATTCCAAATACAAAAGAGGCTTCCCCAAGATCTTTCATCTCAAATTTCTTCGGGAGAATTCTTGGTGTTGGTGCAACATATCCTTATCGAAAATTATTTCCTTTGATTCCAAATACCAAAAAAGATGCATTTGCTCTCACTGAACTTGTGATACACACAACCATCAATAGCATTCTTTCTGAATCCAAATGAAAGAGCTACTTCATAAATTTTATGGTACCATTAACGAGAGTCTTAAATGAGGTTGTTGAAATTGACTTTAAATGATATCATTCGCATGAGATTGAATGTTTACAGCAATATCATCTTGAAGTTCTTAATATGCTTGTTCTTCAATGATAGTAATTGATACCTGATCGTTGTCAGAAGCAGTAGTAGGTGTCTATACAGACTCCTCCTCAAAAGTAATGTTCCTTAACACATTCTTCCCCCCAAACTCAACATCCTCAAGGAATACTATATTTTTCGTCCCAAAAATTAGTTCCTTTTGTGGGATCATAATATTTAAAAACCCCTAAATTTTTCCAGAAGACCAAAGTGAGAATATATGATATAGTCTTTAATGCCTCTCCCTAAAGCTAATGCGACAAGGAAGAATGATAAATCATACTCCTTCACATATCTTTAAGAGTTTTATTTCGTCTTTTAGCTACACCACTCATGCTAGGCGATCCCGGCATGGTGTACAAAACGACGATCCCACTCTCCTCCAAATAGAAGGCAAAAGGTCTTTGACATTGTTCACATGAGCAGTCATTTCTGTCGTAGTATTCGTCACCACGGCCAGATTCGACTTTTTTAATGCCTTTGTTGAGTTGGAGCTCAACATCATCCCTAAATATTTTGAACTTGTCCAAAGCCCCAGACTTATAATATATTAAATGTAGGTGCCCAGAACAAGAATATTTGCCTATGAATGATACAAAATATTGTTGATCATTCCAAGTAACCGAAGGGAATGAACCACAAATGTCCATATATATTAATTCTAAAATGTATAGCTCTATTGGCACCTAATTTCTTAAGTTTGGTCTGCTTTCCTTCGATACATTAAACATACAAATCAAGTTCTGAAAAGATAAGTGTATTCAATACAACATATGACACAAGTCTCACAATCCTTTATTTTGAGATATAACCAAAACACTTGTGTCATAAATTAACCAAATTCTAATTATTTAATTTGCTTAGTCCCTTTTGATTCAACATGTAAAGCTTCTGAATATGAAGTAACATAATTGAGCATACAAAGATTGTTATATGCACTTAAAGAAACAGTGCCCATAATACTAGAATTATTTGAAGGAATAACTTTACTATTTCTGAATGAACAAGAGAAACCAAATTTGTTCAAAGCAGAAATAGAAACCAAATTTTGTCTAAAAGACAGTACAATAAAGTATCCTTCAAATACAGAATAATTCCAGTCTTTAATAACAATCTATAATTCTCAATAGTCTCTACTTCCACCGATTTGTCATGTTCCACATAGATGTATCTTTCACCATCAATTGACTTTCGGTAGCTCAAACAGCCTTGCACTGATAACCTTATGTGAGTAGTAGCATCAGAATGTACCCACTAAATATCATTAGGGACTAAATCCAAATTAACTTTAGAACAGACCAAAACAAGAATTGACTTCCTTTGCACGTAATGCATGATATTTACAATTCTTCTTTTTATATCCATGTTTACCACAAAAGAAAAAACTATCATTATCCTTATGTTGTTTCTTTTGTGATAAACCCTTATCCATAGCAGCATTCTCAATACATTTTTTCTTAATGCCCTTTACTTTATTTCTTGAGATACTGACCAGATGTGCAATACCAAATGTGCAAACAAGTCTTTAAAATTCAAGCTTAAGTGAAGCAACGTGAGACATTTTCATAATGTGCTCCCTTATGTTTCCCTTGCCCATATATACTTTATTGAGATCAAGCATGCTTGTCTCAACCTTATCGTTTTTCGCAAAACGTTCCTTAATTTTGGCAAGGTATTCACTGACCGTAGTGATATACTTTGATGCAGTGCCTCGAAAGGCTTCTGGGATGCCACACCTAATGATCAGTAGACTTACACGATTAGAGTATTCCCACTTCTCATAGTTTCTCCTTTGATAAGAAACACTATAGTCCGTAGGAGAAGTAGGTTGCCCAATCCTTAGCGCGTAATCTAGATCCATGCAACCCAGAGCAATCCAAATATAATCTTTGCAATCCTTAAAATTTGACCCATTCAACACTAACATATTGTTCATGTTGGAAGAAACTGCAGAAGCAGACATCACAATTGAATAGAGAACAAAACCAAATTAATTGTCATGCTCACATCATAAAATTCAAATAAAATGGTAGCATCTCGAGGTACCGGCACAACATTCAAATCAAGTATGTGGACAGTAATATGAACTTGCAAGTGGTAACCTTTTGTAGTAATCAAACACTGACAATAAGATCATGTCAAGCAATGTCCACTTGTGGGCATCACATTTACTCACACGAAAACTAGATAATCATCACGTATTTATCACCACAGGTATGTGTGTATCTCGTGCCAAATATTAATCTTCCTGTAGGCCGACTAATATCCGCATTAAAATACACAAACACTTATCGTCCTAACATTCGCAGTAAAGAAGTCTAGACAAGAGAGGTTACTGTTGCAACGTCTTATTTCGACTAATCTATTTGAACATTAGTAAACCATATCGAGGTACCGAGCACAATATTCACAATAAGTCCTTTGACAGTAATGTGAATTTGTAAGTGATATTCTCTTTATAATGATCAAACACTGACAATAAGATCATGTTAAGCAGTGTCCACCTGTGGGCATCACACATTACTTACACGAAAACTAAATAATTGTCACGTATTTATCACTAAAGGTATGTGTGTATCTCGTGCCAAATATTAATCTTCCTGTGAGCCGACTAATATTCGCATTAAAATACACACATCAGTAAAGGAACTTGAGATGCACCAAAATTATTGAATTTAAAACTTTTAATTAAATTCTCAAAAGAATTCTTGATTCTCAATTAATTAGCCAATAAATTTGAGAGACTTTATGTGATGTGATTATTCAATTCCTAAACTTTTAACGTTAAAATTTAACATATATAATACCCAATCAATTGAATCATCAATTTCACATTCCATATTGTAATGTATGCATATGTAAAAATTGAATTCACCATCACAATGAATTTATAACCACAATTATGAAACAACCGTTTCATTCTGAATTAATCATCCAAATAATACATAAAAGCGTGCATGATGATAATTCCACAAAGAATTCTCCTATAATTCAAATAATTTAAGCACACATTTACATGATTGCAATTCACATATACCCACCATAGCCACAACCAATAATTCTCGGCAAGATTGTAATGAACATAAATAACACAAAAGTAACCAATCGATTCTCGGTAACTGTGCAAGTATATATACGCAATTTTGTTTCGCATGAATTGAGAATCAAAAACATAAACCAAAATTTCCATACTAACATTTATATGAAAACAAGTTCTCCGCAATTGTGCGAAACAGATCACCAACAAAAATAAAATATAGGAATTCACTAATTCCAATACATCTAAACCATTAATTCTAAAAGTTGCGGCGGCAATTCTAAAAGAATAACACATAATTATCAACGCTTATATGTCCCAATAAAACATAGCACATGTGCGGTGAAATTTTGTTTCATAAACCAGCCAATCTAAATCAACTTAAATTGCAGCAGCATATGCATACAAGGTGCAGTAACGTCAATTGAGAAGGGAAGATCATTCAACCAAAATCATCAAAAAAATCCACAAAATATAAACCCTAGATTTTATGGATTCACCAAAAACAAGCAAGAACAAAAATAAAACCTAATTTTCCTTTTTCCAATTCTCAGATAATCATCAATAGAGTGGCTCCGATACCACTTGTTGGAATAATTGAATGAACAATTACCTAAAGCTATCTATGATGATTAACCGAGAACGACGGAGAAGGAGCATAAACTGTAGAGCGGAAGCGTACCTTGATTCATAACGAATTGAAAGGCGGAATTGCTTTGCAGCGGCTATGGATCTTCCAAACGATCAGAGACGTCCTTACAATAGTCTGACGAGAGAATACAGAGATACTGAACGTTCTTCTGGCGTCTGGGGACCATAATCCTAGCTTATATTTATATTAAATATAAACCCTTTTATTTTCTATTTGGTACCTTATCAAATACAAAATCACTTTATGGTATCTACACTTATTTCCATATCAATTAAATACACTTTAGCCAAACTTTAATCTTTATTGGATCACTTTAATTGGGCAACTAAAAGATGAAATATAGCCATACACATTAAATTAGTCATGTTGAAGCCCAAATTTCTAACAATAATGGTTTTCGAAGCAGGGGCGACAGCGTAGGAGACCTCCTAACCTTCGTAAGTACTATTAAATATGTACCCTTTCTTTTACCCATTAATTATAGTTAGTGACTGAAAACGGGGGATTGATGAATGTTGCAGGCTTGGAGAAATTGGCACGAAGGAAGAGGCGAAGAAGTGGTGGATCCATTTTTGAGGAATGGTTCGGGATCGACAAAAGATGCTGAGATGCATCCATATTGGTTTGTTGTGCGTTCAGGAAGATCCTGCGGATCGGCCAACCATGGCCTCAGTGGTGCTTATGTTGAGCAGCTTCTCCATAACCTTAAATTTGCCTTCGCAGCCAGCATTTTACGCTGACAATGGTAATGGTTCGGATGCGTCAATTATTCACGACTCCGACTCCATAAATTCTCACTGCAAGACTACTTCTGGGCCGTCTCAGCAGTCTGGTCGTTCCTCGCAAAATGATGCCTCCATTACTGACTTGCATCTGCGCTGAATCCCTGTAAAATGTGGCAGAGTGGCCGGCTCTATAAGCCTTGCTATGCCTTCCGAGCCTGTTCGTACTTCATACTACAGTTCGACGGGGTGCAGAGCTGAGCTTCTGTAGCGGATCAGTACATCTAACAATGATGTTTCCATCACCGTTTACATCTACAATGATTTCTTATACTGTTGAATATTTGGGGCTTTCATTAGACAAGTGTAGTAAATGGGAGAGAATCTTCATCAGTTTACATCTTGTCATTATGCTTTTCAAGTAAAGATGGTTCATTCTGTTTCAAAATCTAACTTGAATTATCAATTTCCAACTGTTTCAAGTTTTTTATTTTTGTTGCACTCGCCTGTATATAAGGAGTATTAATTACATTATGATGATGCATAGATGTTTCATGTTTTTTCATCATTTTTTCAAAGTAAGAATACAAAGCATAATTTATCAGGAAATAAATACACACTTTATTACTAATTGTCTGAACTATTTCTTAAAGTTCTCCTCCGTCCTACATTTAAAGTTTCAGTTTAAATTGACACAAATTTTAAGAAATAGAAATGAAAGAAGTGACAAAAAATAAATGGAATATAAGTCTATTTTTTAGTAGAGTATGGGTACTATCTACAATAGAGAAAAGTAAATAGGACCTCGAATTATGGATATTCTAAAATAATAAATTGATATTATCACATGAACGGAAGGTGTAATAAGTAATTGCTCAAAGCATCAACCATCGCAAAGTTATGTTCCATGCTCCAATTTGACTTGGATTTATATATAATTTATTGTGTTGATAAATATAGATGATTTTATTAAAATTAAAAATAAAATTGTTGTAAACTTTAATCTGAAATAGCTGAAGGGTAACACATCTGTTAGGGTTTGGTGGCGACACATCCAACTCCACATTAGTATTCCCTTCGTCCCATAATAGATTTCACACTTTTCATTTTAGTTTGTCCCACAATAGATGTCACATTTTCATTTTTGGAAAAAGTTCTTTCTCACATAAATATAAAAATTATATTTTTTCTCTTTATTTAACACACAAAACAAAACCTATTAAAATCCCTTACCGTCCCACAAGTGTGACACCCTTTGTGGGATGGATGGAGTATGATATTGTCCGTTTTGGACAATGTCCTCACGAATTTGCTCGTGGAATACTCCCAAAAATGTCTCATACTAACGGAATTGGAGTAACACGTATATATTACTTGCAACTTTGATCATTCTCCGACGTGGATGTGATTTACTCTCCAACAACATAAATATGTTTCAAAATTAATTAAAAAATAGAAAATAATGAAAAATTATTAACTAAATCCTCTAATGCCAAATACATTGTTTCTGTGTACGAGATAATATCACGATCTTTAATTTTGTTCAGTTGTGATCAACTAATACTTTTCAATACCATCCCCTACTCCTTCTCTCACAAACATAAGTAATGGGTCCACCATCATATTTTATGTTTGTGAATGGTGAAGTAGGGGATGGTGTAGGAAAAGTATGAGGTGATTTCTAGGGGATTTTTTACACTTTTAAATAATCTTGATTGTGACCGATAAAGTAAAAGGACTATGTCAATGGCTAATGCGGAATGAAGATTTTGGCCTTTGAAGTAAATTAATGGAGAAACTCTATCTGATTTGCTCAATTCCTAGTTCTGTCTCTCTCAAAATTATAAATTCACTCCTCTATATTAATTGTTCAAAGTCAACTTTGATATTTCTATTTTCATCAGCATTACAATAATTAGGTCAAAAAATAATTAAAATAATATAATAAATTGGTGAATCTCATAGATAATAAAGTATAAGAAGAGAGAAGATTTCTTTTAATCCATATGGGTCAGATAAAAATAAAATTGTGCCCATTTCTATAAAACTGGTGGAGTGTATATATGGAATTTACACACCATTACGTAGTAACTCGGGGAAATCACGTTTGTATAATTATGTAATCACCATAACTCGGAGGAATCACGCTAGTTTATTTATGTAATTATCTTAAGTAGTACAATTATAAGTTGTTTTGACTTGTCATTCTGGAACATCCAATAACTACAAGTATACAATGCACCACATTTTATGGTGCATTGTAATCAACTTTATAAAACACTCTCCCCATCCAATATTAAGTATTCTATTTATTTTTGTTCGTCAATAAATTTCTCATTTTATCGTTACTATATTTGGTAAGAGACCCACATTCCAATAACTCATTTTACTCGCTTTAATATAAAATCAATATATAAAAGTAGGACCAACATTTCACTAACTTTTTTTATCTTTCTTTTATAAAATCAAATAATTTTTTTTTAAATCTGAATCGGTCAAAAACGGGATGTCTAATTGAGGACGGTGGGAGTAGCTACAAAGCTTCAAATGACGACTTTCCAGATTTATTCCCCCGGTTCGCACCAATGTAATGAATTACTCCCTCGTTCCAAATAAGAGTCACACTTTATTTTTACCATAAATGGTAAGTGAGTCACGGATTCCACTAACTCACTTCACTCCCATTTTATTATAAAACCAATATAAAAAAGTGAGTCTCAAATTCCACTAACTTTTCAACCCACTGTTCTTTACGCTTTTTTTAAAACCCTTCCCAGTTCCCACAATAAGAGTGACGGAGTACAATTATTAAAAAATCATGAACATTCTCTCCCCGTCACAAATTCAATTAGTACTCGGTAATAGGTACTTATAATTTAATCAGGGTGTCAATGTTAATAATAATGGTGATAAGCAATCGGAAGATTCAACAATTCTCCACTTATGCTCTAAAATTTGCAGAACAACTGCATTCATTCAGACTTTCATGAGTATTATGAGTTATGAAAGATTGGCGGTGGGGTTGTTGGTGTTGTTGATGCAGACAGATCTCTTAGCCTTGGGCCAAATTACGAATTGCGGCAGCAATGGCAATTACAGCAGAAACAGCGCATACGGCGCTAACCTCAACGCCACTCTCTCTTCTCTCTCTGCTAACATCGACAACGATGGATTCTACAACGCCTCAACCAGGCAGGGTCCCGGCAGAGTCAACGCCCTCGCGCTGTGCAGAGGCGACGTGCAGCGCAACGCGTGCCGCAAATGCGTGCAGAAAGTCGCCACCAATCTCGTGGACTCGTGCCCGGTTCAGAAGGAGGGAATCGGGTGGGAAGGAGTCTGCATGCTACGATACTCGAATAAAACAATCTATGGGACTCTAGCGACTCTCCCCAGTAACTACACCAGGACTGCACAGAACGTGACGAGTCCAGGGCGGTTTAAGGAGAATCTGAGGGCGCTGCTCCAAGATCTTCGTGGACGAGCCGCTGGGGGCTCGTCTACGAGGAAGGTGGCAGCTGGGAATGCAACTGGACCCGATTTTCAAATGATTTTTGGGTTAGTTCAGTGCACCCCCGATTTGAGCAAGGAGCATTGTACAAGTTGTTTGATTGATGCCATTCAAGAAATACCGAAATGCTGTGATGGGAAAAGAGGGGGCAGAGTTCTCAAGCCCAGCTGCAATCTTCGTTTCAACACCACTCCGTTTTTCAATGAAACTAGACTTGAGGAACTAGAGTTTGTTCCTCCTTCTCATCCTCCTATCCAGCCACCTCCACCTCCGTCAGGTAATCATAACTGCCTATCTTTTGTTATAAACTCTGCTTCTTAAGGTTTCGCTCTGTTTCCGGTGTACTTCAATTGACATGAATTTGGTCTCTGACATTAAAGCTTATTAGGTTAGTCTTTTGGTACGAATTCTCGTGTTTGCTTTTACTGATCAAATTCTATTGTTTGGTCTGAATTCTAGATTCTCTTAGTTTTAGTTTATTGGTCAGATGAGCTCTTTGAATTCTCATGTATTGAGTATGATTAATTAGTATTGAGATTGAATTAGCATCTTGGACCAATTGAATCAATCCGTCAGTTTTCTGGGGTTTTTTTTGCAGGAAAGAAAAATGGTAACACAACTATTATCATATTTGTGGTTGTAATTGTTGTGTGCTTGATAGTGGCTGTATCTGCTATCATCTTTCTAAAAAAGAGAAGGAAACAGAAACCAACAGAAATTCCTCAAAGTAAGTTACTCATCTTTTTTTATACACACAGTCTTTATAAATTTGTTTTAAGTAGTGGACTCAAATGTTTCTTCATAATTTCTTGAAGCTATCGACGATATTAGCTCAGCCGAATCTCTGCAGCATGCTTTCAGCACAATCAAAGCTGCAACCAATGATTTTTCTGATCATAATAAGTTGGGTCAAGGTGGATTTGGAACAGTTTACAAGGTAGATATACTACGGATTAGATATAAGAGTGGGCGTGTAACAAATTCATAATCTAAATACTTATAATTTGTTGTATCACAATTTCAGGGGAAATTTCCAAATGGTCAAGATATTGCTGTGAAAAGATTGTCGGCGGATTCTGGGCAGGGGAATATAGAATTCAAGAATGAAGTTCTCTTATTGGCTAAGCTTCAACACAAGAATTTAGTTAGACTTTTGGGTTTTGCCTTAGAAGGAATGGAGAAGTTGCTAATATATGAATTTGTTCAAAATGCAAGCTTGGATAACTTCATATTCGGTACTAACATTTATTCATCCTTAATTACTTCCTTAATGATATGTGAACTTGAGCTAACTCATTTCATTTGGAAATGCAGACTCGGTCAAACATTCATATTTGGATTGGGATACACGTTACAAGATCATAGGAGGTATTGCGAGGGGAATTCTGTACTTGCACGAAGATTCCCGTCTCAAAATCATTCATCGTGATTTGAAAACCAGTAATATACTTCTAGATAGTGAAATGAGCCCCAAGATTGCCGACTTCGGTATGGCAAGATTGTTCAGTCAAGACGAAACTCGGGGAAATACAAGTCGAGTTGTGGGAACATAGTAAGTTAAATAAATTAAACACTTCCTTTGAGTTAGAAGAATACTAAAAACCGTGAACTGCAGTGGTTATATGTCACCAGAGTACCTACTACACGGCCAGTTCTCAACCAAGTCCGACGTCTACAGCTTTGGAGTATTAGTCCTTGAAATCATCAGCGGACGCAGAAATAATGGCTTTCGAAGCGGGGGAGACAGCATAGGAGACCTCCTGAGCTTTGTAAGTATTAGGCATATAACCTTTTTTGACCCCTTGACTATAGTTAGTGATTGAAAAGGGGGATTAATGAATGTTGCAGGCTTGGGAAAGTTGGCAAGAAGGAAGAGGTGGAGAAGTGGTGGATCCATTTATGAGGGATTCAGGGTCGACAAATGAGATGCTGAGATGCATCCATATTGGTTTGCTGTGTGTACAGGATGATGCAGCAGATCGGCCAACCATGGCCTTGGTGGTGCTTATGTTGAGTAGCTTTTCCATAACCTTAAACTTTCCTTCGAAGCCAGCATTTTACCCTACCACTGTTTAAGGTTCGGATGCGTCACTGATTCACAACTCCGACTCCACAAGATCTCACCGCAAGACTACTTCTCGGCCGTCTCAGCAGTCTCTCCGTTCCTCGCAAAATGATACCTCCATTACTGACTTGCATCCACGCTGAGTCCTTGTAAAAATGTTACTAGTTTCTATTTTATTTTTTTTCTTTGTCGGTTGAAGTGTTAAGGTTAATCTGAAATTTTATCAACTTTGTGATTTGTATTATACTACAAATTGGTTAAAATTTGAAATATAGCTTACATAAACGGTGTTGTTTATAAGTAAATTTATCCCATCAACTTGGGTTTCCAAATTCACGTTTTGCCATGTTATGTAACTGAGCTCGGATAGAGCCCAAGCCCAAAATCGAAGATCCAAGAAGTCTATATTGAAGGCTCAGACTGAATTCATGAATTGAAAGTCGGCTCTGAAATAATTTAAATTTTTAGCCATAGCCACAGGCCCAAAATAAGGTTAACTACTAAAACTCCACGTCTCCACACTTTTTATCTAGCCCAAGAGTAAGATAAATAACTCAATCCAAAATAATTAATTTGTTAGCCTGAAACAATAGTAATAAAGGCCCAAACTCTATCCTAAATAATTATAACTTGTTTGCCTGAAACAATAGTAATAAAGGCCCAAACTACTTTATATATTGATTTTATAATAAAATGGTTTTATAATAAAATGGAAGTGAAATAAATTAATTTGACGTTGAGATTCATTTACAAAAGTATAAATAAAAATGAAATAAGACACGGACGGATTAAAAAAGAAAAATAGGTCATTTAATGGGTGCAGATAGAGTATTACTAGTTGAGCAACCGGTTTCACACTATTACCATTTCCTCATTGTGAAATGAGGCCAAAAATATTTGTTCGGGTTTGTAAAAACTCTATTTAAACTATATATAAACCATAATGATCAGAAGGATGTATTTTTAGGGCTCATCCTTACTTAACTTTCATTTAAATTCTTTATTTCATTACATTCACACTCAAAATCATAGTTTTTCTCTAAATTTTCTCATTTTATTATATATATTAGTTCATCTTAAAATTTCTTGTCATAATGATTTTTCATATATAGGCCCTAGCATCAACAGGATGCTTCTTAATAAACACTCCAATCTTTTTCATTCCACGCCCACGTCAATATACACTCAAGTCAATTTATTCTATAATTTTTAATTTTTTCCATAATTAATTTCCTTGGTCTCTATTTCATGGCATCTTCCTTCCATTGTCAAAATACACTCCAGTCTTAGTCATTCAGTCCACGCGCAAATCATGGTTGTCTTTACACTTTCATTGTACTTTATGTAATTATTACTCCTTATAATCTGTTTTGAACAACCAATGCAATTCACAATTTGTTTTCTACTGGCATGTTCAGTGTTTTTGATGTGGGTTCAGCAGATTTAATTCTGGATTAGAATCGAGGAGGTTGGGCCCACCAAATGTGAGTTCACTTGCACTGTTCGGTCTTTATTGAATGAGATTGCATTTACCATTAATGGAGGAGTGATGGAGTGTACTAATTTAATACTCCCTCCGTTTCGCCATAGTTGAGGCGAAACTTTTCGACACGGAGTTTTAGAAATGAATATTGGATATGTTAAATAAATAGATAAAAATGTAAGAGAGAGAAAAAAGTAGAGATAATAAAGTATAAAGTGAATAAAGAAGGGAGAATAAAGTAAGAGAGAGTAAAGTTAGAAAGAGAAAAAAATTGTCATATAAGGAAATGACTCAACTATGAAGAAACTTCCCTAAATGGTAAAATGACTCAACTATAGTGAAACGGAGGGAGTATTACTTATGGAAAGACAAAAACATCCTTTACCTTTTTTGCATAAACTAGTGAGAGAAAGAGGGTAAAAAGTGGGAACCGAAAAATGAAAGGGGTAATGAAGGAAAAGTAATTGTGAAAATTCTTGAATACTGAATGCTCATTGATAAAAGGATCGGTAGAAAATATGTATATTATTTCTTGATGATTTACATTGTACACAGAGTACCAATATATAATGCTAAGGATTCCTATACATGGTAAATCTAATTAGCATAATTACATTGATTACAATCTTCTATCTTTGGTAAGGAAATATTCTCGTGTATCTCCCGACTGATATTGTGCAATCTTCTCCAACACTCCCCCTCAAGTTAAGCGACAGGGTTTTCAATGCTCAACTTGCACAACACTTCTCGAAATTGCTTCGAGTTCACCGCCTTGGTAAGGATATCTGCCAGCGGATCTTCAGATTTGACAAATGGCATCTCTACTATCTTTGCCTCAATATTCTCCTTTATGAAGTGTCTGTCTACTTCGACATGTTTAGTCCGATCATGTTGGACTGGATTCTCCGAAATGCTAATAGCCGCCTTGTTGTTACAAAATAATTTGCACGTCTGAGATGAGTGCAAGCCTAGTTCTCGCAGAAGCTTCCTCAGCCATAGTAGTTCAGTCAATCCACTCTTAATCCCGCGAAATTCCGCCTCTGCACTAGTAGTGCCACTACTTTCTGTTTCTTGCTTCTCCAAGTCACAAGATTCCCCCCAACAAAGGTAAAATATCCTGCAGTTGATTTCCTGTCATTCAGATTACCTGCCCAATCTGCATCAGTAAATCCATGTATTTCCAAGTGCCCCTGTTTCTCAAACAGAAGTCCATGCTCTGCTATCCCCTTCAAATATCGGACGATCCTTATAGCTACTTCCTAGTGTTCCTCTTGCGATGCATGCATAAACTGACTTACTACTCCCACGGCGTAGGAAATGTCTGGCCTAGTGTGAGATAAATAAATCAATTTCCCAACTAGCCTCTGATATCTCCCCATGTCTACCAGTTTTGCTTCCTTTTTCATCTGTAATCCGTGATTTTGGACCATTGGAGTCTTTGCGGGCTTACAGTCTAACATCCCGACTTCTGCCAAGAGGTCGAGTATGTACTTCCTTTGATTTATGAAAATTCCCTTCTTCGACCTCAGCACCTCTATTCCCAAGAAGTACTTAAGGAGTCCTAGATCCTTCATCTCGAATTCGGTGAACAAGTTTCTCCTTAGCTCGGTCATCTCCTCTGTATCATCTCCGGTGATAATCATGTCATCTACATATATAATCAGGCAAGTAATTTTACCTTTTCTCTTCTTGATGAATAGTGTGTGGTCGGAATTGCTCTGTTTGTATCCATACTTCTTCATTACCTCTGTGAACCTTCCAAACCATGCCCTTGGAGATTTCTTAAGTCCATATAATGTCTTTTTCAATTGGCACACCTCCCCAACCTGGAACTCATTGGTAAAACCGGGTGAGGCTCCATGAACACTGGTTTTGGTAGCTCTCCATGCAAGAAGGCATTGGTCACATCGAACTGGTGAAGCGGCCAATCCTTGTTAGCAGCAATTGAAAATAACACTCTCACGGTATTAATCTTTGCCACAGGTGAAAAAGTCTCATCATAGTCAATACCATAAGTCTGGGTGTATCCTTTTGCCACGAGTCTGGCTTTGTACCTTTCTATCGTGCCATCCGGCCTTCGCTTTATAGTGAACATCCATCTGCACCCAAACTGTCTTCACTCCTTCAGGCAACTTGCCCTTCACCCATGTGTTGTTCCTCATTAGTGCTCTCATCTCTGTGATCATAGCATCCCTCCAGTGTTTGTGTTTCATCGCTTTCTCTGCCGATTGTGGAATATCTTCTTCTTAATACAATGTGGCTTCAAAGGCTCGTGCCATTTTAGCCAAATTCCCTTGCACGAAGTTTGCTACTCCATAACGACTCTTCTTTCCAATCTTTTCGGGAGAATACTTCTTTGGTGGGATTCCACTTGTCGTCCGATGAGGAAGAATATACCTCCCAGTGTCACTGTCCACTGTGTTGTGTTCTCCTAGAGACTCTGTACTCATAGGGTTAGGAGAAACTGTATTTTCATTGGGACTCGGTTCAGGGATTACCTCGGTGATTATCTCGGATATCATTGAGGAGGATCTATGGATCGCGGATGAGATGACTCTTATGGTAAGATTTGCTCGGCAGCAATGACAACTGGTTCTGTTAGATCCTCAATCGAAGAGTTTGGAAGTGACACAACCCAACTTACGCAGTCCGATGAACTACTTGGTTCACTCTCCCCTTGACTACTAAGGTGGGTGTAGTAGAAGAACTTGGTTTCTAGGAAGTTACAGTTCATGGTGGTGGTGATTTTTTTGGTGTGGGGGTCGAAGCATCGGTATTCATTCTGGTTTATCTCATACCCAATGAAGACACATTTGGTTGCACAGGGTGATAGTTTGTTTCTCTCGTGTTTCGGGATATGGACATAGACGGTGCAGCCAGAAACTTTTGGGGAAAGGTTTAGGTGTTGAGGAACTTTGGTCTTTGTGGATAGGATATCAAGTGGGGTTTTTTTGTTGAGAATTTTTGTAGGAAGTCGGTTCATGAGGTAGACAGATGTGGCTATGGCTTCGGGCCAAAAATGTTTTGGTATTTTGGATTCGATCATTATGGCTCGGGTCATCTCGAGGATTGTTCTATTTTTCCTTTCGGCTACCCCATTATGTTCTGGTGTGTAGGCACAAGATGTTTGGTGGATTATTCCCTTGTCTTTACAAAACTGGGTCATTGAACTGTTAAGGAATTCCCTCCCATTGTCTGACCTAAGGGTTTTGATCGTGGTCTGGAATTGGTTTTGGATCATTTTATAGAAAAGGATAAATTTTTCGACAACTTCAGATTTATGTTTTAAAAAATATATCCAAGTCATTCTAGTGCAATCATCCACAAATATCACAAAATAACGAAAACTGCCCCCACCAGAAATTGGTGTGGGACCCCACACATCAGAATGTATCAAGGGAAAAATGGAATTCATTCGAGTGTTTGTAGGTTTAAAAGACTGTCTATGGCTCTTGGCCAAAACACATGTTTCACATGAAAAATCAGCAGGAATTGAAATATTCGGAAAAAGAAGTTTAAAGTAACCAGGAGAAGGGTATCCTAGTTGACTCAACTTATTTTAACACAAGTGATACCCGCAAGTGTACGGGGCTAGTGTAGCAATTAGCAAGCAAGAGTATCGTATCCCACAGAGACAAATTCGTATCAACTTAACTACCACGAACAAACGTTGACTACTATCTAGAGAATCGGGAAAGGTTTGGTTTGTTCTAACACTACGAAAAGCATATAATAAGCAAATAGATAAATAAAAGCATAAACACAGAGTGAAAAGATAATATGGAGAAAATTGTAGAACTCAAGGATCCGTTGCACAATTCCAAGCTCTTATCCAATCAAATTGTCTTACCTTTTGGTGTCTCTAGAGTTACTAAGTCGACCACAATTATAGATTAAACCCCCTCCCGAGGTGAGAAACCTGTAGATTAAGTGCTAGTATTGAAGTCCCCTTCTAATCCTAAAACCCCTAACTCCCAAAAGCTCGATTATGTCAAAGACCTCACTCAAAACCTCAACTCTCCGGAGTTTTATTGCATTAAGGTGTGAACTATTCCTATTTCCAGATTAATTATTTCATCTCCTGATTGATCTAATTAATCCTACACAATCAAGTGGTGATCAAGCAATTGAAAGGAATAAACCCAAGAATAATCAAATAACTACAAGAGCAAGGTAAGAACAAAATCAATTGGATAAAAACTATGAAATTAATGCATCTTCACCAAGAATTCTACAAAAAGGTGTTTGAAACCATGTTCTTCACAATAACCATGTTTGAAACAAAAGATTCTATGAAATACATGGATAAAAGATTAAGATACTCCTGTGATAATGAATCTATGGAATGATAACTTCAATCTTCCGATTGGAAGTCTTCAATCTTCAATTCTCTTTCTCAAAGTGTTTTTGGGGGTGTGTGTGAGTGATGGAGGCGGTAAGTGTCGAATGATATGAACCCTAGGCGTTTTTCCTTTAATCTCCCATAAAAAATCGCGTTTTTAGCAAGAGAATACGCCAAAATAGCGTACCCGGCCGGGTGGAATTATAAAGGGCAAAATTCACCCGACCGGGTGGTCATTTTC
Source organism: Salvia hispanica (assembly GCF_029641045.1). Taxonomy (NCBI): domain Eukaryota; kingdom Viridiplantae; phylum Streptophyta; class Magnoliopsida; order Lamiales; family Lamiaceae; genus Salvia; species Salvia hispanica. The sequence goes on from NC_142693.1 coordinate 18,002,671, forward strand.
GACCACTTTCTGACCCTTTTCGCGCAGAATCGTTGTACCCGGCCGGTGAATTTATAGTGTAATAATTCACCCGGCCGCGTGAAAGTTTTTGGACAGCGCAGTGTTCTTGTAACGGCCATAACTTCTTCTACCGAAATCCGATTGAGGTGTGCAAGATACCCACGCGAAGCTCTTTCGAAGACGAAGAGATTGATATGCATTAGGGGCTGATAGGACTTCAAAATATCCAGTAAATATTATCTCAAACTGAGGCTACTGTACATCCACATATTTTGTACCTTTTCTACACATTCTTAACAAAATGGTCAACTACCAACATAATAGAGAAGTAGATATAAACATGTCCAATAATAGACAAAATATGATCAAATTCATACATAACCACCCTCTAAAACCACGTAAAATCCAAGTATGTCACTAGTCTTCGGTGCCATCAATCTTTAAGATAATGTAGGAACGTGTAAACAATTCGACAAACGAAGTGTAGGGGATATATCAATGGTTCCCGACCCAACAACAGTAATCAATTCTCCATTTGCAGTCTTAATATATGTATCAGTGACTGTATCATAGCTACTAAAATCATATCTATCGGGGGTCATAGTGTCTGTGGCTCCACAATAAAAAATCCAACCCTTAGTTCTCGTTCTATCATCATTATAAACATGGAATGCAGCGGAAACATTTTCTAGAGGTGAAAAAGGGTTTTTTGACACAAAACTACACATATTTGGGTTTTTTCGGGATTTAATCAAAGTTTGGGGTGATATTTTATATATCACACAGTATGGGGGTCTAGTTTTAATAAAGTGGGGTATATTATGAAATAAGTGTATTCCATGGGGTTCAAAAGTATAGTTTCAAAATATACTAGGGTTTGGTTTAAAACCAAACCCTTTACCTCTAGAAGCGGCGCCGCTTCTCATCTCCTCCGCTCTCTCAGCGAAATTGCCGACCCCTCGCACGCCGCCGCCGCTGGTCGAAGCTCCCAGTGGCTTCCCCTGGTCAGCCGCCGCCGGTTCCTTCACTCCGGTAGCAAATTGCCCCTGCTGCCCTCCACCATTGACGGCGACCGCCACCTTCGCCTGAGCTCGTGCCTTCTGCTTCTCCTCCCACCACTCTGGATATCCGATTAAGAGGAAGCATTCCTCCCGGGTATGCCTCGGTTTCCCGCAATGAGAGCAGATCAATCGGGATTTGTTTGGCTTGCTTCTCTGTCGGTGGGTGGCTGTGGTGGGTCGTGGCGGTTCGCGAGAGTTAGGGCGGTGGCTCTGGGCGGTGAGACCGTGCCCAATTCCTCCTCTGGGTGTCGAATCGGCTCCTCTGCCGTCGACGTCTTCGGTGGTTTGAGATGAGGTGTTGATACTCCTCTGGGCAGCTTCTCGTTTAACCCAGCCGTAGGCTGCTTCAAGGGATGCGTTTGATTCATCTTTGAGGATGTCTCTCCTGATTGAGTCATACTCTTGATTCAGCCCTGTTAAAAATTTTATCAGGGGCTTGCCGTTGGAGAATTCTCGAAATTGTTCGACCCCCTTGTCACAACACGTGATTGGTTGTTTCTGGCAGTGATCAATATTGATCCACAGCCCATTTATTTTCCGGTAGTACGTCTCCAGATCGAGATTCCCTTGTCTAATGTTGATTGCTTTCTCTTCCAGGTCATAGATCAGATACGGGTCTGCCTTGCTTTCATATGTTACCTTGAGGCTATCCCATGGTGCCTTCGAGGTTTGGTGATGTGCAAAGTCGGCGATAATATTGTCTTCGATATTGTCGACAATCCATGAAAAGACGACCGGATCGTCTTCCTCCCAGTCGTCGTACCCCTTACTTCCGGGTTCAGGAGGCTCATTCCTGATGTACGACTAGGCCCCTCGGCCTCCTATCTTCACTTTCATCAATCGTGACCAGATTGGATAATTCTTTCCGTTCATTTTGAACGCGACGGTGATGTTCTTGTTGTTCCTCAATTTCGTTGATGCTTTATGATCTGGTTTTGTATCCTCCTCGATGTCTGACATTATTCCTGAGGCAGGGTTCGATTTCTGTGGTTGATTTTGGCTATGGGTCGAGAATTTGGTATATTGTGGCTATGATGATATTGTTCTGAGCCAAGATTGAATCTGCTCTGAGGCCATGATAAAAGGATCGGTAGAAAATATGTGTATTATTTCTTGATGATTTACATTGTACACATAGTACCAATATATAGTGCTAAGGATTTCTATACATGGTAAACCTAATTAGCATAATTACATTTATTACAATCTTCTATCTTTCGTAAGGAAATACTCTCGTGTATCTCCCGACTTATATTGTGCAATCTTCTCCAACACTCATAAATGCATTGAAAGGAGCTCACACACTGAACAGGCCCAACAACCGGTTTCACACCATTACCATTTTGTCGTTGTGACATATTCAAATTGAGGTGGCAATTTAGCAATGATGGCCATAAGGCTATTTATATAATGGTTTAAAAGTTAGTATAACTGTGTGTAAATTGAAATAGTAGCCTGCATTCAGTTAGCATGACTAATCGAAAGTTGCTGTCGTTGTTCTTCCTGTTGTTGATCGCAACAGTTCTCTACGCTGGGGACTACTCCAAATCCATTTGCGGAAGCACTGGAAATTACACCAGCAACAGCGCATACAGCGCTAACCTCAACACCACACTCTCTTCTCTCTATAAAAACATCGACAGCGATGGCTTCTACAACGCCTCGACCGGGCAGGGGCCCGACAGAGCCAACGCCCTCGCGCTGTGCAGAGGCGACGTTCAACTCAGTGTATGCCGTGAATGCGTGCAAAATGGCGTCGCCTCACTCGTGGACTCGTGCCCGGCTCAGAAGCGGGCAGTCTTCTGGGATGATTTCTGCACTCTGCGATACTCGAATGCTACCGTCTACGCGACTCTGGCGACTAGCCCCGTACACTACTTGTCGTATCCAGTGAACGTGACCAGTCCAGAGCAGTCCAAGGCAGATCTGAGGATGTTGCTCGATGATCTTCGTAGACGAGCCGCTGGTGGCTCGTCTACAAAGGTGGCAGCTGGGAATGTAACTGGACCCGATTTTCAAATGATTTTCGGGTTAGTTCAGTGCACCCCAGATTTGTCATCACAGGATTGTACAAGCTGTTTGGTTGGTGCCATTTCGGAAATACCGCAATGCTGTGATGGGGTGCAAGGCGGCAGAGTACTCAGGCCAAGTTGCAATCTTCGTTTCGAGAGCGCTCCTTTTTTCAATGAGACTAGGCTTCTGGAACTAGAGTTTGTTCCTCCGCCTCCTCCTCTTATCGAGCCGCCTCCACAGTCACCACCGTCAGGTAATCTTAAGTCCCTATCTTCTGTTATGAACCCTGCTTCTTAAGGTTTCACTCTGTTTTCGGTGTACTTCAATTGACATGAATTGAATCAATACATTAGTTTTTTGGGTTTTTTTTTTAGCAGGAAAGAAAAATGTTAGCACAACTATTGTCATAGTTGTTGTTGTAGTTGTTGTGTGTTTGATTGTGGCTGTATCAGCTATCATCTTTCTAAGAAAGAAAAAGAAACAGAAACCAGCAGAGATTCCTCAAAGTAAGTTACTCATCTTTCTTGCACACTAAATGCTTTAATTTCAAAGTATTGGACTCAAATGTTTGTTCATAATTTGTTGAAGATGTGGACGAGATTAGCACAATCGAGTCTCTGCAGTATCCTTTCAGCACAATCAAAGCCGCAACAAATGATTTCTCAGATCATAATAAGCTGGGCCAAGGTGGATTTGGGAGTGTCTACAAGGTACATACACAAATTAGAATAAGAGTGAGGGTGTAACAAATTAAAAAACTAAATACAAATATTGTCTTGTTTGATAATTTCAGGGGAAACTTCCAAATGGTCTAGAAATTGCAGTGAAAAGATTGTCGAGAGATTCTGGGCAGGGCAATATAGAATTCAAAAATGAGGTTCTGTTATTGGCGAAGCTTCAACACCGGAATCTAGTTAGACTGTTAGGTTTCTCCTTAGAAGGAATGGAGAAGTTGTTAGTATATGAATTTGTTCAAAATGCAAGCTTGGATAACTTCATATTCGGTAACATTCATCATTAATTAACTTTTAGCTAATGATATGAAAACATATGCTAACTTTGCAATTAATTGGACATGGAGACTCAGTCAGGCATTTAAATTTGGATTGGGATAGTCGCTACAAGATCATAGGAGGTGTCGCGAGGGGAATCCTCTACTTGCACGAAGATTCCCGTCTCAAAATCATCCACCGTGATTTAAAAGCTAGTAATATTCTTCTAGACAGTGAGATGAGCCCCAAGATTGCGGACTTTGGTATGGCGAAATTGTTCGGACAAGATGAAACGCAGGGAAATACAAGCCGAGTCGTAGGAACATAGTAGGTTACACAATTTAAAACTGTTTATTTGAGCTACAAAAATACTAAAAACTGTAAATTGCAGCGGTTATATGCCACCAGAGTACGTAATGCATGGCCAGTTCTCAATCAAGTCCGACGTCTACAGCTTTGGAGTATTAGTCCTTGAAATCATCAGCGGACAAAAAAACAATGGCTTCCGAAGAGGGGGTGACAGCGTAGGAGACCTCCTGAGCTTCGTAAGTACTAAGCATATAACATATTATTGACCGATTAACTGTAGTTAGTGACTGAAAAGTGAGATTAATGAATGTTGCAGGCTTGGGAAAGTTGGCAAGAAGGAAGAGGTGGAGAAGTGGTGGACCCATTTTTGAGGAGTGGTTCAGGTTCAGGTTCGACAAATGAAATGCTTAGATGCATCCATATTGGTTTGCTATGTGTTCAGGAAGATCCTGCGGATCGGCCAACCATGGCTTCTGTGGTGCTTATGCTGAGCAGTTCCTCCATAACATTAAACTTGCCTTCGCAGCCAGCATTTTATGCTACCATTGGTCATGGTTCGGATGCATCGCTTATTCACAACTCCTACTCCACAAATTCTCACCACAGGACTACTTCTCGGTCGTTGCAGCAGTCTCACCATTCCTCGCAAAATGATATATCCATTTCCGACTTATATCCTCGCTGATTCGGCTCAGAAAAAGTTTATGTATTAATATTCGTATTGTGTTTTCGTATCATGTCAACATTGTTTTCGATGGAATTTTTAGTTTATATTATTTAGAGATTCAACTAGCGTATGATAAAAATTTCAGCTAAAAAATATGTCAATAAATCATTTCGATCAAATATGGAAAAAACCAAAAAAAAGGAAAAGTTGAGATAAACACTGTGGCATAACAAACATTCGTAACATCATTTTCACATCAAAGCATAGTTAGGACAGTGGGGTGCGTTAAAATGACAATTACTCTTAAAATACCACCATACTACCATTCCTAGCCAATCATTTATACACGTATCAATAAAAAAAATGCTATAGTGCAAAAATCTCGGCCAACAATATATATACAACAATTTTTTCTCGACTAGCAATATCCAACACGCTATACAACAATCTATAGATTGTTGTGTAGCATTTATAATATTGCTGGATATGTTGTGTCGCGGTGTCACTTTAAGAGGTGTTGTCATTTTAACACAAACCGTTAGGATATAGTCCATATTTAAACATAAAGCCTGCCTCATTTGCTTAGTTCTTTAACTTGATTTTTTGTTTTCGATCTTACTTCGCTCGCAATAAACTAAATAACATTCAAATTAGACTTGCGAGGACGTGTGAAGACAGGTATATATAGATAATCTCTAATTGGAGTGATGATCAATTGCTAACTAATTAGCAATAACAATTTAAGGCCAAATCTTAGTCATTAGATTAGAAGATATAATGGTTGAAATAATGCCACGTGGATTATATTTTAAATTAAAAAAGTTACTTAAATAAACTTAAAGGGTATTAATGTCAATTCTTATATATGGTAGTTAAAATTAACTACTTTCTCTCTCCTTAAAATCATTTTAAAAATTTAAATTTACATAACTCTTTCGATTTAAATTATTTTTTCGTAAAAAATATATCCCCTCCGTTCCCTCATAGTTGAGGGACTTGGATCCCCTGCTGTGGTAAAATGCACAGCAGAGGATGCTGTGCAAATCATATCCCTCCATTGATTTTTATTAAGTTAGATTTTTTTTTTATGTATAAATGAGTGGCTTTGATTTGCACAGGGATCCAAGTCCATAGTTGAGTCATTTCCATATATAGTACATTTTCTCTCTTTCTTATTTTATTCTCTCTTACTTTATTGTCTCTACTTTATTCACTTTCTACTTTATTATCTCCTTACTTTTTTTTATCTATTTATTTAACACACTCAACATCCTTTTTTTAAACTCCGTGCCAAAAAGTTTTACCTCAACTATGAGGGGAACGGAGGGAGTATCAAATTAAAGGTAATTTCATAAAGATTCTAATAAGATCTCAATTGCATATATTCCGACGATGATCGAATGATAAAATTTTATAATTTTTATTTCAATTTTCGTATATGTTGATAATAAGATTTTATATCAATAAATGCAATCAACAATCTCAATATAATGCATGTACAATATCGATAAAATTGTGTTCATATTTTCTGGTACTTGTGTTGAGATTCTCATGTCACTGTGTTGATATTTGTGATACACTATATTGACTATTTTACTCTTTGTTGATATTTTATCTACTTCCTCTGTTTTTTTATAGTTGAGGTGCAACTTTTCGACACGGAGTTTAAGAAGGAGATGTTGAGTGTGTTAAATAAATAGATAAAAAAAGTAAGAAAGAGGAAACAATAGATAGAATAATGTATAAAATGAATAAAGTAGAAAGAATAAAGTAAGAAAGAGAAAAAGTTACTATGAAAATGACTCAACTATGAGAGAAGTTCCTGAAATAAAAAAAAATGACTCAACTATAAGGGAACTGAGGGAGTACTATTTATTAAAATACGTAAACTTTAATCTCATTATCACTTATTGTAAGATCTAATGATATAACATAGGTCTTAGTTATCATCACTTATTGTAAGATCTAATGATATAACATAGGTCTTAGTTATGGATGGATACTAAATGCATTTTAACATTGCCCTCTCTAATTGTATCTCTGGTTAATGTTTGTTTCATGCCAGATTTTATGTAACGGATTGTTGAAGAAAGAAATCTGGCGATATAAATCTCTTGAGGAGAATTTGGGCTTCCCTTAAGTAGGCTAATAGACTGGGCTAGAAAATGTTTTCATTCCCTCATGTAAGCTGATAGGCCCAAAGTGAAAATTTAATGTATTTCTCTTTTTATTTTTCTACTTTTTTATCAATAAATAGTTAAATACATACCTCATTCTTTTGCATTTTTCTCGTCAGTCGCGGAATCCGGAATATATAAAGTGGTTACCCAAATGAAGATCAGACTAAAAAATTTCATATCCCTTGTATTTCGAAAATCTTTATCTTCAATAAAAAAAAAACATAAGCTCTTGGATAAAAAAAATCCATAAACTGTCGATATTTGGCTAAAAAAGTTCAACGTTCTTCCAAGAACAAATTTATTAAAAAATAAAAATAAAAGTCTGTGGCGTCACATTTTAGGACTCATCATCTTTCTATCTTATTTCTCTAACTTATATTTATATGCTTTATTTAATTCCATTCACACTAAAAATCATCATTTTATTTTATGCTACTATAGTCTATTTCCAATTTTCTTTTCATAATAAATTTTCATAGCCTACTTGGAGTTTGAATCAACTGATACGATTATGCCAAAATCCACTCCAGTCTCTATTTTAATAGCCTACTTTGAATTATTATAGTACTCCACTACTCTCTTTGCTAGGACATTGCTTGGCTTCTTCTCATTCATTCAGTTCACACGCCGCCCAAGTCATGGTCGTCTATTACACTTTCACTCCGCTTTCTGTAATTATTATTATACTATTGATAATGATTTCAAAGTGAATATAAACACTTAACCGTAACTGTGTGTAATAATTAACATGGGTTATCAAAGATTGCTGTCGTTGTTCCTCCTGTTGTTGATCCCCACAGATCTCTACGCCGGGGACTACTCCTCATCCAATTGCGGCAGCAACGGCAATTACACTAGAAACAGCGCATACAGCGCTAATGATACAATATTACTCGTATCAGTATGGATCGGTCCGTTCGCGGAAGATGTTTCCGTCGAGCAACCCAGGCAAAACCCTGGCTAGGGTTTGAGAAACAAGAACGATAAAAAATAAAAGGGAAATAAACTTGGGGATAATTTTCGTAATCTTATCAATGAATAACGAACCCCTTTTATAGTGCTAAGGACCCTAGGGTTGGTTCGACTCTCTTATGCATTCCGGGAAAGAACCAACAAAGAAAACCCGTAATGGAGCTTATAATCCGCTCGACCCAATAACTAATTCAAAATAATAATAATACTAAAAAAGAAAGCAACAATAATTAAATAATCCAAGTCTAATTAACTGACTAATAAGAGACGAAGTCTCTGTAGCGCGCGGGCGTCCGCCGCTGCCTTCCACTCTTCCGTTGTGTCCTCTCTTCCGTTCTCCCGCGCCTTCCACTTCCTTCCGCCTCCTCTTGTTCCCGCTGAGCTATCTCTGACCCTGTTCTTCCATTCACATCCTCTGGCTGAGCCGTCTCCTCTATACCTGTATCAACCCCCCCTGGTTAAGCTGCTCTTTGTCCTCAAGGAGGGAAGGAAACCGACGAGTAATCGTCTCAAAAGGCTCCCACGTGCAAGCATTTTCATCCTCAACTGGCCACTGCACCAAGGCCTGTTCCTCCGGCACCCCATTCTTCATCACCATTCTGCGTTCCCAAATTCGGATTGGCTGCATAACCGGCTTCGAGCCCACAAACTCGGTCGGCAGATCAACTACTGCAGAATCTTTAGACCCCTCCACAAACGGCTTAAGCAAGCTGACGTGAAACACATCATGAATCCGAGCACCCTCCGGTAACTTCAACCTGTACGCCACCGGACCAATTCTTTCTGTAACCACGAACGGTCCATAATAACGCCGTGCCAACTTCGCAGATAAAGGTTTTGCAACAGAATGTTGGCGATAGTGCTGTAGTTTCAGCAACACCCTGTCCCCAATGTCGAACGAGACATCTCTGCGATGGCGATTAGCGACCTCCCTCATCCGCTGTTGAGATCTCTCCAAACTTTTGCGAAGCTCCACCAGCAAGGCACCCCTCTGTACAATCAATTCGGCTACCGCCGGAGGCGCTGCCGAAGGCTGAACCGCAATCAGATCAGGTGGGTGACGCCCATATAACGCCCGAAACGGCGACGTGCCCAGAGCCACATTGTGAAAACAGTTTAGAGCGAGCTCCGCCCAAGGCAGAAAATTGGCCCACTTCGTCGGTTTATCAGCTGTGAATGCTCGCAAGTATTGCTCCAGCCCCCTATTCCGCACCTCCGTCTGTCCATCGGATTGGGGATGATATGCCGTAGAAAATCGCAGCTTCGTACCACTGAGAGTAAGCAACGAGCTCCACACCTCGCTCAAGAATATCGGGTCACAATCCGAAACAAGTGACTTCGGAAACCCATGTTGTTTCACCACATTGTCAATAAATGCTCTTGCTACCCGTAAAGCATCAAAACGAGCCGGGAGCGCTGCGAAGTGAGCATACTTCGAGAGTCGGTCCACCACCACCATAATCGTTGTAAACCCCTTAGACATAGGTGACGAAATCCATAGAAACATCCTCCCAAACTTGCGTTGGAATGGGGAGTGGCTGCAGAAGTCCAGCTGGTTTCTGAGTAGAATACTTCGTTGTCTGGCACTCAACGCAGGCTGCCACATAATGCTTCACTTCACGAGCCATAGCCGGCCAAAAGAATGCCGCCGCCAATCGACGCAGTGTTCGTTCAAACCCCGGATGACCCGCCTGCGGTGTATCATGATACTCAAATAACAAAGCGTCCTTAAACTGCGATTTGCTGCTCACATAAATTCGTCTGCCATAGTACACCAATCCGTCCAAAAAAGAGATGTTACGCGGCGCCGAACCACTCGCAATCAGTCGCTGCAACTCCACCAGATCCTCTGCCGAATCCGTCTCCTGCTTCAACAAGGTGATTATATCTGGCAGTGGCGGATGGAGATGGTAACTTGGGGGTTCGAATGACCCCCCGAATTTTTTTTTAGTACTATTATATATATATATAGAAAATTTTAATTTTATATTAAAATGCACCCCTATTCTAATTTGACTACTCCTAATTAGCTATGAAAGGAAGTTAATAAAAGCTAAGAAAATCAATTTAATTCTAACTAAAATTCCAAAAACCTAGCCGCTAAGCCACCCATTCCCAATTAGCTTCTGTTAGAAAAAGTCCTCTCCCCGGCAGGCACCGCTAAGCCGCTGACGCACCGCACCGCCCCGCCGTTGCCAACCATCGGGACTGCTTCTCCTCCAGAGTCCAGGCTCCAAGGCTCCAAATTCCAATCCGCATCTCCCTAATTTCTTCTTCAATCTTTAGCCGAGGCCGAGAGTGGCGGATTGAGTGAGTCAATTGTTTATACTTTTGTTTGTCAATTGTTAATTTATCAACCATTCATTCTTTATATTTATATGGGTGTAAGTTATACGTGTAAACATATGGTAGAGGTGTAAATGTGTGGCCATGGGGGTCTTATTCATTAAATAATTTGGGGGAAACATGTGGGTCTTAGGGCACTCCCAATGGTTAGGCGTTATTGTCGGCGAAAAATCGCCGAAAATCGCCGAAAAATCACCGGGCGTTGGAGGGAAATCGGCGATAAATCTACCGATTCATCGCCAACTCCCTTATTATCGCCGAATCATCGCCGCCCACTGTGGGCGCGATTCGGCGATAAATCGGCGATAATTTTTTTTTTCTTTTTTTTTCGCCGATTTATATTTTCCAATGATTAATACAACGATGAATGGTTCATTATAAATCTATTTATTAAACACATTTGTAGGGAAAATTAAATAATATTAAAAATGATGATGTAAAAATGAAATGTTGAGTTAGGGAGAAATAAGGGAGAAACCATTGGAGCAGATGGCTAAAAGTTGGCTAAAAACTGGGGATAAATTTTGGTGCTGATGTGGCGCTGATGTGGCAGGAGTTAGGGAGAAATAAGGGAGTTTTTAGGGAGAGCATTGGGAGTGCTCTTATTCATTAAATAATTTGGGGAAAAATTTTGGCAGCTTGTGGCTTAGAAAATAGAATAATGATTTTGATAGAATATTTGTTATGATATATATGCAGAAAATAAAATAAAAAGTGATGAGAAAACAGTCCGATCTTCGACAATTTCTCGCCAAAAAGAGAAAAACTTATGATAGTTCAAGTTCTCCGGCTTCAAGCTCTCTACCTTCAAGCTCTCTGGCTCCAATTGGTATTGTATCTCCTTCAGATGCTAGTGTGCCATTACAGGAGCAAGAATTGATTTATGATGTTGAAAAACTTCACCATGATCCTATTAAAAGAAGTCAAATAATGGAATATCCTCCAAATGATCGAGATGCAATTAGGAGGGCATATATTCTTAGAAAACCTTGTCAGCCAAGAACTTTTGATTTTCCACAAAGAAATTTTGGAAGTTCGCGTCGTTGGTTTATGGTTTCATGGTTTGATAAATGGGATTGGCTTGAATATAGTATGGTTGAAGATGCTGCATTTTGTTTTGTTTGCTACTTGTTCAGGAATGAAGTTGGACTTAACGTGGGGGGAGATGCATTTGTGAATAAAGGATTTAAGTCGTGGAATAAGCCAGAACGATTTATTAAACATATTGGTGGAGTTAGAAGTGCTCATAATATTGCTTATGAGAAATATGTGAACTTGAGGGATGGCAAAAAGAAATCGATTCTGGTTTCTTTAGATAATGTTAGTGATGTGATAAACAGAGAATATAATGTTCGCTTGAAGGCTTCAATTTCTTGTTTACGTTACCTATTGGGACAAGGCAGGGCATTTCGTGGTCACAGGGAAGGTGAAGATTCCCTTAATAGGGGAAATTTTATTGAACTTTTAAAATGGTTGAAGGCACATAATATGAAGTTATTTCAAAAGTGACTTTGGAAAATGCCCCTGGAAATTGTCAATTGACATCTCCAACTATTCAAAAAGACATCATCAATTGTTGTGCTAAAGAAACAATGAAGAGAATTGTGGATGATCTTGGTGATGACTACTTTGCTATATTAGCCGATGAATCTAGTGATGTGTCCCAAAAGGAACAGTTGGCTCTTTGTTTGCGCTATGTTGAAAAGAAAAGGGGAAAGGTAGTTGAGCGATTCATTGGTCTTGTGCATGTTGGTGATACTACATCTTTGTCTCTTAGAAGTGCAATTATGACTTTACTTGTTGAACATTCATTAAGCCCATCCAAGATTCGAGGGCAAGGATATGATGGGGCTAGTAACATGAAGGGTGAGATACATGGACTCAAGACTTTGATCATGAAAGATACTCCAAGCGCTTACTACGTACATTGCTTTGCCCACCAGCTTCATCGAACATTAGTAGCCATTTCAAAAAAGAACGATGATTGTAGTTGGCTTTTTGAAACTGTTGGAATTTTGTTGAATGTAATTGGAGTTTCTTGTAAGAGAAATGAATTGATTCGTGACATTCAAGCACAAAAAGTTGCTCAAGCATTGGAAGTTGGTGAGCTTGAATCGGGATCGGGGTTGAATCAAGAACTTAGTTTGAAGAGGCCTGGAGACACTCGTTGGGGTTCTCACTACAAGACTCTTTTGAATATCATGGACTTGTTTTCTACGATTTTTGAAGTTCTTACGATGATTGGAAAGAAAGATTCAATTTTCAGTGATAAGGGAAAAGCTCAAGGCATTTTGTACTTACTAGAGTCATTTGATTTCGTGTTCATGGCACAACTAGTGACTACTATATTTGGGTACACTAACGATTTGTGTCTTGCTTTGCAAAGAAGAGATCAAGACATCATTAATGCTATGAGGCTTGTCACTCTAACCAAAGATCAACTACAGAAAATGAGGGAGGATGGATGGGAGATTCACTTGAACAAGGTAATCTCAATTTGCAATAAAAATGACATTGTTGTTCCGGATATGAAAGCGCACTATAGCCCTCATGGAAGATCAAAACGTTTTGTTCAACAAGTTTCATATCTTCATCATTTTCGTGTTGATGTGTTTATCAAAGTGATTGACTTATTACTTCAAGAACTTGATAATCGATTCGATGAAGTTAATATGGAGTTGCTCAGATGTATGGCTTGCTTCAATCCTAGAGATGGCTTCTCTTCTTTTGACAAGGAAAAGGTACTCAAACTTGCCACTTTTTATCCTTCCGAATTTTCAAACATTGATTTGATGAACCTTGAGTGCCAACTTGATTTATTCATTGGAGATATGAGAAGTGATGAAGACTTTCGGAATTTGCGAGATATTAGTTCTCTTTTGGTGAAGCTTGTTGAAACAAAAAAAGATGTGGCTTATTCGCGTGTGGCTTTGCTTATCAAGTTGATTTTGATTCTTCCGGTTGCCACTGCAAGTGTAGAGAGAGTGTTTTCTGGAATGACGTTTGTGAAGAATAAGTTGCGAAATAGTATGGGTAATCAACCTTTGAATGATTGTTTGGTCACTTTCATTGAGAAAGATGTGTTTCTACAAGTATCCGATGACGATGTAGTGAATCGTTTTGAAGCAATGAAGACTCGTCGAAAAATAAATTAGATATAATGTAGATTATTTTGTATTTTGAAATGTATGACTCTAAAATGTTATATTTCAAAATATATTTCTTTTAGTACTATTAGTTTTTATTTTTGGTATGTTATATAATGATTTATCATATGACTCGTACCCCGAATATAAATTCCTGGATCCGCCACTGATATCTGGGATATGGTGAGCAATAGCTGTCAATAGATCAGCTTCGACCGCCACCTCCTCATCCCGGCGGGAAAGGGCATCTGCAGCCTTATTTGAAGCCCCGGTTTTGTACTCGATCGAAAATTTGTAACCCATCAACTTCCGGACATACAAATGCTGCTCCGGCGTCTGTATTATCTGCTGCAACAGCTCCTTTAAACTCTTTTGATCGCTCCGGATCACGAATTCTCTACCCAACAAGTATTGGCGCCATTTCTGCACCGCCTCAACAATGGCATATAGCTCCTTATGGTACGTAGAAGCACTCCGTCGCCGTGGACCCAATTTCTTGCTAAAAAAGCTATCGGGTGTCCATCCTGTAACAAAACCGCTCCAATCCCAAAGTCTGATGCGTCCGTTTCCACATAGAAGGTTCGTGTGAAATCTGGAAGCCGAAGAACCGGCGCCTACGTCATGGCCGCCTTCAAATTTTCGAAGCTGTTATCCGCCGCCGTTGACCAGGTAAACGCGTCCTTCCTAAGGAGATCCGTCAATGGTGCAACAATCTGCGCGTAGTGGGCAATGAATCGGCGGTAATAGCCTGTGAGGCCCAAAAAACCACGTAGCTGTTTCGGCGTTTTCGGTCTCGGCCAAGCTACCATCGCCTCTATTTTTGTCGGGTCTGCCTTCAGCTGCCCATCCACAATGAGATGGCCCAAGTACTCCACCATAGTACTACAAAAAGAACACTTGGAGACCTTCACAAAGAATCTGAGTTCGCCAGAAAGCACCAGTTGATACAATATTACTCGTATCAGTATGGATCGGTCCGTTCGCGGAAGATGTTTCCGTCGAGCAACCCAGGCAAAACCCTGGCTAGGGTTTGAGAAACAAGAACGATAAAAAATAAAAGGGAAATAAACTTGGGGATAATTTTCGTAATCTTATCAATGAATAACGAACCCCTTTTATAGTGCTGAGGACCCTAGGGTTGGTTCGACTCTCTTATGCATTCCGGGAAAGAACCAACAAAGAAAACCCGTAATGGAGCTTATAATCCGCTCGACCCAATAACTAATTCAAAATAATAATAATACTAAAAAAGAAAGCAACAATAATTAAATAATCCAAGTCTAATTAACTGACTAATAAGAGACGAAGTCTCTGTAGCGCGCGGGCGTCCGCCGCTGCCTTCCACTCTTCCGTTGTGTCCTCTCTTCCGTTCTCCCGCGCCTTCCACTTCCTTCCGCCTCCTCTTGTTCCCGCTGAGCTATCTCTGACCCTGTTCTTCCATTCACATCCTCTGGCTGAGCCGTCTCCTCTATACCTGTATCAGCTAACCTCAACACCACACTCTCTTCTCTCTATAAAAACATTGACATCAATGGCTTCTACAACGCCTCGACCGGGCAGGGTCCCGACAGAGCCAACGCCCTCGCGCTGTGCAGAGGCGACGTTCAACTCAGTGTATGCCGCGAATGCGTGCAAAGCGGCGTCGCCACACTCGTGGACTCGTGCCCGGTCCAGAAGCAAGCTGTCTTCTGGGATGATTTCTGCACTTTACGATACTCGAATGCTACCGTCTACGCGACTCTGGCGACTAGCCCCGTATACTACTTGTCGTATCCAGTGAACGTGACCAGTCCAGAGCAGTCCAGGGCAGATCTGAGGATGTTGCTCGATGATCTTCGTAGACGAGCCGCTGGTGGCTCGTCTACGAAGGTGGCAGCTGGGAATGTAACTGGACCCGATTTTCAAATGATTTTCGGGTTAGTTCAGTGCACCCCGGATTTGTCATCACAGGATTGTACAAGCTGTTTGGTTGGTGCCATTTCGGAAATACCGCAATGCTGTGATGGGGTGCAAGGCGGCAGAGTACTCAGGCCAAGTTGCAATCTTCGTTTCGAGAGCGCTCCGTTTTTCAATGAGACTAGGCTTCTGGAACTAGAGTTTGTTCCTCCGCCTCCTCCGGTTGTTGTCGAGCCGTCTACACAGTCGTCGCTGCCAGGTAATCTTAACTGTCTATCCGTATGAACTCTGGTTTCATTCTGTTTTCGGTGTAGTTCAATTGACATGAATTGGTTCAATACATTAGGTTTTTGGTTTTTATTTTTTTTTTTGCAGGAAAGAAAAATGGTAGCATAACTATTGTCATAACTCATAGTTGTGGTTGTAGTTGTTGTGTGCTTGATAGTGTCTGTATCAGCTATCATCTTTCTAAGAAAGAAAAAGAAACAGAAACCAGCAGAGATTCTTCAAAGTAAGTTATCTTTCTTGCACGCCGTATGTTTTATTCATTCGTTTTACTCAAATGTTTGTTCATAATTTCTTGAAGGTGTCGATGATATTAGCACAGTCGAATCTCTGCAGTACACTTTCAGCACAATCTAAGCTGCAACCAATGATTTTTCTGATGAAAATAAGTTGGGTCAAGGTGGATTTGGGATAGTTTACAAGGTAGATATACTAAGGATTAGAATAAGAGTGTGCATGTATCAAATTCAAAATCTAAAGAAAAATTTGTTATCATAATTTCAGGGGAAATTTCCAAATGGTCAAGAAATTGCAGTGAAAAAGATTGTTGAGAAATTCTGGGCAGGGCGATATGGAATTCAAGAATGAGGTTCAGTTATTGGCTAAGCTTCAACACAGGAATCTAGTTAGACTGTTAGGTTTTACCTTGGAAGGAATGGAGAAGCTGCTAGTGTATGAATATGTTCAAAATGCCAGCTTGGATAACTTCATATTCGGTAACTTTGATCATTAATTCACATATTAGCTAATGATATGAGGAACATATGCTAACTTTACAAGTAATTGGACATGTAGACTCAGTCAGGCATTTAAACTTGGATTGGGATAGTCGCTACAAGATCATAGGAGGTATCGCGAGGGGAATCCTCTACTTGCACGAAGATTCTCGTCTCAAAATCATCCACCGAGATTTAAAAGCCAGTAATATTCTTCTAGACAGCGAGATGAGCCCCAAGATTGCGGACTTTGGTATGGCAAGATTGTTCGGACAAGATGAAACACAAGGAAATACAAGCCGAGTTGTGGGAACTTAGTAAGTTACACAACTTAAACTGTTTAGTTGAGCTACAAAAATACTTAAAATTGTAAATTGCAGCGGTTATATGCCACCAGAGTACGTAATGCACGGCCAGTTCTCAATCAAGTCCGACGTCTACAGCTTTGGAGTATTAGTCCTTGAAATTATCAGCGGACAAAAAAACAATGGCTTCCAAAGAGGGGGTGACAGCATAGGAGACCTCCTGAGCTTCGTAAGTACTAAGCATATATCATTTTATTGACTGATTAACTATAGTTAGTGACTGAAAAGTGAGATTAATGAATGTTGCAGGCTTGGGAAAGTTGGCAAGAAGGAAGAGGTGGAGAAGTGGTGGACCCATTTTTGAGGAGTGGTTCAGGTTCAGGTTCGACAAATGAGATGCTGAGATGCATCCATATTGGTTTGCTGTGTGTTCAGGAAGATCCCGCGGATCGGCCAACCATGGCCTCGGTGGTGCTTATGCTGATCAGCTTCTCCATAACCTTAAATATGCCTTTAGAGCCAGCATTTTACGCTACCATTGGTCATGGTTTGGATGCATCGCTTATTCACAACTCCGACTCCACAAATTCTCTCCACAGGACTACTTCTCGGTCGCCTCAGCAGTCTCAGCGTTCCTCGCGAAATGGTGCCTCCATTACTGACTTGCATCCTCGCTGAATTCTCTGTATTTAAGGTTGATTTTTATTTTATTTCTGTTCTTTACCGATTGAATTGTTAAGATTGATTTGAAATTTTTATCAACTTTTTGTTTTTTATTATAGTTCCAACCTCCAATTTTGACTAAATTTGAAATACTATAACCTGCCTACATGATCTATATTGTAAGTAAATTTATCCCAACTCAGTTATCTAAATTGACTAAATTTGAAATACTATATAACCAGCCTAAATTGTCTAGATTGTAAGTAAATTTATCCCAACTCAGTTATCCAAATTGACACTCAGTGTCATGTTTTCCGAAATTTTCCAATTTTTTTAGAGATTCAATTAACATGTCATAGAAATTAGAACATACATATGGTCAAAATTTCTGCTAAAGCCCATGTCATTAAATCATTTCGACCAAACAAGAAAATAAGGAAAAAGCAAAAATCTATGGCTTCTGATACCAAATGATATGAACCCGACTTCTTTGTTGTGAAATCGAGCCACAAATTATTTTTTCGGATTTTTTCTTGATCTATTTAAATAAAAAACCAAATGGTTAGAGATATTCCAATACCACTTTGACCAAGCTAAAATTCTAATACCACTTGTGCATAAAAGGTCGCTTCTTAATGAACCAATCAATGAGGTCAAATTGTAGTTTGTACTTGGTAGGGACATTCCCTTGGTCTATACAATTTCATGGCTTCTTCATTGTATAAATTTTCTGATTTTATTTATAAAGTCTATTTTCAATTTGCTTTTCAAAATGAATTTTCATAGCCCACTTGATGAAGTCATGGTCGTCTTTACACATTCACTGAACTTTCTGCAATTATTATTATAATCTGTTTTGAACAACCAATGCAACTATCAATTTCTTTACTACAAGTTGTGCAACCGGTTTCACACCATCAGTCCATCACCATTTTCTCGCTGTGACAAATTCAAATTGAGGCAGCAATTTAGCAGGGATGGCCATTTGTATAATGATGTAAAAGTGAGTATAAACACTAAACCATAACTTCTGTAATAGTATTGCAGTCGACGATCCTAACATTAATTAGCATGACTTATCTAAGGTTGCTGTCGTTGTTCTTCCTGTTGTTGATCCCGACAGATCTCTTCGCCTTGGAGTGGGCCGGGACCGATTGCGGAAGCAATGGCAACTACACCAGCAACAGCACATACAGCGCTAACCTCAACACCACTCTCTCTTTTCTCTCTACACAAAACAACATCAATGGCTTCTACAACGCCTCGACCGGGCAGGGTCCCGACAGAGTCAACGCCCTCGCGCTCTGCAGAGGCGACATCCAAGTCAACGCGTGCCGCGAATGCATGAAAAGAGCGCGAGCCGAATTAAGGGACTCGTGCCCGGTCCAGAAGGAGGCCACCTACTTTGATGAATTCTGCACTCTGCGATACTCGAATGCTACCGTCTACGGGGCTCTGGCACTTGACCCTGCCCAGTACTACTGGAATCGAGGCAACGCCACGAGCCCAGAGCAGTTTAAGGAGGATCTGAGGGCGTTGCTCGATAATCTCCGGATACGAGCCGCTGCTGGCTCTTCTACCAGGAAAGTGGCGAGTGGGAACGTAACTGGGCCCGGTTTTCAGACGATTTTCGGGTTAGTACAGTGCACCCCGGATTTGTCATCGGAGGAGTGTAGTAGCTGTTTGATTCGTGTCATTTCACTCGTACCGATATGTTGTAGCGAACAAATAGGGGGTAGCGTGTTCAATCCAAGTTGCAATTTTCGATTCGAGACTCATCAGTTTTTCAATGAGACTAGGCTTCAGGAGCTAGAGTATGTTCCTCCGGTGGTCGAGCCGCCTCAACAGTTGCCGCCAGGTAATCTTAACTGTCTATGTTATGAACTCTGTTTCTTAAGGTTTCATTCTGTTTTTGGTGTAGTTCAATTGACATGAATTCAGACTTGTTCATTGTGACACACTCAAGTATGTCTCTCTCTTAATAGATTAGTCTTTTGAGATAATCTCTCATGTTTCTCTGTGACATAAGTGCTGACTAGGCTAGTTTTTTGGTTTAAATTCTCGTGTTTCGGGTTATAGATTCTCTTGTTTGGCTTAATTCTTGTGTTTGGGTTTATAGATTAAATGAGTCTATTTGATTTGAATTCTCCTGTTTAGATTTGTAGATGTTTGGTCTATAAAATTCATATATGATCAACTTTTTAGGAGATTGAATTATATAGCATCTCGGAGACGGATCAGTTGACTCAATACATTTGTTTTGTGGGGATTTTTTTGGCAGGAAAGAAGAATGTTAGCACGACTATTGTCATAATTGTGGTTGTAGTTGTTGTGTGCTTAATAGTGGCTGTATCAGTTATCATCTTTCTAAGAAAGAGGAAGAAACAGAAACCAATGGAGATTCCTCAAAGTAAGCTACTCATCTTTGTTGCACACTATAAGCTTTAATTCAAAGTATTGCACTCTAATGTTTGTTCATAATTTTTTGAAGATGTCGACGGCATTAGCACAGTCGAGTCTCTGCAGTATCCTTTTAGCACAGTTAAAGCGGCAACAAATGATTTTTCTGATCATAATAAGTTGGGCCAAGGTGGATTCGGGGCTGTTTACAAGGTAGATACAAATATACAATACTACTACTAGTCTAAACAAATACAAAAACTAAACACATAATTTGTTGTATCATAATTTCAGGGGAAGCTTCCAAATGGTCAAGAAATTGCAGTGAAAAGATTGTCGAGGGATTCCGGGCAGGGTGATATCGAATTTAAGAATGAGGTTCTCTTATTGGCTAAGCTTCAACACAGGAATCTGGTTAGGTTATTGGGTTTCGCCTTAGAAGGAATGGAGAAGTTGCTAATATATGAATTTGTTCAAAATGCAAGCTTGGATAACTTCATATTTGGTAATATTCACATCATATTAGCTGTTAATGATGTGTGACCCTATAATGGCTAACTAGTTTGCAATTTGACATGTAGACTCGGTCAGGCATGCAGATTTGGATTGGGATCGACGTTATAAGATCATAGGAGGTATTGCGAGGGGAATCCTCTATATGCACGAAGATTCTCGTCTCAGGATCATTCATCGTGATTTAAAAGCCAGTAATATACTTCTAGACCAAGAGATGAGTCCCAAGATTGCTGATTTTGGTATGGCAAGATTGTTTGGACAAGATGAAACGCAGGGAAATACAAGCCGAATTGTCGGAACATAGTAAGTTGCAAAAATTAAACAGTTTAATTGAATTGCAAGAATACTAAAATTTATAAATTGCAGCGGATATATGCCACCAGAGTACCTAATACACGGCCAATTCTCAATCAAGTCTGACGTCTATAGCTTTGGAGTATTAGTCCTTGAAATCATCAGCAGCCGCAGAAATAATGGCTTTCGAAGCCAGGATGGCAGCGTAGGGGATCTTATAAGCTTCGTAAGTTTTTAAGCATATATATATTACCTTGTTAACCACTTAATTATACTTACTGATTGATAATGGGAAATTAATTTTGCAGGCTTGGAGAAGTTGGCAAGAAGGAAGAAGTGGAGAAGTAGTGGATCCATTTTTGAGGAGTGGTTCGGGTTCGACAAATGAGATGTTGAGATGTATCCATATTGGTTTGTTGTGTGTTCAGGAAGACGCAGCTGATAGGCCAACCATGGCCTCAGTGGTGCTTATGTTGAGTAGCTTCTCCGTAACCTTAGACTTGCCTTCAGAGCCAGCATTTTACGCTGCCAATGGTTATGCTTTGGATGTGCCACTGATTCACAACTCCGACTCCACAAATTCTCACCACATGTCTTCTTCTCAGCCGTCGCAGCAGTCTCGACGATCCTCTGCCTCCATTACTGACCTATATCCGCGCTGATTCCCTCACCCAAACAATGTTTTTGTTTTTCTTCTTTGCCAATTGTAATGTTAATAGTTTGTGCACTTATTTTGTGAGTACAATTTTCGTTGGTATTTTAAAATTCTTTTTTCGCTTTGTTTAACATATTTATATTAATTTAATACCATCATATTTCGAACTTTAATAATATCTCAGCTAATAAATTACTCCTACTATCTAACAGTCTAAATCTTCTTGTTTACGTGGACAAATATATTGGTTTTTATTAAAGAACCAATATGATCAATTTTCATTCTCCATGTAATGTAAGGGCATCAACAACGGTGGAATAAGGCATACGGTCCAATGTGAACGCACCGTGCATGGGCATGCCGTTTCATGCAACTCACGCGTTCGATGAGTTAGCCACCTTGCAGCACAAGCGGCCCTTTCATGCCAATAGCACGATGCGTGCATCGTGCATATTCATTAATTTATCGCACAAGTGGCCCTTTCATGCCAATTGTAATTAGTTAGCGCACTTATTGTGCACTACTCTGATCGATTCCATATCATTTATTTAATAAAATTAAATTTTCTATCACTTACACGACTTTCGCAATTACTTCGATTTCTAAGCTCGATTCGCAAGCAACGTGCAAATTTCAAGCCATTCTGACACAAAACGATTTCAGGCCGTTTTCGGCATTGCCGAAGTTTACTTTGCATCAGAAAAGGTAGTTTCTTAGTATATTGACCGATGAGGTCAACTGTACTTTGCAGCACGTTGTAAGGACATTTCCTTGGTCTCTATTCCATGGCTTCTTCAATCACAAAAGTTACAATCATCGTTTATCTTTGAATTTTTAGTCTGTTAGTAGATTAATTTTCTTTTCATAACGAATTTTCATAGCCCACTCGGGACGCTTCTTAATAAAATCTCTAGTCTTATTCAAACCAAGTCAATGCACAACACTCATTTTATACTATAGTCTATTTTTAATACTCCCTCTGTCTCGGATAATTCGGGTCACTTTGACCGGACACGGGTTTTAAGAATTGTAATGAAAAGTGGTTGAAAAAGTTAGTGAAATGTGGGTCCTACCTTTATATATTAGTTTTATAATAAAATGTAAGTAGGAATGAGTTAGTGGAATATGAGGTACACTACTAAAAATGGTAAAATTGAAATGGGACAAATTATGTGAGACGGACCGAAATGGAAAACTGACACCAATTATCTGGGACGGAGGGAGTATTCTTTTCATATATAATGAAATTCTTGGTCTCTGTTTCATGGCTTCTATCTCCCTTTCTCAATACAAACACCAGTCTTATTCGTCCAGTCCACACGCCCAAATCATAGTCGTCCTTTAAACATTCACTGCGCTTTCCGTAATTATTATTATAATGATAATGATAATGATTTAAAAGTTAGTATAAAACCCAAACCATAACTGTCTGTACTCTGTACAAGTAGCCTGCATTCAATTAACATGACTTATCAAATGTTGCTAGCATTGGTCTTATTGTTGTTGATCCAGACAGATCTCTTCGCATTGGGCAAATCCACTTGCAGCACAATGGCAATTACACCAGCAACACCGCATACGGTGCTAACCTCAACATCACTCTCTCCTCTCTCGCTACAAACATCGGCAATGATGGCTTCTACAACGCCTCAGCCGGGCAGGGGCCCGACCGAGTCAACGCCCTCGCGCTGTGCAGAGGCGACGTCCAGCTAATCGCTTGCCGCCAATGCGTGCAAAGAGGCCACGTCGAACTCGGGGTTAAGTGCCCGGTTCAGAAGCAGGCAGTCTTCTGGGATGAGTTCTGCACTGTGCGATACTCGAATGAAACCGTCTACGGGACCCTGGTGACTAGGCCCGGATACTTCTACTGGAATACACGGAACGTGACGAGTCTTGAACAGTTTAAGGAGGTTCTGAGGGCGTTGCTCGACGATCTTCGGACACGAGCTGCTGCCGGCTCGTCTACCAGGAAAGTGGCGCGTGGGAATGTAACTGGACCCGATTTTCAAAGGATTTTCGGGCTAGTTCAGTGCAGCACGGATTTGTCATCGGGGAACTGTACTAGCTGTTTGATTGCTGCCATTTCAGCTATACCGCGATGCTGTGGCGAAAAAATTGGGGGTAGAGTCTTCTTGCCAAGTTGCCATCTTCGTTTCGAGATGAATCTGTTTTACAATCAGACTAGGGTGAAGGAACTGGAGTTTGTTCCTGCGCCTTCCCCTGTTTTAGAGTCATCGCCGTCTGGTAATCATAATTTTCTGTGTTCTGTTTGTTATATAGTTTGGTTTCAATCTGTTTTGGGATTAGTTGACATCAATTTGGAGGTTCTTTTTGCAGGAAAGAAAAATGGTGGCACGACTCAAACTATTGTCATAATTGTGGTTGCAGTTGTTATGTGCTTGATAGTGGTTGTATCAGCTATCATATTTTTAAGAAAGAGAAAGAAACATAAACAAAAGCAAATTGCTCAAAGTAAGTTGCTCATCTTTCTTGCACACTAACTGCTTTAATTTTAAAGTATTGGACTCAAATGTTTGTTCATAATTTCTTGAAGATGTCGATGAGATTAGCACCGTCGAGTCTCTGCAGTATGCTTTCAGCACAATCAAAGCCGCAACAAATGATTTCTCTGATCATAATAAGTTGGGCCAAGGTGGATTTGGGACTGTTTACAAGGTACATATGGAATACATAATTGATCAGTGCAAGAGTGATTGTGTAATCAAAAACTAAACACAAATATTTTGTTGTGTCATCATTTCAGGGGAAACTCCCAAATGGTCTAGAAATTACCGTGAAAAGACTTTCGATGGATTCCGGGCAGGGAGATGTAGAATTCAAGAATGAGGTTCTGTTATTGGCTAAGATTCAACATAGGAATTTGGTTAGACTATTAGGTTTCTCCTTAGAAGGAATGGAGAAGCTGTTGGTTTATGAATTTGTTCAAAATTCAAGCTTGGATAACTTCATATTCGGTAAGAGTCATCATTAATTCACATATTAGTTTATGATATGAGAACATATGCTAACTCCTTTGCAATTAATTGGGCATGTAGACTCAAACAGGAATTTAGATTTGGATTGGGATAGACGCTTCAAGATCATAGGAGGTATTGCCAGGGGAATCCTCCACTTACACGAAGATTCTCGTCACAAGATCATTCATCGTGATTTAAAAGCTAGTAATATACTTCTAGACAGAGAGATGAGCCCCAAGATTGCGGACTTTGGTTTAGCGAGATTGTTTGGACAAGATGAAACCCACGGAAATACAAACCAAGTTGTGGGAACATAGTAAGTTGCACCTTTTAAAACATTTTATTGAGTTACAAGAGTACTAAAAAGAGTAAACTGCAGCGGTTATATACCACCAGAGTACCTAATACACGGACAGTTCTCAATCAAGTCTGACATCTACAGCTTTGGAGTTTTAGTCCTTGAAATTATCACCGGCCGTAGAAATAATGGTTGCCGAAGCGAGGGTGACAGTGTAGGAGACCTCATGAGTTTCGTAAGTATCAAGCATGTAACCTTTTTTGACTCCTAAATTATATTTATGGTTTAAAATGGGAGATTAATATCGCAGGCATGGAAAAGTTGGCAAGGAAGAGGTAGAGAAGTGGTGGATCCAATTTTGAGGGGTGGTTCAGGCTCGGGTCCGGGTTCGACAAATGAAATTCTGAGATGCATCCATATTGGTTTGTTGTGTGTTCAAGAAAATGCAACGGATCGGCCAACAATGGCTTTTGTGGTACTTATGCTGAGTAGCTTCTCCATGACCCTAAATATACCTTTGGAGCCAGCATTTTATTCTACTAGTGGTGGTGGTCATGCATTGGAGCAGTCCCTTCGTTCTTCGCAAAATCAAGCCTCCATTACTGAATTACAGCCACGCAGATTCCCCACAAAAAATTTGGTTATCTTTTTTGCCAATTGTATTGTTAGTTTATTATTCACATATTGTGTTTTCTTGTTTTTTAAATTCTTTTCTTACTCAGCTTAATATTTGAGTGAACTTTAAAATTGTTCCTGTTTTTCACTTTTAAGTGTCCCTTAAGTAAGAAAATTACATTTTAGGGTCATTACAATATACTTTACCGGAAGCAACATATTGTATACATTACCAAAAATTCAGTATAAGAAAAAATTATACTTTTATCTTTCCAATATTTTGGCATACGAACTTCGGTATAATGAATTTATGGTATGACGAATTCCAATACTGATATCTTACATGGTATGTTGTTCGAAATTCGGTATATCAGACTTTCAACATCAATGAAATTTTTTATATTGTACTTACCGCAAAGGTTACCCGGGTCCTGTATAGGGGTGCGTTAAAATGACAACACCTCTTAAAATAACACCATACCACCATTCTTAGCCAATCATTTGTACACGTTGACGAATAATCAGCTGCCATGTGGCAATCATAAAAAATGCTCAAGGGTAAATTTTCTCGGCCAGCAATACCCAATAAACTAGATAGCAATATCCAATAAACTAGACAACAACTTACAACAATTTTTTCTCGGCCAGCAATATTCAATACGCTAAACAACAATCTATAGATTGTTGTCTAGCGTTTATACTATTGCTGTGTAACGTTTATAATATTGCTGGATACGTGGTGTCACAGTATCACTTTAAGAGGTGTTATCATTTTAACACAATTTGTCCTGTATATGCTTATATTTATATTAATATGACACAATAGGTTCTATAATCTTAAAATATATAAAATATATATATATATACATTTATATTTTATGATTAATATCGTAAACTCAATATACGTAGTGTACGTGATATATCCCATATTTTCCATATGCTATGGCGTACCGCGGACCGCGGTATACGAAAATTTATATGAATGTGATACTCCAC
The DNA here is from genome assembly GCF_029641045.1 of Salvia hispanica. Lineage (NCBI taxonomy): Eukaryota > Viridiplantae > Streptophyta > Magnoliopsida > Lamiales > Lamiaceae > Salvia > Salvia hispanica. Next base: position 18,028,974 of record NC_142693.1, read on the forward strand.
AACATATGGTCAAAATTATACTAATAAAGATGGATCAAGATCTTAGTAAAACTTTATCCTCTTTAACTTTAGGACTCATCCTCTTCAACTTATTGTATGCTTTATTTTATTCCATTCACACTCAATATCACAGTTTTTCTCTAGAGTTTCTCATTTTATATTATAATATGGTCCATTTTTAATTTTCTTTTCATGAAGAATTTTCATAGCCACTTGCATCAACCGTAGAGGACGCTTCTTATAACCAGATCGATGAGGCCAAAATGTAATTGGACATTTCCTTGGTCTCAATTTCATGGCTTCTTCCAATACAAACTCCTCATTAGTCATGGTCGTCCTTACACTTTCACTGCACTTTCTGTAATTATTATTATAATCTGTTTTGAACAACCAATGCAATTCCCACATTAACATTTTCTCGCTGTGACAAATTTCAAAATAATGATTTAAAAACACTAAACTGCGTGTAATAGTCAGGGAGCATGACTTATCAAAGATTGGTGGCGTTGGTCTTCCTGCTGTTGATCCAAACAGATCCCTTCGCCTTAGGCTACTCCACCTGCGGCACCACTGGCAACTACACCAGCGACACCGCATACCGCGCTAACATCCAATGACGGACCCAGGAAATAGAAATGGTGGGGTCGGATAAAAGAATTAGTAGTATATACTTACTAATTTAATTATTATTATTTAAAATATATATTTTTTAAATAATTATTATAAAAATTTTTAAAATTTTAAATTTATTTTTATTTTGTTATGAACTGTAGTTAATTTTAAAATGTAAGGAATACATCATACAAGTATACAACTATAATTTACTCATAAACTACTATTGCTAAATGAATTACACATAGATTAAACTGCCATATAGTATTTAAATATGTTAATTAGTTATAACATAAATTAAATTGAAAAAAAATGAATAGCAACGGCGCCTCTCAACTTCTTACACAATTCTCTTTCCTTGATTCTGCAACTTTTTCTCGTCAAACTCTCTTCTTCAATTCAACTTTCTCCTCAAGTTCATTCTTTTTCTTCACTTCCACAATAACACTTTCTCTCTATTTCTCCCGTCTCCTTTCTATTTTTCTCTAATTTTCCAGTTACTCTCTTCCTCATTTCTCTTCAATAGAGATGAAGGTATACCTTTCGTGGAGTCGGAGGCCGGAGTTTCCCTCAGTTGGCTGTTGATTATGAAGCTTCACGGCATCACTCACGGACCTGCGGTGGGGTCGGCCGACCCCGCGCGACCCCACCTAGGTCCGTCACTGCTAACATCAACACTACTCTCTCTTCTCTTTATACAAACAACGACATCAATGGCTTCTACAACGCCTCAGCTGGGCAGGGACCCGACCGAGTCAACGCCCTCGCGCTCTGCAGAGGCAACATCCAACTCGACGCGTGCCGCGAATGCATGCAAAGAGGCCGCGCCGAACTTTGGGATGAGTGCCCGGTTCAGAAGGAGGCCATCTTCAGGGATGAATTCTGCACTTTGCGGTACTCGAACGAAACCATCTACGGGACCCGGGTAACCTACCCGGGATACTACTACAGTAATCAACCAAACGCAACTAGCCCGGAGCTGTTTAAGAAGGTTCTGAGGGCGTTTTTCGATGATCTTCAGATACAAGCTGCTGCTGGCTCGGCTACCAGGAAAGTGGCGGGTGGGAATGTGACCGGACCCGATTTTCAAATGATTTTCGGGTTAGTTCAGTGCTTCCCGGATTTGTCATCGGAGGAGTGTAACATCTGTTTGATTCGTGCCATTTTTGATATACCGCAATGTTGTAGCGAGAAAATAGGGGGTAGAGTCTTGCTGCCAAGCTGCAATCTTCTTTTCGAGATGTATCAGTTTTACAATGAGACTAGGTGAAGGAACTAGAGTTTGTTCCTCCGTCTCCGCATTCATTGCCGACAGGTAATCATAACTGCATGTCCTATGTTATAAACTCTGTTTCAATGTTTTAAAATCCAGACCAATGAGTGAACCTGTAAGCTAGCTACTGGTTCATGGTTCAACTGCCCGAGATTCTAAGATGAATATTGAACGTTGATGTAACGCTCCACTTTTTCAAACCCTAATTTTCGGGTTATAAAATTTTTGCATTAAATGCCTTAAATGCTATGATATGTGAATTATTTGATGAGTAATTAATTGCATGGTGTCTTTGTGACCTAATTGCGTATGAGAATTGAGATTTAGTTGAATAGTCAACTTGTTGAAATTATGACGTGGCTATTGAATAGTCAAAGATGTGGAAAATATGACGTGGCCGTTGAAAGGTCAATGCGTTGAGAAAATGAAGTGAAAGTGAAGAAATGATTGATTTGGTGTGAATATTTGATGCGGAGTAATATAAGTGTGGTGAATTATTTTCCTAAGGGATGAGTGAGAATTAAATAGGAGCATTATTTAATCATGTGGAATTTTCGACCCTCCTATTTATTGGAAAGAAATCCTATTTTTCTTGGATTTAATTATTGCTTGGGATAATTATCCGAATTAAATCCAAAGTCCGAATATTCCTTATTTGTTGATGAAATTTTCGAAAACTCCACCTTTGATTTTCCATGAGATTTTCGAAAATCTCATATATTGGAGAAGAGGGAATTGTTTATTATATTATTTGATCTCTTATTTATTCTCTTCCATGAATAAATATAAATATGCTAGAATATCTTACCATATCTTGTCATATCTAAGAAGATATTGCCATATCCTAATTAAATTAGGATTTGATTTTGAATCCCTTTGAAGAAGGCAAATCACGCCACTTTTCCTTTTTATTTGGAGAGGATTTAATTAATTATTCTGCTCCGTGATATATTATTCTACTCCGTGAAATATTTGAATTTAATTATAGGCTAATTAAATAGCCTACAAATTTCGAAATCCTCCTAATTCTCAACGGTTTCAACGCCAACTACTATCAAATCTCTCCATATCTTCTAAAATCTTTAATTTATTTAATTAAAGATATTATATCCTACACTCTATAAATAAGAGAGAGACCCTAACCCTAGAAATCAAAACCGACGCCCCACTCCTCCATACTTTCGAAAATCTCTCCCCCACTCTATCCAAATTTTCTTCATCTTTTCTTCAAGAATTCTTCATCAATTGAGAAGAATCCAAGTTGAAGTTCAAGATTTTATTGAAGAACCAAAGCTATAACTTGTTTCTACCGATTGTTCTTTTGGAAAAAGGTACTATAATTTTGATCTCCTCTTCTTCTACCGATTAATCGGTGTTCTTGAGTCCACATGCATTTAGATTGAGTGAAGGGGAACTAAATTGATGATTTTGGGATGCATGGATGTGTGTGTCTGTGTGGCCGTGTGTGTGTAGTCGTGTGTGTGTGTGTGCGCACGCCTCGGCGTGCGTGCACATGTGTGGTGTTCGTGTGCGTGTGTTGTGTGTGTAGAACACTCATGCGTGACACGATTTAATGGTGAATTTGGAGTTGTTAGTCGAATAAAAACGATATGCTAATCGTACTTCGATTTTTGAATGATGATATTAAAGATTTATCGATGGGAAACATGGGAGCATGCATGTTTTGAAATCAATGATTGAAACTGATTTATGATACGCCTAATTTAAAGGTGATACTTCGCGCTCTCAGCGTGATAAACGAGGAGAAGAGAATACTTTCGAGCTAAAGCCGACGAGGTGGGCTTTCTTTTAAAATAAGGACATTGTCCTAAACTGATATTGATGAGAATGAGATATGTGTTATCATGCCTTGATTTGTTTTGTCGTGCCTATCCCTCGTGGCTATGCCACTATTGATTTAATCGAATTCGGATCCTTGTAGAGCCGCAAACTCTACTTGGGTTAGTGTACACCAATGTTAGACCGAGTGTCAACGTACGGGTTGGCCGGTCTAGTGACCTGGATTGCGGCCGCATTCCTTGTCATGTAGAATGAGGATATGGTAAACGTCGATGTGAAAAATGGTTGCGCGACCGTGATATTTGATAAAGAATATATTTTGGTGCCTCGGGTCTTTCTAAAGTTAAAACCCCGATGGACACTTGAAAATGGCATGATAACTATATTTGTGATAAAACTGTTTTCGGCAATGAGTCCACTGAGTATGATTATAAGTACTCAGCCCTGCATGTGTTTTCCCTATGTGCAGGTTGAGCGGTGGCGAGCGGGCGGCGGTGTTGAGTAGGAAATAATATCATGATCTGTTGGAACTTTAAGTGTCGTTGTGTCTCCATACATAGCTTCACTTCTCTCTTGATCGCTTCCGCTATATTATGAAACTTGTGATCTTTTGGTTGGGTTAAACTCTTTTATTTCGTGGGATTATGTTAGATACAAAACAGATGAGATTACTTTGGAACTTTTGCTATTTTTGAGCATATTTGGTGATAGCCTTTTGTTGGATTTCATTCCTAAGACATTATTTCTCTCCTACTTAATTGTTCATTAAATGCTTTGGTTAAATCCCTTTTTAAATGAAACCCTAGCCTATGATCTTTGATGTATTTAAGTCCGCCTAGTTAACGATCGCCGCATTTATTATACCCTAGAATGGCGGGTCGTTACAGTTGAATCAAGACATTAGTTTTTTGGTCTTTTTTTTTTCAGGAAAGAAAAATGGTAGCACGACTCAAACTATTGTCATAATTGTGGTTGTAACTGTTGTGTTCTTGATAGTAGTTGTATCAGCTATCATATTTTTTAAAAAGAGAGAGAAACATAAACCAATGCAAATTGCCCAATGTAAGTTACTCATCTTTGTTGCACACCACAGGCTATAATTCACTCATGTTAAGTATTGGACTCAAATATTTGTTCATAATTTCCTAAAGATGTCGACGACATCAGCACAGCCGAGTGTCTGCAGTATCCTTTCAGCACAATCAAAGATGCAACAAATGATTTTTCTGATCATAATAAGTTGGGCCAAGGTGGATTTGGGAGTGTTTACAAGGTAGATATATATAATAGATTAGAGCAAGATTGATTGTGTAACAAATTCAAAACCTAATAACTAATATTTTGTTGTGTCAAATTTCAGGGGAAACTTCCGAATGGTCAAGAAATTGCCGTGAAAAGATTATCTAAGAATTCTAGGCAGGGTAATATGGAATTCAAGAATGAGGTTCTCTTACTTGCTAAGCTTCAACACAGGAATCTGGTTAGGCTATTAGGCTTCGCCTTAGAAGGAATGGAGAAGCTGCTAATATATGAATTTGTTCAAAATGCAAGCTTGGATAACTTCATATTTGGTAACATTCATCTTTAATTACCTAATGATATGTGAACATAAACAAACTCATTTTCATTTGGACATGCAGTCTGGCATTCATATATGGATTGGGATAGACGCTACAAGATCATAGGAGGAATTGCGAGGGGAATCCTCTACTTGCACGAAGATTCTCGTCACAAGATCATTCACCGTGATTTAAAAGCCAGTAACATACTTCTAGACAGCGAGATGAGTCCCAAGATTGCTGATTTTGGTATGGCGAAATTGTTTAGACAAGATGAAACGCACGGAAGTACAAGCAAAGTTGTGGGAACATAGTAAGTTACACAAACAATTTTATTGTGTTACAACTTACGAGAGTACGAAAACCTGTAAGTTGTTTAATTGAGTTACAGTATTACTAATAACTATAAACTGCAGCGGTTATATGCCACCAGAGTATCTAATACACGGACAGTTCTCAATCAAGTCCGACGTCTACAGCTTTGGTGTATTAGTCCTTGAAATCATCACCGGACGCAGAAATAATGGTTTTCGAAGCGAGGGTGATAACGTAGGAGACCTCATGAGCTTCGTAAGTATCAAGCATGTAACCTTTTTTGACTCCTTATTACGGTTAGTGGTTTAAAATAGGAGATTAATGTCGCAGGCATGGAAAAGTTGGCAAGAAGGAAGAGTTGAGAAAGTGGTGGATCCAATTTTGAGAGGTTCGGGTTCGGGTTTGACAAATGAGATGCTGAGATGCATCCATATTGGTTTGTTGTGTGTTCAAGAAAATGAAGCGGATCGGCCAACCATGGCTTCTGTGGTGCTTATGCTAAGTAGCTTCTCCATGACCCTGAATATACCTTCAGCGCCTGCATTTTATTCTATCGGTGGATATAACTCGGACTAGACATGGCCAAACCAAACCGGCCCACCGGTTAACCGCCGGTTTTGAACCGGCGGTTCGGAACCGGAACCGGAACTGGACGACGGTTCCGGTTCAAAATCCGGTTACGGTTCGACATACGGTTCGGTTACGGTTCAACAAAATTCAAAACCGTAACCGGCGGTTAACCGGAAATAAATGGTCATCGCCGGTAGGTTCGTAGGGTTGCAGGGGTAGGGTCGGAAAAGGACGGTTAACCGCCGGTTTTCGGTCAGAAACCGGCGGTTTGTGTCGGAAATCCGGCGGTTTCTGACACAAAACCGCCGGTTTCCGACGGTTCGGGGGTAGGGTTGCAGGCGTAGGGCGTAGGGTTGCAGCGTAGACCTGAAAAGGTGTCGGAACCGCCGGTTTTTGGTCAGAAACCGGCGGTTTTCTGACACGAACCGGCGGTTCCGTCAGAAAACCGCCGGTTTCTGACCAAAAACCGGCGGTTCCGACTGTTTTTAAAATTTGAATTTCAAAATTTAAATTTAAGTTGAGCTCAAGTCCTTTTCCTTTTTTTTCTTTTTCTTTTCTAATTGTTTCAACTTTACTTTTAATATATTTTTTGTAAAGTGTAATTTTGTATCTATATTTTAAATTCAAGTGTATAGTTGTATACTTGTATTGTTGTATTTTGTAACTTGTAAGTTGTAACTTGTAATTGTATTGTAGAAATTTACATTCAAAGTTTCAAATCAATAAAATTGCAATTCTTTATCGTTATCAATTTCTCTTTGGATTGTACTATAGAATTTAGAAGTAATAACTATAAGATTTAAAAAAAAAAAAAAAAAAAAAAAAACAAACCGGAACCGAACCAGAACCGGCCCGGATGAACCGGAACCGGCGAAAAACCAGTGGTTATTAACCGGAACCGGAACCGCCGTGACCGCCGGTTAAACCGGAACCGGAACCGTCATAGCCGGGCCGGTTACGGTTCAAGCATGTCATGAACCGGAACCGGCGGTTTTACGAACCGTGGCCACGTCTAACTCGGACCAGTCTCATCGTTCCTCGTCAAATCAAGCCTCCATTATTGACTTACAACCACGCTGATTCCCCCGGAAAAAAAAAATTCTACTACAATTTTCTTGTCTATTTAAATTCTTTTTTTTGCTCTATTAGGTTACATTGTTGTTTAATTATACTACTATGAAATACTAGGATGCACAAATTAACCAATCCAAATATTACAATTATAAGACGCATAAACTAATTCATAACATAGCACAGAATTCTACTTTATGAAACATTCACTTTAACTTATTTTAAAAGGAATTCATTCATTTTGTATTTTCTTATACAACGATGTACTTTTGTATAAATCATAACAACCTTTATAAACTTATAAAATACACAAAACCAATCAAATTGTATTGAGATATGATTGAATATAAGTGCATCAACAACAGTGGAATACAGCATACATCCCAATGCAAATGCACCGTGGGCATGCTGTTTCACGCAATTAATTGATTTAGCCACTTGCAACACGTGTAGCCCTTTAATTTGGTAGCATGGTGCGTTCAGCATACGTTCCTCGCGAAATGATGGCTCCGTTACTGACTTATATCCGCGCGGATTCCCTCAACCAAACAGTGTTTTTTATTTTCTTTTTTGTTGTGCACTTATTTTGCACTACATTGTCATTGTGTTCTTAAATTTTTTTTGCTTTGTTTAACAGTTTAGGGTACATATTTATTTTAATCCCATCATTTTTTGAATTTTAAAAAAGATCTCAGCTAACAAATTACTACTAGTACTATCTAACAATATAAATTTTCTTTGTTTTTGTCCCAAAAATATTTTGTCAACGAAATTTTGACATGTCTTTCCTAGAGATCCAATTTTGACATGGTTCTGTATAAAACCAGGCCGGCGCACCCTCCTCCTTCTAAAATCGAGCAGCCACTGTCCTCGAAAATTGACATGGTTCGATTGTAGGTCCAGGCCAAAATTTCCCTTTGGTGTCAATTGTTGAAACCTCCACGCCCGGTTGCTAAATTAGAGGTCCGGGAGAGACGAGTCAAAATCGTGTCCCGAAATATTTTTATAAGACAATACAAGCAAATAGGACAATAGAAAATTTCATCGATATCAATATTCAATATTAATTAAAGGACGAGTAGAATGCACTACCCAATCCAAAATTCACAATACCATACATGACGCATAAACTAATAAACCAATCCATAACATTGCATTGATCGAGTAAGTAATGCATTCACCTTTTGTATGAATCCATAAGACCATAACAAGTTATCATACTATATAAACCATTCGAATTCGTCCTACTCAATTATTTTTAATTCATATTTTATTTGTATTCTCTAGTCCTACCTAACTATTATTCCAAACAGATTTTTGCATGGAAGTTCGTTAAATACAAATTTATAGGTGGACAAAGTAGTTTTTATTAAAGAATCAATATGATCATTTTTTATTCCCAAATAACTTAAATTAAATGCACATGATGCGAAATTCAATGTTTTCAATTTACCTTGTTAATTAGTCTATTTTTTGTTATCACTCTACTGATCATAGAATTGTTCCAATATTACTCATAATGTCGAGCTTTGAATTGTTATTGTGAGTCTAGAAGACAGGGATGCTGGAATTGATAGGGATATGATTAAATATAAGGGCATCAACAACAGTGGAACACGGCATACATCCCAATGTGAATGTGAATGCACTGTGGGCATACCGTTTCCCGCAATCGACGCGTTCATTGATTTAACCACTTGCAGCGCACGCAGCCCTTTCAGCCAATAGCATATATGGCGCATACAGCCCGCATTTTCGTTAATTTATCTGTTATTAATATTTTAATTTACAAAAAAATTATACTACTCCTAGTACTTAATAGTAAGTGCTTTGTTTATGTTCATCCACCCTCTATTCTGAAAAATTAAATATTATGTCACTTGCACGACTCGATCAAACTGTTTTGTCCGAGCTAAGATTCCAATACCACTTGCGTGGGTGGCTTCTTAATAAACAAATCGATGGGGTCATACTGTAGTTTGCACACTTGGTAAGGAAAGAAAAATGGTGGCACGACTCAAACAATTGTCATAATTGCGGTTGTAATTGTTATGTGCTTGATAGTGGTTGTATCAGCTATCATCTTTCTAAGAAAGAGAAAGAAACATAAACCAATGGAGATTTCTCGAAGTAAGTAACTAGTCTTTGTTGCACAGTACATGCTTTAATTCAAAGTGTGGACTCAAATGTTTGTTCATAATTTTTTGAAGATGTCGACGAAATTAGCACAGTCGAGTCTCTGCAATATCCTTTCAGCACAGTAAAAGCGGCAACGAATGATTTCTCTGATCATAATAAGTTGGGACAAGGTGGATTTGGAGCTGTTTACACGGTAAATACAAATATACAATACTACTACTAGTCTACTATAAAATAAGAGTGAGTATGAACCAAATACAAAAACTAAAGACAAATAATTTATTGTATCATAATTTCAGGGAAAGCTTCAAAATGGTCAAGAAATTGCAGTGGAAAGATTGTCGGGGGATTCCGGGTAGGGTGATATCAAATTTAAGAATGAGGTTCTCTTATTGGCTAAGCTTCAACACAGGAATCTGGTTAGGTTATTAGGTTTCGCCTTAGAAGGAATGGAGAAGCTGCTAATATATGAATTTGTTCAAGATGCAAGCTTGGATAACTTCATATTCGGTAATATTCACATCATATTAGCTGTCATGATATGTGACCCTATATAGGCTAACTCGTTTGCAATTAATTTGACATGTAGACTCAGTCACGCATTCAGATTTGGATTGGGATCGACGTTATAAGATCATAGGAGGTATTGCAAGGGGAATACTCTACTTGCACGAAGATTCTCGTCTTAGGATCATTCACCGCGATTTAAAAGCTAGTAATATACTTCTTGACAGAGAGATGAGTCCCAAGATTGCTGATTTTGGTATGGCAAGATTGTTTGGACAAGATGAAACGTAGGGAAATACAAGCCGAATTGTCGGAACATAGTAAGTTGCAAAATTTAATAGTTAAATTGAGTTGCAAGAATACTAAAATTTATAAACTGTAGCGGATATATGCCACCAGAGTACCTAATACACGACCAATTCTCAATCAAGTCTGACGTCTACAACTTTGGAGTATTAGTCCTTGAAATCATCAACGGCCACAGAAATAATGGTTTTCGAAGCGTGGATGGCAGCATAGGGGACCTTATAAGCTTCGTAAGTATATAAGCATATAACCTTGTTAACCACTTAATTATATTTAGTGACTGAAAATGGAAATAATTTTACAGGCATGGAGAAGTTGGCAAGAAGGAAGAAGTGGAGAATTGGTGGATCCATTTTTAAGGAGTGGTTTGGGTTCGACAAATGAGATGCTGAGATGTATCCATATTGGTTTGTTGTGTGTTCAGGAAGATGCAGCTGATAGGCCAACCGTGGCCTCTGTGGTGCTTATGTTGAGTAGCTTCTCTGTAACCTTAGACTTGCCTTCAGAGCCAGCATTTTACGCTGCCAATGGTTATGCTTCGGATGTGCCACTGATTCACAACTCCGACTCCACAAATTCTCACCACATGTCTTCTTCTCAGCCGTCGCAGCAGTCTCGACGATCCTCTGCCTCCATTACTGACCTATATCCGCGCTGATTCCCTCACCCAAACAATGTTTTTGTTTTTCTTCTTTGCCAATTGTAATGTTAATAGTTTGTGCACTTATTTTGCTCTACATTGCCATTTGTTTTTTTAATGGTCGTTAAATGCAAATTTATATGTGGAGACATGGCGTATAACTTAAATTAAATGCACATGATGCGAAATTCAATGTTTTCAATTTACCATGTTAATTAGTCTATTTTGGGTTACGAGTCTCCTGGTCATAGAATTATTCCAATTTTGCTCACAATGTCGAGCTTTGAATTGTAATTATCAGTGATAAGGATATACTTGAATATAAGGGCATCAATAACAGTGGAATATGGCATACCTCCTAATGTGAATGCACTGTGGGCATGCCATTTCACGCAATTCACGCGTTCATTAGCACAAACTCATTTTGCTCTCTTATGCTCTCTCCGTCCGTAAAAAGAAGACACATTTTGCAATTTTGAGATATCCACGATTTAATATCCCATTTTTTCTTCTATTTAGGTAAGTGGACCTACCAATTCAACTTAATCATTAAACTTACCTTCTATTTTAAAACCAATACGGTATATAAAAGTAAAATTTATATATCACTAGCTCATTTCCACATTAATCTTCACAAGGTAAAACAATTTTTTTAAAACTCGTGTCTATGTCAAAATAAGACTATAGATAGCTGGCGGACGGAATAGTACTCTTTCTTATTTTTTTCCCCTCCACGCTCATTTCCTATATCGTTAAATTTTTTTAAATTAAAAATTCCATCACTTGCACGACCCAATCAAACTGCTTTGACCGGGCTAAGATTCCAATATCACTTGCATCAAAAGAAAAGGTCGCTAACAGATCGATGGGGTCAAACTATAGTTTGGTACTTTCTAAGGACATTTCTTTGTTACCATTATACTTTGAATTTTCTCATTTTATTTTATATTGTGTTTTTAATTTGCTTTTAATAATGAATTTTCATAGCCCACTTGGGACGCTTCCTACTAAACACCTGGTCTTATGCATTCAGTCCACGCTCAAGTCAATATACACTCCAGTCATTAAATTTTAGGGTTTAAAATATAGTCTATTTGTAATTTTGTTTTCATTATGAATTTCCTTGGTCTGTGTTTCGTAGCTTCTAGAATCTTCCTTTGACCTTTGTCAATATAAACTCCGGTCTTATTCATTCTGCCCACGCCAAAGTCAGTCGTCTTTGTCAATATAATGTTTTTTTTTTTTTTCTATTTTTATTAATTGGACTTCACTTTTCATTAACTTTTTACAATTACATTCTATTATAAAACTAATATTCCCCCTGTCTTCAACAGATGTCACACTTTCCTTTTTAGTTTGTCTCACAAAATATGTCACATTTTTTTTTTGGAAAAAAGTTATCTCTCACATTAATATAAATATATTATTTTCTCTCTTCACTTAACACACAAAACAACACCTCTTAAAATCCGTGTTAATCCTCAAGTGTGTCATCTATTATGGGACGGATGGAGTACTATAAATGTGGGACCCTCATTCCACTAACTTTTTCAATTCATTTTTCTTCACATTTCTTAAAACCCGTGCCGAGTTAAAATTGGAAAATATTTTATGAACTGAGGGAGTAATAATGATTTAAAAGTTAGTATAAATACTAAACCATAACGGTCTGTAGTATTAGTACCATGCATAATGAATTCAATTAGCATGACTTATCAAAGGTTGCTGGCGTTGGTCTTCCTGTTGTTGATCCCAACAGATGTCTTCGCCTTTTTCGCCTTCGACGCCTTCAACTCCCAAGGGTTCGAGTGCGGCAGAAATGGCAACTACAGCAGCTACAGCGCATACAGCGCTAACCTCAACACAACTCTCTCTTCTCTCTCAACAAACATCGACAACGATGGCTTCTACAACGCCTCAGCCGGGCAGGGACCCGACAGAGTCAATGCCCTCGCGTGGTGCAGAGGCGACGTCCAACTCAACGCGTGCCGCGAATGCCTGCAGAAAGCTGGCACCGATCTCGTGGATTTGTGCCCGCTTCAGAAGCAGGCTGTCTTCTGGACTCAATTCTGCACTTTGCGATACTCGAATGCTACCGTTTACGGGACTCTGGCACTTGACCCCGCCAAGTACTTCTGGAATCGAGGGAATGCGACGAGTCCTGAGAAGTTTAAGGGGGATCTGAGGGCGTTGCTTGATAATCTTCGGATGCGAGCCGCTGCCGGCTCGTCTAAGAGGAAAGTGGCGGCTGGGAATGTAACTGGGCCTGATTTTCAAACGATTTTCGGGTTAGCTCAATGCACCCCGGATTTGTCATCGGACGAGTGTGCGAGTTGTTTGATTCGTGTCATTTCACTTGTACCTATATGTTGTAGCGAACAAATAGGGGGTGGCGTGACCACGCCAAGTTGCAGATTTCGTTTCGAGACCTATCAGTTTTTCAATGAGACTAGGCTGAAGGAACTGGAGTTTGTTCCTCTACCTTCCCCTGTTTTCGAGCCATCACCGTCTGGTAATCATAATTCACTATCTTCTTCTGTTAAAAATCAGTTTTAGGTGTAGTTGACATCTACTGAACATGTTTTCTGGTTTTTTTGTAGGAAAGAAAAATGGTAGCATGACTCAAACAATTGCCATAATTGTGGTTGTAATTGTTGTGTGCTTGATACTACTTCTTGTATCAGCTATCACACTTTTAAGAAAGAGAAAGAAACAGAAACCAATGGAAATTCCTCCAAGTAAGTTACTTATCTTTGTTGAACACTACAAGCTTAATTTAAAGTATTGGACTCAAATGTTTGTTCATAATTTCATGAAGATGTGGATGAGATTAGCACAGTCGAGTCTCTGCAGTATCCTTTCAGCACAGTCAAAGCGGCAACAAATGATTTCTCAGATCATAATAAGCTGGGCCAAGGTGGATTTGGGAGTGTTTACAAGGTACATATAAAACCATAATAAGAGTGAGTGTATAACAAATTAAAAAAAGTAAATACAAATATTGTGTGGTTTGATAATTTCAGGGGAAACTTCCAAACGGGCTAGAAATTGCCGTGAAAAGATTGGCCAGGGATTCCGGGCAGGGCGATATGGAATTCAAGAATGAGGTTCTGTTATTGGCTAAGCTTCAACACAGGAATCTGGTTAGGCTATTAGGTTTTGCCTTAGAAGGAATGGAGAAGCTGCTAGTGTATGAATATGTTCAAAATGCAAGTTTGGATAACTTCATATTTGGTAACATTCATCCCTAATTACTTACCTAATGATATGTGGACATTAGCTAACTAATTTTCATTTGGTGCAGACTCAGTCAGGCAATCATATTTGGATTGGGATACACGTTACAAGATCATAAGAGGTATTGCGAGGGGAGTTCTCTACTTGCACGAAGATTCTCGTCTCAAAATAATCCACCGAGATTTAAAAGCCAGTAACATACTTCTGGACAGTGAGATGAGACCCAAGATTGCAGACTTTGGTATGGCGAGATTGTTCGGACAAGATGAAACGCAGGGAAATACAAGCCGAGTTGTGGGGACATAGTAAGTTACACAACTTAAATTGTTTAATTGAGTTACAAGAAACTAAAAACTGTAATTTGCAGCGGTTATATGCCACCAGAGTACTTAATACACGGTCAGTTCTCAATCAAGTCGGACGTCTATAGCTTTGGAGTATTAGTCCTTGAAATTATCAGCGGCCGCAGAAATAATTGTTTCCGAAGCGGGGATGGCAGCGTAGGAGACCTCCTGAGTTTCGTAAGTAGTAATCATGTAATTACCTTTTTTGACACCCCTTTATGTATAGATAGTGAAAGAAAAGTGAGATAAATTAATGTCGCAGGCATGGAGAAGTTGGCAACAAGTAAGAGGTGGAGAAGTGGTGGATCCATTTTTGAGGAGTGGTTCGGGTTCGATAAATGAGATGCTGAGATGCATCCATATTGGTTTGCTGTGTGTTCAGGAGCATGCAGCGGATCGGCCAACCATGGCCTCGGTAGTGCTTATGTTGAGTAGCTTCTCCGTAACCTTAAATTTGCCTTCGGAGCCAGCATTTTACGGTGGCAGTGTTTATGGTTCGGGTGCGCCACTATTTCACAACTCCGACTCCACAAATTCTGACCACATGTCTTCCTCTCAGCCGTCGCAGCAGTCTCGACGTTCCTCGCGAAATGACGCCTCCATTACTGAACTATATCCGCGCTGATTCCCTCACCCAAACAAAGGTTTCTTCTTTTTTTTTTTTATGATTCTTTGCCAATTGTAACTTTGTAATTAGTTTGTGCACTTATTTTGCACTACATTGTCATTTTTTTTTTTTTTTTTAATTTTGCTTTGTTTAACATTTTAGGGTACATATTAATTTTAATCCCATCATTTTTTGAATTTAAAAAAAAAATCTCAGCTAACAAATTACTACTAGTACTATCTAACAATATAAATTTTCTTTGTTTTTGTCCCAAAAATATTATGTCAACGAAATTTTGACATATCTTTCCTAGAGATCCAATTTTGACATGGTTCTATATAAAACCAGGCCGGCGCGCCCTCCTCCTTCTAAAATCGAGTGGCACTGCCCTCGAAAATCGACATGGTTCGATTGTAGGCCCATGCCAAAATTTCCCTTTGGTGTCAATTGTTGAAACCTCCGCGCCCGGTTGCTAAATTGGAGGTCCGGGAGAGAGGAGTCAAAATCGTGTCACGAAATATTTTTATAAGACAATACAAGCAAATTAAAATAGAGTAAATGTCACGATTGGCCCTAAACATATAGTCAGAATACAAATTTGGTCCAAACCATTCACTTTCTAAAATTGGGTCCAAAACATTTGAAATCGTTATCGAAGTGGTCCTAAACATTTGAAATCGTTGTCGAAGTGGGATTTTCCGTAAAAAACTAACTGTCAACACCTAATTAATAATTTTTTAACTTAATTAATATACTAATGCATAATTAATTAAATAAAATTAAATATAAAAATAAAAAATGCTAAGAAATTTCAAAATCGACTATTTCTCCCTCTTTTTCCTTCTCTTCCATCTCTCCTTCGTTCTTCCTAAATCGGAATCTCTCTCTTCTTCTCACTGGTGCTCAACGTCGTCGCGTCTTTCTCTCACTGACAATAAGCAGGCAGAGGCGACGGAAGCAAAACCATCTTCCAACAACAGCGACCGCCTCGGCGGAGATAACAACACCGGACCGCCGAGAAAGAAAATTGAGAGAGAGATGAGGAGGACCGAAAGAAATGGGGGTTGATGGCGACAACAATGGTAGACAGCGACAGTTTTGATCTCGGACAGCAGCAATGCAGAGAAACACACGATGACAACGATTTGTGAAGGAGCGAGCAGAGAGAGAAAGACGCGACGACGTTGAGCACCAGAGAGAAGAAGAGAGAGATTCCGAAATAGGAAGAACGAAGGAGAGATGGAAGAGAATGAAAAAGAGGGAGAAATAGTCGATTTTGAAATTTCTTAGCATTTTATTAATTTTATATTTAATTTTATTTAATTAATTATGCATTAGTATATTAATTACGTTAAAGAAAATCATTAATTAGGCATTGATCATTAGTTTTTCACGGTAAAGGACCATTTCGATAGCGATTTCAAATATTTAGGACCACTTCGATAACGATTTCAAATGTTTTGGACCAAATTTAAATTATGACTATATGTTTAGGACCAATTTTAATCTCTAGTCGTTAACATATTTAGGTAGGAGTAGGACAATAGAAAATTTCATCGATATCAATAGTCAAAATTAAAGGACGAGTAGAATGCACTACCCAATCCAAAGTTTACCATACATGACGCATAAACTAATAAACCGATCCACAACATTGCATTGATCGAATAAGTAATGCATTCACCTTTATAAGTTATCATACTGTATAAACCATTCAAATTCGTCCTACTAAATTATTTTTAATTCATATTTTATTTTTATTCTCTAGTCCTATCTAACTATTATTCCAAATAGATTTTTGTATGAAAGTTCCTTAAATACAAATTTATATGTGGACAAAGTAGTTTTTATTAAAGAATCAATATGGCCATTTTTTATTCTCAAATAACTTAAATTAAATGCACATGCTGCGAAATTCAATGTTTTCAATTTACCATGTTAATTAGTCTATTTTTTTGCTATCACTCTACTGATCATAGAATTATTCCAATATTACTCATAATGTCGAGCTTTGAATTGTTATTGCGAGTCTAGAAGACAGAATTGATAGGGATATGATTGAATATAAGGGCATCAACAACAGTGGAATACGGCATACATCCCAATGTGAATGCACTGTGGGCATGATGTTTCATGCGATTCTCGCGTTCATTGATTTAGCCACTTGCTGCACACGTAGACCTGCCAATAGCATACCGCGCGCAACGCGCATTTTCGCTAATTTATCCCTTATTAATTCTAAAAAATTAAATATTCTATCACTTGCATGACTCGATCAAACTGGTTTGACCGAGCTAAGATTCCAATACCATTTGCATGGCAAATCAATGTTTCACACTCTAGTTTGTACACTTTGTAATGACATTTCCTTGGCTTCTCATTCACACTCAGAATTCAAATTCATCGTTCGTCTTTGAATTTTCGCATTTTATTTTATATAGTCTATTTTTAATTATCTTTTTATAATGATTTTTCATAGCCCACATGGTACGCTCTTAATAAACACTCCAGTCTTATTCAAAAAGTCCACGCCCAAGTCAATATACATCACTCCAGTCATTTTATATTACAGTCTATTTTTAATATTCTTTTCATCTTTAGCTTCCATTCTTCCTTTTGTCAATACACACTCCAGTCTTATTCATTAGTCATGGTCGTCTTTATGTAATTATCATTATAATGATTAAAAACTTAGTATAAACACCAAACCATAACTGTCTGTAATAGTACTCTGCATTCAATTAGCATGACTTATCAAAGATTTTTGGTGGGGTTGTTGGTGTTGTTGATCCAGACAGATCTCTGCGCCTCTGACAAATTCTCTTGCGGCAGCAACGGCAACTACACCAGCAACACCGCATACGGCGCTAACATCAACACCACGCTCTCTTCTCTCTATACAAACATCGGCAACATTGGCTTCTACAACGCCTCGGCCGGGCAGGGACCCGACCGAGTCAACGCCCTCGCGCTGTGCAGAGGCGACATCCAGCTCGACACGTGCCGTGAATGCCTGCAAAGAAACAGCGCCGAACTCGTGGATGCGTGCCCGGTTCAGAAGGAGGCCATCGTCTGGAATGAATCATGCGTTTTGCGGTACTCGAATGAGACCATCTACGGGACTCTGGCGGACAACCCCTGGTACTTCTACTGGAATAACCGGAACGCGACATATCCGGAGCAGTTTAAGGAGAATCTGAGGGAACTGCTCGAGAGTCTCCGGATACGAGCCGCGGCCGGCTCGTCTACCATGAAAATGGCGGTTGGGAATGCAACTGGGCCCGATTTTAATACGATTTTCGGGTTAGTTCAGTGCACTCCGGATTTGACATCGGAGGAGTGTACTAGCTGTTTGATTCGTATCATTTCAGATATACCGCAATGTTGTGCTGGGAAAGTAGGGGGGAGAGTGTACAGGCCAAATTGCAATCTTCGTTTCGAGATCTATAAGTTTTTCAATGAGACTAAGCTTCAAGAACTAGAGTTTGTTCCTTCGCCTCCTCCGGTTGTCGGGCCGCCTCCACTGTCAGGTAATCATAAATCATAAATCATAACAGTCTATCTTCTGTTAAAAAACTCTGCATTTTAAGGTTTCATTCTGTTCTGTTCTGTTTTTTTTTTTTTTTTGTTGGTAGGAAAGAAAAATGGTAGCAAGACTCAAACAATTGCCATAATTGTGGTTGTAATTGTTGTATGCTTGACACTACTACTTGTATCAGCTATCATCTTTCTAAAAAAGAGAAAGAAACAGAAACTAACAAAGATTCTGGAAGGTAAGCTGCTCATATTTCTTACACATTATAGGCTTTAATTCAAAGTATTGGACTCAAATGTTTGTTCACAATTTCTTGAAGATGTGGATGAGATTAGCACAGTTGAGTCTCTGCAGTATCCTTTCAGCGCAGTCAAAGCGGCAACAAATGATTTCTCAGATCATAATAAGCTGGGCCAAGGTGGATTTGGGAGTGTTTACAAGGTACATATAAAACCATAATAAGAGTGAGTGTATAACAAATTAAAAAAAGTAAATACAAATATTGTGTGGTTTGATAATTTCAGGGGAAACTTCCAAACGGGCTAGAAATTGCCGTGAAAAGATTGGCCAGGGATTCCGGGCAGGGCGATATGGAATTCAAGAATGAGGTTCTGTTATTGGCTAAGCTTCAACACAGGAATCTGGTTAGGCTATTAGGTTTTGCCTTAGAAGGAATGGAGAAGCTGCTAGTGTATGAATATGTTCAAAATGCAAGTTTGGATAACTTCATATTTGGTAACATTCATCCCTAATTACTTACCTAATGATATGTGGACATTAGCTAACTAATTTTCATTTGGTGCAGACTCAGTCAGGCAATCATATTTGGATTGGGATACACGTTACAAGATCATAGGAGGTATTGCGAGGGGAGTTCTCTACTTGCACGAAGATTCTCGTCTCAAAATAATTCACCGAGATTTAAAAGCCAGTAACATACTTCTGGACAGTGAGATGAGACCCAAGATTGCGGACTTTGGTATGGCAAGATTGTTCGGACAAGATGAAACGCATGGAAATACAAGCCGAGTTGTGGGAACACAGTAAGTTACACAACTTAAACAGTTTTATTGAGTTACAAGAAACTAAAACTGTAAATTGCAGCGGTTATATGCCACCAGAGTACTTAACACAAGGTCAGTTCTCAATCAAGTCCGACGTCTACAGCTTTGGAGTGTTAGTCCTAGAAATCATCAGCGGATGCAGAAATAATGGTTTTCGAAGCAGGGATGGCAACGTAGGAGACCTCCTAAGCTACGTAAGTATTAAGCGTATAACCTTTTTTATCCCTTAATTATAGTTAGTGACTGAAAGTGGGAGATTGGTGAATGTTGCAGGCATGGAGAAATTGGCAAGAAGGAAGAGGTGAAGAAGTGGTGGATCCATTTTTGAGGAGTGGTTCGGGTTCGACAAGTGAGATGATGAGATGCATCCATATTGCTTTGCTGTGTGTACAGGAAGATGCAGCTGATAGGCCAACCATGGCCTCTGTGGTGCTTATGCTGGGCAGTTTCTCCATAACTTTAAACTTGCCTTTGAAGCCAGCATTTTATGCTACCAGTGGAAGTGGTTATGGTTCGGATGCATCACTGCTTCACAACTCCAACTCCACAAATTCTCAACACAGGACTTCTTCTTGGAAGTCTCAGCAGTCTCGACGTTCCTCACGAAATGATGCCTCCATTACTGACTTGCATCCACGCTAAATCCACAGTTAAAAAGTTAATTTTAATTTTATTTTCGTTCTTTGCCTGTTGAAATGATAAGGGTAATCTGAAATATTATTCAACTTGGTGATTTTTGTTATAGTTCCAACCTTCAAACTGGATTAAATCAAAAATAATTTACATAATTGGTGTAGTATATAAGTATATTTATCCAACGACTCGGTTATCTATATTGTCACTCGGTTTCACCTTTCACTAAATTATTTTTTATTTAAGAGTACAATCCTCTTCTGGTCCTCAACATATGACCGATTTATGATTTTGGTCCAGAACATTCATTTTTCCAAAAGTAAGTCCAAAACATACGAAAATTCTCTCGAATAGGTCCTTTTTTTACGGTTCCGTCAATTCTCGACGGTCAACCGTCAATTAGCAAAAATTTGACCCGATTATCTTATTTTAATTACTGTATCTAATTGAATTTTTCTTTTTTTTTTTGGATTTTACATTTTTAAATCCTAAATGGAAATAGTGAAAATACTCCAATATTAAACACAAAATCCGACACTCATTTCATTCAAATTTCTCCCCCCCCCCCTTTCTCCCACTCCTTCTTCTTCTTCCTCCCCAAGAACCCTAATTCTTTTTCTCCAACTGTGCAACAACCAAACACCTTCGAACATGGGCCGCTCGACGTGTAGCCGGAACTCCGTCGAAGTCGACAGCGACTGCGATCGGGTTCGTGACTTCGGAGACCTCCGATTTAGCTACACTTTCTGCTCTTGTAAGAAGACGGAGACACTCCGTATTGTCACCGAACAAGGAAAACCGTCGAGGGGGAAGCTTTACTTCATATGTGAGAGGAAGGAATGCAGTTTCTTCAAGTGGTGCGAGCCAAATCATGATGTTGAAGCTCGGGCCTGTTCTTCGTCAACCTCAGTCGGTGATGCCGATTTTGAGGAGCTTGCTTTGAATTTCACCAAAATTAATGAAAAAATCCAAAAATTAGTGAATGTTTTAAGCTTTGTTCTTTGTTTTGTTGTTGCTGTAACACTTTTGTTTATGTTCAAGTAATTTGATGTAGTGTTTGCAAAGTGAATCGTATTTGAATTTTGAAGTAGATAAGTAATTTGAATTTGTTGTTGTAATATTGTTGTTCATATTTGAATTTTGAAGTGAATCATTCATAATCTTCTTAAAAAATCGCCAGAAAGTCCTAATTAGACAATCCTAAAATATAAGACAAAGTGATCCTTCATATAAATTATTTACTTCCATTTGGTCCTGAACATTTACGCACACCAATTGCAGACTTATATGTACAAAATTTTGTAGGTGATGTTGGTTTCATACGTTATGGGATTGCTTCTTCGTATGTGATTGTTTCTTCGTCGACTATGTCTATAAACTGTCATCAAATTGAACCAATAAATGGACAATAAAATACAATACAAAGTGGTCCTTCATATTCATTTTTTACTTCAAATTGGTCCTGAACATTTACACGATCAAAAAGCCATTGGCATAAGGTACTGCACCAATCCTACCACCAACAAAGCTCAAAAACAACCACAGTTACATCCACAAAAAAAATATTTTCATAAGGCAATGTATCACCCTTAACACCATCAAAACCCAAAAACCATCAAAACCCAAAAACCATCAACACCAAATATTCATTATATTTGTTACACAACATGACACGATTTTTCGACTTGTTTCCTTTTCGTCTTCAACTTCTGGGATCGCAGAACAATGGACTCTTGGAACCGCAGGGGAAGAACTAGGGTTTGAACCCACAACATCCGACGAAGCCGACGCTCCTTGTTCGTCAGGCGGACGTCTTTCTGTCGTCTTCCTCTTTCTCGAGTATGCATGTTTCACTTCACCGAGACCGTTGGTGTAACGTACCAGCGAGTTGGGCGTATTCCAACTCATGAAAACTAACAAAAATCGGTCGGAATCGGGCTTTTTGGTCGGAAACGGAGCTAGGGTTCTTAGGAGAGGGGCGCGAGAGAAGATAGAAAAGAGAGTGACGTTTCGTGTTTTTCAGACTTAGAAAATTTTGGAAGAATGAGGAGATTTGTCTTTTTATTTCAAATTCTAATATTGAATTATTTAATAAAATAATTAACATAATATTAACCAACTAATAATCTCAGATTAAGTCTAAGCGGATCAAATTTTCGCTAAGTGACTGTTGACCGTCAAGAATTAACGGTTCCGTCAAAAAATGATGCAAACGATGTCATTTTTCATTTATTTTGGACTTACTTTTTGAAAAGTGAATGTTCTAGACCAAAATCATAAATCGATCATATGTTTAGAACCAAAATAGTACTATACTCTTTAAGACCAAGAGTATATAGGTAAATTTATCCAACAACTCGGTTATCTATATGGTCACTCAGTTTCACCTTTCACTAAATTTTCTAAATTTTGTAGATTTTTAACTAACATGTCATAGAACATATGGTAAAAATTTCAGCTTAAGCCCGTGTAAATAAATCATTTCGATCAAATAGAGAAGATAAGGAAAAAACTCAAAAACCAAGGAGAAATTGATATGAACACTGTAACAGCATGGTAGTCTCCTGGCTGAGAAATTCAATTTCTCCCCAGATCCGTTCGAGTGTTATGTTTTTGGACGATGCCTTTGAAATCTGGAACGATCTTCGCGATCGATTTTCTCAATCTGATTCTGCCCATGGTTATCAGCTTAGGCAGCAGATCATGAACTTAACTCAGGGTTCTTCTGATGTTAACTCCTACTTCACCAATCTCAGGGTTCTTTGGGATGAATTTCGTCACTCTCAGCCGGTTGCTTGGTGCACTTACAACACCTGCCGTTGTGATAGCGCTAGGAGGTGGCACTCTCATCAGGAGAAAGAGTGCACTATGCAGTTCCTTATTGGCTTAAACCCAAACTTCTCCCACATCAGATCTACGATATTATCCATGATTCCCATGCCTACTCTATCCAAGGTCTTCTCTATGGTACTGCAGGAGGAGCGACAAAGAAATATTGGTGGTCCTCCTTCATCTGTGGTTTCTCCAACCATTCCTGTTTCTAGTGAACGGCTTTTTGCAGCGAATGCTGCTTCCTCTTCATTTGGCAGGGAGAGGAAATGCTCTCATTGTGGGAAGCCTAATCACACTGTTGATAAGTGTTTTGTTCTACATGGTTTCCCTCCTGGTTTTGGCAGGGGAAGAGGGAAATTTGTTCCCAAATCCAGGGACTACTCCCAGTCTGGTTCAGTAAACATGATTGATGATAACTTTGCAGATGCAGTTGAGAAGGCATCTGATGCTCCTGCTACAGCTCCTATCACTAGCATCTCATCTAATTCTGCTATTGCCATGCTTGAACAGTGTCAGAAAATGATGAGTTTCTTGCAGACACAGCTTAACACATCTCCTCATGCATCTCAAGCTTCTTCATCTGAGCCTATTTCTGCCGCACTCACTCATACTCCTCCTACCTCTGCTCCTTCATCCTCTCAGCAACCACTCTTCACTGGTACAATCTCCTTTTCACCTTTTACTGCCTCTGTAAATTGCTCACCCTCTTGGATTATTGACACTGGTGCAACACATCACGTCTGTTGTAACTTGTCATTATTCCATACTTCATCTCCTGTTAGTGATGCTTCTGTGAACTTACCCAATGGGGGGACAGCTATAGTAACTCATATTGGGACAATTCACTTGACACCTACCATCACTCTTACTTCAGTTCTCTGTGTTCCCTCTTTTACTTTCAATCTAATCTCTGTCAGTTCTCTAACAAGTTCCCTAGCTTGCACAGTTAATTTTACTCATAATTCTCTCCTTATTCAGGAAGCTTCACAGGGGACTTTGATTGGGAAGGGTAGCCGCTTTGGAAATCTTTATATTCTGCATTTAGATTCTGGTAATATCCCTGCTACTTCTACTATTGAGCAAATTTCCCATTCTGATAATGTAGTTAATATTGTTTCTGTTGATGTTTGGCATATAAGGCTAGGTCATCCCTCTTTCAGTAAACTCAAATGCATCTCTGATGTACTGCAGTTGTCTAATAAAACTCCTTCTCTTTGTGAAATTTGTCCTTTAGCTAAACAAAAGCATCTATCCTTTCCTCACTCTGATTCTGTTTCTGCAAACATCTTTGATCTCATCCACTGTGATATATGGGGACCTTTCTCTCCAGCTACATCCCATGGTTTTCACTATTTTCTGACAATAGTTGATGATAAGTCCAGATTTGTGTGGACATTCTTAATGAAATTCAAGTCTGATGTGAGAGACATTATGGTGCAATTCTTTAATACTGTCCAAACTCAATTCTCGAGAAAAATCAAGATGATCAGGACTGGTAATGCACCTGAGTTCAACATTACTTCTCTTTATAGTGCTTTTGGCACTGTGGTGCAGCACTCATGTGTAGAGACACCCCAGCAAAATGCAAGAGTTGAGAGGAAACACCAACACCTCCTAAATGTGGCCCGAAGCCTTCTATTTCAATCTCATCTTCCTGAACAATACTGGGGTGATTGCATCCTTACCGCAGCATACTTGATTAACAGAACACCCTCCTCTGTCCTACCTGATCAAACCACTCCCTTCCATATTCTTTTCAATAAACCACCATCTTACTCCCATATGAAAGTTTTTGGTTGCTTATGCTATGCCTCCACCTTACAACGAGGCAGAGATAAATTTTCTCCAAGGGCTTCCAAGTGTATTTTTCTTGGATATCCAACTGGATATAAGGGATAAAGTTTTTGATCTTGACAACATGCAGGAAATCATTACCAGAAATGTTGTCTTCCATGAATCTGTTTTTCCTTTCTCTCATCTCCCACCAGCCACTTTTCCCATAACCTCTTCTTCAGCCACACCACATATTGACCATGCCAACACTCCCATCTCAGACTCACCTCCCTTACCTCCTGACACAACCACTATCCCATCCACATCCTCTCATCCTGACTCAGCTCCAGAAAACACCATGCCTACCACCACCAGATCAGGTAGAGTGGTTATACCTCCAACTCACTTAACAGACTATATCTATAATTCAGCCTCTTCCTCCTCCAAATACCCAATTTCCTCCTATCTCAATCTCTCCAGACTATCTCCAAGCTACCTCCGATTCATAGTTCTTATGACAGTTGTGTTTGAACCAGCAAGTTATTCCCAGGCTGCAAAATACTCAGTTTGGCAGAATGCGGTTCAAGAGGAGCTTGCTGCTCTTATTAAAACGAACACTTGGTATATCACAGTTCTTCCTGATGGAAAGCATCCTATTGAGTGCAAGTGGGTGTTTAAGGTGAAGTTTCATGCTAATGGGTCTGTGGAACGACATAAGGCGAGGCTTGTTGCCAAAGGCTATACTCAACAGGAGGGCATAGATTATTTGGATACTTTCTCTCCAGTGGCCAAGCTCACTACTGTCAAGCTCATGCTAGCCCTTGCTGCTATTCATGATTGGGAGCTTTGTCATCTAGATATTAACAATGCTTTTCTGTATGGAGACTTAGAAGAGGAAATCTGTATGACTATTCCCCCTGGGCTGTCTGTTGAGGGGGCTGACCAACCAGGTTCAAGGCTTGTTTGCAGATTGAAGAAGTCATTATATGGTTTAAAGCAGGCCTCAAGACAATGGTACCTCAAGCTCTCTGAAGTTTTGAGTGGTTTTGGACTTCAACAGTCAGCCTCGGATCACTCATATTTTTTCAAGAATGATGCTTCTGGATATTTTGGCATGGTGGTTTATGTAGATGATATCATGATAGCTACAAGTGATAAGAAAAAAAATTGATGAGTTTTAAGACCTTTCTATCTGAGAATTTCAAGTTTAAAGATCTTGGTGTGCCAAAATATTTTCTTGGATTAGAAATTGCCAGAGGAGATGAGGGAATCCTAGTATC
Organism: Salvia hispanica; assembly: GCF_029641045.1. NCBI lineage: Eukaryota > Viridiplantae > Streptophyta > Magnoliopsida > Lamiales > Lamiaceae > Salvia > Salvia hispanica. The sequence continues at coordinate 18,055,071 of NC_142693.1, forward strand.
ACAGAGAAAATATGCAATGGATCTGTTGAGAGATGCAGGGCTACTTGGATGCAAACCTTCTTCAACTCCCATGGATTCTACAAAACAGTTGGGACATGAAGCAGGCAAATGGATGACAGTGTTAGGTTTGGTATACTGAAAAGCATGTTTCGAGCAAGTTTCGCGCGAATAGAATTTTGCTTGTATACGTAAAACTCTACAATCCATTTTTAACCCGATTCAGTATGATTCGAGCAGTCTCGCACAAATAGAATCACTATTATTATTACATTGTGTTTGCTTGTGCATTTATAAGATGTTTTACAAACATTTAAATGCATAAGAAGTAGACAAAGTCTAAGTCTTTTGCTTAGTAGACCGGTTGTGGGCGTCGTCCACTTTAAGGTAACACGGTCAGATCTATGCAATGCTTTGCAAAAGAAAAAGAAGAATTTCACAACCTAGATAGGCTTTGGCTACCTATCATGAAAGGTTGCAATGTCAGTCCGCATATTTCTAAGCCTTACTGAAATAAGATGACATTGGTGTGGTATAGCACTGAACGGATCTAACAGCAAGACGTGTCTTTATGCTATCTACTGAAAGACTAGGTCTTGATAAAATACTATTTCTTAATCTACATATGTAAGCATTGAGTATATGGTATTGATTATGCACTACTTTGACTTATCAAATGGTGCGGGTTTTTCGCAACCCAATAATCCTGATATATTGGGTAGTGGTGATTAATATCTAGCGGTGCTAGAATTGCTATTATGTTGAATCGTGCGCGAGGTGAATCTCGTTTGATAATGTCCTCAAGAGGAGCTCGAACAAGGTTTTATTATTCAAAAAACTGGCCAGTTGGAGTTTTATTACTCTATGAATAATAAATAAATGTTTCTTGCTAAGTCCACTCTTGGAATTAATAAGATATTAATTAATTAAGTCCATAGCAGACATTAATTAATTAATGGACATTTATATCTTAAGCGCGGGAAATAAATAATAAATAACGGAAACCCGAATTACTTGTAATTTCAGATTTGGATGGGGAGAGTTCAATATTACTTCTGTAGTGGCTGCTCGTAATATTCCAATTATAACTTATATTAAATTGTGGGTTCAATTTAATTAGTAAAAAGTAAATTGGATGAGCCCATATCCAAAACCTTGCATAGATCCCTGTCTAGGCCCAAAATGAACTTAATATAAATAGGAGAATAAAGGGAACAGAATTAACACAATTTTATTTCTTAAAATTTTTGAAAATTTCGAAAATCTCCAGCTGTGGAGAATTTCGAATTCTTCACCTATTCTCAAAAGGATTTCTTCTGTCTTCTTTATTCGAGTCCTAGTATTTTGATAAGATCAGTCCACCCTGATATCGAGATACAGTTTGGGAACCAGAGAGAAGATATGTGGTCTAGTATCAAAGATCATCACGTGGAGAATGCGCAAGCAATCGTCGATTCTTTGGAGAATCAAATCGGTAACTCTAAACCGTAGTATTCATGTTTAGGATTTATATTCTTTGAGCATGAATTATTTGCGTTCTAGCATGCAATTATCTGTTTAACATGTGAATTGATTAATCGCATAATCGGTCAAATAGATCCGTATCTGATTTATTTATTTTGTACAAGTCTTCCGCTGTGCAAGGGGCACCTAACCCCATCAGACAGATCCATCAAAATATAGAAGGTTGATAGGAAGAATACTGTAACTTTGCATAACAAGACCCGATGTCACATTTGCTGTGCATAAACTCAGTCAGTATGTGTCTAAGCCCTGTAATGAACATTGGGCAGCTGCTGAGAGGGTACTAAATACATCAAAGGAACACCTGGCCATGGCCTCTGTTACTCAAGAAAAGCAGAACCAAGTCTAAGTATTTTCTCTGATGCAGACTAGGTTACTTTTCCAGATACAAGAAAATCCATGATTGGATTTTGCCTTTTCCTTGGGACATCCTTGATATCATGGAGGGCAAAGAAGCAGCCCACAATATCCAAATCATCGACTAAGGCAGAATATAGAGCAATGGCTCAGGCAAGTTGGGCGCTTGCATTACTTGAAGATTTTGGCATAAAAATGAGAAAATCTGTGCCACTCTACTGTGACAGCCAAGCAGCAGTTCACATATGCTCCAACCCAGTCTTCCACGAGCGAACTAAGCATATAGAGGTGAACTGCCATACAATGAGAGAAAAATACTTGGAGGGTGTGATCAAGCCTATGCATATCAGGAACAATCTTCAATTGGCTGACATATTTACTAAACCATTGGGAGCAATGGCCTTTCATGAGATCTTGAGCAAGATGGACTTCAAGAGTTTGTATAGTCCATCTTGAGGGGGGATGTTGAAAACTATTATGGAACAAGGAAGATTTTGCTGCTTGGATTAGATGTGTACATACAAAATGTGGTGACGTGGTTCATAAGAATAAGGAAGCTTCTAGATGAGAGTTAGTTAGTACTTTTGTTGTGAGAAATAATTGTGTATGTGCAAGTGTACATGCATAGATCTACACTGGAGCTAAGAGTATAAAGTAGCTTTTGTATCTCGTTTCTTTTCTAAGAAGTAAAAATACAGATTTACATTTTTAATCTTCATCTCTTTTATTCTCCACGATTATGGAGCTTTTTATCCTTTATATTTTACAGTAATGCTTATGTTGAGCAACTTCTCCATTACCTTAAACTTGCCTACGGAGCCAGTATTTTACGCTGCCCGTGGTTATGGTTCGGCCTTCAGATGCATCAGTCTCTCTGATCCTCACCAAATGATGCATCCATTACTTATTTGCATCCGCGCCATGAATCCACAGTAAAAGAGTTAATTTAATTTATTTTTTTCTTTGCCAATTGAAAATATTAAGGTTAATATGAAAATTTATAAAAAAAATTATCAACTTTGTGAATTTTTGTTACAGTTTCCATTCTAAATTGGATGAAATTTGAAATATACTCCCTCCGTCCCAAGGAAGATGACCCCTTTCTTGGGTGGCACGGGATTTTATGCAACTTTATTTTGTGTGTTAAGTGGAGAGAGTAAAGTAAGAGTGGCACGGGATTTTATGCAACTTTATTTTGTGTGTTAAGTGGAGAGAGTAAAGTAAGAGAGAGGGAATAAAGTAGAGATAGAGGAATTTTCAATTTAAATAATGTGTTATCATGATTGGGACAAACTAAAAAAGAAAGTGGGTCATCTTCAACGGGACGTAGGGAGTAACAAACATAGACGTTGGTCTAGCTTATAGGTAAATTTTATCCCAACAATATTAGGTTTCTTTCCAGATTAAAAATCAGTTTCATGTTTCCACAAATTTACTAAAAATTTGTCAGAAAATTTAAACAATAGACCCATAAAGAAATTTTTTCTTCAAATTTTGTATAGATTTAGTTCACATGCCATAGAACATATGGTCAAAATTTCAGCTCAAGCTCATATCAATAAATCATTTCGATCAAACAAAGAAAAAAAAACACAAAAACAAGTAGTTGAGATAAACACTTACAACCAAAAACTTATAGATCTTGATACAAAATGATAGGTTCCTGGCTTCCTTGTTGTGAAATGGAGCTTCGAGCCAAGAATTATTTGTTCGGATTTGTTCTTGCTCTATTTAAACCAAAAACCAAAAGAATAGAGAGATTCACCCACAAAAGGAGGGCACGTTTGCATATATGATGTATCGCCACGTTAGTAAGTCAGTGCTCAGATACAGCCCTACGACCAAGATCCAAGGCCCATGGCCCTGGATCGCGGTATGCAACCGCGAGTTCGACGAGGCGCATGTGGGCTTGTAGCCCATTTTTTTGCATTAATTGTTACATGTAATGATTAAGTCTCTTAAATACTACTCCCTCCATCTTTGAAAATTTGTCACTTATTTTCTTTTTCGCCCGTCTCTAAAAAATTTCACCTTTCACTTTTGCTATTTTTGGTAGTAGACCCCACATTCCACTAACTCATTCTCACTCACATTTTATTTTAAAACTAATATATAAAAGTGGGACTACATGCCACTAACTTTTTCAACCCACTTTCTATTACATTTCTTAAAACCCGTGTCAGGTCAAATGATGTCAAATGTTAAGGTACGGAGGGTGTAAGTTTAATTAAGGCTCTAAAACCAACCTGGGATAAATTAACACTCATAATCTCATTATTTTTTTTACCGTGGTCAACTTTAATCTATTATTATCGATAATCAGTTTATAAAAATTAATATACTACGATCATCTACTAAATATTCTGCCGCTTGCACGACCCTCTCAACTTTGACCGGGTTAATATTCCAACACCACTTGCATTAGCAGAAAAGGTCGCTTCTTAATAAACTGATCGATGAGGTCAAACTGTAGTTTGCACTACTTCCATCCCTCAAAATTTGTCTCACTTTAACCCGCCACGGATTTTAAGAAATGTAATGGACAGTGAGTTGAAAAAGTTAGTGGATTATGGGTCCTACTTTTATATACTCCCTCCGTCCCACAAAAGATGTCACACTTTCCTTTTTAGTTTATCCCACAAAAGATGTCACATTTCCCTTTTTAGAAAAAGTTCTCTCTCACATGAATATAAAAATTATATTTTCTCTCTCCATTTAACATACAAAACAAAACCTCCTAAAATCTCGTGCCGTCTCACAAGTGTGACATCTTTTGTGGGACGGAAGGAGTATTAGTTTTATAATAAAATGTGAGTAGGAATAAGTTAGTGGAATACGAGGTTCATTACCAAAAATGATAAATGTGAAATGGGACAAATTTTGAGGAACGGACGGAAATGGGAAAATGAGATTAATTTTCAGGGACGGAGGTAGTATTTTGTACGGACATTTCCTTTGTCTCATCGTTATATTTTATGTAGCCTTTTTTAATATTCTTTTCATAATGAATTTTCTTAGCCCACTGGGGACGTTCTAAATAAACACTCCAGTCTTATTCATTCAGCGCACGCCCAAGTCCATATACACTCCAAGTCATTTTATTTTATAATATATTCCCTCCGTTCCCGATTAAGAGTCACACTTTTCCATTTCAATCCGTCCCCAATTAAGAGTCACATTTCATTTTTACCATAAATATTAAGTAGGTCACACATTCCACTAACTCAATTCACTAACATTTTATTATAAAACCAATATAAAAAAAAGGGTCTCACATTCCACTAACTTTTTCAACCAACTTTTCTTTACATTTCTTAAAACTCGTGTCCGATCAAAGTGTGACTCTTAATCGGGGACGGAGGGAGTAGTCTATTTTTAATTTCGTTTCTTTTTCATTTTGAATTTCCTGGGTCTCTGTTCCGTAGCTTCTAGTATCTTCCTGGCCCTGGGACCTCCATTCTTAATCATTCAGTCCACGCCAAATCATGGTTGTCTTTACACTTTGACTGCGCTTTCTGTAATTATTATTATAATGAGTAAAAAGTTAGTATAAATACTAAACCATAACTCTATGTAATTGTAGTATAGTAGCATGCAATCAATTGGCATGACATATCAAAGGTTGCTGGCGTTGGCCTTCCTGCTGTTGATCCCGACAGATCTCTTGGCCTTCGACTCCTACGGATTCGAGTGCGGCAGAAATGGAAATTACAGCAGCAACAGCGCATACAGAGCTAACATCAACACCACTCTCTCATTTCTCTTTACACACATCGGCAACAATGGCTTCTACAACACCTCAGCCGGGCAGGGGCCCGACAGAGTCAACGCCCTTGCGTGGTGCAGAGGCGGCGTTAAACTCAACGCTTGCCGCGAATGCCTGCAGAAAGCTGGCGCCGATCTCGTGGATTTGTGCCCTGTTCAGAAGCAGGCTGTCTTCTGGGCTCATCTCTGCAATTTGCGATACTCGAACGCTACCGTCTACAGGACTCTGGCACTTGAACCCGCCAAGTACTACTGGAATCGAGGGAACGCCACGAGTCCGGACAAGTTTAAGGAGGATCTAAGAGTGTCCACTATACTAGAGCCGTGGCCGGGCCACGGGAGAGCCGCGGGCCGCGGCTCACTATAGTGCGGGGGGTGGGCAGCCGCGGCGGGGGGGGGGGGGGGGTGGACGTGGGCGCGCCACGATCGCGGCCTGGCCGCGGCGCTTGGGCGCGAGCCGCGGCTGAGCCGCGGCTCCCCACTTTTTCAGATTTTTTTTTTTTTTTTTTTTTAAAAAAAATTCGAAATTTTTTCTATTTATACCTAAAATTCATATCTTATTTTTACTCTACTCTCACACACAATTTACCCTATTCCCTTCAATTTGAATTTTTGTGAAATGCAAGGCGGAGACGATCCCGGTTATGGAGATACGGGACAGGGGGGCTTTCCACCCCACCAACGCTGGGGATCGAGTCCCACCCCTCCTCCATCCCAGATGTGGAGTCCGCCATCGCCGGCGCCGTGGCTACAAACACCCCAAAACCGGAGGCAGTCCTCGGCCTATCAGCAGAGATATGCGGGTCGTACCCAACCAGGGACGGGCGACTATCGACCCAACATGGACGCAATTAACTTCCCGTCTCAATTTCAAGCCTCCCCATTTCAGAGCAGTCATTCTCCGCTTGATGAATCTGATAGATTCACATGGGAACAATTGATGGGGTAGCCTGATACCCCGACGCCGACGCCCAGTCGTGTAGAGACGGGGAGAGAAGGCGGTGGAAGAAGCGGCGGTGGCGGCGGGAATGGTGGGCGAAGGGGCGGCGGCGGCGGCGAGTGTGGCGGAGGTTCCGCGCGAGGTGGCGGCGACGGCGGCGGCGGGCAGGGCGGCGGCCGCGGTGGTCGCGGCGACGGCGGCGGCGGTGGTCGACGAGGGTTTTTGTACACCGACGCCGAGTCCGTTGCTATTGCTAGGGCATGGGACGCGGTGACGACAGATTCCATAGTTGGCACGGATCAGACCGACTTATGCTTCTGGCGGAAAGTCTTGATGGTGTACAATGAATTCAAACCGTCGGGGAGCGTCGACCGTACGCCCGATCAGATTCGGAAGAAGTTCGGCAGGATCACTACAGCTCTTCGGAAGTTCATTGGTATATACGAGAACCAACTGCGCACTGCTGAGAGTGGCCGCAGCGAAGCCGACGTCAAATCCCTGTCGCTGCAGTTGTTCAATGTGCATGTAGGCAAGAAGTTTACCTACTGGGCAGAATTCCTCGTTCTGCGGGACTCCCCCAAATTCAGAGCCATCTGCGAGAACGCGTCTGATTCTGGGTCGTACAAGACGGGGCAGGGGCGACAACTTCAGCAGTAGTAGCGGCGGTTCAAGGACCTTCGACCTCAATGACGAGGTCATGGAGGAGCCCCCCCCCCCCCCCCCCCCGTCACTATCCCGGCGTCCACGGCCAGGGGGTCAACAGTCCGCCATCCGAGCCGCTAGATCCGCCTCCGCCGCTGCCTCCCAACACTCTGCTGCGGGCCCGTCTGCAGCCCCTCCAGGATCGGCCCGAGCGGCGTTGAACAACACCCTGGAGGTGCAGATGATGAAGCAACTCCAGGACACTCTGGCCTTGTATGAGAAGTCGACCGACCCGACTACCAAGACGATGTACTATGACCTTATAGTGAGGCTGAGGACGTTGTTGGGGTGGGAGGACACCGCGGCGGCGGCGGCGGGACCTCAGAGCGGTGGCGGTAGTAGCGGCGGTGATGGCATTGGCGGTGACGATGCAACGGGTGAAGATGAAGTGGCGGATTTGGATGATGAGACCGAGTAGTCGGCGATGGCGGTGTTTTTTTATGTTTTTGTTTGCGTGTTCCTAAACAATTTTCGTTGTATAATTTTACCTCGTTCTATAATACAACGAAGATTTGGTTTTCGATTTAGTTTTCATTAAATTATGCATTTTATTTAATTATTGTAGTCTAACAATTTTAATTGTAGTAGAATTAAAATATAGACAAAATGGAAAAAAAAAAAAAAAAAATTGGTGGCTTGGCCATGTCCACTATAGTGGGAAACATGGGCATTGGTGGCCCGGCCACGATTTTGTGGCCTGGCCACACTTTGTGGCTTGGCCTGGCCATGTATAGTGGACACCCTAAGGGCGTTGCTTGATAATCTTCAGGGACGAGCCGCTGCCGGCTCGTCTACGAGGAAAGTGGCGGCTGGGAATGTAACTGGGCCCGATTTTCAAACGATTTTCGGGATAGTTCAGTGCACCCCGGATTTAACAACGGAGGAGTGTACGCGTTGTTTGATTCGTGTCTTTTCAATTATACCGATATGTTGTAGCGAACAAATAGGGGGTAGCGTGACCACGCCAAGTTGCACATTTCGTTTCGAGACCTATCCGTTTGTCATTGAGACTAGGCTCAAGGAACTAGATTTTGTTTCTCCACCCCCTCCTCTTGTCGAGCCGCCTCTATCGTCAGGTAATAATAATTCTCTATCTTCTTGGTGTGACGGAATAGAGCAATTGTGTAATTGAGACAAATAGAAACGTAAAGAGACACAGAATTTACGTGATTCACCAACGTTGTGTTGGCTGCGTCCACGGGCGGAAACGGAGAACAAATATTATTCAGAGTGTTTTCAGATTACAGAGTTATGCGCCTTACTTCTATATAAATAGGCACATAGACGACGGGCTAGGCCCAAGACTAACACTTCTTATGTTAAAAATCTGTTTTTGGTGTAGTTGACGTGAATTTGGACTTGTTTTCTGTTTTTTTTTTTTTTTTTTTTGCAGGAAAGAAAAATGATAGCATGACTCAAACTATTGCCATAATTGTGGTTGTAATTGTTGTGTGCTTGATACTACTTCTTGTATTAGCTATCATACTTATAAGAAAGAGAAAGAGAAAGAGAAAGAAACCAACACAAACTATTCCAAGTAAGTTACTCATCTTTGTTGCACACTACATGCATAAATTCAAAGTATTGCACTCAAATGTTTGTTCATAATTTCTTGAAGATGTCGATGAGATTAGCACAGTCGAGTCTCTGCAGTATCCTTTCAGCACAATCAAAGCGGCAACAAATAATTTCTCTGATCATAATAAGTTGGGCCAAGGTGGATTTGGGATTGTTTACAAGGTAGTACATATGTAGGGAGTATAATATATCAGAGCAAGAGTGATTGTGTAACATATTAAAAATTAAAGAAAAATATTTTGTTGTGTCATCATTTCAGGGGAAACTTCCAAATAGTCAAGAAATTGCTGTGAAAAGATTATCCATGGATTCCGGACAGGGCGATATGGAATTCGAGAATGAGGTTCTGTTATTAGCTAAGCTTCAACATAGGAATTTGGTTAAACTATTAGGTTTCACATTAGAAGGAACGGAGAAGTTGCTAATATACGAATTTGTTCAAAATGCAAGCTTGGATAACTTTATATTTTTTAACATTCATCCCCCATTACTTACCTAATGGTGTGTGGACATAAGCTAACTCATTTTAATTTGGACATGCAGACTCAGTCAGACATTCATATTTGGATTGGGATACACGTAACAAGCTCATATGGGGTACTGCGAGGGGAATCCTCTACTTGCATGAAGATTCTCATCTGAAAATCACTCACCGTGATTTAAAAGCCAGTAATATACTTCTAGACAGTGAGATGAGACCCAAGATTGCTGACTTTGGTATGGCGAGATTGTTCAAACAAGATGAAACACAGGGAAATACAAGCCGAGTTGTGGGAACATAGTAAGTTACACGACTTGGTCTTAAACTGTTTAATTGAGTTACAAGAAACTAAAAACAGTAAATTGCAGCGGATATATGCCACCAGAGTACCTAATGCACGGTCAGTTCTCAATCAAGTCTGACGTCTATAGCTTTGGAGTATTAGTCCTTGAAATCATCAGTGGCCGCAGAAATAATGGTTTCCGAAGCAGGGATGGCAGCGTAGGGGTCCTCTTGAGCTTTGTATGTATTAAGCATATATCCTTTTTTGAGCGCTTAACTATAGTTAGGGACTGAAAAATGAGATTAATGAATGTTACAGGCTTGGGAAAGTTGGCAAGAAGGGAGAGATGTGGAAGTGGTGGATCCATTTTTGAGGAGTGGTTCGGGTTCGATAAGTGAGATGCTGAGATGCATCCATATTGGTTTGTTGTGTGTTCAGGAAGATCCGGCAGATCGGCCAGCCATTGTCTCGGTGCTGCTTATGCTGAGTAGCTTCTCAATAACCTTGAACTTGCCTTCGAAGCCAGCATTTTACACTACCATCGGTTATGGTTCGGATGCGTCACTGATTCACAACTCCGACTCCACAAATGCTCAACACATGACTTCTTCTTGGCAGTCTCGCCGTTCCTTGCGGTTGCGGAGCGATACCGACATTACTCACTTATATCCGCGTTGATTCCCCGAAAATGTTTGTTTTTATTCTATTTTTCTTCTTTGTGAATTGTAATGTTATAGTCTCAGTACCTCAAATTTCTTCTCTTTTAAAATTTTTGTATTCAAACTCGTGTCTTGAATCCTCCAAAGTTAAAGGTCTCATATTATAGTCAATAATGACGAAGTCTGTTCATTCATTCACTTGAATTTATTTTAGAATAAAATCATTCACTTTTATTCTCTATAACAATATATACTTTTATATAAATCATAACAGTCATTATCATTATAATTATAAAACCAGTCAAATCTGTATTAAAATATTTTTAATTTCATATTTTATTCCTAATTGTATTTGTACCTAAACTATAATAAATCCATTTCGAATTTTTTATAAAAGTTCGTTAAATACAAATTTATAAGTACTATAAAAGAAGTGAAATACATATTTCCATGTAATGCATATCAGTTTTTATATTACCAAGTAATGTACTGCATATTACGTTCTCCATTCTGCGGTAGAAGAGATGTTTCTTTTTGGCACGCGATTTAAGAAAGTTTGTGTTAAATGAGTTAAGTAAAAAATGAAAAATGTAGAAAGATGAAGAAAAGAGAGAATAAAGTAAGTAAAAAGAAATGTGTTGAATTTTATTAAAAAAAGAAAATAATTCCACTATATAATATGTAACCTATAAAAATAACTTCACTACTATGGAACAGGGAAGTGGTAGATTACTATAGTTAACATTTTTATTTAAATATAAATATTGTATTCAAATAAAATTAAATGCATATGATGTGAAATTTAATAATTAAAGTATTGAAATGAGAATATTTTTATATGTGATCTGCCAAACCTGATGTTATTTAAACGGAAAAAAAAAAACTTCGATTGAAGTATTGAAATGAGAATTTTTTTATGTGATGTGACCCTTATTCAACAAAACTGAGGTATTGTCTTTTATTAATTATTACTATTACTATAAAATAATAGGCTGTAAAATATTCAATTTACTAATTAGTCTATTTTTGGTTATCAGTACTACTGAATTTTGGTAGTTGAGAATCATAACTCTATTGAATTTCCGTAGTTGGTAAGGTTGTATGGTCTGTTCTACTCCTTGGATACAAACACAAATATTGGAGATATTATGCTCTTATAATCAGTTTTATTGTTACACATGCTGGTCATCGAATTTGTGGTAGGGATATGATTGAAGAATATAAGGGCATCAACAACTATGGAATTAGGCATACATCCCAGTATGAGTGCACCGAGCGAGGGCATGCCGTTTCACGTCCTTTCAGCGAATAGCATGGTGCTTGCAGCGTGCATATTCATTAATTTATCCATTATTACTCCCTACGTTTGCTAGTTTTAAATTATTAGTCCACTTGCATGTAATTAAATTAATAGTACATCTTAGATTGTTTATTCCTTCACCTTCATTTAGCCTCTTGGATAATTCTCGAGTCAACATTGCTTGAACTAATCCATTCAATTTTATCTTTAAACTTCTTGGCTCGGCTTTTTCTAGCAACTGACCTACGGGAAGTGAAACAAATGAGCTTTTTGTAAAGAAAAAAACCTAAAAAGAGTTATGCTTATAGAAAATTAAATAAAAATAAAATCTTTGATTTAAAAGTAGAGTTTCCATGTGAAAAAAGAATTTCAGTGTATGACAATTATTGTTTGAGAAGTTCGAATCACAAACATTAATTAACTCCATACACTTCAAAATATTTTAAAGCCATATATTATAATTGTTCTTTTAGTATTCCGTACACTTCAAACAATTTTAAAGCCATATATTTTCTAGGTGATCGGAGATAGAGGTCTTAAATGAGTAGGGCAAGCAAGCCACTGTGCGGTCCCAAGCCCTAGCCCGATTTTAGCCGAGCCATATAAGAGCATCCACAATGGGGCATGGAACCTTTATTGTGCAGTAAGAGCACAGCAACCCATGCTGTGGAGGAAGCACATCACGAATCCATGCCCTCCACAACGCACCCCAAAACAATTAACCTAAACCCCGTTTTTTAGCTGCCACATTAGCTTTTCTCATTTCATCCCTTGCAATGCAGCCAACACCAACTCAATTTCATAAAATTAATTTTTAAAAAAGGAAACTACTTCATATTTTGCCAAAATAAAAATTAAATAAATTTAAATATAAAAACTACGATTAAGAACTAGATAAATTAATTGCATAAATTACAAACATTAATTATATTTTCTTATTTGTTAAACTAATATTAGTATTGCCGACACTTCAAATAAGAAGAAAATTCAAAATTTAAAGCCATTTATTTCTAGGTGGGCTGAGGTAGGGGTTCTAAATGAGTGGGGCAGGCAAGCCCAAGCGCAGTCCCAGGCCCTGGACCCCGTTTTAGCCGAGGCAATACGACTTTAGCATTGGATTTGGGTGGGTTTTTAAGTATATGTGGATAAAATACAATATATGTGGATAAATATATGTGGATAAAATACAATATATGTGGATAAATATATGTGGATAAAATACAATATATGTGGATAAATATATTTGGATAAAATATATGTGGATAAAATATATGTGGATTTGGGGGATTTGGTGTTGCATCAGTGTGTTAACTAATTTACCGTAATAACTAATAACTTTCAATTCTGTGTATTAAAATTATCAACATAAAGACATAATTATATCAATACAACATGTAAATTTAAATATCAACACAAAGACATAAGTTTATCAACACATGAATATTGATAAATTTATGTCTTTGTGTTGATATTTTTAACACACTAAATTGATACTACTCCCTCCGTCCCCCATTAGGAGTAACACTTTGACCAGGCACGGGTTTTAAGAAATGTAAAGAAAGGTTGGTTAAAAAAGTTAGTGGAATGTGAGACCCACTTTTTTATGTTGGTTTTATAATAAAATGTGAGTGAAATGAGTTAGTGGAATGTAGGACCTACTTACCATTTATGATAAAAATGAAGTGCCACTCTTAATTGGGGACGGACCAAAATGGAAATTAGTAACTCTTATTCGAGGATGGAGGGAGTATTAGTTATTAGTTATTACTATAAATTACTCACACCTATTTGATCACACACATATTTAAATAAAATACAAACGCATATATTGTACAAACTCTAGACTTTTTAATACAATGTCACCACAATATTAGCGTAGGGTAAAATTTCAAAACATATATTGTGTACGTTGACATTTTTTTATATGAAATAGGAAAAAAGAAGGCAATGAGATGGTTGTAAAGTGTAATGGGTGTATGAGTTAGCTACATGTATGCTTAATTGCATTCAACAAACTTGCAGAACAACTGTATTCCGATCCAAGTATGTCTTATCAAAGACTGTTTGTTGGGTTGTTGGTGTTGTTGATGCAAGCAGATCTCTTAGCCTTGGCCCAAACCTTATGCGGCCACAACGGCAATTACACCACCAACAGCGCATACAGCGCTAACCTCATCACCACTCTCTATTCTCTCTCTACATACATCGACAACGATGGCTTCTACAACGCCTCAACCGGGCAGGGTCCAGACAGAGTCAACGCCGTCGCGTTGTGCAGAGGCGACGTTCAACTCAGTGTATGCCGCGAATGCGTGCAAAACGGCGTCGCCACACTCGTGATATCGTGCCCGGTTCAGAAGGAGGGAACCCTGTGGGATCATTTCTGCACGTTACGATACTCGAATGAAACAGTCTACGGGGCTGCGGCAAGTAGTCCTAAATACAGCTTCCCTAATGTACAGACGGTGACGAATCCGGGTCAGTTCAGGGTGGATCTGAGGACGTTTCTCGATGATCTTAGTAGACGTGCTGCTGGCGGCTCGTCTACGAGGAAGGTGGCAGCTGGGAATGTAACTGCCAATTATCAAATGATTTTCGGGTTAGTTCAGTGCTTCCCGGATTTGTCATCGGATGATTGTACAAGTTGTTTGATTGATACCATTTCGGAAATACCGGAATGCTGTGATGGGAGAAGAGGGGGTTCAATCCTCGCGCCCAGTTGCAATCTTCGTTTCGAGATCACTCCGTTTTTCAATGAAACTAGACTCCGGGAGCTAGAGTTTGTCCCTCTGCCTCCGCCTCCTCCCTCTTTTAAATCGCTGCCAGGTATTTTGTATGATTAAATTTTATAGAGATTGAATTAGCATCTTGGGCCAATGGAATCAAGGCATAAGTTTTCTGGTCTTTTTGCAGGAAAGAAAAATGGAAGCACGACTCAAACTATTGTCATAATTGTGGTTGTAGTTGTTGTGTGCTTCATAGTGGCTGTATCTGCTATCCTCTTTCTAAGAAAGAGAAAGAAACGGAAACCAACAGAAATTTCTCAAAGTAAGTTGCTCATCTTCTACATGCTTTAATTTCAAAGTATTGGACTCAAATGTTTGTTCATAATTTCTTGAAGATGTCGACGTCGAGTCTCTGCAGTATCCTTTCAGCACAATCAAAGCCGCAACAAATGATTTCTCTGATCGTAATAAGTTGGGCCAAGGTGGATTTGGGACTGTTTACAAGGTAGTACATATGTAGGGAGTATATTAGTATAATTTATCAGAGCTAGAGTGATTGTATTACAAATTCAAAAACTAAACACAAATATTCTGTTGCGTCATAATTTCAGGGGGAACTTCCAAATGGTCAAGAAATTGCAGTGAAAAGATTGTCGAGGGATTCCGGGCAGGGCGATATCGAATTTAAGAATGAGGTCATGTTATTGGCTAAACTCCAACATAGGAATTTGGTTGGACTATTAGGTTTCTCCTTAGAAGGAATGGAGAAGCTGTTGGTTTATGAATTTGTTCAAAATTCAAGCTTGGATAACTTCATATTTGGTAACATTCATCCTTAATTCACATACTTAATTAATGATACGTGAACAAATATATGCTAACTCGTTTGCAATTGGCTTTTTAGACTCAATCAGGCATTCAGATTTGGATTGGGATAGACGCTACAAGATCATAGGAGGTATTGCGAGGGGTATCCTCTACTTGCACGAAGATTCTCGTCTCAAAATCATCCACCGTGATTTAAAGGCCAGTAATATACTTCTAGACAGTGAGATGAGACCCAAGATTGCTGATTTCGGTATGGCAAAATTGTTTGGACAAGACGAAACGCAGGGAAATACAAGCAGAATTGTTGGAACATAGTAAGTTACACAAATTAAACAGTTTTATTAAGTTACAAAGAGTACTAAAAACTGTAAACTGCAGCGGTTATATGCCACCAGAGTACCTAATACACGGCCAGTTCTCAATCAAGTCCGACGTCTACAGCTTTGGAGTATTAGTCCTTGAAATCATCAGCGGCCGCAGAAATAATGGTTTTAGAAGCGGGGATGGAAGCGTAGGGGACCTTATAAGCTTCGTAAGTATTAAGCATGTAACCTTTTTTGACACCCCTTTATGTATAGATAGTGATAGAAAAGTGAAATAAATTAATGTCGCAGGCATGGAGAAGTTGGCAACAAGGAAGAAGTGGAGAAGTGGTGGATCCATTTTTGAGGAGTGGTTCGGGTTCGACAAATGAGATGTTGAGATGTATCCATATTAGTTTGTTGTGTGTTCAGGAAGACGCAGCTGATAGGCCAACCATGGCCTCAGTGGTGCTTATGTTGAGTAGCTTCTCCGTAACCTTAGACTTGCCTTCGGAGCCAGCATTTTACGCTGCCAATGGTTATGCTTCGGATGCGCCACTGATTCACAACTCCGACTCCACAAATTCTGACCACATGTCTTCTTCTCAGCCGTCGCAGCAGTCTCGACGTTCCTTGCGAAATGATGCCTCCATTTAATGACCTATATCCACGCTAATTCCCTCAACCAAACAATGTTTTATGTTTTTCTTCTTTGCCAATTGTAATGTTAGTTTGTGCACTTATTTTGTGAGTACAATTTTCGTTGGTATTTTTAAATTCTTTTTTGCTTTGTTTAACATATTATTTGATCCCATCATATTTCGAATGTTAATAATATCTCAGCTAATAAATTACTCCTGCTATCTATCAGTCTAAATTTTCTTCGTTTATGTGGATAAATATATTACTCCAGTAGTTTTTATTAGAGAACCAATATGATCAATTTTTTTCCCAAGTAATGTAAGGGCATCAACTACGGTGGTATAAGGCATACAGCCTAGTGTGACTGCACCGTGCATGGACATGCCGTTACATGCAATTCACGCGTTCATTGATTTAGCCACTTGCAGCGAACATGTGAGAAATCTCTAGTCCAGACATACTACATGTCAATAGTGGCGGACGCAGGATTTCGACTCTTGGGGTCCAAATTACTACTCCCTTCGTTCCATATTAATAGAGTAATTTTGTGATTTTGGTACGTTCCATAGTAGTAGAGTCATTTGTATTATCTCTCACTTTATTCTCTCTCCATCTCTCTACTATTCTACCTTTATTTAACCCATTCCATAGAATTTTTCTTACACTATTAAGGAATGAAGGGAGTATTCACAGCTGCATAGTATTAAAAGGGTGATGATAATAACTATTTATACATATAATTGTAAAAAGTAGTGGAATGAAGGGAGTATTCACAGTTGTAGAGTATTAAAACGGTGATGACAATAACTATTTATACATGTAATTGTTAAAAGTAGTTGAAAAATCGGAAGTGTTAATAAAATAAAAATAAATAAAAAACAATGCTAATGGAACGAACATAAGTGAACAAATTACGGCCCTAATAAGATTCGAATTCGAACTTAAACCTCTAAGGTGGAAGGCTGAATCCTCAACCAATTGCACTAACAGATGCATATTTGCTACCGTCTCATTAAATATGCAACATTTGGGAATTGGCACAAGTTTTTATGTAGTATTGTTTCGTGAATTAATGAAGAGAGATGAAAAGGTAGAGATAGAGATGTTTCCATTTTAGGAAACGTTTCATTTTTAATGAGACAAACTAAAAAGGAAAACGTTTCATTTCTAATGGGACATAAGGAGTATATAGTGAAACATACAAAAGTTGGGGGTTCCATGGGACCCCAAGGCACCACATAGGTCCACTTCTGCATGTCAAGATGAGTAGGTATGCCCAACCATTAATATTTTGACAAATAGATCCACAAAGAATCACTTGCATATCAAAATTCAAGTAATTATAGAATTTTTCCTAAAATTGTGATCCTAACCACTCCCTCCGTCCCCCGTAATTTGTCACCATTTGACCCGGCGTGGGTTTTAAGAAATGTAATAGAAAGTGTGTTGAAAAAGTTGGTGGCACGTGGGTCCTACTTTTATATATTACTCCATCCGTCCGTCATTAGGAGTCTCATTCCTTTACGGCACGGGTTTTAAGAAAAGTGGGTGAAAAAAAGTTAGTGGAATAAGGGTCTCACTTGTATATATTAGTTTTAAATGAAATGTGAGTGGAACAAGTTAGTTGAAGGTGAGACCCTATTACCATTTATGGTAAAAGTGAACCGGGACTCCTATTCGCGGATGGACTAAAATGGAAAAACGGGACTCCTATTCGCGGACGGAGGGAGTAGTTTTATAATAAAATGTGAGTGAGAATGAGTTAGTGGAATATGAGGTCTACTACCAAAAATGGTAAAAGTGAAAGGTGACAAATTTTCAGGGACGAAGAGAGTAATATTTATACAAATACAAATTTACACCCATTAATATTTCATGACATGCTTTAATTTTTTCCTCTTTTATATGTGTTGCATATATACACGAAATATACTACTCCCTCCGTCCCCGATTAAGAGTCACACTTGCATTTCTGCACTCGTTTTGTGAAAATGATAATAAATAGTTAAAGTGGAAAAATGGTAAAGTAAGAGAGAGAATAATGTAAAGAAGACTCTTCTCTACCTTATTCTCTATCTTATTTTACTATTTTTCGACTTTAACAATTTATTATTATTTTTACAAAACGAGTGCAGAAATGCAAGTGTGACTCTTAACGGGGCCGGAGGGAGTAATAATTAAAGTAGGTTGTGTCTTATATTTTATTTGTATATTAATTAATTAATATTAATTTTTAATATATTTTTTTAACATATCAGAAATTCAATAAAATATTTAAAAATATCAAAATGGATTATTCATACATTCCGTAAACATAATACTACTAGACAAACAATTTATCTTTTTAAGTAGACTAGCTAGCTTGTTAAGGAGAAAAAAATTAAGTAGAGTTGTTAAGGTTTTATAGCATGATTAATTTGATTAATAATGATAACGCAAGTTTAGGACTGCTGAAATAAATCAGAAAATAATTAATTTGCTGATTAAATTTAAAATATAACACATTAAATTAGTGTTTTTCATATATGTATACATAGGGATGTCAGTGTAGCCCGCAACCCGTGGGCTGGTCCGAATAGTCCTCCATATTTATAGGGTTAGGGCCAAAAATTTCTATCCCGAAAAAATTAAAACCCGATTAGTCCGCACTCAACCCGCAACTCATTGGGCCCAGACTCGAAAACCCGATAAAATATTTATTATTCAATATTTTTACTCCTAATTCGACACTTTATTGGTTAATTTTATAATATAGATATCTAAAACAATAACTTTCAATTTTATGTTAAATATACAAATTATATATTGAATTTCTATTAATATAAAAATTGATAAATAAATTAAATTTTTAAATTTAAAAAATATTTAAATTTCTAAAACATGCATTAAAATTTCACAAAATATCTCAAATATTAGTATTGATCATGTTTATGATTGTGTTTAAGCATAATACAAATTTATTATAATTAAATATTTTAAATTTTATAAATATAACTATTTTTCATCATTATTTATTGGCTTGATCGCGTGTTAATCTTATCGGTAGCAACCCGATTAATCCACTGGGCTAGCTCGAAACCCGAGATTTTAGGGTTAGGGGATTGAACTTTTATAACCCGAAAGAAATCACAACCCGATTAGCCCGCACCTGATTAACCCGAAACCCGAGTGGGCCGGTCTGAAACTCGTTGGGTTGGCCCGATTGACATCTCTATGTATACATATAAATATAAAAGAGGAAAAATTAAAGGGTGAAATGAGATGACATTTTATGACTTATCTTTAAATTATGCAAAATATATGTATGAATTTGTACGTATATAAAATATATTTGATGATTGCAATATTTGAAAAACTTTCTGTATATAATTCAATATCTATTGTAATTAATTCTTTGTGGATCCATTTGTCAAAATATTTGTGGTTGGGCATACCAACTCATCTTGTATGTGATATGTCCGGACTAGGGAATATTTTCTTCGCACGAGGCCCTTTCAGCCAATAGCATGGTGTGTGCATTGCGCATATTCGCTAATTTATTCGTTATTTTCACGAAAAAAAATTATATAACTCTTTTTCATTTTTTTTCATCTGATCCACCCTAAATATTTCCATTCACGCTCAAAATATCTTCTTTAAATTTCTTCACGTTATTATTACAAATAGTCAAATTGTGTATTTTTAATTTCCTTTATCATTGTGGATTCCCGTCTGCTGAAGGAAACTTTGAATTTTTTTTCTTAGCACAATTCCTAGGTTGAATAATAGAAAACGACGCATCTTAATAAACAGATCGATGAGGCCAAAACGAATCGAAAAAAATAAGATTTTTTATTGACCGTGTCATTCATTTTAATTGCATTCAAACTAATGACATTTGCATAATCTCTCTTTCTGGACTTTCCTATGTCCTTATCCACTCCAGTCTCATTCGTTCAGTCTACGCCCAAGTCAAGGCCGTGTTTCACAATTAAATTCAAATTCAATAGTAGTAGTAAAAATTATTCACGTTAGATCATATTGCAAAAACAACTTATCATGTTTTTGGATAACCTTGAATACATGTTAATGAATATAATAACATACCAATAATTAGATTAATAAGAGATTTTTTCAAAGGAATAAATGAGTTTTTATAATTAAAAAAAAAAACTCAAAAAAAGATATGCTTGTAGAAAAAAAAAATCTTTGGTTTTAAAGTAGCGTTTCCATGGGAAAAAAGAAAATACATAATTTTTAGTTAATGATTATTATTGTTTGAAAAGTCCGATTTGCAAAAAATAATTATATTCTTATTTATAATTATTGTTTTACCACTGACGTATACTTAAAACAAGAAGAAAATTCTAAATTATAAAGGCATTTCCTACTAGGACTTAGTCCCTCCATCCAAAAAAAATAGATCACAATTACCATCTTTGGTCGTTCGCAAAATATAGATCACAATCATTTATGGAAAGATTCTCTCATACTTTTTCTCATTCTCTCTTACTTTTTTTTTTTCCTTTTCTCTTACCTCATAACACTATTTTTCTCTTACTTTTTCTCCTTCTCTCTTATTATTTATGGACGGAGGGAGTATTTTCTAATGGTCGGAGATAGGTGTGTTAAATGAGTGGGCCCTGGGTCCGGTCTTGGCCGAGGCATATGACTTTAGCTTAAATATATGTGGACCCGTTTCAAAATTTACTTCACTTTTGAGAATATTATGTAACAAAGATATTTATATGAAACATTACAAATTGACGATTTTTTTTTAAAATATTATCATAAAATATCCTGAAAATTGATAATAAAATATATGGAAAAATAGGCACATTGTTATAATACGTAGTGCTATAAATGGATGAATTTAAATCTCTCTCAGTCATCTGTTGGGAATATAAAATAGATTAAAAATGTATAAGGTCTTCGACACATTGAATTCCAAGTTCCAACAGAAAATTAGGTAGCATGTTGAATGAAAATTCAAAACACGAGTAAGACTCCAAGAAGCAGAGCCGGGCCCACTTTTAATGTTATTTATTCTAATTGGATGTACATTTATATACTTCTCTTTT
This sequence comes from Salvia hispanica, assembly GCF_029641045.1. NCBI lineage: Eukaryota > Viridiplantae > Streptophyta > Magnoliopsida > Lamiales > Lamiaceae > Salvia > Salvia hispanica. The sequence continues at coordinate 18,076,215 of NC_142693.1, forward strand.
TTTGGTTCGCTATTAGAAATCCTGAATGAATTCTACACTAATTTTAAAAAATTTTAAAAATAAACGGTAAAAAATAGTGGAATATATATATCCCTCTTACTTAATTTACTAATGAAATACAAGTTAAATGAATTAATAGATTATGAGATAAACTTATACCTTATAATAAAAGTGAAAGATAATTTTTATTAATCGATTAATCATGGATAGGAGTATTATGTTAATCGCAATTTGAATTAAAACGAGAAAAATATGATTGATTTTCGTATTGGGTTGTTGGATTGAAACCTATACACCAATTGCATTCATACACGTTATAAAGGTGGCGGCTTTCTAATATAATTAGAGTACTAATTGCCAATGAGAACACTAATGTAATGGCTAATTGGATCTTCGACTATATATTAGTACTAATATTTATTGACTGCGACATTTTTCTCTTTTTTAGAAATAAAATATCGATTGTGATATTAGTAATGTGGATTTATTGAGTGAGATTTTAGTGGTTTGCAAATTTACTTGGATGAAACTATAATACTTCCTCCATTTCATAAAAATATCACTTTCTTTTTTATCTATCCCATAAAAATAGTCATTTCAATTTATAGAAAGTTCTCTCAACTATATACATCAATTTATTTATAACTTATACTGTATATTATTAGGACCTGCCATTAAACAATAATAATAATGTGAGTCTAGCTATTTAACTATATTTCTCATCTCTCTATTACTTTACTAATTATAATTTTCGTGCCATCTCAAATATCTTTATTTTTATGGGACGAGGGAGTAATAAACTTCTGATTAAGACATCTAAATTTGGGCTAACTGAAATTTCTTTATAGCTGAAATATGTCGATCATAACTCTTAAGTACTACTCCCTCCGTCCCAACAAATATGCAATATTTGGTTTTCAGCACGAGATTTTATGTAGTGTTATTTCGTGAGTTAATGAAGAGAGAGTAAAGTAAGAGAGAAGAAAAAGTAGAGATAATGTTATTTCTATTTTAGGAAACGTTTCATTTTTATTGGGACAACCCAAAAAGAAAAACGTTTAATTTCTAATGGAACGAATGGAAAGTACTACCTTAGTCTCATGCTGACGCAAGTAGGATATTATGAAAAAACTGAGCGGTATATATATTTTTGTAATATGATCAATCCGAACCAACCAAATCGATCTCAAAGTAATTCGACTTCATGTCCCATTGGACTTCTCATCGGACTTTCCAAAAACACCTCCTGCCACGTTATAAGGACTTCCCACTGCACTGCCACGTCATAAGGACTTCCCACTGCACAATGGCGGACATCCCCAAGGACTTCCTGCGCGGACTTCCCGCAATAAAAAAAATTCGCATATTCACAAATATGCAATTTACGTTACGGAATTAAATTTTCGACACGAATACGGACGGAGAAAATGCAACAACTTCATTAAAGAAAACATACATAATTATATAAACAAATTTACCTAGTCATAAAACAAAAAAAATTACAACCCCAAGCTTCAACAAATGCGACCCCCGGCTCACTCCTCGTCCTCCGCGTCGTCCCCGTCGCCAGTACCGCTGCCGTCGTCCCGGTGCCACTATCGGGCAGGGGTGTCATCCCCAAATCGCGCCTCAATGTGTCGATGACATCCTTCAACATCATCTTGTATAACGGATCAGTCCACCTTTCCATGGTCTGTACAGACTATGCATTTGCTGCGCGCGGGCGAGATTGTTGATCTCGGAAGTGGCCTTCGATTGGACCTCGTCGGACCCGTTGGCGCTTCCCCTTGCCTTTCGCTTCGCAGTCTTTTGCGCAACTGGGCGACGGCGGTGGAAAGACGCTTGAGGGGTTGGGATCTTTGCCTCGGCTTCGGGGAGCTCGTGCGAACCGGCACTGCTGTTCTATTCGTCGGAAGCGCTGATCTTCGTCCGCTTCGGCCAACCAGCTTCAACACCCTCACAAAACTTGGCGGAATTCTTCACCACGAGATAGACCTCCCAATGCTTGAATTCACAGAACTTCAACGCCATGTTGGGGTACTGCTGCATGGAAAGGTTCTTCATATCCTCCTCGGACATGCCGCTGGTTGCTTGGCCGAGGTTGGTTTTGTAGATGCCGGCAAATCGACTGAGCTTAGGCCTCAACCACTCCCACTGTTTCCGACATTGCTAGAGACCGTGAGGCTTCCCACCATCCGGTTGAATCGGAGGTAGCCTTGATTAATGCGCACCCACATTCTGTCGATATGCTGGTTAGCCCCGATGTAGGGATCCTCGATTACACCGACCCAGACAGTGGCGTATCCAGAATTTTTAATTTGGGGGTATGAATTGTACTATCCATAATTTTGATATAAATAAAACATCATTGAATATAAAAATAATTTAAATTGTAAGAACTTTTTTATATGAATGATGAGTTATACTATAAATAATATTAGACATAGAAATTTTAAAATTAAGAAATTTAATATTAAAAAGAAAAAACAATAAGAAAACTAAGAATTTTCTTTATTTGAAGTACGAGTTACATTACTTAGCAAAGCATAATAGGGAAAATCAAAATAATTGAATCATATAAAATAAGAGTGCAAATTATTACTCCCTCTGTTCCGCTTTAGGAGTCCCGGTTGAGTCCGACACATGTTTTAAGAGAGTGTTTGAGTATGTAATAAATAAATATTGTAGTGGATGTTGAGACCCACTTTTAATTGAGTGTGTAATAAATAAATGTTGTAGTGGATGTTGTGACCCTTTTAATGCTTTTTTATACTTTATAGGTATTTTTTATTAGTTTATCCCAACCGAGACTCCTAAAGTGGGACGCCCGAAATATATCAACCGGGACTTCTAAAGCAGGACGGAGGGAGTAGTACCTAACTAAAAAATTAATTACTACTAGCACATTAAAAAACGAAAATGTGAGGAGTAACAAATATTTACCTAATTACGTAACAAAAATGAAAATGTGAGTACAGAAATTATAAAGTATTCAAACATAATTAAAAACAATAAAAAAAAGAATAAGGACTAAATTATTTGCACAAGTGGGATCATCAAGTGATAGACAGACAGTCTCAACTGGGTGCCACTGGACTACCAATGTTATATGTAAAATCACACTAAATATAATATTAATATTAGACATTTTGGGGGTACAGACTGTACCCCCTGCTCCCACTTGTATACGCCGGTGGTGGGACCCAGGCCCTCGCCAGCGCAACGTTTTCCACCACACTCCAGATGCTCCTCTTTCCCATCTCCTCCACATCCTCGGCCCCCGCACGCGAGGACGAGGTAGGGCCTTTGCCCTTGCCCTTGCCCCTGCCTCAATGGAAAGTCTTCTTGACCGGAGATAGCCCCAACTCCTCAAAGGAGAGAGTCTCGATGCCGGTGAACTGAGTCTCCAGAGGAGTACTCTGGGGGGAATCACTAGACAATAAATCCATATAAGGGCCATAGACATTGTCCCCATGTGATTAGGGGCCCTTGCTACCCTCCCCCCCCCCCCCTCCGCGGCAGCAGCAGGCATGCCCTGCATCATACCGGACATCATTCCCACCATCATCCCTGGTGTCATGCCCCCCATCCCCACTGCCATCCGGGGCATCATTCCCTCATCCCCGCTACCCTGGGCATCATCCCGGTCATCCCTCTACTCACCCTGGGCATCTGGGGCACCATCCCACCCATCCAAGCGTACATATTGTAGTACAGGGACATGATCCCCGCCAATTGAGGAATCATCCCCGCCATTCCGCTCGAGTTTCCCTCACCTCTGGCGGAAAACGTCGGTGTTTGTGACTCGCTCGTGGCGGGAGAGTTCCTATCGTTGTCCATTTATTATCTTCAACATAAATGAAATTTAGAGAGAGATAACTTGTTACCACAAGTGGTGCGAATGAAATGAAGTTCAACGAGCCGTATATATAGAATTTTTTTAAAAAGAAAAAAGAAAAAATCGGAAGTCTGCGCCGGACGTCCTGCCTCAGCCGCGGATGAGCTGTGTCCTCACCGGATGTCTACGTCCTCGCCTTCCGCACCTAATGGCGGACGTCCTACGCGGACGATCTGTTGGGACTACCGCAGCGGAAGACACGGAAAAACAAACAGGTCCAAGACGGATCTATTTAGGTGATTATGCATTCGACTCCAATTTCATGCAATAAACATAGATCCATAGATATAACATCAAATAAACACATAATCATGCATATTTGATGTAGATTCGATTGTTACCTCATAATCCATCATTGGATTGACGTTGCTAGCTGCACCACCCGGAGATCCTTGGTTTATCGACCACGAATCTTCCGTACTATTCCCTTGTCCTTGATTCTCCATCCGTGTGGGCGGATCTTAGATTATCAATTAAATAACTTTGAATGGATCTAGGGAAACTCAATACAAACACCAAAATTGTCTAGATCTAATCCTATGAATTAGGATAGATCAAGAACAATAATCAAAACCCTAATTCTCCCACGTGCTAGGCACGAAAATCGAGACCAAGTGAGAGAGAAGAGGGAGGCGCCGATTTGCCTCCCTCCTAGGGTTAGGGTTTTGTGTTGTCTTGGATTGTGTGCTAGGGTTTCCACTTCATTCATTATTTATAGTGGACCTTATTGGGCTAGTAAGGGGATCCATGGAATGACTTAAGTGTTGGGCTCACCCATTAGATAATTAACTAATTAAATCAAATGACCCATGATTTAATATATTATCAATGGAATATAATTTTGTTCCACTAAAGAATAATATTGCACTCCCACTTAAATCACCAAATTACAAATAACTTGGGTCCATTTTATTTTATAATATTTCCCGCGTTTAAGATTATCTTGATCCGTCAATTTAATTCTTTTGTCTGCTATGTGACTAGAATTAAATTAATTCTCCAAAGAGTTTTTCTAGTTTGAAACTTTATTTATTATTCGTGGAATAAATTCCAACTGCGCAGCTTTCTGAATAATAAATTCCTTTTTCAAACACCTCTTGGGGATCGCCCCTTAGGGATTTAATCATACCACACTGGGCACGCGAATTCTATGAAATAATATTCCAATACCTTCATGTTATTCAACTACTACCATCCAAGATATCATGAACTTGAGTTACGTACAAACTCTCACATATTGATAAGTCAAAGTGGCGTTTGATTGAATAAACAATATTGATATTAATATCATAGACTATAAAATACTAAACTTTCTGAAATATATTCTTTCAGTAGATAGCAATAAAGAATACATTTCGGATTAGATCCTTTCAGTGCTTTACCACACCGGTGTTACTAATCTCTTCTTAGGTAAGAGAGAATTATCACAAACACCGCAACCGTACCAATAGGTAGCCAAAGCCTATCTAGGTTGTGAATACGTTTTTCTTCTTACTAGATCTGGCCAAGTCCCCTACTGGAAAACTCATGAGGAGATTCATCGAATTTCCCTACTTGACCTTCTTAGTAAAAAGCCTTAGACTTGTTTATTATATTTCAATAATAAACCATTATATTATATTAGTTATTCTCATAAATAGGTAAACAAGTGGACGTGGCGTTTCTCGTATACATGCACAAGCTGACTGTACAAAGGAATGTACGCTCGAAGCATCTTTTAGTATACAAACCCCAACAATCTTCCACTTATACTCATCTTCCACTTTATTGGCCTTGTGCTACACATTCACACACATTTTCTCCCAGTTATACTCAAAGCAGGCTTTGACCACTATGTACTCAAAACTATAATTCTTTAAAAAGAATCTACCAACATAGTTTTCTATAGTACATAAAACGAAAATATACTTGTAATTTATAACCTTAATTCTTGCTAAGGAGCATGATTATTTGATCAAAATATTTCTAGGCCCTTTGATCCAGTGGAATAATTTTATGTGCCTTTCTCAAGTGCACTTATACATATTCCTCTATCAAAATCCATTATTTTAATCCTTCTGAATTTCTACTAATTAAAGTAGAATACTTATAACAATATATAAAGTTTTAATCATGTCGAATATGATTCTCAAAACTTTAATTATATAATACCAACTTAACTTGGTATTATCTTTGCTATATAATTCGTGATGTAAATTTATGTATGAACATAATTACCTCATCACAATGACTAATTGGAAATTAGTCCTTATGACAAAATAAAACCGAATGTTTGCATTCTTTGTTTTATAGTCATAAATTCCAAGAGTTCATTTATTTAACCATTTGTTGTGATCTTTAGAAATACTTTCTTTGGAAATCCAAAAGCAATTCTTATTTTAATAGCTAACTTGGAAGTGTCTTTTAATGTTATTAGAGTCTTAGAAAGTGTGCAATTCATCACTTCTTTCATTCTAGGGTGTGAACCCTTTTAACTCAATCAAACATTACCTTAATTCCATTTATGAATATTCTATGAGACAAATTTAGCTCCCACTTTTAAAAGTAAAAAAATACCAGTCCCAATATTCTCTAAGGCTATTAAAATAATTTAAACAGTGCTTGGAGTTAAATTCATCCTAGTTTAATAAAATGAGCTATGAAGCTCTTATTAAACACTTAGAATTTAATCATTCATTTAAGAAAAGCTCCCACTATTTTAATTATCACTTTCACAACAAAATAAATAAAACAATAACTAATCAAATAGTCAACTCTAGGCTTGGAACATTAAAACAAATTTAATGTGCATACTATATTTACTATACAAGAACTTCTAGTATTTATAACAAATACTTATCTTGTTTCTAGTTGAATTTAATTTACTTGTCTTGTAATCAATTATTGTGATTATTTTTCTTACACCTTTATTTGAACAAACGCGATCATAAGATCATTTTATTTTGTATTGAATCCATATCGAACATTAATGTTCTATTGACTCATCAACAAAATAATGGTTCAAAAAGACTTAAGGATTAAAGAAACTTAATAATCATTATTTCTAGAAGAAAACTTCATAATAATTGAATCAACAAATTTATTCGCAAGTAAACATTTTGATATTAACCATGTTATATTTGATGTCATAAATAATTGGATAATCAAAATTTCATTTATCTAATAATGCAAGCATTATAAAATGACATTGATAATCCAAAAACACAATTGATAAACTGGGAATAAAATTCCATACCAATAATCCATATGATATCAAAACCAAACAATATAAAAAAAAAACTCTTAAAATTCAACAATGTAAACATAAAAGCAAAAATAAACTCTTCTGACTTGAACATGATCATCTCAAAAGTCCACCCCTTCTTTTCATCTTTGTTTGAGCAATCACAAGCTTGTTATAAAGCTCCAAAAACGAAAACTTTTTGTCGCTAAATAAAATTTCATTTCTGACTTCATTAAAGCTATCTGGAAGCCCATCAAGGATCATTATCTGTTGGGTTTCTGGGTCAACTTTCCCCCCCGACAAGTGAAGTTTATTGAAGTAGCCAAGCATGACTAGGGCATATACCCCCACGTCTTGGCCCTCTTCAAATACATCATGCCTTAAATGCTTCACAGCGATACCAGCTCTTACCTTAGGGGACTTTTCTTCAAACCACGTGGGCTTGTTGACCAACGGCCTATTGGGTTTATCAAACCTCTCAAGGGCATTGCCAACACTGGCCAAAACGAAGCCCTTGGGATGACATTCCGCGGTATGCCACTGATCACGAAACTCCTTGTCCTCTTCTTGTAGATGGTATGTGGGCGGACGATACTTGCTGAGGATCAATCTCAAGTCATTGATCAACCGATCAACATCAAGTTTACTTTTCCATTCCTTAAACAATTCAGAATCATGCTTCCTCGAACTAAGTATGACATAATAAATATCTCAAGTATCAATCATCTTTCGTTCAAGCTGAGAATAAATACCAATAATATAAACATGTAAAATTTCAAAGAATTGCAAATAACCACAAAACAATTCATCAATTTTACATCCACAAAAATCAAGCACAAACGTTCTTCTACTAGGTAGCCATGTCATATTCATGCAAGAAATTCATTATTTTTACTGGCCACAATGTCGACAGATAGTCCAGAGACCATAAGAATTGCATGGCTGACTAAGAATGCTAAAGCGTATAACCATAAAATTAAGCACTAAGGATTCTTTACTTGTGCGTGAACTCCTCTAAAGAAAGGTCGAACCGGACAAGCACCTCCTCCTATAGCGTCCTCTAAGTATTATTAAAATACAATCCTTATAATTTCGCAGCAATATTGCTCCGGTAAAGACAGGCCGGTCACTACTTCGCACTAAGACCAATTTTATGGAAGCCATATACAAACGTGTTGTAATTATCGCTGCATATTTTCTTGTTGGTGGTTTTAATAGTTTAATTATCACTTAAGCAGATAAGGCAGATATCCACATTCAAAGTATAATTAAACATGTACTAGCTATGCATGCAAAGCAATAAGTACATAGGCGATGCATGAGTTAAACTAGATTTTAACAAATAAAATCATAACTCAAATTAAATATTCATCTTTCATCAATAAAACATGTAAATACATTTACAAAAGGTTCACATAAACATAATGACGAAACTTGATCATTTAATTAAGCATCTAAAATAAATAGATAGAATTAAAATTCTATCTACACATAAACAAGATTATCTAAACATTAAGTCCAATCTTAAAAAATCATACATTATTAGTTAAAATAACGTATCTTGATTATTAGAATTACCTTTTAATACAATTAGGATTTACTTAGATAGAATTAATCCATCCTTATCCTAAAATTAATATCTAGGTGTATATCATAAAAGATTAGCTAAGTCTTAATTTTAAATGCCCACTTGGATATATATATCCGCATTTATCCAATTAAGACTAAATCCATTTAAAACACACCAATTAAATTTGAGAACTAAATTTCTCATAGCTTTCATAAAATCACATGACAAGAAGAATCTTATTACATCTTTAATTCAAAATGATGTTTTCTAGATGAAATAAAATTCACCTTCATCAAAATTAAAGACAAAATTCAACTTAAATAAATAATTAAGGATTTTAATAGCAAAATTAATGCTCTATGAATTTTCATACCTTTAAATCACATTTGATGTTATCTAGATGAAACAAATTCACCTTCATCAAAATTAAAGATAAAATTCAAATTAAACTCTGAATTGAATTCCAATTAAAATCCAATTAAAATCCAATTAACTATTTCAAACTTTAATAATTTAGGATTTAAGTAGCATGTTAATGCCAAATGAATTTTTCACTTCTTTAATTAAACCGATGTTATCTAGATGAAATAAAATTCACCTACATCAAATTAAAGACAAAATTCAAACTAGGAATTAGATTCCAATTAAAAAACCATCCAATTATTATACATGTAATTTTCGAAATTTTAAGGTTTATAAAACAATTGAAAACTTATGTCTTTTCCTTAGGTATATTTCTAGGAAATAATTCCATAACACACCAATTAAAATAAAGACAATTTCAATTAAACCTTAAAAATAAAATATGAAAGCATATAGAGAGAATATTCTTTAAAATTCCATCCGATTATGGAAGAGCCAAAAATTAAATTAAACAAATATTGAATTTCCTTATGTTAATTACCATGATATTATCTAGATGGAAACAATCCACCAAAATCAACTAATTAACAAATTAAAACAATTATTTGACTAATTATTCAATTGCCAATATTTAAAGAAAGCAATTATTCTCTTTTAAATTAGAATCTTGATTTAATTGCAAAATCATTCTAATTCCCACAAGATATTTAATTATTCTAGATTTAGGATTTTAAACCACAATTATAAATAACTTGTGCCTTAAGAAACGAAAACACAAAAACGAAAAACGAAGACGAGACGACGACGCAACCCAAAACCCTAATTAGGGTTTGGGCCACCACGGGCCACGCAGCAGCCGCTGCTGCCGCGTCTAGCCACTGCCGCCGCTGCTGCCACTGCAGCGTCGCCGCTGTTGCTCCTGTCCGCCGGTCGCCTCTGCCGCTCCCACTGGAGCAGCCGGCTCTGACCAGCAATGAAGACCGCTGCTGCCGCCATCGCTCCCACTGGAACAGCCGCCGCCGCCGCTGCCCGCCGCCGTCCGTCTCTGCCGCTCCCACTGGAGCAGCCACCGACGCTTGGCAACGAAGACCGCTGCTTGCGCAGCTCCTCGCGGCCTCCGACGCTGCAGACCTCACGGCTGCCGCTGCTGTCCGAAGACAGCGCAGCCGCTGACTGTGGCTGTCGCTGGTGCCGCTGGTCAGCCCCTCCATCGTCGCCCGAAGACGACGTAGCTGCTGGAGCTCGCTGCTGTCACGTGACTGTGCAGCCGCTGCCTGGAGTAGATGACGTCACAGCTGCCTGTTCTGGAGCTGATCGCCGCCGCCGCCGCTGCCGCTGCCCGCCCGAAGACGATGCCGCAGCTGCTGGCCACCGCCGCTGCCTCGCTTAGCCGGATCTGGATCGACGATCCCCGAATAAGCAAGAACCACAGCCCGGTGCTTGAACACATCTAGGGTTTAAACCCTTGCGTTCATTTATTCGTTTTCAATTTTAATCAACTTGATTTATCGCGGTCGCTTCGCTTGACCGCGATCTTAAATCTTAATTAATCGTTTCTTAATTTGTAACAATCTTTTATGTTCAACACATATGCATATTTAAATTTCAAGCATCTAGCAATTTAAATAGATCTAGCATATTAAGAACATAAAACTATAGATCTAATGAATACTTGTTTAAATCTAGAATATTCTTGTGAAAAACTTGAATAAAATCCAAGATTCATAATATTCTATCATCGATCCAAGTATTCTATCATGGACCACTTTATTTCTTGATTCAAACACATATATTCACTTAAACACATACATATATGTAATCAACAAACATATAATCTAGTACATATTACTTAGAATATATAGATCTAATGATGTTCATCATAGATCTAGAATATTTTTGTGAAAAACTTGAATAAAATTCAAGATTCATAATATTCTTTCATCGATCTAGAACATCATATCATGGATCCGAAAATAAAATCAAGAAAAACATAGATCCAACAACTATTGCATTATTTTCGAAAATCCCAAGTTCTCACACTACAATTTTCGAAAAATTCAATTAATCAAATACATAATCAGAGCCTAAAAATTGGCTCTGATACCAGTTGTTGGGACTACCGCAGCGGAAGACACAGAAAAACAAACAGGTCCTAGACGGATCTATTTAGGTGATTATGCATTCGACTCCAATTTCATGCAATAAACTTAGATCTATAGATATAACATCAAATAAACACATAATCATGCATATTTGATGTAGATTCGATTGTTACCTCATAATCCATCATTGGATTGACGTTGCTAGCTGCACCACCCGGAGATCCTTGGTTTATCGACCACGAATCTTCCATACTATTCCCTTGTCCTTGATTCTCCATCCGTGTGGGCGGATCTTAGATTATCAATTAAATAACTTTGAATGGATCTAGGGAAACTCAATACAAACACCAAAATTGTCTAGATCTAATCCTATGAATTAGGATAGATCAAGAACAATAATCAAAACCCTAATTCTCCCACGTGCTAGGCACGAAAATCGAGACCAAGTGAGAGAGAAGAGGGAGGCGCCGATTTGCCTCCCTCCTAGGGTTAGGGTTTTGTGTTGTCTTGGATTGTGTGCTAGGGTTTCCACTTCATTCATTATTTATAGTGGACCTTATTGGGCTAGTAAGGGGATCCATGGAATGACTTAAGTGTTGGGCTCACCCATTAGATAATTAACTAATTAAATCAAATGACCCATGATTTAATATATTATCAATGGAATATAATTTTGTTCCACTAAAGAATAATATTGCACTCCCACTTAAATCACCAAATTACAAATAACTTGGGTCCATTTTATTTTATAATATTTCCCGCGTTTAAGATTATCTTGATCCGTCAATTTAATTCTTTTGTCTGCTATGTGACTAGAATTAAATTAATTCTCCAAAGAGTTTTTCTAGTTTGAAACTTTATTTATTATTCGTGGAATAAATTCCAACTGCGCAGCTTTCTGAATAATAAATTCCTTTTTCAAACACCTCTTGGGGATCGCCCCTTAGGGATTTAATCATACCACACTGGGCACGCGAATTCTATGAAATAATATTCCAATACCTTCATGTTATTCAACTACTACCACCCAAGATATCATGAACTTGAGTTACGTACAAACTCTCACATATTGATAAGTCAAAGTGGCGTTTGATTGAATAAACAATATTGATATTAATATCATAGACTATAAAATACTAAACTTTCTGAAATATATTCTTTCAGTAGATAGCAATAAAGAATACATTTCGGATTAGATCCTTTCAGTGCTTTACCACACCGGTGTTACTAATCTCTTCTTAGGTAAGAGAGAATTATCACAAACACCGCAACCGTACCAATAGGTAGCCAAAGCCTATCTAGGTTGTGAATACGTTTTTCTTCTTACTAGATCTGGCCAAGTCCCCTACTGGAAAACTCATGAGGAGATTCATCGAATTTCCCTACTTGTCCTTCTTAGTAAAAAGCCTTAGACTTGTTTATTATATTTCAATAATAAACCATTATATTATATTACTTATTCTCATAAATAGGTAAACAAGTGGACGTGGCGTTTCTCGTATACATGCACAAGCTGACTGTACAAAGGCATGTACGCTCGAAGCATCTTTTAGTATACAAACTCCAACACGATCTGCACGCCGGTCGAACGTCCGGCGAAAAGTCCACCGCTGGAGATGCTCTCGAATTAGGCTTCCTTTTTTTCAGTTTTTTTTCTGACTAGAACTTTGTGACATTAATCTTTCTGTTTTTTTTTATCAAATACTCCCTCCGTCCGCCATTAGGAGTCTCATTCATGGGCGGCACGGGTTTTAAGAAATGTTAAGAAAAGTGGGTGGAAAAAAGTTAGTGGAATAGGAGTTCCACTTGTTTATATTAGTTTTAAATGAAATGTGAGTGTAATGAATTAGTGGAAGGTGGAACCCTATTACCATTTATGGCATAAGTGAATCGGGACTTCTATTCGCGGACGGACTAAAATGAAAAAATTGGACTCCTATTCGCGGACAGAGGGAGTAACTATCTAAAACGAGCAGATAAAATTGATAATTTACTCTTCGATTTGCAAGCAGACCAACACTACACCTTACTCTTAACTATGGAAAAACATATTTTAAACTTTAGCGCGAATATCTTAGAAATAATATAAAAGGGAGAAATTCTGTCAGCGAATAGAAACATCCTCTCAACCCACTTAAATTCTAAGAAGGAAGTTGTGAATGCCATTAAATGAACTAGACTTTCCATGGTTTGGGGCTACTGCGTATATACACATGGTAATACAATTCAAAAGGGAAAATTTCTTTGGGAGAATTGGAAGAAACACTCTGGTTCCTCCATTCCTCCTCTCCACAAATGTATTCATGGCGTCGCAGCAGAGCGTTCATGATTGCGTTGATCCTCATATACCTTTCATCCTTAGCTACAGCCCAGAATCCCTTACAATGCACCAGCAACGGAAACTACACAGCCAACAGCACCTACAGCAACAATCTCGACGCCTTACTCCGCTCTCTCTCCTCCAACATGACCGATTTCGGCTTCCGCAGCGCCTCCGTCGGCCAGGCCGCAAACACCGTCAACGGCTTCGCCCTCTGCAGAGCCGACCAAACCCTCGATCTCTGCCGCCGTTGCGTCGACGCCGCCGCGCGAGAGGTGCGCCAGTCCTGCCCCAACGAGAGGCAGGCCGTGATTTGGTACGAATTCTGCACCCTGCGCTACTCCAACGACCCTATATACCAAACGCAGACGGCGGATCCCACGGTTATGCTGCGGAACACGCAAAATGTCACGGATGGAGATCGATTTACGGCGGAGAGGACGGCGCTGGTGACCGACCTCGCGGCGGTGGCGGCTAACGGAAGCGCGCAGCTCAAGGTCGGCGTAGGGAGTCGGAATTTCTCCGATTCGACAATTTATGCTCTGGTGCAGTGTACTCCGGATTTCTCACGAGAAGAGTGCCAGAGATGCTTGAGCGGGGCTTCACAAGGTTACCAGAGTTATCTTTCGCAGGGCTTCAGAGTTCTAAACCCCAATTGCAATATTCGCTATGAGCTTTCTACCTTCTACAATGAAACTCGGCTGAGGGAATTAAGGGTGGCAATTGTAGCTCCAGCACCTCCGCCGAGCTCTCCTCCAGGTAATTCTGCTCTCTCGAAAAAAATCCCCAAATTGATTTTAAGAATTCGAACCCTAAGATGAACTTGTTGTTAGTCCTTGATAAAATTGCATATGTTAATTGAGTTTTGAGATTTGAATCAGAATATGCTGCCGGAAAACTTAACAACTATCAACAAATTATGCTCTGTTTTTTTTTTTTTTTTTTTTTAATTTGCTTGTGTATCTTCTAATGAAGAACTGCAAATCAGTGGCTATACTACATGTAGGTTAAACAGCTTTCCTTATAACTGCAGGAACCAATGGTACTGATCCAATACCAGGAAATAAAGATGATAATACTACAAAAGTTATCATCATCATCATTGTTGTTCCGGTTGCGGTGTCTCTGATAATTGCTGCTTTTGCCATCGTCTTTGTTATAAGAAGAAGGAAGCAGAATAAGGCATATGAAGCCGGCGAGAGTAAGGCTGTTTCTACTTTTAGATCTATATGCATCCTAATTTAGTGGGAACTAACCTTGATTATTTGTTCTGTTTGGTGAAAAATCAGCTGCTGACGATATCAGTAATGTCGAATCCTTGCAATATGAGTTTAGCAGCATTAGAGCTGCCACTAATGATTTTGATGATGTTAACAAGCTGGGGCAAGGTGGATTCGGGGCTGTTTATAAGGTAGATTAATATTGTACTTCAATAAAACAGAGCATGCATAATTCTCATCTCCGTCTCAGATCAAGTAATGCAAGTCTATTTTGCTGCAAACGCAGGGAAAACTTCAAACTGGCGAAGAAGTAGCAGTTAAAAGGCTGTCCAAGGATTCAGGGCAAGGCAATGTGGAATTCAAGAATGAGGTTTTGTTGGTTGCCAAGCTTCTACATAGGAATCTTGTCAGGCTCTTAGGTTTCTCTATGGAAGGAGCCGAGAGGGTACTAATATATGAATTCGTTCAGAATGCAAGCCTTGACCAGTTCATCTTTGGTAATCCTTTTCTTTAGTTTTGATTGAATATCAATTGTTGTTGGTTCATTTTACTAAGTAGGAATGGTTCGGTTTATATTGGACAAGCAGATCCAGTCAAGCGTTCACAGTTGGATTGGGATAGTCGCTACAAGATCATCGGGGGTATTGCAAAGGGAATTCTGTATTTGCACGAAGACTCTCGACTCAAGATCATTCATCGTGATCTCAAAGCTAGTAATGTGCTGTTAGATGGAGAAATGAACCCCAAAATTGCAGATTTTGGGATGGCAAGATTATTTAAACCCGATGAAACTCAAGGAAACACAAGCAAGATCGTCGGAACTTAGTAAGTCCAATACTAACCATCACGCAAATTCTCTAAGCAAGTATTTCTAATCCGTCCCTTACTGAATAACCTAATCTGTATACAGTGGATATATGTCACCTGAATACGCAATGCACGGGCAGTACTCCATCAAGTCAGATGTGTTTAGTTTCGGAGTGCTGGTTCTGGAAATCGTGAGTGGTCAGAGAAATGTTTGTATCCAAAATGGGGATAATGTGGAGGACCTCCTGACTCTTGTAAGCTATACACAATTCCTCTATCAATGTTCATAACAAGGCCAAATTAAGCAGACTGATATTTATTGCATCTAATGGCCACACATTCGCAGACATGGAAGAACTGGCGAGAAGGGACAGCTACGAGTATGGTAGATCCTACGCTGACGAATGGCGCTGGTTCTGTGCGCGACATGATTAGATGCATTCACATGGGACTGTTGTGTGTCCAAGAAAATCCCGCAAACAGGCCAACAATGGCTACCGTTGCTCTAATGCTCAGTAGCTCAACAATGACCCTGCCGGTACCTGCTGAGCCTGCGTTTTATATGGCTAGCCGTTATGGTCCCATGGATTCAACGAATCAGAATTCAAAAGATTCGACCTCGCTTAAGTTTGGAACGGTAGTATCTGAAGGCTCGGCATCTGTAAATGATGTTTCAGTCACCGAGCTATATCCTCGTTGATTTTGTCTTCCTGCCGAGGTTTGTGCTTTCCTCGACACAAAAATTATGCATGTAATTTTGTTATGTTTTCTCTTTTATCCGTGTATCTGAGCTAGAACTTTTGAAATAATAAAGCTGTGTAGATAATATAATGCTGTAATCAGGTAAATTAGGAGGGACTATTGTTTCAACTTCTGTAACACTAGATGTAATAGGATTATTGTTGTGTTGCGTGAATTTTATAAATACTATTTATAAAGAAATTTTAGATGATTTTTGTAATAATATAGGCTAATTTGGCAGCACTCTGTTGAATTTTAGTAAATGGTAAGATTGTATGGTCTGTTCTACCATTTTAGGAAGTTAGACTATTACACTATCTTGTAATGTAAATCTCGTGCTCGATCATCTGAATGTTGATGATTGAGGTTTTTTGTCTTTAAATTTGGCAACAATCCCGCAAAGAATTTCTCTGGAGAATTGAAAAAAATGTATTCATGTTGTAGCAGAAAAATGTCCATGATCGTCTTGATCATCATTTACCTTTCATCAACCTTCGTTACAGCAGAGAAATATCTATTCAAATGTACCAACAATGGAAACTATACACTAAACAAACCTATAACATACCTCAACACCACCATAACGAATTACACAGTATACTCAGTCAATCTCCACGCCTTGATCGTCTCCCTTCACTCGAACATGAGTGACTACGGCTTCCACAGCGCGTCCATCGGGCATGCCCCAAACACCGTTAACGGCTTCGCCCTCTGCAGAGCTGACGTGACCCTCAACGCCTGTCGCGTCTGTATGAAGCTGGCCTCGGTACAGGTGCTTCGTGAGTGCCCCAATTCGAGACAGGCTGCTATATGGTACAAACACTGTTCCATGCGCTACACTAACGATCCACTATACGAGATGAAGACGGTAGAACCCAATTTTCTGGTAAGCAGTGATCGAAATGTTTCGAATGGAGAAAAGTTCAGGGCGGAGAGGGCAGTTCTGATGGCCGATCTCGTGGCACAGGCAGCTAAAGGCAGCTCCAAGATCAAGGTCGGTGTAGGGAGTAGGGCTTTCTCGGATAATTCGAAGATTTATGGTTTGGTGCAGTGTTCTCCGGATTATCGTTGCTAGATTGTCAGGCATGCCTTAGAGAGGCATCCAAATCTTTCCAAAGTATTGCTGCGGAAGGCTTCAGAGTGCTAAACCCCGACTGCAACGTTCTATATGAACCTTCTGTGTTCTACAATGGAACTCGTCTGGCGGAATTAGGGGTGCCTGTTATTGGTTCACTACCTTCCTCGCCGGCCCGTCAGCCAGGTAATTCTTTCTGTTGGACGAAAGTAAGAAAAATTATTTTTATTGTGTTAAGTGGAGAGAGAATAAAGTAAAAAAGAGGATACAGTAGGAGTAGAAGAGAGGAAATAGGTTGTTATTTTTTCTAACAATAGAAATTGATTACCTGTAGTGGGAAACCAAAAAATTTTACTCCACTTGTTTGTGCTAATGTATTTGTTGTGTGCATCATCTAAAGAAGAACTCTTTTCTTATTTCCGCAGAAAAAGATACAATACCAGGTAACACTTCAAAACCGGATGTAAGAATCAATGGTAAAAATACAATACCAGAAAAGAAAGATGATAACACTACAAGACAAGTTTACATCAGCACTGCTGCTTCAGTTGCAATGGCTCTAATATTTACTGCGGGTATCTTTATCTTGGTTCGAGCAAGTAGGACATCATACGAAGCCACCGAGAGTAAGAGTATTTTTTGTGTATATCCATCATAAGAGAAGTTCAAGTATTGTTGTAAATTTGGTGGGAACTAACCCCTGATAATGTCTTTGCTTGGTGAATCAGCTGCTGACTATCTCGGTGTTGGTGAATTTCAGCAATATGACTTTATCAACATTAGTGCTGCAACTAATGGTTTTGATGAAGCTAACATGCTGGGGAGAGGTGGATTTGGGAATGTTTATAAGGTAATTAAGTAATAAACTAGGCCAAGCATGATTCTCAGATCAACTAATATGAGTCTATTTTGCTGCGAATGCAGGGAAACCTTATAACCGGAGAAGAAGTAGCAGTTAAAAGGCTGTCGAAATATTCAACGCAAGGCGAACCGCAATTCAAGAATGAGGTTTTCTTGGTTGCAAAACTTAAACATATGAATTTGGTGAAACTCTTAGGTTTCTCTATGGAAGGAGCTGAGAGGTTACTAATATATGAATTTGTTCAGAATGCAAGCCTTGACAAGTTCATATTTGGTAATCATTTTCTTTAGTTTTGACTGAATAGCAATTGTTTCATTTTTACTAAGTAGTAATGATTTGATTTATATTGGACTAGCAGATCCAGTTAAGCGTTCGCAGTTGGATTGGGATAGTCGCTACAAGATCATAAGGGGCATTGTGAAGGGAATGTCGTATTTGCACGAAGAGTCTGGACTCAAGATCATTCATCGTGATCTCAAAGCAAGTAATGTAATGCTAGATGATAAATTGAATCCAAAAATTTCAGATTTTGGGCTGGCAAGATTAATTAAACAAGATGATAATGGCGGAAGTACACTCAACGTTGTTGGAACTTAGTAAGTACTACATAACTAAGCAAGTATATATTCCTATTATAATACGTGCCTTACTGAATATCCGAATTTGCGTATGCAGTGGATATATGGCACCTGAATACGCAATGCAAGGAAAATACTCCTTAAAGTCTGATGTGTTTAGTTTCGGGGTGTTGGTTCTGGAAATCGTGAGTGGTCAAAGAAATAGTTGCGTCCAAAAAGAGAAGAAGAATGTGGAGGAGCTGTTGACTCTTGTAAGCAAGGTATACACAAGGCCTCTATCTATTTTAATAATATAACCAAATAATGTAGATTGATTTTATTTTTTGTAATGACCAGACATGGAAGAACTGGCAAGAAGGAAGAGCATTAAATATGATAGATCCCATGCTGACAAGTAGTTCTTGTTCAGTGCGTGATATGGTGAGATGCATTCACATCGGATTGCTATGTGTACAAGAAGATCCTGCAAACAGGCCGACAATGGCTTCGGTTGCTCTAATGCTCAGTAGCTCAACAATCTCTCTGCCTCTACCTGATCAACCTGCATTTCATATGGATTTGACGAAGCAAAATTTAAATGAGGCGAACTCCAGTGTAGGCTCGTTATCTGTAAATGATATTTCAGCAACCGAGTTATATCCTCGTTGATCACGGGCACATTGGTGGCCATGGCTGGTTCCTTGATCACGGACACATTGGTAGTCACGGCTAGTTTCTTTGAATGCCACTCAGAGCACTAATGTTATGATTAAACGATAAAACTTGCTCCAAATATTAGTCTACCATGAGAAAGACCACATTTAGCCTATAACCCAAATTATGCATGTAACTTTGTTATGTTTTCTGTTTTTCTGTGTATGTAAACCCTTGTGTAGGTAATATAATGCTGTAAACGGGTAAATTAGGAGGGACTACTGTTACATATTCTGAACCACGAGATGTAATGGGATTATTGTTTGTGTTATATGAATTGCATGAATTTCTATAAACGTCCAATTTATATAAGGTTCCGTTTGGTATATGGAATTGGGCCCATAGAATTGGAATTGAAAGTTCAATTCCAAATCCAACGTTTGGTACCACAAATATTTGGAATTAAATTCCATTCTAGTTTTTTCTCAATTCCACCATTTGAATTCTAAATAGTGTTATAAAATTGGGCCCCTACACACACTATACGCACTACACACATTATGCACACATAAACACACTGCATACACACTTTCTATATATCATTTTTACTGAACAAAGAATTGGAATTGAATTAATTCCATCAAATTCGATTCTGTGGGATTTTATTTTCAATACAAGTCCAATTATGTGTGACCCTAAAGTTATTTAAATTTGTAATAATATAGGGCTAATTGGGCATCACTCTATTGAATTCTAGTAATTGGTAAGGTTGTATGGTCTGTTGATCTACCACTTGGTACAAACACAAATATTGAAGATGTTTTGTTTCATAAGCCCTAATACCTTATTTTGGAAAGTCGTATTATTACACTATCTTGTAATGTAAATCTCATGCTCGATCATCAGAATAATGATAACTATCTTGTAATGTAAATCTCATGCTCAATCATCTGAATATTGATCATTGGGTTTTTCTTTAAATTTGCCAACAACCCCACAAAGAAATTCTCTAGAGAATTGAAAAAAATGTATTCATGTTGTTGCACAAAAATGTCCATGATTGTCTTGATCATCATATACCTTTCATCAACCTGCGTTACATCAGATAAACATCCATTCAAATGTACCAACAATGGAAACTATACACTAAACAAGCCTATAACATACCTCAACACTACCATAACAAATTACACACCATACACAATCAATCTCCACGCCTTGTTCATCTCTCTCTACTCAAACATAAGCGACTACGGCTTCCACAGCGCGTCCGTCGGGCACGCACCAAACACCGTCAACGGCTTCGTCCTCTGCAGAGCGGACGTGACTCTCCAGACATGTCGGGTTTGTGTGAAGCAGGCCTCGGTCCAGGTGCTTCGTGAGTGCCCCAACGCGAGACAGGCTGCTATATGGTACAAACACTGCGCCATGCGCTACACTAACGATCCCCTGTACGAGATGAAGACATCAGATCCCACTTTTCTGGTAAGAAGTGATCGAAATGTTTCAAATGGAAAGCGGTTCAGGGAGGAGAGGGCAGCGTTGATGGCCGATCTCGTGGCACAGGCAGCTAAAGGCAGCTCTGAGATTAAGGTTGGGGTCGGGAGTAGGGATTTTTCGGATAATGAGTTTTCGAAGATTTATGGTCTGGTGCAGTGTTCTCCGGAATTATCGTTGCTAGATTGTCAGACATGCCTGAGAGAGGCATCCAAATCTTTCCAAAGTGTTGCTGCGGAAGGCTTCAGAGTGCTAAACCCCGATTGCAACGTTAGATATGAACTTTCTGTGTTCTACAATGAAACTCGCCTGGCGGAATTAGGGGTGCCTGTTATTGCTTCACTGCGTTCCTCGCCGGCCTCTCAGCCAGGTAATCCTGTTTTGTCGGATAAAATTAAGAAAATTATATTTATTGTGTTAGGTGGAGAAAATAAAGTAAAAAATGAAAGAGAGATTAAAGAAAAATACAGAAGCAAGAGAGTAAATAGGTTGTTTTTTTTCTAAAATTAGAAATTGTTCACTTGTAGTGGAAAACCAAAAAACGAATATCAATTACTTGTGGTGGAACAGAGTGAGTCTTTAGTTTCAATTTCTATGTTAGGTGGGTCAAAAAATCAACAAAATTTGAAACGATGTATTTCTACATAAAATTTACTCACTCTGATGACTCACTTTCCTTTTTGGTTTGTCCCAATAAAATGACCCATTACTAAAACTTAAAACACTTTTATCTCTACTTTATTCGCTCTCTCTAACTTTACTATTTCAACTTACACACACAAAATAAAACTAAATAAAATTCCGTGCCGCACAAGGACATAAGGATGTCTATGGGCGGAGGGAGTACTTGTTTGTGCTAATGTTTATGTTGTGTGTACAATGTAGAGTTATTATTGTGTGATGTGGTGTGTCGTGTGTATATTGTGTAAAGTATGTGTGTGCAGTGTATATATGTGCTGATATGTGTGAATAGTATGTGTGTGTGTGGTTAAGAGCTTCTTGATTACAACTATTTGGAGTTCTAAATATTTATGTTAGTTAAGGAATACATAGAGTGGAAATGAGAGGATTTGGAGTGAAAGTCAATTCTAAATCCAATCATTTTTATTGTACAAAGTAATGGATTTAGAATGATAGGCTCCAATTCTAAATCTAAACCCTCAATTCTATGTTACCAAATTAACAAACCCTACAGTTAATTTTTGGAAGTGAAACCCTAGCTTTGTCCTTGAAGATTTGTTGTGTGCATCATCTAACGAAGATACAATACCAGGTAACCCTTTTAGACCCGATGTAAGAATCAATGGTAAAAACAGAATACCAGAAAAGAAAGATGGTAACACTACAAAACTGGTTTACATCCGCATTGCTGCCTCGGTTGCACTAGCTCTAATATTTATTGTGTGTATCGCTATCTTCGTTCAAGCAAGTAGGCCATCATACGAAATCACCGAGAGTAAGAGTATTTTTTGTATTTATATATATCCATCATAAGAGAAGTTCAAGTGTTGTAAATTTGGTGGCACTAATAACCCTTGATAATTTCTTTGCTTGGTGAATCAGCTGCTGACTATACTGGTAATAGTGAGTTTCTGCAATATGACTTTATCAGCATTAGAGCTGCAACTAATGGTTTTGATAAAGCTAACAAGCTGGGGAGAGGTGGATTTGGAAATGTTTATAAGGTAATCAATAATAAATTAGGTCAAACATGATTCTCAGATCAACTTTTACGAGTTTATTTTGCTGCGAACGCAGGGAAACCTTATAACTGGAGAAGAAGTAGCAGTTAAAAGATTGTCCAAATTTTCAACGCAAGGCGAGCCGCAATTCAAGAATGAGGTTTTCTTGGTTTCCCAACTTAAACATAAGAACCTGGTGAAACTCTTAGGTTTCTCCATGGAAGGAGCTGAGAGGTTACTAATATATGAATTTGTTCAGAATGCAAGCCTTGACAAGTTTATATTTGGTAGTCATTTTTTTTAGTTTCATTGAATATCAATTGTTGTTGGTTCATTTTGCTAAGTAGTAATGGTTTGACTTATATTGGACAAGCAGATCCAATCAAGCGTTCGCAGTTGGGTTGGAACAGCCGCTACCAGATCATAAGGGGCATTGCGAAGGGAATGTTGTATTTGCACGAAGAGTCGGGATGCAAGATCATTCATTGCGATCTCAAAGCAAGTAATGTAATGCTAGATGAAAATTTGAATCCCAAAATTTCAGATTTTGGGATGGCAAGATTAATTACACAAGATGGTAGTGGCGGAAGTACAATCCATGTCGCTGGAACCTAGTAAGTAGTAGTACATAAGTAAGCAAGTATATATTTCTATTTTAATCCATCCCTTACTGAATATCCGAATTTGCGTATGCAGTGGATATATGGCACCTGAATACGCAATGCAAGGAAAATACTCCTTCAAGTCTGATGTGTTTAGTTTCGGGGTGCTGGTTCTAGAAATCCTAAGTGGTCAAAGAAATGGTTGCGTTCGAAAAGAGAAGATGAATGCGGAGGATCTCGTGACACTTGTAAGCAAGGTATACACAAGGCCTCTATCAATGTTAATAAATAACCAAATAATGTAGATTGATTTTTATTTTTTGTTATGGCCACAAATTAACAGACTTGGAAGAACTGGCAAGAAGGAAGAGCATTAAATATGATAGATCCCGTGTTGACAAGTAGTTCTGGTTCCGTGCGCGATATGGTGAGATGCATTCACATCGGATTGTTGTGTGTTCAAGAAGATCCTGCAAATAGACCATCAATGTCTTCGGTTGCTCTAATGCTCAGTAGCTCAACAATGACTCTGCCTCTACCTGATGAACCTGCATTCCATATGGATTTAACGAATCGGAATTTAAAAGAGGAAAACTCCAGCGTAGGCTCATCTGTAAATGCTATTTCAGTAACCGAGTTATATCCTCGTTGATCACGGCCGTTTGCTTGATCACGGGCATATTGGTGGTCATGACTTGTATCTTCGCATGCCACTCGAAGCACTAATGTTAGGAATAGACGATAAAAATTATTCCATAATACTAGTCTACTCATGAAAAAGACCACATTTAGCTTATAAACCCATCATAATCCTACGAATGTGGGACAAGTTTAATTGTACCGGAGTCTTGAGATAAAACTGTCGTAAATAGTTAACGAAAAGGGTACGTAGATTCTTTTATGCACTGTTGTTTTATGAGTTAAGTAGTGATGTTTCTATTTTAGAATACATGTCACTTTAAGCATGACTTGGTGAAATTTTAGGGCTAAGAGCATCCGCAATGGTGGATGTCCCGGCGGACATCGGACCGCTGTGTGGGAAATTCGCGCGGGACATCCGCCATTAGGCGTGGGAGGGGTGGATGCGGACATCGGCTGTGGACACCTCTCATCCGCAGCTTTCCAGCAACTTCCGTCGCGACATCCACCATTGTGGTGCCATGACGGACGTCCGCCAATTTTTTATTTTTATTTAAAACTCTATATATACGGCTCGTGTCGAAATTTGAATTCCGTAATAAATTGTATATTTGTAAATTTGTGAATTTTTTATTATTGTGAATGTCCGTCATTGTGCAGTGGGATGTACTTATGACGTGACAGTTTAGTGGGAGGTCCTTATGACATGAGATGAGGTGTTTTTGGGAAGTCCAATGGAACATCCGTCCCATTGGAAATGCTCTAATAGCAAAAAAATACCAAATCTTTTTGGTCATTTCAAGTTTTTACCACAAACTAACGTAAGGAAAAATACACCAACTTCTAACTTCTAAATTTATCACAAAATTCTATTTTGCCCAAATTTAATCATATGTGATTCTTGTCTACCGAAATTCAAATTCAATCCCACTTATCTTTAAAAAAAATTCAATGTGATGATCATAGAATTCTTAAAACTATTATTCATAATCTCGTGCGTTGAATTGTTCTTGACATGCAATTTTCAAGTGATTGGGACATGATTGAATATAAAGGAGCTCTAATTCTATCTCTACGAATCAAAACTTGGAAAAAATTAGTTAAAATATGATGACAATTCATGAATCAAAGCTAGTTGCTTCGTTTTCGAGCTTGTCTCCAGTTATGAATTGGCGAAAACTGCGCATGATTCTACTAATCTTCATACACCTTTCATCCATGGCGCTGGGGCAGGGCAATCCCTACAACTGCACCACCACCACCGCCTCCAATTTCACAAACAACAGCGCCGATCTCACCGCCTTACTCCGCTCTCTCTCCTCCAACATCACCGACTACGGCTTCATCACCGCCTCCGTCGGCGCAGCCAACGGCCTCGCCCTCTGCCGCGCCGACCAATCCCCGCACATGTGCCGCGCCTGCATCCAATCCGCGTCGCGCGAGCTGCTCGAATCGTGCCCCGGCGCGAGGCAGGCTGCGATATGGTACGAGTACTGCACCCTGCGCTACTCCGACGATCCCATACACAGCACGCGTGTCGCCG
This sequence comes from Salvia hispanica, assembly GCF_029641045.1. NCBI lineage: Eukaryota > Viridiplantae > Streptophyta > Magnoliopsida > Lamiales > Lamiaceae > Salvia > Salvia hispanica. The sequence continues at coordinate 18,101,570 of NC_142693.1, forward strand.
ATCCAGTTAAGAGACTGCGAAATACACAAAATGCTGCGAATGGAGCTGCGTTCAAGGAGGATAGGGTGAGGCTGCTGGCTGATCTCACTGCGCAGGCGGCTAACGGCACGTTCCAGCTCAAGGTCGGTGCGGGAGCTAGGAATCTATCGCGCTCTGATTTTGCGACGATTTATGGACTGGTGCAGTGTACGCCGGACTTTTCGTCGGAGGATTGCCGGAGATGCTTGACTGAAATTGCGGAAATCCTTCAGAATTATACGTCGATTGGATTCAGAGTGCTAGGGTCTGATTGCGTTATTCGATATGAAGTAGTTGATTTCTACAATGAAACTAGGCTTGAGGAATTGGGGGTAAAACTTGTAGCTTCGCAACCGCCGCCGCCGGCGACCTCGCAGCCTGGTAATTGTACTACTCAAATCCCTAATTTTAATTTGGGAAATTCCTTGGATTTGGTCCTTTGAATTAAGATGAACCTGTTGTTTTTTAATTATGTTTTTGTTAGAATGTAGAGAATCGATCTTAATTAATTTTGGGGAAAAAATGCTATAGATTAAACAACATTTTCTTATTTCCGCAGGAAGCAATGGTGATAATACAATATTGGGAAGGAAAGATGATAATAAGACAAAAGTAATGATCTTCATTGCTGTTCCAGCTGGGGCAACACTTATATTTGCTGCTTGTGCTATCATTATCTTCATTAGAAGAAGAATGAAGCGGAGTAGTGCATATGAAATAGCGAAGAGTGAGATTTCTTCTTCTCTTTTATCCATACTCATCATGGTGCATGAGTAATGCAATGCAACTGACCCTCAATTCTTTCTTGAATTAGCTGCTGATGACATTAGTAATGTTGATTCCCTGCAATATGATTTTAGCAGCATCAGAGCTGCAACTAATGATTTTTCCGATGCTAACAAGTTGGGGCAAGGTGGATTTGGGGCTGTTTATGAGGTTATTCTATATTGTACTTCGATTACTAGAACTAGCGGGATTGTCAGTTCGACTAATATCGGCCTATTTTGCTGCGAACTCAGGGGAAACTGCAAACTGGTGAAGAAATAGCAGTGAAAAGATTGTCCATAGATTCAGGGCAAGGCAATCTGGAATTCAAGAATGAGGGTTTGTTAGTTTCCAAACTTCAACATAGGAATCTGGTGAAGCTCTTAGGTTTTTCTATGGAAGGAACTGAGAGGGTACTAATATATGAGTTCGTTGAGAGTGCAAGCCTTGACCAGTTCATATTTGGTAATGTTTTACTCTAATGTCAGTAACGAACATCGTTCTTGATTGCTCATTTCAGTATATACTACTCTTTTGGAAATGTAGATCCAGTCAAACGTTCACAGTTGGACTGGGATAAACGCTACAAGATCATAAGGGGTATCGCGAAGGGGCTTCTGTACTTGCACGAAGACTCTCGACTCAAGATCATTCATCGTGATTTAAAAGCTAGTAACATACTGCTGGATGGAGATATGAATCCCAAGATTGCAGATTTTGGCATGGCAAGATTATTTAAACAAGATGAAACTCATGGAAATACAAGAAAGATTGTTGGAACTTAGTAAGTCTATAACTCAATATTTCAATTTTTTGATAGTTCTTCATAACTCAATATTTCAAATTTGAATAAGCAGTGGATATATGTCACCTGAATACGCAATGCATGGTAAGTATTCGGATAAGTCAGACGTGTTCAGTTTTGGAGTGATTGTTCTGGAAATCTTGAGTGGACAGAGAAATGTTTGTATCCAAAAGGAGGAGAATGGAGAGAGCCTCTTGACTCTTGTAAGAAATTATATCGAATGCCCTTGGCTGTGTTATTATTAAAACAAAATTATGATTATTGCAACTAAGAGTCTCAAACTCTCAGGCATGGAAGAAGTGGAGAGAAGGGACATCTGCAAATGTGATAGATCCGGCGCTGAGAAATGGCACAGGTTCTGTACGTGATATGGTGAGATGCATTCACATTGGACTGTTGTGTGTTCAAGAAAATGCTGCAAAGAGGCCAACAATGGCTTCGGTTGCTGTAATGCTCAGTAGTACAACAATGAGTCTGACAGTGCCTTCTCATCCCGCATTTTATTTGAGTTGTCGCTATGGCCCCCTAGACTCCAAAGATTCCTACTCCAGCGAAGTTAGAACAGGTGTATCTCAAGGCTCATCGTCTGTAAACGATGTTTCCGTAACCGAGATATATCCTCGTTGATTTTTCCATCCTGCCAAGGTTTGAGCTTTGCTCAACACAAAAATTATGCATGTAATTTTGTTCTGTTTTTCTCTTGTATCTGTGTATATGAGTTAGAACTTTTGAAATAATAAAGCTGTGTAGACAAAGTCTTAAACAGTTAATGAGGAAAGGGACGATTGTTTTGAATTTCGAACCACGTTGATCATAGAATTCTAACAATGAGGGTTGAACTGGTCTTGTGAGCTAGAAGACATGACTATATCCAAGTGGTGGTGTCAAATCATGTAGAGAAAATTATGAGCATTTGAGTGGAGATTAAGTTCTCTGTTTCTTCTTATGTCTTTTTCCAATTCCACTCCTGTCTTATTCCTGTAATCATGGCCCTGTTTGACACTTTCATTGACTTTCTTCTTCTTTGTGTTTGCAAAGTTAATTGGAAAAAACCGCTTATGAATTCAATAGACGATGAAACGCAACGCAGCTCAGTTGAGTAGACGCTTCTTCTCCATCCAATAGGTTGGAGTTCTTGAAATGTATCCAGTGCGCATGATTCTAATAATCATCATATACCTTTCATCCCGGGTGAGAGCACAGGAGAATCCCTTCGGATGTACCAGCAACGGGGGCTACAAGAATAATAGTGTATACAGCGCCAACCTCAACGCCCTACGCCTCTCTCTCCACCAACATGAGCAACTACGGCTTCCACAGCACATCCGTCGGCGCAGTCAACGGGCTCGCCCTATGTAGGGCCGACCAAACCCTTGAGGCGTGTCGCACTTGTGTCGAGTCAGCCTCACGCGAGGTGCTTCAGTTGTGCCCCAGCGCGAGACAGGCGGTTATATGGTATGAACGCTGCTCCTTGCGCTACTCTAACGATCCCATACACAATACGCAGACGGAAGATCCCACCTATCTGCTAATAAATACACAAAATGCTTCGAATGGAGATGCGTTCAAGGAGGACAGGGCGAGGCTGCTGTCTGATCTCACCGCACAGGCGGCTAACGGCACGTTCGAGCTCAAAGTTGGTGCAGGGGCTAGGAATCTCTCACGCTCAGAGTTTTCGATGATTTATGCTCTGGTGCAGTGTACACCGGACTTTTCATCGGAAAATTGCCGGAGATGCTTGGCTGGGCATTCCCAATTCCTTCAAAGTTATATTTCGATTGGGTTCAGAGTGTTGGAAAGACAACTTGAAGTATCCAAGAATGTGGGGAAGAGAAAGTATGAAGTTCCAACTCATTGGAAAGAGGATATAGCATTTATAATGTAGAGTCCCAATAGTCTAGTCCCTATGTATATTTGCCCTATAAATACCAATGTACAATGTATCAAATAAACACAATTCAGTGAATAAACAATCTTCTCCAATGTTCAATATCTGATTATTCAACATGGTATCACGAGCAATGTTTCGATCCTAGTTTTTTCAATCCAAAATCAGGAAACACCTTTTTCGAACTCAGAATTTTTTTCATCATCGTTCAGTACCATTACAGCCCTCTGGCCAAGATCCAGCAATATACAACTCCTTTTTTTTTCCAATCTCAAACCTGCAAACCAAAATCAAGTGAGAATCCAATTCAAATGGCCAAATCAATTGAATCAGTTTCAATAGGATTCAAACTCGATGGAAAAAACTTCCCTATTTGGTCCAAACTCATGCTCGTTGCCGTCGGCAGCCGAGACAAACTGGACCATCTTGAGGGGGATGCCATTCCTCCCAAATCTGACGATCCAAAATTCAAAGAATGGCAGGCTGCTGACTACACGGTGTTCTCATGGCTGATCCAAAACATGGAGCCCCGGCTAGTCATACAGTTTGCCCAACATCAGACGGCCAAGGCCATGTGGAAGAGCTTGGTCACAACCTTCGGCGTGAGAGCCGATCGAGTCCAAATCTATGATCTCGAAATGACAACAATCAAGACGATTCAAGGAGATAACACACTCGAGTTCTACTGGGGAGAACTCCAGAAACACTGGATCAATTTCGATGCAAGAAAACCATGTCCCTACACCTGTTGTGACAAGGGAATCGAAATTTACATGAAGGAGACGAATATTCAAAGGTTACACCAGTTTCTCGGTGGCCTCAACGACAAGTACGACAGCCTCCGGAGAGAAATTCTCAAACTTGGGGATGACACAACAGCCGAGGAAGCTTTTGGCATCGTCAAACAAGAAGAAGGGCGGACTGCGGTTTGGAAGCCATCGGTCAACCCGACTACTGACTCAGGGGAGGCCGGAATTGGAGCCGGTTTTGGAGCCCGATTCAGGCAACCGCCGCCACCCGCTCAGAACCGAACACCCGCACCACCACACACCCGCGACCAGCAACCACCACAACCACATGGATACACCCAGAATCGTCCAGCAAAAATCGACAAATCCAAGCTTTACTGTACACACTGTGGTATGAACAAACACACAATGGAGACATGCTTCAAACGCATCGGATATCCGGAGTGGTGGGAGGACGGGCACAAATTGAATCGGAATGGAACGGCGAAAGGAAAATCAGCGGTGGGGCGAGATGAGAGCACCGGAGTCGTCGCCACTGCGGGTAGCCAAAAGGCCGCCTACGCCGGCAACGACACCAAAATAACGATCGAACCTCCAATCGGAGGCGGGTGGTGGCCAGAAGCCGAAGAGGCAGCGGCAGCGGCGGCGGAAATAGCAAAGGCCCGGTGTGGGAATGCGAACGAAGGTAAAGGGTTTGGGATTTTAATCCCAAACCCTCCTCTTTTTAACTTATTACAAAATCCACCCCACATTTTTCCCCCACCCCCCTCCATTTTTAATAATTTACGAAAACCACCCCATTCTGGTAATATTTATCAAACTGGACCTCAAACTCCCCACATATACGAAACAGCCCCCCAAAGCTCATTAATCCCTGTTTTTGGCCATAAAAATTGTTCTACCTTAGACGATCCATATATGGCTCGAATATGTCATGTTCAATCGACGGAGGGTAAGAAAGATAAGCGATGGATTTTTGATTGTGGTGCTACTGATACAATGACATATGATTTAGAAGATTTATGTAACTTAACTACGTCACGGAGAAAATATGTTGAAACTGCTAGTGGAGAACTAGCTCGGGTGGAAGGGGCTGGCACTATTCGAATTTCTCCGTTATTAACTCTATCAAATTGTCTTTATGTTCCGTCTCTATGCCAAAAGTTGATGTCTGTTAGCCATGTAACAAAGGAGCTCAATTGCACCCTTCTAATGCATCCTAAGTTTTGTGTTCTACAGGGTATTCGGACGGGAGCGATTATTGGGCGTGGCACTGAAAGCTATGGGTTGTACTACGTGGATGAGATAGCTAAACCGGGCAAAGTAATGTTGGCTCAAAGAACTTCAGAACAGGATATGATGTTATGGCATAGGCGGTTCGGACATCCATCTTCGGGTTATTTGAAAATTTTATTTCCTAGTCTTGTTTCAAATTCAGCATTTAATTGTGAAACTTGTGTTTTGGCAAAGAGCCACAAACAATCTTTTCCTTCTACCGATACTAGAGTTGAGACTATGTTTTCATTAATACATTCTGATGTGTGGGGTCCGTCTCCTATTACCGGGGGACATGGGTTCCGCTATTTTGTCTTATTCATTGATGATTGCACTCGAATGACGTGGGTCTATTTTTTGAAAAATAAATCTGATGTTTTTTCAAAGTTTGTTGATTTCTACTCGATGATTCTTACCCAATTTCAAACCAAAATTCAAATTCTTCGGTCTGATAACGGGGGAGAATTCGTGAACTCAAAAATGAAAGATTTTTGTGCTAAAAAAGGCTTATTGCATCAAACATCTTGTGCCTATACACCTGAGCAAAATGGGGTAGCCGAACGGAAAAATAGGGTCGTCCTAGAAATGACTAGGGCACTTCTCCTTGATTCCAAGGTTCCAAAATATTTTTGGTTAGAGGCTGTAGCTACTTCCATTTATCTCCTCAATCGCCTTCCTACTCGCAGTTTAAAAATGAGATCTCCTCTCCAAGCCTTGTCTTCCTTAACAACAGTCCCATCTGCTCTATCTCTTGAACCCCGTATTTTTGGATGTTCCGTATTTGTTCATATTCCGAAAAATGACCGTACCAAACTGTCTCCCTGTGCCCTAAAATGTGTTTTTGTAGGATATGGCATAAACCAAAAAGGATATAGATGCTACGATCCTAACAGTCGACAAGTCATTACCACAATGAACTGTCATTTTTTGGAAAATGAGTTCTTTTATGGTTCCCAACTTCCAAGTCAGGGGGAGGGAAATACGATAGACTTCCTGAGTTGGTCACCTATGCCATACACAACAGATCCTACTGAGGGTCTACCTGAACCACCTAATACTGCCCCCGAGCAAGTCTTGCACACTATACAACCTGTGGAACCCGGTGACTCACCAATAACCCGTCCGACGCCTGAGGTAAACAATACTGCAATTGAAATTCCTGTTATTACTGATGATACTTCTGAATGTTACCCAGTAGATGGAGACACTGGACAATACATCCTTCCTTACCGGAGTAATCGAGGTGTCCCACCCAAAAGATATTCGCCGGAAAGAAGGGGGAAAGCAAGATACTCAGTAGGGAATATAGCCAGGGCAAACTTGACAAAAATGGCTAGAGCTTTTGAAGAAGCATTATATGAGGAAGAGGAGATTCCCCAGTCAGTTGAAGAAGCCATGAAAAATAAAAAGTGGAGAGAAGCTATGCAGATAGAATTGAAGGCACTTGCAAGGAATCATACTTGGGAAAAATGTCTGCTCCCAGAAGGGAAAAGCGCAGTGGGATGTAGATGGGTATTCACAATCAAACGACGACCAGATGGATCCATTGAAAGGTACAAAGCCCGACTTGTAGCAAAAGGATACACTCAAACCTATGGAGTGGATTATTCCGAAACCTTCTCCCCAGTAGCCAAGATGGATACCGTTCGAGTATTACTCTCAATTGCAGCAAACAAAGATTGGCCTTTACATCAATTCGACGTTACAAATGCCTTTCTACATGGAGAGTTGAAGAAAGAAGTCTATATGGAGAGCCCTCCTGGCTTTGATGGAGAATTCAAAGAAGGAGAGGTATGCCGACTGAAGAAAACTTTGTACGGACTAAAACAGTCTCCAAGAGCATGGTTTGGTAGATTCAGTGAGGCAATGAAGAAATATGAATATCAACAAAGCAATGCAGATCACACCTTGTTCCTAAAAAGGAAAGGAGAAAAGATTACTTGCCTACTGATCTATGTTGACGATATGATCATAACAGGAAATGATGAAGAGGAGATCGATCAACTCAAGAAAAATCTAGCAACTGAATTTGAGATGAAAGATCTAGGAGCATTGAAATACTTTCTTGGAGTAGAAGTATTAAGATCAAGGAAAGGGATCTTCATCAACCAAAGGAAATATATCCTTGATCTATTGGCGGAAATAGGAATGATGGATTGTAAACCAGCAGAAACACCCATCATTGTCAACCATGGTCTACAAATTGAAGAAGGTGCTCAACTGACAGACCGAGAAAGTTACCAAAGGCTTGTGGGGAAGCTAATCTACTTATCTCATACTAGACCTGATATTGCATACGCAGTCAGTATAGTAAGTCAGTTTATGCACCAACCTCAACAAAAGCATCTCGAAGCAGCACTAAGGATCGTGAGATATCTAAAAGGAACATTTGATCACGGGATCATGTTCAAAAAGAATGACCATTTGGAAATTCATGGGTACACTGATGCAGACTGGGCAGGGAATCCTGTTGACAGGAGATCCACTTCTGGTTACTTTACATTCATTGGGGAAATTTGGTCACCTGGAAAAGTAAGAAACAGAAAGTGGTGGCACTCTCAAGCGCAGAAGCAGAATTTAGAGGTATTAGAAATGGATTGACAGAACTCTTATGGTTACGAAGACTAATGGAAGAATTGGGGTTATTTTCACAGAAAACATGTCAGCTTTTTTGTGATAACAAAGCTGCCATTAGTATATCAGAAAATCCAGTTCAACATGATCGAACAAAACATGTTGAAGTTGACAGACACTTCATCAAGGAAAAAATTGAGGCAGGAATTGTTGAATTCCCTTTTGTTCGATCCAAAGATCAACTTGCAGACATATTGACTAAGGCAGTTGGCGCAAGAGATTTCTCGGTTGTACTTGGCAAGTTAAGTATCGGGAATCCCGTTACTTAACTTGAGGGGGAGTGTTGGAAAGACAACTTGAAGTATCCAAGAATGTGGGGAAGAGAAAGTATGAAGTTCCAACTCATTGGAAAGAGGATATAGCATTTATAATGTAGAGTCCCAATAGTCTAGTCCCTATGTATATTTGCCCTATAAATACCAATGTACAATGTATCAAATAAACACAATTCAGTGAATAAACAATCTTCTCCAATGTTCAATATCTGATTATTCAACACAGAGTGCTAGGACCCAACTGCATTATTTGGTATGAAGAAATTAATTTCTACAATGAAACTCGGCTTAGGGAATTGGGGGTGCAAATTGTAGCTTCGCAGCCTCAGCCACAGCCACAAGGTAAGTGTACACATTGTGTGGCTTGATTTTGCGTGCGAATGTGTGATCTAGAGCATTATAAACACAACATGTTTCTTTATTAGCCATACAGATTAGTCAAATTCCTATATTTACCAAATAATTAAGCATGCAGTGTGATTAACTAGTTATAAGATAAGAACATTTTCTTATTTCTGCAGAAAGTAATGGAAATAATACAACACTTATACAAGGAAAGAAAGATGATAATACGGCAAAAGTTATCATCTTCATTGCTGTCCCAGTTGGAGCAACTCTATTATTTGCTGCTTGTGCCATTATCATCTTCACTAGGAGAAGAACGAAGCAGAGCAGTGCATATAAAATAGCCGAGTGTAAGATTTATTCATCTTCTCTTTTATCCATACTCATGAGTAATGCAGCTGACCCTTAATTATATCTTCTCACTGGTGATTCAGCTGCTGACGACATTTGTAATGTTGAATCCCTGCAATATGATTTTCGCATCATCAGAGCTGCAACTAATGATTTTTCCGATGCTAACAAGCTCGGCCAAGGCGGATTCGGGGCTGTTTATAAGGTAGTTCTATTTTGTATTTTGAATCTTTGATAAACAAGAACAAGCACGATTGTCATACCGACCAATATTGACAGGGAAAACTTCAAAGTGGCGAAGAAATAGCAGTTAAACGGTTTTCCAGAGATTCAAGGCAAGGCAATGTGGAATTCAAGAATGAGGTTTTGTTAGTTGCCAAACTTCAACATAGGAATCTGGTGAAACTCTTAGGTTTCTCTATGGAAGGAACCGAGAGGGTACTAATATATGAATTCGTTCCGAATGCAAGCCTTGACAAGTTCATATTTGGTAATGTTTTTCTAGTTTCAATATAGAACATCAACCCTTGCTTGCTCATTTCAGTAATTAGTAGTATGCAGATCCAGTCAAAAGTTCGCAGTTGGATTGGGACAGACGCTACATGATCATAAGGGGTGTCGCGAAGGGGCTTCTGTACTTGCACGAAGACTCTCGACTCAGGATCATTCACCGTGATCTAAAAGCCAGCAACGTACTGTTGGATGGAGATATGAATCCCAACATTGCAGATTTTGGCATGGCGAGATTGTTTAAACAAGATGAAACTCAAGGAAATACAAGCAAGATTGTTGGAACATAGTAAGTTTTTTATATTGATAGTTCCTTTATTCCCCACTAACTCAATATTTCAATTTTGAATACGCAGTGGTTATATGTCGCCTGAATACGTGATGCATGGTATGTACTCGAATAAGTCTGATGTGTATAGTTTTGGGGTGCTTGTTCTGGAAATCTTGAGTGGTCAGAGAAGTGCTTGTATAAAAAATGAGGAGAATGGAGAGGACTTATTGACTATTGTAAGTAACATTATTATTAAAACAATACTATGTTTATCACAACTAATTAAGATTCTCAAACACTCAGACATGGAAGAAGTGGAGTGAAGGGACAGCTGCAGATATGATAGATCCTGTGGTGAGGAATGGAGCGGGATCTGAACGTGACATGGTGAGATGCATTCACATCGGACTGTTGTGCGTTCAAGAGAATGCTGCAACGAGGCCAACGATGGCTTCGGTTGCTCAAATGCTCGGTAGAACGACAATGAGTCTGCCAGTGCCCTCTGAGCCCGCATTTTATTTGAGTAGTCGCTATGGCCCCGTAGACTCCTGCTCAAGCGAAGTGAGAACAGGTGTATCCCAAGGCTCGTCGTCTGTAAACGATGTTTCAATCAGCGAGTTATGTCCTCGTTGATTTTGTCTCTACATACAAATTAATTATACATGTAAATTTGTTCTGTTTTTCTCTTGTATCGGTGTTTGTGAGTTAGAACTTTTGAAATAGTAACGCTTTGTAGATAATGTCTAAAACAGTTAATGAGGAAAAGGAGGATTGATTCAAATTCCAAACCACGAGATTCATCGTTGATCATAGCCTTTGATCATAGAATTGGTCTTGTAGAGAAAATTATGAGCATTTGATGGAGATTGAGCTAGTGAGGCTGGATTATCCGTTTCTGCATTTGAACATTTCCACTCCTTGTCTTATTTATGTAATGGAGATAATAAAGTACTAGAATGAAAGAAAAAATAAAGTATAAAGAAGAAAGTATGTTAATAATTTAACATTTCATCCATAAAAATAGTTTCGTGATTTCATTTTTGTCCCTCCATCAAAATTAGTCTAGTTATAAAAATGAAAATTTTTCCCAAATTATTATTCTTTTTTTTATCTTCCCTTCCCTTACTTTATGCACATTTTCTCTTTCTCTCCTAATTCGTCCACTTATTTCTTTGTCTATCTTATTTTATCAATTTTACATAAAAATTTGTGTCGTCCACCAATGAGATTATTTCAAATTTTCAACTAGAGGAATGTCTAGTAATTTTGTATTATAAATTTAAATTATTTTTTTATATATTTGAAAATTTCTAAATTTGAGTAATGGAAATAAAAATAAACAATATATTTGAAGATTATGTATGCAAATAAAAGAAAACTGAATATTTTATTAAAATATTGAGTAGATATGATTAACTACTAATATCTGAGATGACCAATCAAGCTGACTCAAGTCTTCCAGGTTCATCAGTGTATGAACATTAGTGGGGTGTATTTTTGTGAAGCTGCATCGTCCAGCCCATATGGACACATTTTGGGCCTAGCATTTTCTCTAGCCCAAATATAAATAAGTACTCATATTTCTCTTATTGCCTAAAAGGTGTACTAATATCCTCCTATGAAAAACGGCCCAAAAATAAATAAAAATTTCTTTTAGGGGTTACAATACTGTAATAATAGTTTAACTGTACCGGCGGCTAACGGCATGTTGCAGCTCAAGGTTGGTGCAGGGGCTAGGAATCTCTCACACTCGGAATTTTCGACGATTTATGCGCTGGTGCAGTGTACACGAAATTTTCATCAGAAGATTGCCGGAGATGCTTGCCTCGGATTTCCCAATTCCTTCAAAGTTATATTTCGACTGGGTTCAAAGTGCTACGACCCAACTGCATTATTCGGTATGGAGAAATTGGTTTCTACCGTCCTACAAGTGTACACATGTTTATTTACCGTCCTAAAGTACAACTATTGCAAGATTTTAGCTTCGTTAGTATTTAAGGGTCGATTCCACATGGACGTAAACGGTTATTAAATTGAATTAAAATGATAAATTACACCAATAGATGATAAAATTGAAATCATACAACCCATGGTGATCAAAACCCAAGATTTTAGCTTCGTTGGTTGTATATATTATTTTGGATCTTTTTATAGTTGTATGATTAAGACATACTCTCTCCGTCCCATAAAATTTGAGACAAAACTTTTGGGCACGAAGTTTAAGAATTTATATCATATAAATAAGAGAGATGAAAAAAGTAGGAAAGATAAAGAGAGTAAAGTAAATGATGGAAAAAAAAAAAAGTGATTAGATGTTGTCTTTTGCTAAAAATGGAAATGACTCAATTTTGTTGGGACGGACTAAAAAGAAATACGACTCAATTTTTTTGGGACGGAGGGAGTAATTTTTAGGTATTAAAAATTATTGCTAACTAAATATTAAAAAATCTTAATATATTTGAAGTGAAAGAGAAAAATTTAAAAATTAATAGATATTTGTGGGGCGAATGTAATTCCAAATATTTATGGGAGGTATACTGTAAATTCTCCCGCTAATAAATATGTGTAGTCTTAGGGTAGATTGACAGTATACGTGGTTGTATAGGACACTTTTAGGCGTAGTATTCCCTCCGTCCCAAGGAAGATGACCCTTTCTTGGACGACACGAGATTTTATACAACTTTATTTTGTGTGTTAAGTGGAGAGAGTAAAGTAAGAGAGAGAGAATAAAGTAGAGATAAAGGGGTTTCCATTTTAAGCAATGAGTCATCTTGATTGGGACAAACTAAAAAGGAAAGTGGGTCATCTTCAATGGGATGGAGGGAGTAATATACTTTATCCTTACATCTGATCTATCATTACATTGACTGACAAGCACTTGTATCAATGGTAGTCGGTAGATTATGTGGCATAACAATAGATTTTCAGTGACGTTTTCAAGTGACATAAAAGACCAATTTTCTAGTAGCTGAGTTATTTTTTTCCTCGCCTTTTAGTGTTTTTCACTTGTGTGGTAAAGAAAGACATATACCACAAAAATTCCGTCATTCAAATGTGATTTTCGCATAACTGTTTTCGCTACCCAATCGGGTGGAATGTGGTGACAAAGTCACCCGGACAGGTAGATGTCAACAAATTTGTGTGGTTCTCCCTGCCTAGTGAAATGTGACAAGTTTATCGGGCCATGTAAAACTTAGTTCACATTAAAAACTCCTCGTTCTTGCTCCAAATTTTGTCTTTAGCCCGTTTCGCGCCTTAATTCTTGACCTATAATCAAGCATGCAGTGTAATTCACTATAAGATTAAAGAACATTATCTTGTTTCTGCAGAAACCAATGGAAATAATACAATACTTATACAAGGAAAGAAAGATGATAATACGGCAAAAGTTATCATCTTCATTGCTGTCAAAGTTAGGAGGAGAATCGAAGCGCAGTGAAGCTGTGTAGATAATGTCTAAAACAGTTAATGAGGAAAGGGACGATTGATTCAAATTCCGAACCACGAGATTCATCGTTGATCATAAAATTCTAACAATATTATTCATTGTATTTGAGCGTTGAATTGGTCTTGTAGAGAAAGTTAAGAGCATTTGATGGAGATTAAGCGAGTGAGGCTGGATATTACCTTACCTTTCTTCTCCGCTTCTGCATTTGTCTTTGTCCATTTCCACTCTTGTCTTATTCCTGTGGTCATGGCCCTGTAAACACTCTCATTTACTGTCTTCTTCTTTGTGTAGGGCACCACACAAGTGGGTGAAAATTTAAAACTTTTCTGCTATTGTTTTGTTTTAATCTTTATTCCTAGTATTATTGTATTTGAATTTTCTTTATTCATTTGACACTCTTAGTTAAATATTCTTTCCGTTCTAACATATATAGTTGGATTTTTTATTTTTTTTTGGCAAAGAGATTTAAGAAAAATACTTCTTCCGTTATGCAACAGTGGAATCATTTTGACATTTTGATAGTATATTCTACTCCCTCCATTCTATAGTAATAAAGTCATTTTGCCATTTTGGTACGTTCCATAGTAATAGAGTCATTTCCCTTTTTAGTAAAAGTCAACACATTTTTCCACACCTACTTTACTCTCTTACTTTTTTCTCTCTTCATCTCTCTACCTTTTTCATTTTCCACTTTATTCTCCCTTTACTTAACTCACCTAACACGATTTTTCTTAATCTTCGTGCCGAAAAGAAATGCCTATATTACTATGGAACAGAGGGAATATAATAATGGAGTCATTTCTTTTTCTAGTAATATACTCCATTACTTATCTCTTATTTTACTTTCTTTTCATCTCTCTACCTTTTTTCATTTTTAATTATATTTTTCTTTTACTTTACTCACTTAACACAATTTTTTTTCTTAAATCGCGTGCCGAAAAGAAACGCATCCACTACTATGGAACGAAGGGACTATATTTCTTCCATAAGAAAAAAGAGAAAATGAAAATAAGGTTTGAAAGAGAAAATATGTTAATTGTTACTCCCTCCGTCCCATAAGTTTTGTCATACTTTGACCGGATACGAGTTTTAAGAAATATAACGGAAAGTAACTTAAAAAAGTTAGTGCAGAATGGGTCTTACTTTTATATATTAGTTTTACAATAAAATGGATCAGGAATGAGATAGCGGAATATGAGGTTCACTACCAAAAATGGTAAAGAGCGAAATGTAACAAATTTTGTGGGACGGACGGAAATGAAAATATGTGACAAAATTTAAGGGACGTAGCGAGTATTTCTTTTGTCCATAAAAAATAGTCTCATGATTTTATTTCAGTTTGTCCATCAAAATTAGTCTCACAATAAAAATTAAAAAAATCCTAATTTGTTACCCTTTTTTTATCCTTCTTTCTCCTATTTTATCCATATTTTCTCTTTTTGTTCTAATTTACTCATTTTATCTATTTATCTCTCATGCTTTACCAATTTTCCATAAAAATTTGTGTCAACTACCAATGAGACTATTTTGATGGAGTGAGGAATTGTCATATATAGAAATGATTCAACTAAGGTGGAACGTCCTAAAGTGGAAAAACGACTCAACTATGGTGGAGTAAGTATATATTTATGTCTTTTTTATTGTATTTTAATTTTTTAACTCTTAATATATAACTTAATTAAGTTATTCTACTTATATCCTATTTCTTTTGTTTTATATAAATTTAATGGAAATAAAAATAGAAATGAATATTTTATATAGTTGAATAAATTCTAAAAATATAAAATGGGACAGTTTCATTTCATTACTACTTTTTATATAGAAGTGGAGTCCACCTACACTAACTCCAAATTTTTTTATTATAAATATAAATTGATATTTTATATGTTTAGAATATATTCAAATCTATAAAAAAAATCAATATATATAAATAAAAAATATATATTTTATTAAAAAAATTGAGTGAGATAAGAAAGGATTAACTACTAAGATCTTAGATGACCAAATCAAGCTGACTAAGTCTTCCATGTTCATCAGTATATGAAAATTCCACAAAATAATACTCCCTCCGTCCCATATTTGGAGTCACTTATTGTTATGGCTCGGATTTTAAGAAAAAAGATGTAGTGTGTAATAAATGAAGTGAGATAGTGGAGTGTGTAATAAATGAAGTGAGATGGTAGAGTGTGTAATAAATGAAGTGAGATGGTAGAGTTGGTTGAAGGTGGGTCCCTTTTGACTTTTGATTTTTGTTTTAGTTTATTTTAATGTAGATAATGGCATTTGGATGTAATTTTGATGAAGAATGGGGTAAAATTGTATGACCAAATATGGAAAATTCTAAAAGTGACTCTTAAATTGGGACGGACTTTTATGGCAAAAAGTGACTCTTAATCTGGGACGGAGGGAGTAAATGTGAAAGGAGGACATAAGTGGGAACACTTGAAATGGAAAAGTGATGTATTTTGATGCTAGTTATGTACCATCAACTACCACTCCTCCGTTTCACAGTAATGGAGTTATTTTACTATTTTGGTATGTTTTATAGTAGTTGAGTCATTTCTCTCTTTAGTAAAAGTCAATATATTTCTTCTCACTTACTTACTCTATCTTACTTTATTCTCTTTTTATCTTTCTATCTTTTTCAATTACTATTTTATTCTTCATTCACTTAATCCAATTAACATAATTTTTTTTAATCTCCATGCTAGAAAGAAATGCATCTTAATTTTTTTTTTAATCATCATAAAAAAATATCTTAAACCATATAAAAAATATCTTAAACCATTAATTAATTTGATAACATTTTGTATCATATTCAAATATTTTGTAAAGCACTGATTCACTTTCTTGCATGAACTGATACTGTCGAAGCATGCAACAACAAACGTCATTCTCATTCATATTGAAGTTCACTACATTTATGTTGATTATTATCCTATTGATATGTTGTTATATGAGATTTAATAATATTCTTATTTATTTCCAACTGATACAGGTATACGGGCCAACTGATATGTGCTTATGCGAGACTGATATGAATGAAAAATATTTCGGCATAACTGATAATCCCTCCGTCACAAGATATTAGACCTCTTTCTTTTTTCGCACTCATTTTTGAAAAATAATATATAATACTCCCCCCATCCCACAAAAGATGTCACACTTTCCTTTTTAGTTTGTCCCACAAAAGATGTTACATTTTCTTTTTTGGAAAAAGTTCTCTCTCACATGCAGGGGCGGAGGGAGGGTGGGGCCAGGGGGGCCCATGGTCCCCCCACCAATTCTTAAAAAACCTAGGGGTATTTTAGTAATTTCACTATAATTATAATTTATATTATATATAATATTAGATATAGGTTTCAGAATCTTCGTTCCTCTTAATTTTATATATATAAATATTAGTGATATATAAGTTTACCTTCCTCTTAATTTATATATATATAATATTAGTGATAGGTTTCAAAAAATTAGATATAGGTTTCAGAATCTTCGTTCCTCTTAATTTATATATATAAATATTAGTGATAGGTTTACCTTCCTCTTAATTTATATATATATAATATTAGTGATAGGTTTCAAAAAATTTATACGAATCGTTGCTCTTAATTTCTCCTTCAGCCGTTCCAATTCTGAAATTGGTTATTTAGAATTAGGTATATTTCAAAACTCAAATATAATTTAATTGATTTTTCTACATGGTTGTATTTTTGTTTGGTTGCAATAATAATTCAAAGGGGGAGAAAGAAGATAGGTATGTAATTCAATGCTATGGTTGTTCTGATGTTGGAATTTTTTAACCCCAATTCTTTATTTGATGTGTATGTGTTAATAGGTTTATACTATTTGATTTGTGAGTGTGAGTCCCAATGTTATTTCTAAATTATTGTTTGTAATGACAACTTTTTAGATGTGATATTTTGGTTACTCTTTATTCTTTTAGTTGTAAAGTATAAGATGAACTTTATTATGTTTTGTGTAATTGTTTATATTTTTGTGTAATGATTTATATTCTTTTACTAATTATTGTTGACTATTTTTGTAGATATATGGATCGTTATTTCAAGAAACTTTCTTCCGTTGATTCTTCATCAGTTGAACCTTCACTTCTTCAACCTCAAGAATCATCCAATGAAAATAAAAATAAGGTTGATTTAGAGAATCTCCCAAGTGATCCAGGAGAACGACCTGATATAATGAGTTATCCACCAAATTTAATAGAACAAGTTCGCAGAGCTTACTTACTTAAAGGTCCGTGTCAACCACGTAATCATGATTTTCGTCCTACAGTAGATGGAAATCGAAAACGTAAATTTGTCTCACATTGGTTTGATGAATTTAAGGATTGGTTGGAATATAGTGTTACGAAGGAAGCAGCTTTTTGTTTATATTGCTATCTTTTTTCAAGACTCCACGGAAATGGACAAGACGCTTTTGTATCAGGGGGATTTACGGTCTGACGCAAGAAAGAAAGATTAAGAGATCATGTTGGAAACCATAAAAGTGCTCATAACAGGTGTAGATTAGCATGTGAGGATTTGATGAATCAAGCCCAACACATTGAGGTCTCTTTAGCAAAACAGTCAACACAGTCTAAGCTTGATTACCGCCTGCGATTAAATGCAACGATTATTTCTCTTCGTTATCTTATAATGCAAGGATTGCCTTTCCGCGGTCATGATGAGTCAGAAGAATCATTAAATCAAGGTAATTTTCTTGAGTTCTTGAAAGTTATTTCTTCTTGCAATGAAGAGATAGCTAGTGTTGTGCTAAAAAATGCTCCGGAAAATCTCAAACTTACATCACCAGATATTCAGAGAGATATTATAAATGCATTTGCTGTTGAGACAACAAAAGCTATTGTACATGATATGGGAAATGAATTTTTCTCTATATTAGTCGATGAGTGTCGAGATGTATCTGTCAAAGAGCAAATGGGTGTTGTAGTACGATATGTGGACAAGTATGGATGTGTTATAGAACGTTTTCTTGGTGTTGTTCATGTTAGTGATACAGCTGCAACCTCACTTGAGAAAGCACTTGATTATTTGTTATCTACTTATGATTTAAGTATATCTAGTTTGAGAGGTCAAGGATATGATGGCGCAAGCAATATGAGAGGAGAATTCAATGGATTGAAGAGTTTGATACTCAAGAGAAATTCTAGTGCTTATTATGTACATTGCTTCGCTCATCAGCTTCAGCTCACAATTGTTGCTGTTGCTAAAAAACATAAAATTGTCGGGTCTTTTTATAATTCTATCTCTCGTTTGTGTAATACTGTTGGAGGTTCTTGTAAGCGCAGAGATATACTTCGGGAGAAACAGAGAGAGAATATTATTAAAGAGATTGCAAGTGATGAAATAAGCACGGGAAGAGGACTAAATCAAGAAATGTCATTGAAGCGACCTGGAGATACTCGTTGGAGTTCACATTACGGTACTCTTGTCAGCTTGATACATTTATATTCTTCTATTGTTGATGTTCTTGAGTATGTTGGGGAGGATGGTCATGACGATTCAATAAGGGCTGAAGCTGATGATGTGTTAGAAATTATAAATAGTTTTGAGTTTGTCTTTGTGTTACATCTGATGAAGCAAATCTTGGGAATTACACATGAACTCTCTCAAGTGCTACAAAAGAAAGATCAAGACATTGTTAATGCGATGAATCTTGTCAAGGTAGCAAAATCACGTCTGCAAATAATGAGGGAAAAAGATTGGGATATATTGCTTGCTGATGTTTCTAGGTTTTGTAGCAAATATGATCTGGATGTGCTTGACATGGAAGATGAGTTTGTAGCTCGAAAAAAAGGAAGACGTAGAGCTGAGAAAATGAAGAATCTCCACTATTATCGAGTTGAGCTCTTTTGTTCTGTTATTGACTTGCAAGCTCAGGAGTTGAATCAACGTTTTAATGAAGTCAACACAGACTTAGTTTTATGCATGTCATGTTTTGATCCTAGGGATTCATTTTCTGCATTTGATTTGGAGAAGCTGCTTCGTCTTGCACGGTATTATCCTTCTGAATTTTCTGAAGTTGCTTTGTCTGAGCTTGAAAATCAACTTGAGAACTTTATTTTCGATGTGCGCATAGATGAAAAGTTTTCACAAATATCAGGAATCAGTGGTCTTGCTCAAAAGATGGTTTCTACAAGGAAACATGAAGTTTTTCCAATGGTTTATTTATTAGTTAAGCTGTCATTGATTTTACCAGTTGCCACTGCATCAGTAGAAAGAGCCTTTTCAGCAATGAAGATCATCAAGACTTCTCTACGTAATAGCATGGGAGACCAACTATTGAATGATTGCTTAGTTCCTTACATTGAAAAGGATGTGTTTGTTAAAGTTACTAATGAAACTATTATGCAGCGATTTCAGAAGATGAAGAATAGAAGACAAATGTTATGATGTGATTGCATTTAAATTTTACATTTTGAACCTTATAATTTAATTATGTAATTATTTTTTGAAGTTTAATTTTGGACCCCCCACTATGAAATCTCTGGCTCCGCCACTGCTCACATGAATATAAAAATTATATTTTCTCTCTCCATTTAACACACAAAACAAACCTCCTAAAATTCCGTGTCGTCCCACAAATATGACATCTTTTGTGGGACGGAGTGGAGAGAGAGTACAGTAAGAGAGAGAATTATGTAGATGAGAGTCTTTTCTACATAATTCTTTTTCTTATTTTACTTTTTCTCCACTCCAACTATTTTATATTATTTTTCTAAACGAGTGCGAAAAAGAAAAGGGTCTAATATCTTGGGACGAAGGGAGTTTCTTGATACCCTGACCGAGCGAGGAAGGGAGTACGAGGTAATTCTACGAGGGGATCTAACCGAATTGCATATGTTCAAATTATAAATTTGATAACAATTTGTATCATGTTCATATATATTCCAAAAATAGTCATAATTTATATTAACTGTTGCAGTATTGAATATATCAGTTTCTAATACAAAACATATCAGTTTTACGATACAATATTACAATATATTTTCAAATTTATCGATCGGAACGTATTTAATTAGGATCTTGTTAGATTTCTTATAAAATTATCTTTATTTTGATATTTTTTTTAAAAAAATTATTGAAAATATATAACTACGTAAAAAGTTCAAAATTTTAAAAATATTGTATGATGGGATAAGGTAGATAGCTAACCATATACTACTATTTCATTTTAATGCAAGATGAGAAATTGTATTTATAAAAAGATGAGATAAGATTTACTCTAAAAATGACGTTATTCACACTTTTTTAAGACCCCGCCTCTATCAACCATGTAATATCTTTTATATCATCAAAAAATTATATCAAAATTCATAATTTGATCCTCTATAAATAGAGATTACATTTACTACAATTTTGCACACCAAAAAAAATTGAGTTCACCGTAAAGATGTGGGAGATTCCAAACCTAATAATCCTCCTTCTTCTTCTTCTTCCATTGCACATTTACGTAGCCACGTCCCAGCCAATTTGCGGCGTTAGCGGCGAGACATTCGCAAACAACAGCAGCTACGAGGCCAACCTCAACACCCTCATCGCCTCCCTCTCCTCTGGCGGCATAGGCAGCAGGCGATTCCTCAACACCTCTGTCGGCAACAGCCCCGACACCGTCAACGCCGTCGTCGTCTGCAGAGGAAACATCTCGCTCCCTTCTTGCCGCAAATGCGTCGCCGCCGCAGCTCCAGCAACTGGAAAGAAGCCGTCTTCTGGAACGAAACGTGCACGTTCAAGTACTCCCACAAACCCATATCCGGAGTCCTAAACATCCAGTCATTTCCTCACCTTCCAAGCAAGAAGATCTTGCTGGAGAGCTTCAGTCGATTCGCGACCATCCCATGCGCCGGTAACAGTACTACTAATGGAACTGGTGACGGTACTACTAGTAAAAGTGGTGTCGATTCGCCGGCAGACACAGTACCATCCACAAAAGGTCCTTTTTCTGTCACTTTCTGACTTTTGATTTGAGTGTCAGCAAGTGAAGTTTGTTTTACTAATTTGCAGGAACGAGTGTGGATACAACGCGTATCATTGATTCAGTTATCAGTTCCGTAGGTGCGACGGTACTACTAGTTGTGGTTGGCGTCTTATTTAAAAGGAGAAAAGAGAAGCAGAAGGCGAAGACGAATTTTGAGATTAAAAATGAAGTAAATGTCGGTTCCGTATCCACGCGCTAGCCTCGTTTTGTGTTTCGAGTGGGGTGTAGCTTTCCACTGCAATTGTTAGCACAGCATCACGGGTCGTCACGGGTTGTGTTTGTGATTTACATTTTACACTATACCATTGTGGTTTATGGGCATCCTCTCCCTCATAGAGGATAAGTTGTGCTTGAGATGTTGAAAATTCATGTATATTGAATGAATATGCAAGTGTGTTTTAATACTAAAACTATCGGTACCAATCTTTATCTAAATAAGGTGTGTTCCTTTTTGGCCTGTTCTAAAATAGTATAAATGATCACCTATAACATTGCTTACTATATACTCCCATCGCTCAATGGTAATAGAGACATTTTTTTCGTCACACAATTTTTGTGTCAAGTGAGTTAAGTAAAAAAAGAATAAAATAAGAAATGGAAAGGGTAGAGAGATGAAGAGTGAATAAAGTAAAAAATTACTTCCTCCGTCCGCCATTAAATATCCCATTTTTCCTTTTTTGTCCTTCTGCCAATAAATGTTTCATTTCACTTTTACCATATTTAGTAGGTGGACCATATATTCCACTAACTCATTTCATTCACATTTTATTATAAAATTAATATATAAAAGTATGTTCCACATTTCACCAACTTTTCTACCCACTTTACTTCATAAAGTCAAATAATTTCTTAAAACTCGTGCCGGTCAAATATGAGACATTAATGACGGACAGAGGGAGTATAAAATAAGAGAGAAAAAATATGTTGACTTTTACTATAAAAGAAATAACTCCACTATAATAGAATATACCAAAATGACTCTATTACTATGGAACGAATGAAGTAATTATTAGTTCACCAGTAAGAAACCAATATAGATCAATCTCAAAAAGAAAATGAATGTGGAAATACTCTACTAAATAAATTTGAATGTGGATGCTAGAATTCTCACCAATAAATTACAGCCACCTCATAATTGAGTCATTTTTCCATTTCGAAAAGTTCCCTCGTAGTTGAGTCATTTTCATATATAGTACTCCCTCCGTCCCATAAAAGTTAAGTCGTATTCCTTTTTAGTCCGTCCCAACAAAGTTGAGTCATTTCCTTTTTTAACAAAAAACAAAACATCTAATCACTCTTACTGTATTCCATCATTTACTTTACTCTCTCTTATCTTTCCTACTTTTTTCATCTCTCCTATTTATTTAATATAAATTCTTAATCTCCGTGCCCAAAAGTTTTGTCTCAACTTTTATGGGACGGAGGGAGTAACTTTTTCCTCTTTCTTATTTTACTCTCTCTGACTTTATTCACTTTTTACATTATTCTCTCTACCTTTTCTCTTTCTTACTTTTTTTATCTATTTATTTAACACACTCAACATTCATTTCTTAAACTCCGTGCTGAAAAGTTCCGCCTCAACTATGAGGGAACGGATGGAGTAGTATTTTATACTCCCTTCATCCATGGTTTAAAGTCTCATTTTAACTCATTAGGGATTTTAAGATATGTGAAGAAAAATGAGTAGAAAATTATAATGGAACGTGAATCTCACTTTATATATTAATTTTATAATAGAATGTGAGTGTATTGAATTAGTGGAAGATGGAGTTCATTTAGTAAAATGAAAAAAGTAAATGTAGATATTATTTCGTGGATGGAGGGAGTTTTAATAAGGTTTTATTTTTGTGAAGCTGCATCGTCCAGCCCAGATGGACACATTTTGGGCCTAGCGATTTCAGTAGCCCAGATGCAAATAAGTATATTTCTCTTATTGCCTAAAAAAAAGTTGTACTACTGTCCTCCTATTAAAAACGGCCCAAAAAAAAATCTCTTAAGTGTGATACATTACATTAATAAAGTTTAAATTTAATTGTATACAACAAAGTGGCTGTAGTTTAGTGGTAAGAATTCCACGTTGTGGCCGTGGAGACCTGGGCTCGAATCCCAGCAGCCACATTTCTTTTGTTATTGAGAGTCACCATCTGGCATTCTGGCTATATTTACTTATTCTTTTTATATATTTATTAATTATTAATAAATAAATGTAAAGAAAGAGTTAAATGATTACAAACCACCAAATAGTTGGAGAGTTTCATGTCAACATTTGACGTGTCAATAAATAAATATTCGAGAAAAATAAAATTGACAATGGCAATTTATGGGACGTAGGTGGTAGGGCTAGATCAATAAAAAGACGACAATATGGTAAATTGGTACTAGTAAAATCAATATTGCAGTTATCTGATCGTAGAATATAAAGCAAAAGGCGTTTTTTCTAGATAAGTATGACTAGAATCATTTGTCGCCGCGTGTGCATATAGTATTTCGCACTAAACACTTACCTAAAATTTGAATTGATAGATTACTGAATTTCTCGATTCAATGCGTTTCTTTTCAGTAATACTATTTTTAGTTAAATAGGCCCTAAGTTTCTGTTAGTTCACCATGAATATCTCATATCTCATATTGTTATTTGATTATTCGCTAAATGACTAATTTTAGTGTTACTTTATTTATTTCATAAAATAAAAAGTTTGAGAATAATAAAGATTTCAATGCAAAAATAATAAAGTGTGAGAGATAGAAAAAAAGTGATTAAGATATTATTAGTAAAAAAAACACCAAAAACCGAAACTGGACATTACTTTTGAATGGGCAAAAATGTAAATGTGGTCAATTTTTTAATGAAGTAGTATTATTTTTAGTATATAGGCATGACATTTTATTAGATCATTTTACTACGTGTTTTACTATTACTATGAAAATAATTCCCCTTTTACATGATTTAAAGTCTCGTTATAGGTAAGTGTTTTAAGAACAACTATGAAAGGAAAACTGATGAAAAAAATTAATACTATGTAGTAATTCTCATTTCATATATCAATTTTATAAGGAAATACGAGTATATTGATTTAATGAAGTATGATGCCATTTATTCAAAATGGAAATAAATAAATAGATATTTAAATCATGGACATCTATACGGAGGATGGAGTATACTAGTTAGTATTACCTCCGTCCCTCAAATTTTGACATTGTTTACTATTTCGGTACGTCCCTAAAAATTTGACACAATTCATTTTTTACCATTTTTGGTAGTGGACCTCGTATTCCACTAATTCATTCCTACTCATATTTTATTATAAAACTAATACTTTAAAAATAGACCCACATCATACCAACTTTTTCAACTCACTTTCTATTATATTTCTTAAAACCCGTGCCAAGTCAAAATGTGTCAAAATTTTGAGGACAGAGGTAGAGCCGTAGAGGTAGCTACCTAAAAGTGAAGCTTACATTTTACTAATTTTTTTTCGCTCAGTTTTTCATCACATTTTCAGAAACACGGTGTCAGCACCAAAATGGGACACTTAATCACTTGAATGGAGTAAAATTTAATTTATGAATACATAGACAGTCTCTTAATTTGTTAGTACGCATAATTCCAAATTCCGGTACCACTTTTAACCTGCAATCCTTATTCCAGAATTAGAGTTTTTCTTAATCTTTCGCTATTTCTAACTGAAATTGTGTAGATTCCAGCAAATCATTCATCATCTCCAGATTGCCAATTTCCTATAAATTCAAGGTTTTGAGAATCCAAAATTTCAGAAAAAAAAAATGAAACATACATTATTCCTCAAATGTCTGTTCCTTCTCACCATCTTGTCTTCCACCTCGTCTAAATCTGGCGTTGAAACATCCAACACAGTTGAAGGGATCGGCATTCGGTCCGCGGCAGTCGCAGCCTTGTCATCCCTCGCCGCCGCCATCTCCAGCGCGGGAGGCGTCGGCGGCGGGGGGCTGTTCATACCCATCCTGACCATCGTCGGCGGCCACGACGTGAAAACAGCGTCCACATATTCAGCTTTCATGGTAACGGGCGGCTCTGTTGCCAACGTGGCGGCCTACACTCTGTGGAGGAGCGGCGGCGCCAGGCGGCTGATTGACTGCGAGATGGCGCTGCTGTGCCAGCCGTGGCTGCTGCTGGGCGTGAGCTGCGGGGTGGTGCTCAATGTGGTGTTCCCGGAGTGGCTGATCATGCTCATGTTTGTGGTCTTCGTCGCTGGATGCACCTTCAAGACGTGCAGGTCGGGGGCTGCGTGCTGGAGGTTGGAATCGCGCGGGTTTAGAGAGGAAACGAAGAACGGTACTGGTGAAAGTACGAAAATGCCCCTGTTGCGCGCTACTGCGGATCAAGTCGAAGACGAGGTGCGGACTCCATGGGTGTCCATTGGGATGTTGGTCCTCATCTGGTTTTCCTTCTTTGCTCTGTATCTCCTTCGCGGAAACCACTACGGACATGTACGCTTAACTACAAACTTTTTTTTATCTCTACTAATTTAATCGATCCTCTAAGATCCAGCGACTTCGTTGGTCACGCCTGGCCCCTTCACTAGGCCATTTTTTATGGACCAAACAAGAGAATCACTAAACAAATTAGTCTGTTAGGAGGAGGAATCAATTTAGTCTATATACACCCCACTACTTGCTTGTTACAATTGATATGGGATATTAAAATCCGTCGCAATCGGCCCTTCTTCAGAGCCAACGTCCTAGTTGGTCACGGCTAGTTATTTGCTAAGCCAACACTTTGCCTTGTTGGTCAATACTGTTTTTTTATCAGGCCACCACTATGATTTGACTCCCAAAATCATTGTTGGTAATGGCGTTGGTCACGGTTGTCATCCGCAAGCCACTATTTCGAGTAATTTTGGCTATCAACAAAAGTATCAATAATATTATACCTTAAACAAAAGAACTCATTCCATGATACTAGCCTATTAGGTCGAGTTCCTTTAGTCTATAAATCTCTCATCAGTTGTCCTTCACAATCGATATGGAGCATCAAAGTCCGTAACACAAACACTCCAAGCGGAGCCAATGCCCTCATTGACGACGACGGGATCTTTCCCCATGCCACTAGAGTTGGTTCTCATATGTCATGATTCGTTTCTTCCTCAAGCCATCACTCTAAGTCGTCGAACATCTCAATGGAAGCATCAATGTCAAACCAAACATGAAAATTCATCCCAAAAAACTAACATATAAAGAGAATTCATTTTATCTATAAACTCCACATTTTTGCTTTACCCAACCAATATGGGGTATTATGAGTTGCTGGTTTTTGCAGGGTATCATTGAGATAGAGGCTTGTCGAACAGGGTACTGGATAATCTCATCGATGCAAATTCCTCTTGCCATTTTCTTCACTTCATGGATCCTCTTCCGCAGAAAGAGTCCTACAAATAGTACTATTGCTTCAACTCAGCAGGTATCTCAACGAACATTGACTGCAATCTGTTCTCTTCTCTGCTACTACAATTTAACTATCTCTCTTGATGACAAAAGGAAAACGGAGGGCGAACGAGAAGGCGGCCATCCAGCGAACTCGTGTTCCCGATAATGGCCCTACTAGCCGGCCTTCTTGGTGGAGTTTTCGGAATCGGAGGTGGAATGCTCATAAGCCCAATTCTCCTTCAAATGGGAATTGAGCCTCAAGTAAGTAGTTAATTACTAGCATTGGTTCAACTGAGTCATGTTATCTGACTAGTTTACACCATTAAACTTGCGTTGTTGCGTAGGTGACAGCAGCGACGTGTTCTTTCATGGTACTCGTGTCATCGAGCATGTCCGCGCTCCAGTACTTGCTGTTGGGAATGAAGCAGATCTATGCTGCTCTAACGTATGCAGCCGTCTGCTTCGTTGCCTCACTTGTTGGACTGACCGTGATACGAAAGGCGATACTTAGACACGGCCGCCCCTCCATCATCGTCTTCTCTGTGGCGACGGTGATGGCTCTGAGCATTGTTTTGATGACTAGCTTTGGAGCTATAGATGTGTGGAGAAGTTACACAACTGGCCAGAACATGGGCTTCAAGAACCCATGCTGACTTGTCTCCCCTAGCTTCTTACATCTCTGCTTTTTTGAGTTTTGACTATTTTGAAGAGTCATGTAGTAATAATATATTGCCTTTACAACAATGTGTTACTATATATGCCTATATGTTTACCCAAATAAAAAAAAAAAACTGCTTTGCGTTGGCTTCGAAATACTTGCGTTATGTGTGTTATAATCAAAACTGAACCACATCTTATTGCAAAACGCAAAACTGTCATTTTAGGTAACATATAACTCACTGTTAGTTTGTTTTAAATTATTTCAAGTCATCTTTTTAAAAAAAATGACCTTAAAAATAGACTAACATTGACCTCCACTACTATCCCTCGAAATGACTTTCATATTTTGATTCTGTATTCTGCAATAAATCAAGTTATGTGCAATATATCACAACCTTGTATCACTATCATGAGACTCATAATTTTATGATTCAAGAAAAGACAAAGGAAATTGAAGACAAAAAATCATTAAGGCCTACGTGGCATAAGCCCAGTGGCTAGAAGAGCATACATGTCATGATATTGCAGACTGATTGGTTGATTGCATATCCAAACTCAGATAAGGCGCTTCCTCATCTCATTTATACTCTGAAAAAAACACTGATATTTTTTATTTTGCTTTTTAACAAACTAGGAAAACAATTTTAAAGAATGGCTCAAGCTATGGCTTCAATGGCTGGCTTACGCGGCTCTTCCCAGGCGGTCCTCGACGGCAGCCTTCAATCCAACCGCATGAACAGCAGCGGCAACGCCACCCGGACCGCCGCCACGAGAACCGGATTCAGCATCCGCGCGCAGCAAGGCGAGACCGAGACCAGCCGCCGCGCCATGCTGGGGCTTGTCGCTGCTGGGATAGTCTCCGGCTCCTTCGTTCAAGCCGTGCTCGCTGAAGCCAAGCCCATCAAGATCGGAGGCCCACCACCTCCCTCTGGTGGCCTACGTAAGTAGCCCAGTTTCTGTTTCATCTTTACTAGGGGTGGATCGGTACGGTATATCGTATTGAGAACGTCATACCGCATACCTTACCGAAAACTGTGGTATGACAAAATATCATACCGATACCAATGCGGTATATACCGAAACTTCGGTATCGTTAATTTTTTATACTGTTATCGCGGTATTCCGTGCTTTTACGATATACCTTAGTACGGTATGATATACCGTAGTACCGTTATGAAAAACAAATATCTTTTATACGCAAAATATTTAAAAATATAATTTCGGAGATTTTTTCTTTCTAATTCTATTTTAGATTATATAAATATATTAAATATAATGTAATATATATAATATTTCAACATATACCGATTTTTCGGTATATGTTGAAAGGATTCGGTATACTGATTCCACGTTATATACCAAATATTCGGTATATCACGGTATACTGAGGTATAGGAGAATTGGTACATTTACCTTACCGAAAGATTTCATACCGTACCGAAAATTACGGTATAACGAAAAACCGGTATTTTCGGTACGATAAGTGCGGTATTTCGGTATTTTTGTCGAGCCCTAATCTTTACTAAATACTGCTTCCATCCCTAATAAATAGTTCTGTTTTCTCATTTCATTATCTCTCTCGTATTTTACCAATTTTTATATTAAAAACAACTGTGACAGCTGGAACTTTGAACTCGGACCAAGCAAGAGACTTTGACTTGCCATTGAAGAACAGGTTTTTCATTCAGCCACTGGCACCGACGGAGGCAGCAGCGAGAGCTAAGGAATCCGCGAAGGAAATCGTCGGTGTGAAGTCGTTGATCGAGAAGAAGGCGTGGCCGTACGTGCAGAACGACCTTCGTTCGAAGGCAGAGTACCTTCGCTATGACCTCAACACCATCATCTCTGCCAAGTCCAAGGAAGAGAAGCAATCTCTCAAGGAGCTCACGGGGAAGCTCTTCGCAGATATCAGCAACGTTAGTTCTTTAATTTATGATCTTCTACGCCTTTTTCACCATTCACAGCTACTGATCTTGATGTGATTTGATTTGTGTGTTATCAGCTGGATTATGCTGCCAAGATCAAGAGCCCTTCTGATGCAGAGAAGTATTATGCCATAGCTGTATCTACGCTTAATGACGTTCTTGCTAAGCTTGCTTAGATGCTACTAATGTTGTAAGAATATGTTTTTAGTTAATGGGATGTATCTACATGAATCTTAAATAATTTTGTTTCTATTTTTATCAATAACATGTGCATTAAATGATTATTAATCGAGTATCGTAGTTGATGTTGATGTATTTATACGTGAGTTTCTTATCTAAAAAAATCTGAAACAAAAAGATGGAGCAGTAACTTAAAGATTTTCAATGATATTGTTCTTAGTTTGTACTACTTCATACTGAACAAAAAGATGGAGTAGTAACTTAAAGATTTTCAATGATATTGTTCTTAGTTTGTACTACTTCATACGTCCACGAAAAATAGTTTAACTTTTTCATTTTAAGATGTTCACTAAAATAATTTCATTTCAATGATTAAAAAGTTTTTATTTTATCCTGTATTTTACTTATCAATGAGATCACAAAATCAGTGCGTAGATTTCAACGTTTATTGCGGGTCCATAACATACAAAATAATAAACTCAAATAGTTTCAAAGTATAAAATTAAGGACGTCTCATATAAATAGGAACTTTAAAGATGGCGCAAATTTTAATGCGAAATTTATAAGGTATAGGGATATTTCAAAAGGTTTACCGCACAAATGTCATAGATATCGAATAAGTATACCACTTAGTTCATTGGATACATAGTGGAATTCGCAAAAATCAAAGATCACGGGATAAGTTTTTATAATTATACAAGCTCTAGAAAATCAAATTTCGACATGGAAAACAATTGTTAATTAATTTTCTTTTCTCACCTGTCTTTCACTCAATACATATCATTGGGCCCAATTAATCACAAAACCCTTGATTTTTGTATATACAACCGCCACCAACCGCTCGATTGATTTGATTTCCTCTCTAATTTTCTTATATTAACCCCTTTCTGTAATTTTTCAGTTTATTCTCTTCCTCCTTGAGCGTTCTTGCTTGGAAAAAGTCACCTCTTTTGTCCTAGTAGTATATTATTGTTAATAAATTCGTGAAATGAGTTCAAATCTGGATCGGACTTTATCCAGATTCGAATTCGTACATGAATTTATAATAACAATCGAATTCAGGAGCTGTGAGTGTCGAGGGAACGAATTCGCCACCGAAATGACTTGAATCGAGTGGCAGAGGCGAAGGTTGATTCGGAATTTATGAATAAGAGGTTTTACTGAGGTGCAGGAAGGTTAATTTTTTTCTCTGAATTGTTCTTATAAATTGCAAGGATTTTCCGTTATATTGTGTTTATGACAACTGATTAATCTTTGTTACTGACTTCTAGATACGTTTTGCTATCGAACTCCATTGTTTAATGACTCGTTCACTGAAAAATATTTCCTTATTTTCACTCTGAATGAGGAGTTATTTCTTTTGTTTAACTGTGTGTTTACTCATCTGGCTTGTTATGTTGTCTCGATTTGGGGAACTTTCTTGTTCTCTTCCTTTCTATCATCTGTTCTTCAAGTGTTGACTTGTAGTTAGGGATTTTGACTATGGGTTATAGTAATCTTTCACAGATAGTTTGATCATTTTTTGATGCATGTGGCCTGATGAGTTACCATAGGCCATAGCATGGTTGGGACCAAATCTTTCATTAAAGTATTTCGATTGTTCATCGTGGTTTGTTCGTATGTAAAGCATAACATGTTAATGATCTGAGCTGCGCTTCCTATAATACTAGTACTAGGTATGTAAGGTCAGAATGTCATTTTCCAGAATGAAAAGAAAGAATCATGTAAAGATGACTAGTTGAAAATGAAACATCAAGGCCAAGAAAGGAATGTGGAAGATGTGAAAAATCAGGCAGGAAGTGGTTGCTGATCTGGTTTGGGTTGGTGGGCGTGGTTGTGTTGCTGATGCGGATTTTTTTCGTCTCTAAGAACAGCAGCTGCAGATACATAATAGGCAACCGCAAACAGTCCATGAATGAAACACAGGATCCCTCCAATAGACAGCTGCTGTTGATGGCTCATGCCGCAGTTCTTTCTTGTTTTCGAGTTGGACAACACTCCCGATATCAGCAGGATGAATGCAATCCCCAACATAATCCTGTCAGAATCCACCATTAGTTTCAACAGTGTCTAGAAACACTGTGCTAAACAATCTGATAATCAAATACCATGACATCATGAGGGAGGCAGCAGCGAGTTGCTTATTAGGCGAAGCCCTGTCGAGTTCTTCTTTGGAGCTGATGAAGACGCATCCCGCCAGCAGATTGGCTACAATGTGTGCCAGGCACAGCATCACCACCGCAGCCAGCCCAAATTTGAAAGCCTCGTAGCTGGGATCTCGGCACTCGAATATCCACACCCTCAGGTTTTGAGCCTATACACATCAAGCCATATGTTAATGGTACTTATTACAATAATTGAAATGGGAGTGAGATGGAAAGACGAACCTTGTTCTGAGCAACCTCGCCCTGTATGCCGAGAACCCCGGCTATGATGTCCAGAGCCATGATGAGGAGACATACGAGGAAATCCATGTTCTTGGCCATGGCTGTCTCTTGAAATTGAATGGATGTCGGAACTGTTTAGGTTTTGAGTATATATTGTTGTTGAATGTGGAGGAATCAGAATAAAGAGGAGGTGGATTAGCTGGGTTTGATTCTTGGAGTAGAAAAGGTGTCTTTTGTCTAACTTTAATGGTGGGATGGATTCGTTTCATGGCGAGGAAGAAAAGCAGTGCATCTCCAGACTAGACCTGCAAACACCTTACTCCATCTCCATCTTCATCTTCTTCTTCCTATTCATCCTTTAAACATAGTACTATTTCCTATTATTGAACATAATACAACAGTATTTTCTCTTTGACAGTAGGTGATTTTTCCTTGTGAAAAGATAAAAAAACTAGTACTACTACTATAATACTCCGTATTTGGATTTTGATTTTTTTAATTTTATAACAATCTGAATATTTATATATATACTACAATGGTGTTCGGTTTACTAGATAAAATAATACCAAGATGTAATCTAAGATTGAGTTGTGAGATTATTTTAATCGTAGGGATTTAGCTATGACAAATTATCTCATCTGAAATTGAATTGTGGGGTTGAATTTTATGAGTCAAACACACTACACATTTAATCCGAATTACAATCTTGCAAACCGAACACCTAGGCAAAGTCAATTGAGTTATTGAGAAATCGCCTCAAAATAAATTACAGTACTATTAAGAACCACTAGTACTGAATATGCAGTCACAATAAACACAGCATAATAAATGCATGTGACTTCAATTCTCTTACTATAATTATTTTGCAAAAAAATATTTTTTCAAAACTTATGTCAAAGAAGTTATCAATTGCAGAAAATAAAAGAAAGTTAACTGTCAAAAACAATTAAATATCTACGTGTCCTTCTCAGAGTTTTGTTCTTTTGTATTTTTCATTTAATTTATTTGCTTAATCGTTCACACAAAATACACGTAGATGCTAATTAAAGGGAAATTATTTGATTTAATTTTTGTAATTTAATTTTTGAACGCACTTACATGAATTCGTAATATAAGAATTTAATCTTAGCTCATTGACTGGAATAAACGTTGCCATTTTTCAAAAAGAAAAGGGTTGCTATTTCGAATGAATTTATCATTATCCATTAAAATAATAAAATGAAATATTTCCAGAAGGTGCTCCAGACTTCTACCACCATCAATGGACGTTCTCTCCTACCTCTTTGTATGTCAGCTATATTCCAATCAGATCAAATTCATATCACATTCTATTGAAATTCGGTATCAAAGAAGGGGTAAAAGGAGGAGGAGAAAATGGCAAGTTATCGATGGAAGACACTCTTCGAAGAAGAAGATCGTCCAGAGAAGCCTAGGAGGTATGGTGTCACCGAAATGAGGGGACCTCATCACTCTCTTTTCCCCCAAAATCTCCTCCAGGTAATTTCCCCTTGATCCACTGAATCATCACTGCATTATTTCCTTGTAATTTCTCCGTCCTAATCTGTTTGGTTAGTATTTTAACTGGTAATTGTGGTATGAGCGGTGCTTCGATTTCAAGTTTCTTCAAGCTCATCTCTCCTTTTAATCTTTTACTGATTTGGAATTCCGAAGTATGCTTGTCAGATCAGAGGTGACGGTTTCGCATTATGATTCATTCACTTCCATTTTTCTTCAAATTTCGGACTGATTTTTGTGTGCATGGAATGATGATGAGGTCGTGAAGATCTATGGCTTAACTTCGTATGTTTTAATAGAAATTCTGGTTATTAGATTAGTCGGTGTTTCCCCTCGAGTAGAATCGCTGTCATTGCCAATTTATTTAATTGAATCATTATTTAGGGCTTAGATTGTCAAATTGTGCAATTTGCTGCTTAAGACATGGATGCAATTTTGTTCGAGTATCAATTGTGCAATTTGCTGCTTAATAGTTCTGTAAACTGACATGAACCTATTTGGCACAGGATGTTTTTGACTCTATGGGGCAATTTGTTGATGGTCTCAAGTTTGCTGGAGGCTCTCATAGTTTGATGCCTAAGAGTTACATCAAAGAAGTGACTAACCTGGCACATAAGCACAATGTGTACGTTAGCACTGGGGACTGGGCTGAATACCTACAGCGCGGAGGTCCTTCTGCTTTCAAAGACTATATTGAGGTAATGTTGTTGAAAAGTTTTCCTGTTACAGAATTTCATATCATAAATATGACTACTTTTCCTTGTGATAAATATGCAATTATGTATTAGGAATGCAAAGAATTGGGATTTGATACCATTGAGATTGACGCTGGCTCACTTGGAATTCCTGAAGAGATTCTTCTGAGATATGTGAGGCTTGTCAAAACGGGGGGTCTCAGAGCTAAGCCTCTGTTTGCTGTGAAGTTTAACAAGTCAGATATACCTATTAGTGGTAATAGAGCATTTGGATCTTACACGGTCCCTGTGCAGCGAACATCTGGTGAGCACTTAACTTGTTAGAGCTATAATAGCACCATGGATTATCTAGTGTTCTACTTCTATTAGTGAAGTTGCATCTGTAATGCCTATATTATACGTCAAGCATTTCATAGGACTAAGGGCTCTCAGTGCTAAAAGGGGTAGGGTTTAGGGCATTCTCTCTGTTAAGTTCTTTTGTGGAAAGTGATAGCATCAGATTGTTTAGTTTGAAAGCATTCTATTGGTATGGATCCTTGGATTCACAAATAAGGTAGAAATCACTATAGCAATCAGCTAAAGCAAGAGGGTTAACAAAATAAGATTACAAGAGACAGTTGGATCTCCAATTTTTAAACCCTTTTTAATATACTTATATCCTTCAGTAGATCATTCCAAATGACAATAGCCGTTTGCTTCATTAAACGAGCATGCACCGTCACATCATTGCGTTTAGAAGTCAGGTTAATAAGTCAGTCACTTAACTGATCTGGAGTGATGTGTTCATCATCTTTATATTAGACTAGTCACAGTAGGATTATCACCTGTTGGATGAAGTTAGATAGATGTGCTCTTATAAAGTACTTGATAGTTTTAAGAAATCCCTCACATAATGCTTTAAAATGCCCAAATCTAAGCTGAGATCAGAACATAAATAGTGAAGGTTATGGTGCAATATCAGCCAAGCTACATAGACTAATATTGTTTCCTTATTCTTCAGAGCTTGTTGAGGATGTGAATCTATTGATTAGGAGGGCAGAGAGATGCCTTGAAGCTGGAGCAGACATGATAATGATTGATGCTGATGATGTCTGTAGACAAGCAGATTCTGTGAGGGCTGACATTATAGCAAAAGTCGTGAGCCGTTTGGGGCTTGAAAAAACCATGTTTGAAGCATCAAATCCTAAGACGTCTGAGTGGTTTATCAAACAATATGGTCCACATGTAATTCCTTCTAATCCCCTTTTCAAATATCTGTTCCTTTTTCATTTTTTATTTGCTGCATGTCTAAAGTTTTGTGTCTAATATGCCTTAAGGTAAATCTTTTCGTGGATCATTCTCAACTCATGGATCTGGAATGTCTCCGCGGCTGTAACCTGGGCAAGGATCATGTATCTGTTCTTGGTTCATCATATTACCGATCCTAAGCTGATGTTCTATCATAGAAGTTCTCCACTAAAGTCATAAGTAGTAAAGCTTTGTATGCAGTGATATGTTATATTCTCAATCGTGTTAAATCGTTCGTAGCACCTGCTTCCTCGACTTGTAATGTTTGTGTGTTTAAGACATCATAATAGCTTAAATGTAATACACTCTATCTGGCTGTATGTTTTTGTGTCTTAGTGTACAAAGTTATGTGGATTTCGGAACTGAATCTATGTAGAATTGAGCAGAGGGGAACTTTCGCTGAGCTTTGTAATGCCGATGTATAGTGGTTACTTAGCTCAGGTTGCTCTATGCATACTTCAAATTACATCTCTGAGCCCAACTGATTTTCATGATTGCAGTTTTCTACTTCTGGAAGTAAAAGGAATGTGATGTGTGTATGAATTTGGCTGTATTTGTTCGGTTTCTATATCAATATGTTATGTTGCACCTTTATTCTGGGCGGCCCTAATGAAGTAATTGATCTTTACTTTTCAATCTTTCTTGTTAAACAGGTCTTATCTTCCTCTCCTTTTCTTCCAAATGTACATCTTGTCCAGTTTTATCTGTGGGGAATCTTGGTCTGAGTGCATGTTGCTGTGTTATACTAATTTGATTTTAGTTGATTAGGCTTTATGACCCACTGATGCATCAATTTATTATCCTAACGTATGGAAAATTGAATTTCTGATTATTTTTGGTCTGTGAGGGCAAATCTGGGCAGGAAGGCATGTGCCTAGTTAA
Organism: Salvia hispanica; assembly: GCF_029641045.1. Lineage (NCBI taxonomy): Eukaryota > Viridiplantae > Streptophyta > Magnoliopsida > Lamiales > Lamiaceae > Salvia > Salvia hispanica. Next base: position 18,137,833 of record NC_142693.1, read on the forward strand.
TGTAAAGCATGGCCTGGGTTGGTAGAGCATTTAAATGTATCATAAATGAGAGTATTTCCTCGACACTTTATTGATTTGACTCATATAATGATTCTCAATGAATTGAGGAACCTAAACATTTATATTGAACTGAATAAATTGCTTTAATAGTGTCAGATTTGCTCTTGTCTTGGGCAGCTCTTGATCATTGTGCCCAGCATTTTTCCCAGTAGAATTGATGACTAGTGAGGTTGGTGGTGCTAACATGGAGATGAAACAAGGTCTGGATCGAGTTTGACCCGCGCATACAAGAGTGCAACCTACGTAAAATTCTTCGAAATCAAGTACGATTTATATGTATATGTGTTTAGTATCTTTGTCACATACACAAGAACTGTCATTTTCTGTTAACAACTCACATTAGAGAAAGCATCTCTTTCATAAATTTAATAAATTAGGTGGCGAGTTTGGTCCCTCGTTTTCCAAGGGATTGAATTATTGAATAGAGTGATCCATTCTTGTTGCAATATTTTATCTCAAAATAATGACCTTTTTACTCCTATTATTTTGGCAGGCTAATTTCTGTATTGCTCTGTTTCGAAAAAAACGTGCAATGTCATTCGAAATCCTTACCATTTGTGGCCTAATCTTTCATATCTACAGTCTCAAATCTCAATATATTAGCCATAAATAATTCTATAATTCCTCATTTAGTCACTATTGCGTATATCTTCCACATCAATGTTCTCCATGTATTATTCTCTCTTCACACTCGCTGTGAATATATATTTATGATCAAGAAATCAAACAAGCCAAAAATGCCGGCTGTTTGGATTGGTCTACGGAGGTCGATGAAATGCCGATCACACGAAGCCGATGTCCACGATCCGGATGCAGGGAGCAAGAATCCGAGCACGAAGAAGCCGAGTAGCGTTGGCAGTGGGCGGTGTGGTTGTTCGAGATCGATTGCGAATCTGAAAGACGTGATCAACGGGAGCAAGAGGCATACGGAGGAGAAGCAGCCACGGATCAGCAGCCCGAGATCCATCGGAAGCAGTGAGCTTCACAACCCGATAACGCATCATGTTGTGCTTGATAGGGCTACTTGCGAACTGAAAATACGCGGTGGCTCTGATTTTGTCGGGTTTCATGTGCGGCATAGGCCGGTCGTCTTGGGCAGTCCGGTCAGGAGGTCGTCGAGGAAGGGGGGCATTGCTTTGATGAGGCCGAGATCTTCGTTCGGAGGCCCCTTCTGCCCTAAATGTGGCGACCAGTTTGTTAGATGGGAAGCTGTTGAGGCGCATCATCTCTCTAAACACGCAGGTTTGCAACTTTTCAGTTAATGTGGTTTGGTTCGAGTCCTAGGGCATCAACATCAGCGTGCTTAGGGAGGGAATAGCGTGTGCGTGCGTGCTTAAAGCATGCTACCGCAGCTTCCTAAGCACGCCTTTATGTGGCAATTAATGTGTGACACATGACACGTTTTTTTATTATAAAGTCCAAATAAAAAAAAATAAGGAAAATTGGTCTCTAAAGCCATGAACTTTGCCTAAACTTTTGTATTTCCCATGAACTTTGAAATTGGTATATAATATCACGAACTTTGCATTTTGTTTGGTATTTCCCAAACTCACTCAAATAAGATATTTTCATCAAAATCTTATTTAACATAGACCATCGTGATATGTTTTATAATATTTGAAACCACTTTTTAAGTTCATAGCATGTAGCATAAAAAGTCACGTTGAAAACCACGTTGATTTAATTGTGTCAAGTATGATAAAAGCCTCATGAGTTAGTCAAATATAGTAATAAACATGCCTTGGGAAATACCAAACAAAATGCAAAATTCGTGATATTATATACCAATTTCAAAGTTCATGGGAAATACCAAATTTTGGGCAAAGTTCATGGTTTTAGAGACCAATTTCCCAAAAAATAAATTTAGTTTTTAATTATGTACTTCATCCATCCACGAATAAGACCATCCACGAATAAGAGTGTCCACTTAGTTTCATGAAATGTAAGTTGAAAATGTTAGAGAAATGTAAATTTTACTTTTTATGGAATGTGAATAAGACTCCTATTGGCTTACAAATCGAAATAGCAAAATGAGACTATTCCTGTCGACAGATGAACCGAATGTTAAAATGAGAATTCTATTGTTCATACTGAAGGAGTAATTTTTTATACAAACTATGATTGTTTTTCAATTATTTAAGCTTTAGTTGTTTTAATTCGTAAATCATAATTGTAAGTATATGTGAATAGTGTAAATGTTTAAGATTTAGTACGCAGATAATTGTGGTAAAAGCAAGCCAATGGTATAAGTACTTAACATTTAAGTGTTTTTGCATGAACGTCTTACTAAATCATTGCGTCTCTGTGGATTTAGTTAGTGAACTCGGTGAGGGAGACTCTTCCCGAAGAATCGTGGAGATAATATGTCGAGCGAGGCTCGACAAAATCGAGAGGATTCTGAAGGTGCACAACATGCAACGAACCTTAGCCCAATTTGAGGAGTACCGAGAGCTAGTGAAAATCAGAGCAAACAAGCTAACTAAAAAGCATCCACGTTGCCTGGCCGATGGGAACGAGCTGCTGAGATTCCACGGTGCAACAGTTGAATGCCCTCTCGGCCTCAAGGGGTCGTCCGGTCTATGCACTTCAGAGAAATGCAGGGTGTGCCAGATCCTAAGAGACGGGTTCGTGGCAAAGAAAGAGGGAGTGTTCACTGCTTCGACGAGTGGGAGAGCCATTGAGATGGTGGAGGGGGATTCGTCGTTGAGGAAGGCCCTCATAGTTTGTAGAGTGGTAGCCGGAAGGGTGCATAGGCCGGTCGAGAGTATGGAGGAAATGGCTGTTGAATCCGGTTTCGATTCGGTTGCTGGGAAAGTTGGTGCTCACTCCAACATTGAAGAGCTCTATTTGCTCAGCCCCAGAGCTCTGCTTCCTTGCTTTGTGGTCTTATATAAGTGTTGAACATAGGTTTGATTAGTCTTCCACTTAATAGTTTTTATATCATTAATTCTGCTGCTTCTTATACTCCATTCTTTGGAAATAAGTGTATAATGTCACTTTTCCTTATGAGCCTGTCTCTTAAGATGTCTTTTTGATAGTAATGTTGGGTTTTTGTCATTCAAAGTAGTTTAAAATTGCTTGAAAGGTGATGTCACGGAACTCTATAATTTCATTTTTAATTGAAATATGAATTTATATACACTATACAATTAGAAATGGTACGATCAAGAGCATACCAACTATCCATTTCAATTTTAAATCGGTACCCGAAAAATTGATGTTGAACAATGGAATTTGAACTTACACTAATTAAAAAAAAATTCAAATGTTCATGTAGTATTTTTTAACTCACCAGTTTTTTGATGTACTTCGTATATTTAAATACAATTAATTCATAAAATATGATTTTTTGTTATTTCTTAAATTTCTTTCAATCGTAAACTTTTGTTTCAGAAAAACCTTGCCAAAGAAATTGTGACTAGTACTTAGTAATTTTAAATAAACAATCAAAATTTGATGTCATAAATAACCATCCATCACACACCAAATTACGCAAATCAGAATACTGAATTAAATGATTTTTTATCAACCATATATTACTCCAAGCCTTTTATAGTAAGCTAATAATATTGATTTGATTTGCCGAAACAAGAAATGTTGAAATCATTTGTTGAATCGACTTCAAAATCTAATTTCAGTATTTTCAATTTTGTTTCATCCTAAAAGAGAAAATACCAAGGTTTGGAGTTAGTATAATTAAATGCAGTGTTGAATCTTGGATTTTCCATTTTTAAACAAGGGAAGATCTATTTAATAATGGCAACATTTAATTTTAGCATATTTATTTTCAAATGTGAAAAATGAAAAAAAAAAATCGAGAACGCGTGGCAGTGTTCTGTGAAAGTACAACACGGGAAAGCGGAGGAAATAGAAAATGAAATCTCGCTAAAAGTACAACACTCAGTTTCCAAACCCTTCCCCCAAATCTGAAATCCCTTCTGCCTTTAACCTTCTTCTCCCCTCGATCGATTCCATAAATTTGCTATCTATCGATTCCGTGACGGATATATCTTTCCCAGGGTTTTTCTTCTCGTCTTTTTTCAATCTCTTTGCTAATCGATTTGTAGAGATTCGTTTAATCCGTATATATAAATTTATAAATTGGTATCATACAATCCCATTAATTCGATATTTTTGGAGAGCGGAAGTGAGAGGAAAATGTCGAAGAAGAAGGCAACGATGACGCTGAAGGATTTTCACGGCGGCTCGATTCCTTCCGATCTCCCTCTTCCCTCTGCACCCGGCGTGTGAGTCTGGTTTTGCGTTAATTTATTGGAATTTTGGTTGTTTTCCACAATTTATTTTGGAATGTGTTTTGCGATATCTTGGTCTTCTGAATCTGCTTGGATATTTCACAACGCATCTCATGTAGCCGCTTAAGATTACTTTTTTTTTATACGGTTGATTCTATTTGCAATAGATCTTAAGGTATGTGTGCCATTATTATATTTGGTGAAGAAAGACTTTAAGTTCTTGGTGAATGAGGCTTTGGATTTGATCTCACTATCTGGTATGCGGATTTCTTGTTTTCTGAAACTTTTGAATTGCAAAACCCTTATTATTGTTTAGCTTGACTGAATCGTATGAGTTATGATGGTATATAAGGTTGTGCCTTTTGTAGAAATTATAGAGTAAACTCTAGACACTCATATCATACATAATATTTTGACAGGACTGCAAGGCCCGTTGATCGTGGTGGATTTGATCGGCAGATGTCATGGGGTAACTCGGCAGGAAGGCCTGAACATCGGTTGCGGCCAGCATCTGCTGGCTCAGCTAGGGCCCTTGATGAAAAATCCCCATTTCTAAGTCATAGTTCCCATATAGGTCGTAATTTTGATGAGGATGAGCGCAAGCCTTTGGATGGTGGTTCAGGTCCTCGCAGAACAGTTGCTGACGAAAGCTTTCGTGCTCAACCTAGTGTTATATCTGGTGCTAGAGTTGGTAGTAGTCCTTCAATTCCTGTGTCTCAGCTATCAGCTGGCTCCACTGGTGGCTCTTATGCAGGGAGGGTTGTTGAAGTGCATAATTCGAAGTTCAACAATCAAACTTTAAGTGGCAGTCGCAGTTATGGGTCAAGTTATCCAGTTGTTGGCGGCAATGCTGGGCAATCAGTGGCTGGATCACATCCAAATGCCTGGGGGATAAGGAAGGAGGCTTCTAGCATGAAAGAGCCTGCAGCTGCTGCATGGTCAGCTCCAGAGGCCGAGACAAAGTTAGCCCATGCCAGTGCACTCGAGAAGATCTCATCTGGTCGGTGGAGCTCAAACCAGCAAATTAATCCTCAAAAAGATGCTGCAGCCTTTGGACATCCCGAAACCGATGGGAAGTTTGAGTATAATTCTAGTAATTCACACATTAGGAAAACCTACAATAGGTTAGATGTGGTTGCTGACTCAGACTATCAAGAAGTTGGTTTGGTTGTGCATGCCGAAAGAAGTCTAACATTTCACGGTGGTGGAAGGGAGGTTCCGCAAGCTTGTGATAGGGCAAAATCTGCCATACATGTGGATTCATATGAGAAAAGCACTCCTGCTACTGCTAATGGTTTCCAGTCTATTCAGTCAACATTTTCTTCAGAATCGTCTGAAAGACCTAAGCTCAAATTACTTCCAAGATCTAAACCATTGGAAAATATAGAATCTCCAATTGATCAAAAGCAGGTAAATTTGTGAAAAAGGCTTTAAATCTTATTTAAATATTTTATACTATAGTTTAGCTTTAACATTGCATTTCTGTTTTTATTTTTGAGTTCAGAGATATGAGCAGACTAGTGATAATCTCCACATGGAGGACAACCATGAAGTTAAAACCTCTATTGTTGGTGATCGAGCTCCAGAGCGTCCAAAACTGAATTTGAAGCCACGATCACAATCCCATGAGCAACTGGAAGGAAACAAAGAAGTCAAAAGGTTCAGAGTTTGTGTTTTCTTTTCTTTTAGATTTTTTTTAAACTTGTTGTTATCTCTTTATTTTCCTCTGTCAAATCTTGTATGGAGATATCTGTTTGATTTATCAGGTCTCTCCCAAGATAAGCTACTCATAGTCAATATCTTTCTGGTAATTCTGTTCTATCAGATAGAGGGACTAATGGAATTTATGGAGGGGTGTGAATATATATATATATATATATATATATATATATATAGGAAAATGATCAATACAAAAATGCATCTCAATACAAAATCCAGACCAAATCCTGACCAAGAGATTTTTCAATCTAATGGTCAATAATTAAAGAAAAACACAGTGGGTCATTATAAAGAAGTTTTAGGTCATATTATAAAATTTGGGTTTGAGGTCATGTTAAGATCATTTTATGTCATCCTTATTATAATGACATAAAAATAAGCTTACGATGACCTAAAAATGACCTATGTATGCTCGGTTCTGTAATTTTGTATTAAGAATGGGTTTTACATAGATCAAAACTATATATATATATATATATATATATATATATATATATATATGCTTTATAAGAATTGTATTATTAGTCTTTAGTGGATGCTGACAATGGGCTTTGCTTTTCTGAAATTGTTTCTGGCATGGTCATATATAATCTAATACCCTAAAGCATAATTCATATATGAAGTATGCACAAGTATGGGGGGTGAGGTTGGGGGTGATTGTGTAATGCTGTAGTTTGATATAGTCCCCATTTACAGGCTCAATAAAAAGCACAATGTTATGGCTATGACTGTTTCCTTTGTAGTGGCCTAGTGGGTGTAATTTCTGTCCCTTTATAGGGAGTGGGTCCAGATTAATTGAAGATTAAAACCTATACAATTAAATATTGCCTATGGACGGAAGAGGGAATGAGGTAGGCAATTTTAGTTGAAATGGATTTGTTTATCCACTATTGTTTTTACTTATGCTGCATCTGTGACTTGATTGGTGGTTTGTTACCTGGTTTATTTGTTTATTTTCATTGCAGCTATCTAAACGTGTCTAGTTATTTTGATAAACTGACAATGTTGACTGTTGAGGTGTATCAAATCTGGTGGCTTTGAAAAAGAGAGAACAATGTGCTTAAAAGAAAATAAAAATACTTGGATGATGTTGCAGTTGCACCCAGAGTCACATCTTGAGCAATGAGCAGCATGGATCATCTTTATCTGATTTTCTTGTACCCTTACAATTCTATAATATAATATTTACTTTGAAGGTAACGTTTATAAGAGAATTATATGCAGCAGTTTAGGTACTATTGCCATTTTGGGAAGGTCCGAATTGAATATAGCTATTTCTTGAGGTTCCTTGTTTATTTGAAAGCTTGTTAATATTTTGTTTGGATAAGCTATGTTAGACCTGGCAGAAAATGTATGGTTTCCTTGAAGCCTTTGTTTCACACTGCCCATTGTTTACACTTACATGGACAACGAATATAACACAAATCTGTTGGGTCCACTGAATTGGAATTTTTATCTGATTTTGCACGGAAATAAAATGGTTAAACTGGCTGCACTTACTTTGTTCCGGAACAACTTTATCTGTGTGTGTATTTCTATTTGAATTATCCTTGTCTCCAGTAGGAGGTATAACTTCTGAAATATTTTCTGCTTTGTTTTGTTGCTCTAGAGGGACTGTCTTTGGGGAAGCTCGGCCTCGGGAATTGGTGAGTTCACTTTTATCTCATTTCAGAAAGCTTGTTTCCTCCTTGTAGTTGTAAACAAAGAATCTGAATACTGTTTCAGAAAACAAAGAATCTCAATACTTCTATTTAATAATCTCAAAGCTCAGGGTGTATTTTAGCATTTTTCTCATTAGGAAAAGAGGGATATGCAAATTCTGTCTCGTCTAATCAGTTCATATTGTTTCAAAGCTAGTATTGCCTTTGCATTTGTTAAGAATTGCTGGAATTGTGGCAGGTTCTTAAGGCACGTGGGGTTGAAGATGACTTAAACAACTACGAGGGTCAACCTGCATTGAGGTATTTGGTTACTTTTGTGCAGCTTTGGATGTTAATTGTTATTGTACATCTGGCTGTACTTGATATTTAGGCATTCATGAAAATGACTCTTGTATTTTATTTGCATTTTTTACACTTATAGGGTGAAGGAAATTTCTCCAAAGGGTGATGCGTTCATGCATGGATCTTCTACACGCCACAGCGAAAAATATGAAGGTATTCCTACCAATCAAAGGGTGGCTAAATACTCTAACAGGCGAGAAAACCAGCTGGATGTTGAGAGAAGCGATTCACAAAGGAGGAACAAGCAAAGCGAAATTTGGAGAAATAATAAAGATGCTGAGAAGAATCGGAACCAGCAACCAAAACAGCCACAGGACAGGGCACCATCTCCAGAGACTTGGCGAAAACCTATTGAGCATGGCAAGCCAGCACCAACTGACGCCCCCATACGTTATGGGAAAGCAGCATCTGCAGTTGAGCTGGCCCAGGCCTTCTCAAAATCAGTATCAGATCCAACTGCTGCTGATCGAGCCTCTGGTCCTAGAGGCATCCCTGGTCGCAACCAGATGCCCTTTTCCAGACTTACGGGCCCAACACCAAGGCCTCAGATCAATGGTTACTAAAGTTGAGATGAAGAAATTGTGGGAGGAAGAAGGTCACAGGCCTGGAGCTATGCATTATGCTGAGGCAAATTTGGGTGAATTAATGAAATCTGGAGGCACGCAACATCTGGCCAGACGCTTGCGCTTATAAGAAGAACAAAGGACGTGAACCACATTGTTTTTATGTTGTACCCATCATAGGGGATTAAACTAGATTGTTCATGGAATAATTATTAACTGAACAACACCCTCAACCAACTTGTGTTGATTGTCATTCAGCAACTTTTGAAATTCTGTGCTAGTTACTTTTTTTTTTTCTTGATTTCGATTTCTGTGATGTGCATCTCTATAAATACTTTTGGTGTTGATCATGTGGAGATTGAGAACTTTGTGCAATAATTTCAACATAGTAAGAAAACACACTTGATAATTATACAGAATGTTGGATACAAGTTAATAAACAGCAGCTAGTCTCTTTGTGATAGAGATCAAGCTAATGATCTCCATTATCTCTTGAGATCATTTTCATTATTGTGGAGATTGATGAAAAGATTGTTTTAAATGTTGAGGATCTGTTTCCTTGTTTATTAATATGCTGATTCACTTTCCTAGATTAGAGTGCGTAGGAGCCCTATAAATAGCTACTCTTTAGAAGAGCTAGATATCTGGGAAAATAAAGTGTATTAGGACGGTATCAACCGTAGGCCTCTTCGGAGGATTATCTTGGCCTCTTCGGAGGATTGTTCTTCTTTTATATTAATTTCAGTTCTTATTTTACTTCCGCCTTTCACTCCATATCACTTTGTTCAGAACTCAGATTTGATGAGTTGAGTTCAAGGCATACTTATTGAAATACAACATATGTTAAACCTGCGGCATGAGAATTTAAGGCATGGGAATGGCTGAACAACAAGGGAAACCAAATTTTTCTTGGTTTCGGAATGGGGAAGGCCGAAACCATCTCCATGCTGATACATGCAGAGTGAGATTCGTCCAAGATTCATGGCAGTCTGCCCGAAATTCTTTATAGGATTCTCCATCAATATATCCTTGTTCATTCGTGTTAGTGTCGTGTCTATCAGCTGCTTTATATGCTTGCGAGCATCCTCCTCAGAGCATCCTGTTTCCTTCATGTAGCACTGAATTGACTTCGGAACATCCCCTCGTTTCATTTCATCCTGTTTTAAGAACATAACTATATTCAAACATGGGTGTGTTGGATTGACTAGTACATAGTTTTCTTAACTTACAGATGAAGTTGCCAAGTCATCGGCCAGACGAAGAACTGTGGCTGGCCAACGAATGATGCCAGGATATTGCTCTAAGCTCTTCAATTCCTTCTTGTTGATAGGATTAGTGGTGAAGTAACCATAAAAAAGAAGTAAAGGGCCAGAGATGGAAATCCATGCTGTATTTAGGTACTCATCTGTGGTTGGGACATATCCACTATTAAACCATGCTGCTTCTAAGTAGTAAGCTCTGCACAGTTCTGCCCACTGAAACAACAAACACATATCACAACTAAGATTTCTCACACATGAAAATTCTGTTGTGTATATACAAATGTTTTTACCAGATTCCTCATATTTGAGATAACATTGAAACCTTGTTCTCTGAGTATATGATAAGCCAATTCATTCACAGAGTTGAAAAGAGCTAAGAAGCAAATTTTCATACATTCCGGAAGGCTGTCCAGTGAATTAATATCCCACCTGAAGGTAGTACTAGCATTTATATGAATAGTAGCAATTGATAAAGACTTATGTATGTTGATTGTAAATGAAGTAAGCAATCGAACCTCTCAATTGTGTGAGTGAACAATTGAAGTTCCTCCAAGGTTCCATATACGTCGTATATGTCGTCTATTATGGTGATCATAACAGCAACCTTGCTCATAATCTCCCTTGAATATCCAAGATGAGGCTCCGGAATGAATCCCATAGCCCACAAGAAACACTCTGCCAACCGGTGCCTAACGAATCCCAGCTTTTCCGGCAGACCAGTTTCTTTATACCAACTGAAATTGTAACTCATCGACAATGAAAGCTTAAACTCCTAGTAAAAAGTAATCTATTAAATTTACCTTGAGAGTAGCTTGAGCTCTTGCTGGTATGTTGCTTGTACCATGTTATAGTCCAACTTAGCCAGCTCCACCAGAGTAAGGTTTGCTTCGGATGTATTCTCGTACGCTTGTATGAACCACCTGGCTTCTAGCTTGTGCAATCTCCAGTGCAGAGGAACCTCTAAAGCATGCCTCACTTGTTCCTTTAGACGCGGCTCTGTGATTTGCTCAAGTGTTTGAGCAAGATGGTTCAGTGAGAAATCTTTGGCTAAATCCATTATGTTTTCCCCTTCCATGCTTAAATACGAAGCTTCATACAGAGATACGAGCCCTCTCACGTCTTCACACAGGGAGACCTTGAAATTTCCTTCCTCATCCATCAAACTACAGAAAACCTCTGCACCAACAAATCCGTTAAGGATTAGTTAGTTAGTTAGTTAGTCAAAAAAATATTGTTAGTGTTAATTAGTTTAGTTTCATTCAAATGTGTTATAATTAACCTTGAGGAACATGATAACCATGCTGTCTGAGAAGTCTGAATTTGAGAGATGTGAAATGCAAGTCCTCTTCTAACCATTCTTGTGCCTCATACATCTTGTCTAACATTTTTGCTATCTGGTCCTTGAAGTGGCCAGATACACCTAGTCTCGTTACATTGTCGATAAGGTGAAGCTGGTCGAGCTCTTGTTCAGTTTGGTGGATCAGTATTCTCACCAGACCTTTCAGCTTCTCAGCTTCGCGAACGTACTTCTCTCCCTGCATTAATGTTCAACACATTGAATGTGTTGGTGCATGAACTGTGATTAATGATTCTTTAGTTTTACCGTGTATGGACTTGCGAGGGACTGTATGTAGTCGTTATCCCAAACACCAGCTTCATAGTTTGCAGACCTCCTAATCACCTCCTCCATGATCAATAGATTGGGAACTGAACAAGATGAAAATACATAATCAGAAAACAACAAGTTAAATAGAGCTAAAATGGGCAAAGCTTAGCACTTACCAGACTTGACAGACCACTATTTTACAACTATCAAAAGATTTGAACAGTATTGTACGAGGTTAACCTAGAGAAAAATCGTACCGTGGTTTAATAATGAGTGATGAGATTCGCCTTGATATTATTTGAGTTGGAGGCAGGGAGATGGTATACATAGAGTATAGTAATATTAATACCGCTGACAATTTTAATTTGGTAAGGACATCTTTTGCATTTTTAATCCAACTTTGTGGCATCTCTCTCTATCGTCAGCAAACCAATTCAAAGGTGAGATTAAGGCAAGAGAAAATACATTTTTGCTTTTTTTTTTGTTTGACCACTGTGTTCCGAACTTGCCTCCAGCGAAATCGGATTAATCCTGCTCGATCGAGCTTGCGGATTAAGGCCGAAAGTCTCCCAGCGAGTGGTGGGGTTTGAATCCGTAACCGCAAGGTCACCACAACTCCGCATTGCCAACTGTGCTACAACCCGCTACAACCCGTTGATTCATATTTGCATTTTTTAATCCAACTTTGTGGCATATCTCTCTCTCTAGTCAGCAAACCCATTCAAAGGTGTGATAGCAAGAGAAAATACATATTTTGCATTTTTTTATCCAACTTTGTGGCATATCTCTCTTTCAAACCAATTCAAAGGTGAGATAAAGGGAAGAGAAAATACATATTTTGCATTTTTTAATCCAACTCTGAGGCATATCTCTCTTTCAAACCAATTCAAAGGTGAGATAAAGGGACGAGAAAATACATATTTTGCATTTTTTTAATCCAATTTTGCGCCAAATCTCTCTCTATCGTCAGCAAGCCAATTCAAAGCTGAGATTAGATCATCCACTATGGTAAATAGGCCAGTCATAGGCTAGCCTGTTCCTCCTCCTGCCACATAATCCAGTACTGAAATTCCTCCTGCCACATCATCTAGACAAGCAACTGGACAAGCAATAGGCTAGCCACAGGCTAACCACATCATCAGCACTATTAAAAAACAACTAAATTTACGAAATTAAACACAAAGTATAGAATTAAATTTACCACACATATACGGTAAATATTCGTTTAGTTTTATTTATATAAAAAAAGTACATTAACTAAAAATTAAAAAAAAAACATAATAAAAAAAAAATTCGGGCTTCCACACACGAGCCACCGTCCCACTCTACTTCTCGTCGCCGTAGCCGCAGTCCTTGCCGCCATCCCCGCTGCCACCGGCTGCACTCCCGGCATCTGAGCTCGCGCCTGATCCCCCCAACTGTGCCGCGAAGGTATCCAAATCGACCCGCATACTCTCGAGCATTGAGTGAAGAAACTTCTTCTCCTCGGGGTTAGTTGTCTCCTTCCATTCGTAGAAGATCTTGTACATCTGTTTGCGTGTTTGTTGACGCGCGTAGAAGGCGAGCTCGGCTGCCGACTTGCCAACGGGGCGGGGGGGGGGGGGTGGTGGGACCCCTGGGCGACTGCCCTTGCTGCCCGTTGCGCCATCCTCTGACCAATCGGGCGAGTGCGGCGAGTGAAGGATGGAGGGGCCGACTCCTCTGGAACATCCTCGTGGAGGTCGTGGGAACCGCCGTTGCTGCCGCTGTAATCACCGGCATAGTTCAGCCGCTGCTTCTTCGGCCAGCCAGCATCGACACCCGCCCGGAACTTCTCGGAATCCATCAGCACCGATAGCAATTCCAGTAGGTGAATTCCTTATACAGCCCCCGCACGGGGAAGACTTTCTCCGCTATCCTCCTGCAATCCTCGTCAGTCTGGCCACTGGTCTTCATGCGGAGGGCGTTGGTGTACAAGCCCGCAAATCGGGAGACCGCAACCCTGATTCGCTCTCACCCCTTCCGGCACTCCTCCCCGGTGTATGCCTTCCCATGCGGGCATGATGTGGATCCATGTATTTTGTGATCCATTTCCCAAGGATTTACCCAATTTGTAGGTGATTGATCTAATATTTTTGTGAAGTAGATTTTCTATTGTATCAATAATGGCAACCCAACAAGAATTTAGGAAACTAACATGATTAAAGCAAGAAGTAACATAGGATAGGGTGGAAATTGAGATACATAGTCATTGATGAGGTAAGCTAAGACATTTACAACATACTAACATGCATCCATGGCTAGATCTTCAAGGAAACCACAAACCTTGAAGCATACCTCTACTTGATCCATACTTCACTAAGAATTGACGAACCAAGCAACCTAAATCTAGGAATTGGATAGGAAACCCTCTCAAAGAGGAACAAATCTCTCAAGCATATAATTCAGCAAAAACCTAAAGAAAAGAAATGACATCAAGAGGTATTTATACTATGGGTCCAAAAATAGAAAGTTGGCCTACAAAATCTAAAAAATCGGCATAATCGCCCGGTCGGGCGTTTTTCACATGCCAAAATGCACGGCCCGGGCGTTTTCCCTGTCCCCGGGCGATTTTCACAAGCAAAACGCCCAGTCGGGCGTTTTTCCCGAAGCTCTCGGCCTTCTCTGCGCGACTTCCGTAAAACCGCCATAACTCCCTCATTCGGACTCCGATTGGGATGTGCAAGATACCCACGCGAAGCTGTTTCCAAGACAAAGACAATGGTGGTAGTTTCATAGCTTTAGGATGTCATCTCAATAGGACGATTTCCAGTTGAATCCAACTGTAGTTGAAATCCTTGACGCACGACTTCCATGATCGTATCATCCTCCCCTTCTTGGAAAGGATTTGTCCTCAAATCCGAGCCGACTCTATTCATTGCCTCATCGGGAATCCCTCTAGCTTTGTTGGACCATTGGATTGTCTTCTCTTTCATCCTCGGGCCCCAATCAACCCATGGCTCACGCCGAAATGAAGACCCTTGACGTCTAGCACTCGTGGTCATATCAGGGCAATTCCTCCGGTAGGCTGCTGCAATTTTAGCCCACATGTTAACGATCCTCTGATTGTTCGAAACGAGGGGATCGTCACAAACAGACACCCAATCCTTGGACAGCGCGACGTTCTCATCCGTCCACTTCCTCCGTACACTGTCGTCATCAGCCGGCTGCGACGACTCGCCTACCACCTTTTTCCCCTTCTTCTTCTTCTTCTTCGGTGCGCCCTAACCCTGCCCCCGCCCCTGACCTACTCCCTTTGTCTGAATGGGAGTGTCTCCGAATCGAACGCCCGGTAACAATCCTCTATGGAGAAAGTGTCATCTCCAGCGAATTGCGTCTCCACTGGGGTCGATGTATGGGAAGACGCAGTCAAAAAATCAAGAGTGGGGCGATTGACATACTTGGATTTTGCTTGGTTTTAGAGAGTAATATTGCATGGTTTTGTTCACAATTCGTCTATTATCGGATATGATTATGATTAATTATCTATTATTTTGGTATTTGACCATTTTGTTAAGAATGTGTAGAAAAAGGTACAAAATATATGGATATGCAGCAGCCTTGGTTTGAAACAACATTAACTGGAGATTTTGAAGTCCAATCATCCTCTAATGCATATCAATCTCTTTGTCCTCGAAAGAGCTTCGCGTTGGTATCTCGCACACCTCAATCGGAGTTCGGTAGAAGAAGTTATGGCCGTTATACGAACACTGCGCGTTCCAGAAAATTTCACGCGGCCGGGTGAATTAACCACCCGGCCGGGTACGGTGCTCTGCTCGGAAATAGTCAGAAAGTGGTAAAAAATGACCACCCGGCCGGGTGAATTTTACTCTTTATAATTCCACCCGGCCTGGTACGCTATTTTGGCGTATTTTTATGTCAAATTGCGATTTTTTATGGGGGATTAAAAGAAAGAACGTCTAGGTTTCATAATTCAACACTTACCGCCTCCAACACTCACACACACTCCTAAGAACACCTTTGAGAGAGTGAATTGGAGATTGAAGACTTCCAATTGGAAGATTGAAGTTGCAATTCCATAGATTCATTCTCACAGGAGTATCTTAATCTTTTCTCCATGTATTTCATTGAATCTTGTGTTTCAAACATGGTTTTTTGTGAAGAACATGTGTAGCTAAACATTTATTGTAGAATTCCTGGTGAAGATGCACTAGTTTCATAGTTTTTATCCAATTAATTTTGTTCTTACCGTGCTCTTGTAGTTATTTGATTATTCTTGGGTTTATTCCTTTCAATTGCTTGATCACCACTTGATTGTGTAGGATTAATTAGATTAATCGGGAGATGAAATAATTAATCTGGAAATAAGAATAATTCACACCTTAATACAATAAAACTCGGGAGAGTTGAGGTTTTGAGTGAGGTCTTTGACCTAATCGAGCTTTTGGGAGTTAAGAGTTTTAGGATTAGAAGGGGACTTCAATCCTAGCACCTAATCTGCAGGTTTCTCACCTCGGGAGGGGTTTAATCTATAATTGTGGTCGACTTAGTAATTCTAGAGAACCAAAAGGTAAGACAATTTGATTGGATAAGAGCTTGGAATTGTGCATCGAATCCTTGAGTTCTACAATTTTCTCCATATTATCTTTTCACTCCATGTTTACTTGTTTTTATTTATTTATTTGCTCATTATATGCTTTTCATAGTGTTAGAAAAAAAACTAAATCTTTCCCGATTCTCTAGATAGTAGTCAATATTTGTTCGTGGTAGTTAAGTTGATACAAATTTGTCTATGTGGGATACGATACTCTTGCTTGCAAATTGCTACACTAGCCTCGTACACTTGCGGGTATCACTTGTGTTAAAATAAGTCTAGTTAGCGATAGACATTGCCCCCCTCCCCGCGTCACGGGCTGCACAGGCTGCATCATCTGTGGCATCTGCCCCACTCCCGGCATCATCTGTGGCATCATCTGCATCCTGGCTCCCCAACCGGGCATCATCTGCATACCGGGTTGCATGCCCGGTACCCCCTGCCCGCCGCCCTGCGCAATCATCTGCTGCCAAGGGTACATGTTGTAGTACCCGCCGCCCATCTGCCCCCATCCCGCTCTCGCGGGTATCGCGGGAGTTTGAGTCCTGCTCGTCGCTGGAGTAGACTCGTTGTTGTGATCCATTTCGTGTTATTGCTCTTGTACAGAAATTAAGAGAGAGAGAAAATTCGTTAAAACAAGTGGTGCGAATGAAAATGACGTGAAAATCGCGTATATATAGTGTTTCGAAAATTTAATAAAAAAAAATAAAAAATTGCGCTGGCCAATCGCCAGCCTACAATGGCGCGAGCGGATCGGCGAGCGCATCGGCTAGCGCCCAAGAATCGGCGAGCGCTCGCCGAAATTCTCGCCAATTTCGCGCTCGCCGGTTGCAATGGTTTGGCGAGCGGACCGGCTAGCACCGGGTATCGGCTAGCCGATCGCTCGCCTATTACTGTGGATGCTGTTAAGGGAAGAGAAAATGTTCACTGCTAACCGTAGGAGTAATATCTCAAATTAGTTACCCATTCTCAAATCCGAACAATTTTGTCTACAGAGAATCTATATCGATTTTCCTTATTACTCCATCTGCACCCGTAAAAAAAACTACTTTTGACTCGGTACTAGTCTCAGCGCATAATTTATAAAATACTAACAAAAATAAAATGAAAAAAATGATTTGTGTATTATAAATGGAATGAAGCCACAATTTTTTTTTCTAAAATAGTGGTTATTTACATAGAATAGTCTAAAATGACAAAATTGGTCCATTTTTATGAGACCGGGAAATTATGAGTAGTAGTACAAGTTTAGATCATCAAACCCGCGCCCAAAATCCGAAAGTTGGTAAAAGATAAAAAGGCCAAGTTTGAGCGAGATTATAATAGATTTAATATGTCGAGAAACTCTTTTTTTTAGCGTCTGTGAGCGCGCCCTTCGGTCTTTTTCTCCCCTTTCCTTATTTACCCTTTCTCTCAAGGTCTCATCCATGTCTCCATCGGAGAACATTGCTCCAATTCCATTTGATTTTTTTTTTATAAATTCAAAAACTCATCTTGTTAATATTTTTTCTGTCATTCTTTTACCAGACTAAAGCACAATTTATCATTCTTACTACAAAAATGCAAGAATTACTTTGAATTTTTCTTCCGCCAAGCACAATCCATATTATCCAAATTAAAATTGAAATTCCGGGGCCGAATTATACCCAAATTTTCAACGATGCACGTACGAACTCCACATTAGCATGATATTGTGCTCGTGACTTTGTTCTTGATATTGCTTGCACATTTATATTTTTCCAATGTGGGATATTTGTACCCCAAGACATTATGACCGATAATTGGATATGGATTAATAACACAAACAAGGGTAAGTAAGAAAGTTTATGCATACGCGTGTGGTAATAAAAATAAGAGTGAACTACATAAATGGTACCTGATGTTTCACTTTCGGACGTAAATGATACCTGATTTTTATTTTATATCGTTTTTGGTACCCTGTGACAAAAATAACCCCAGGTACCAAACATGTGATTTCTTTGTTATGGAGGATATTTTTAGAAATTTCATTAAATAGTACCAAACATGTGATTATTTTTTCTTCCTTTCTTATTTCTTCTTTATTTTCTCTTCTTTCTTTTTTCATTATTTACTTCTTTCTTTTTAGTAGTTTATCTTTATTTCTTCTTTCTTTTTTTGTCCTTCGGTTTATGTTTCTCCTTCCTTCTTTTTTCTTTTATCTTCTTTTTCTTCTTACTTTTTAGTTTTTTATACATTCATCTAATTGCACTCATAATATAAATCAAGAACAAAATGCCTAATTAAATTAATTATTAAAAGTAATTAAATTAATTGAATATTTTTTATTTTAATCGTTTTAAGGTTGAAACACCTAACTAAAAATATTCAAATCTTTATATCATTATGAATACAATTAACAATTATTATTAATATTACATAATATTATATGATTCATAATATATATAGTTATACTATAATGATTTATTAATTACTACTCCCTCCGTCCCACAAAGATTGTCCCATTTTTTCATTTCCGTCCGTCCCACAAAGTTTGTCCCATTTCACTTTTACTCCCTCCGTTTCGCCATAGTTGAGTCATTTTCTATTTCGGGAAGTTTCTTCATAGTTGAGTCATTTCTATATATGGTAACTTTTTTCTCTTTCTTACTTTACTCTCTCTTACTTTACTCTCCCTACTTTATTCACTTTATAATTTATTCTCTCTATATTTTCCTCTCTCTTACTTTTTTATCTATTTATTTAACACACCCAATATTCATTTCAAAAACTCTGTGCCGAAAAGTTTCGCCTCAACTATGGCGAAACGGAGGGAGTACCATTTTTATTCACTTTACTCTCTCTACTTTATTCACTTTATACTTTATTCTCTCTATCTTTTCCTCTCTCTTACTTTTTTTATCTATTTATTTAACACACCCAATATTCATTTCTAAAACTTTATGCCGAAAAGTTTCGCCTCAACTATGGAGAAACGGAGGGAGTACCATTTTTGGCAGTGGACCTCATATTCAACTAACTCATTCCTACTCATATTTTATTATAAAATTAATATTTTAAAAGTAGGACCCACATCCCACCAACTTTTTCAACTCACTTTTCATTACATTTCTTAAAACCCGTGCCGGGGTCAAAGTGAGACTATTTTTATGGGACGGAGGGAGTACTATTTTTTAGTATTATAAAAATAATATTATTATAAATATAATTGTGACTATAATTAATTATATTTGAACGATATTAAAAAATAAATTAATTATTAATTTATAAATCAAAATAATAATATTAATATTGATTAATAATAATAGTATAAAAAGTGAGGAGAATGAGAGAAGATATTATAATATCACTTTTGGTACTAATTTTATGTATGCCCAAAATATCCTCTATGACATAAATGGGAAAATGTATTTGTTTAGAGGACATTTTGGGAAGAAAATTGTATCAGGTACCAAAAATGAGATTTATAGGTACCAAAAACGATATAAAATAAAGATCAGGTACCACTTACGTGCGAAAGTGAAAGATCAGATACCATTTATGTAGTCCACTCTAAAAATAATTTGTGTTAAATAAAAGTATGTAAAAATAATTAAATCTCCAAATCTCCCAATGTTATTTGTTAGTTGAGATATTTTTCTATTTTGGAAAGTTATGAAAGAAGGATTTTGCACGTGTGCACATGTTCCTTCTATTCAGCGATATTTAAAAGAGTTCTCACTAAGAATAGTAGTATATATATATTGTAAATTAGGGTGTTAGAACCCACGAGGAACGGTCGCATCCATTGTGAAAGCCATTAGCTTGCTTCCGTTATTTGCTTTGGTTTGGACTGGTGTGCTTGCCATGTTCTTTATTTGTATCCCTAGTTAGGTTGGCTGTCTCAGTTAGACAGGGCTGGTTATCATTCTGCTACTTTCCGAATTCTTTGTCAATTACTATGTCAATTTTCCACCTTTTTCTTGATGATTATATAAAAGCACTTGTTTGATATACGCAAAGAGAAAAAACACACTTGATAATTATACATGGCCACAAATTAAGAAGCATGTTGTGAGATGAAACTTAATGTGGAAAGAAACAGCAACTAGTCTCCTAAACCAGGGCATAGGGACTCATTATTTTACAATGTATGTTTAAAGCTACGCGTAGGAATTCAAGGCATCGGAAAGGGCTGAACGAGAAGGGACACCAAATTTTTCTTGGTTTCGGAATGGGGAAGGCCAAAGCCATCTCCATGTTGATACATGCAGAGTGAGATCCGTCCAAGATTCATGGCAGTGTCCCCGAAATTCTTTATGGGATTCTCCATCAATATCTCTTTGTTCATTCGCTTCAGTGTCGTGTCTATCAGCTGCATTATATGTTTGCGAGCATCCTCCTCAGAGCATCCTGTTTCCTTCATGTAGCACTGGATTGATTTTGGAACATCCCCTCGTTTCATTTCATCCTGTTTAAGAAAATACTACTATATTCAAACATGGGTGTGTTGGATTGACTAGTACATAGTTTTCTTAACTTACAGATGAAGTTGCCAAGTCATCGGCCAGACGAAGAACTGTGGCTGGCCAATGAATAATACCAGGGTATTGCTCTAAGCTCTTCAATTCCTTCTCATTGATAGGATTTGTTGTGAAGTAACCATAAAACAGAAGTAAAGGGCCAGAGATGGAAATCCAAGCTGTATTTAGGTACTCATTTGTGGTTGGGACATATCCACTGTGAAACCATGTTGCTTCTAAGTAGTAAAGTCTACACAGTTCTGCCCACTGAAACAACAAACACATATTAGTACTTCCAAACTTCGTCAACATTACCATAATCATAGTATATAGATAATAGATACAGATGTTTTTACCAGATTCCTCAGATTTGAGATAACATTGAAACCTTGGTCTCTGAGTATATGATAAGCAAATTCATTCACAGAATTGAAAAGAGCTAAGAAGCAAATCTTCATATATTCTGGAAGGCTGTCCAGTGAGTTAATATCCCACCTGAAGATAGTATCATTAGTGGCTGCAATTGACAGTGATGATATATGTGAATAAATGAAGCAATCAAACTAACCTCTCAATTGTGTGAGTGAACAATTGAAGTTCTTCCAAGGTTCCATATACGTCGTATATGTCGTCTATTATGGTGATCATAACAGCAATTTTGCTCAAAATCTCCCTTGAATATCCAAGATGAGGCTCCGGAACGAATCCCATAGCCCACAAGAAACACTCTGCCAACCGGTGCCTAGCGAATCCCAGCTTTTCCTTCAGACCAGTCTCTTTATACCAACTGAAATTGTAACTCACCAACAATGAAGACTTCCATTCTTAGTAAAAAGTGAAAACAAGTACTAACTTTACCTTGACAGTCGCTTAAGCTCTTGCTGGTATGTTGCTTGTACCATGTTATACTCCAACTTAGCCAGCTCCACCAGAGCAAGGTTTGCTTCGGATGTATTCTTGTATGCTTGTATGAACCACCTGGCTTCAAGCCCCTGCAATCTCCAGTGCAGAGGAACCTCCAAAGCATGCCTCACTTGCTCCTTTAGACGTGGCTCTGTGATTTCTTCAATCCTTCGAGCAAGTTGATTGAGTGAGAAATCTTTAGCTAAATCCATTATGCTCTCCCCTTCCACACTTAGATACGAAGCTTCATACAGAGATACAAGCCCTCTCACATCTTCACGCAGACATGCCTTGAAATTCCCTTCCTCATCCATCAAACTACAGAAAACCTCTGCACCAACAAATCAGTTAAGGATTAGTTAGTTAGTTAAGATAATATTGTTAGTATTAATTAGTTAAGTTTCATTAAAATGTGTTATAATTAACCTTGAGGAACATGATAACCATGCTGTCTGAGAAGTCTGAATTTGAGAGATGTGAAATGCAAGTCCTTTGCGAACCATTCTTGAGCCTCATAAATCTTGTCTAACATTTTAGCTATCTGGTCCTTGAAGTGGCCAGATAGGCCTAGTCTCGTCACGTTGTCGATAAGGTGAAGCTGGTCAAGCTCTTGTTCCGTTTGGTGGATCAGTATTCTCACCAGATCTTTCAGCTTCTCAGCTTCGCGAACGTACTTCTCCCCCTTCATGATTAATGTTCAACACATTGAGAATTAAACTAGTTCAATGTGTTCGTGCATGAATTATTCTGGTTTTACCATGAATGGACTTGACAGGGACTGAATGTAGTAATCATCCCAAACGCTAGCTTCATAGTTTGCAGACCTCCTAATTATCTCCTCCATATCAATAGATTTGGATTCTAACAACCGAAAATAATTAATTAGAAACTTAACCGACTCAAATTGATTAAACAACGACTTAAATAGAGCCAAAATGAAGCAGACCTGTTATGTAATGAGATGCGAAGTTCACCGTTTTCCAACAATATTCAAAGCTCGAAAACTGGTTTACAGTATTGTAGGAGGTTAACTCAGAGTAACATCGCACGTTGATTCTATGAATGATAAGATTTGCCTTGATATTATTTGAGTTCAAAGGGATATATATATAGTAATTCGAGTAATATACTCCCTCCCCGATGATCATGTGTCCCAGTTTTTCATTATTTTTGTCCCTTATTAATTGTCTCCTATCATTTTTACTAATTTTCACCTCTCATATTCCATAAATTGTTTATTTTACTCATACTAATACCTTCGTCCTGCATTAACTGTCACATTTACTTTTCTGCATTCGTTTTGTAAAAATGATAATAAATAGTTAAAATCGAGAAATAGTAAAATAAGAGAGAGAATAAGGTAGAGAAGAATCTTCTTTACATTATTCTCTCTCTTACTTTACTATTTTTCCACTTTAACTATTCATATTATCATTTTTACAAAACGAGTGCAAAAAAAGTAAATGTGACCGTTAATGCGGGACAGAGGTATTATTGTTTTATGGTAATACTAATATAATACTCCCTTCATCCCGAGATAAGCGAGTTGTATTGCTTTTTGGGATGTCCCTCTAAATGAGTCAATTCCCTTTTTTTAGCAAAAAATCATTTCTCTTACTTTATCCTCCAACTACTTTATTCTCTCTTCACTCTACTCTTATCTCTCTCATTCTTTACTCTCTCCACTTTAACTATTTAAATATCAATTCCTTAAATCACGTGCTCAAAAAATGTGTTTTGCTTATTTTGGGATGAAGGGAGCAACACAAAAATAGGACTCATATTCCACTTACTTTTTAATACATTTTTTTTTTATAATTTTTTAAAATTCACGACGAATTAAAGTGGAACATGTTGGGAGACAAAGGAGGTACTCCATAAGATTGCATGAACGGTTGTTAAACCGTTTAAACAACTGTATTTTTTTTGTTTTATTTTCTATTGGGCATTTCTACATTACTACTACCAGTCTGTTTCTTTTGTTTTATTTTATATCGTCTTATAACAAACATACATATTGTGACGTATAGGGTTGGCATCATATGTAATACATATTAAACCCGTGTTAAATGTAAGAATATGGACGAAAATAGCGAACACAGAAAGAGAATAAGCACTGATATTTTTCCTTGTGGTATGTTTTCTTAGTTCCTTCGACTGGTGAAGATCTTTTCTCATGCTTATGCTAACGTGTGGTACAACTTTTGTATAGCCAAGTTATGCAAATGCATCGTATCCACAAGTACTACTCCCTCCATCCCGAAAATTTGTCACTTATTTCCATTTTCGTCCATCACTAAAAATTTGTCACCTTTCACTCTTACTATTTTTGGTAGTGGACCTCATATTCCACTAACTCATTCACACTTACATTTTATTATAAAACTAATATATAAAATTAGGACCCAAATGCCACTAATTTTTTTAACCCACTTTCTATTACAATTCTCAAAACCCGTGCCGAGTCAAATGGTGACAAATTATGGGGGACGGAGGGTAGTTTAATTATAACTATTACAATTTGAATCTTTTGTAGTAATTCTAGACTATCAAATAATAATGGGTAATTATTCATTATTTCTTCTGTCTTTTTAGCGGAGAGAGGAAATTTGATTTAACTATAGTGAGACGGTTGTAATACTTAATTGAAAACTGAAACTATTCTCAAACTAAGAAAACAATGGAGCACGAGAAATACGACCTAACTACAGTGGAACAGAGGGAGTACTTGACTGAAAATTGAATCTATTATAAAAATAAGAAAACAAGTAAAAGTTACTACCCCGTGCCCCAAATTTTGACACAGCTTACTATTTCGGTCAGTCCCTGAAAATTTGACACACTTCACTTTTTACCATTTTTGGTAGTAGATCCAATATTCCACTAACTCATTCCTACTCACATCTTATTATAAAACTAATTAATACTTTAAAAGTAGGACCCACATTTCACTAAGTTTTTCAACTCACTTCCCATTACATTTCTTAAAACTCGTGTCGGATCAAAGTGTGTCAAAATTTGGGGACGGAGGTAGTATATAGATTAGTTGAGCAACAGAATCTGAAGGTATGATTTCAACAACTCTGAAAAAATTCTAATCACTAGTTCAATGGTCATCTAAACTCAATTCTACTAAGAACAACATTAATTTAATCTAATTCAACTCGAACGTAATACATTGTACACTACTTACTACAATCAATGTTTCCATGTAAATATCTAAAATATTACTCCCTCTGCCTCTTAAAATTTGGCACCATTTGACTCTGACAAAAGTTTTAAGAAAAATGTAATCAAAAGTGAGTTGAAAAAGTTAGTGGCATGTGATTCCTATTTTTAATATATTAGTTTTAAAATAAAATAGGAGTGAGAATGAGTTAGAGTGGAATGTAGGGTTCACTACAAAAAATGGTAAAAGTGAAAGGTGACAAATTTTTAGGGACGGACGAAAAATGAAATAGGTGATAAATTTTCAGGGACGGAGGGAATAACTAGCAACTATTAACGGTGTAGTCTGAGTTAATCTCAAGTTCCTCGACCTTATTACTGATTATGTTTATTATTTTAAACTTGTACTTTCTTCATTTCTTGTTAATTAACTTCTTCTAATTATAAAAGAGATGTTTATTGTATTACGTGAAGGGAGAATAAAGAATGAGGGTGAATAAAGTATGAGAATTGAGGAGAGAATATTACTTCTTTTTTTTTTTTTTATATCAAAATTAGAAATTATTCAAATAAAATTAACAAGGAAGAAATGGAGTATTAATACACCTTTTTTAAATCTTGTATTAACATATATATATACATAAACCATTTATTAAACAAGGAAGAAATGGAGTATTAATACACCTTTTTTTAATCTTGTATTAACATATATATACATAAACCAATCAAATCTGTAACTGTATAGTGTTTAAAAGAACAATAATAGTTGAAAAAGAATTACGTATATGAATGCTAGTTTCATTCCTTATATAAGATTATACTACTATTAACTTCGTTATCCACAGAATGATAAATTAAATCAATAAATACAATGTAAAATCTATGATCCAAAGTTATATATTCGAACTCTAATATGCATATATAGTAGAAAGGAAGTTGGGTGGTATTTTAGGCTGAAGAAATCCTAAATTTGGAACAAGCTACAAGGAAATTCTGCATTGGCGCACGAGCCGTGAATCCATG
Source organism: Salvia hispanica (assembly GCF_029641045.1). Lineage (NCBI taxonomy): Eukaryota > Viridiplantae > Streptophyta > Magnoliopsida > Lamiales > Lamiaceae > Salvia > Salvia hispanica. The sequence goes on from NC_142693.1 coordinate 18,163,447, forward strand.
GAGTGAGACGTGCGGTCCCGGTCGTTTGGCCTTGCTGCCTTTGCTAGGCAGCATGCGCCATGCGTGAGGCTTGCAGCCACACACGGGCTGTGCTGCTCTAGTATATATACTCGTGCACAGTTCATGCGGTCTCTATTGAACTATGAATTGTGTTTCATTGAACTGAATTGATGTTTGTGATACATTGTTGAATCCTATTTATAGGATTAGAAAAGTAAATGTACATGGAAACTATACACTTAGGAACTATAACACAATTAATGTTATATTCCTTGAAACTCTATAGTTACTCTTTCCAACATTCTTGAAACTCTAATACCATTAACAACACTCCCCCTCAAGTTAAGTAATGGGATTCCCGATACTTAACTTGCAAAGTACTTCAGTAAAGTTCCGAGCTCCAACTGCTTTTGTCAGAATATCGGCCAGTTGGTCTTTAGATCGAACAAATGGGAACTCAATAATTCCTTCCTCGATTTTTTCCTTAATGAAGTGCCTATCTACTTCAACATGTTTTGTTCGATCATGTTGAACTGGATTTTCTGCAATGCTGATTGCGGCTTTGTTGTCACAGAATAGTCGGCAGGTTTTCTGTGTTAAAAAACCCAATTCACTCATCAGTCGTCGGAGCCACAATACTTCCGTTAAGCCATTCCTGATTCCTCTGAATTCTGCCTCTGCACTTGATAGTGCTACAACCTTCTGCTTTTTACTCTTCCAAGTAACTAAGTTTCCTCCAACGAAAGTAAAGTACCCAGAAGTGGACTTTCTATCTACTGGATTTCCAGCCCAGTCAGCATCAGTATAGCCGTGAATCTCCAAATGCTCACTTTTCTTGAACATTATCCCATGGTCAAAGGTTCCTTTGAGATATCGGACAACCCTTAAAGCTGCTTCAAGGTGGTCGGTTTGGGGTCGGTGCATAAACTGACTTATCACACTTACTGCGTATGCGATATCTGGTCTAGTGTGTGACAAGTAGATCAATTTCCCCACTAACCTCTGATAGTTCTCTCGGTCGGCTAGCTGGGCTCCTTCTGTTATTTTGAGGCCATGATTGACAACTATTGGCGTGTCTGCTGGCTTACATTCTAGCATGTCAGATTCAGTGAGTAGATCCAAAGTGTATTTCTTCTGATTGATGAAAATTCCCTCCTTTGATCTTAGAACTTCTACTCCCAGAAAATATTTGAGTGGCCCCAAATCCTTCATTTCGAATTCTGTCGCCAAATTCTTCTTTAGCTGCTCTATCTCTTCAGAATCGTCTCCTGTGATGATCATATCATCGACATAGATTATCAGGCAGGTGATTTTGTCCCCTCTCTTCTTAGTGAAGAGTGTGTGATCTGCATTACTCTGTTGATACTCGTACTTCTTCATAGCCTCTGTAAACCTTCCAAACCATGCTCTCGGAGATTGTTTTAACCCATATAGGGTTTTCTTTAGCTGACAGACTTCTCCATCTTCAAAGTCTTCTTCAAAGCCCGGGGGAGCTTCCATGTATACTTCCTTCTTTAGTTCACCATGCAAAAAGGCATTAGTTACGTCGAACTGGTGTAGAGGCCAGTCTTTATTTGCTGCAATGGAGAGCAATACTCGAACCGTATTCATCTTTGCCACTGGTGAGAATGTTTCACAATAATCTACCCCATAGGTCTGAATATACCCTTTAGCTACAAGACGCGCTTTGTATCTTTCAATGGTTCCGTCGGGCCTTCGTTTGATGGTGAAGACCCATCTGCAGCCTACTGTTCGTTTCCCTTTCGGCAGTCGACATTTCTTCCATGTTTTGTTCCTCTCCAAAGCCTTTAATTCAATCATCATTGCTTCCCTCCAGTGTTTGATATTTAAAGCTTCTTTCACTGTCTGTGGGATTTCTTCTTCACCATATAGTGCTGCTTCAAATGCCCTAGCCAATTTCGTTAGATTTGCCTTTGCCACACTGCCCACCGGATATTTTGACTTTCTTCCTATTTTCTCTGGAGAGTATCGTTTAGGTGGAACTCCCCGATTAATCCGATTCGGCAAAATATACTGCCCAGTATCTTCATCAATGATTTCCTGTACTTCTTCTTCTGTAATGACAGGGTCAGTGGTAATAGCAACAGAGTTCTCAGTATAATTGTTTACCTCGGATATCGGAGGGGTTGGCGATGGAGTGTCACCTGGTTCCATGGGTTGAGTTGTGTTTGAGACTTGCTCGGCGACAGTATTAGCTGGCTCTTGTGGATCCTCAGTGGGAGCAAGATTTGACATAGGCAACCAACTTATCGAGTCGACATTTATTTCCCTTTCCCCCTGACTTGTAAGTTGGGTATTATAAAAGAACTCGGTTTCTAAAAAAGTGCAATTCATTGTGGTGATGACTTGACGTTTTTTCGGGTCGTAACATCGATACCCTTTTTGATGAATCCCATAACCAATGAAAACACATTTAGCAGCACACGGAGAAAGTTTGGAACGTTCATGTTTTGGGATATGAACGAACACCGAGCATCCAAAGACACGGGGATCAAGGGAGAGAGCGGAAGGGACTGTGGTCATGGTGGATAACATTTGGAGGGGATTTTTTAAGTTGAGGATTTTGGTAGGGAGACGATTGATAAGATAAACAGATGTAGCGATTGCTTCAGGCCAAAAATGGTTGGGTACCTTAGATTCTAAAACGAGAGCTCGGGTCATTTCAAGGATGGTACGATTTTTTCTCTCAGCTACCCCGTTTTGTTCTGGAGTGTAGGCACATGATGTTTGGTGAATAAGACCTCTTTCAGCACAAAAGTCCTTCATTTTGGTGTTAACATACTCTCCCCCATTATCTGACCTAAGGATTTTAATTTTGGTTTGGAACTGTGTGAGAATCATGGTATAAAAATCAGAAAATTTGGAAAACACATCGGATTTGTTTTTAAGAAAGTATACCCACGTCATACGAGTACAATCATCAATAAATAAAACAAAAAAACGAAAGCCGTTCCCACCAACAACTGGAGCTGGACCCCACACATCAGAGTGAATTAAGGAAAAAACAGAATCAACTCTAGTATTACTGAGTTTAAAAGATTGTCTGTGGCTCTTGGCCAAAACACATGTTTCACAATTAAAAACGGAGTTCTTAACGAGATTAGGAAATAAAATGTTTAAATAACTTGAGGACGGATGCCCTAACCGCCTATGCCATAACTTGACTTCCTGGTCTGAAGTTCCGTGAGCCAGCATTCCTCTGCCAGATTGAGCTATCTCATCCACATAATACAACCCTTGGTGTTCAGTGCCACGCCCAATCGTCATCCCCGTCCGGATATCCTGCAGAAGACAAAAATTGGGCTTCATTAGAAGTGTGCAATTAAGTTCTCGTGTCACATGACTGACAGATAACAATTTTTGAGATAAGGTTGGAACATAAAGACAATTGGAAATTTTTAAAGATGGTGATATTTGAATGGTCCCTGCTCCAGCAACCGGGACAAGTTCCCCACCAGCAGTCTCGATACACACCCTTTTAGACTTCGTCAATTCTCCAAAATCTGCCCTATCATATGACATGGTGTCCGTCGCCCCACAATCAAAAATCCATCCCCTCTCATCCACAATATTTATATTTTTAACCGTGAAAGCCACAGGAATATCAACATTTGGTTCTATATCAGGGTTATTGTCAAGCACAGAAAATCTATTTTGGCAATTAATCGGGGGGTTAACATTGTAATTTAACTTAAAATGGGGCTTATTTCGAGTTAAATCACAACTATTGGGGTGGAATTTGGAAAATTTGGATATTTGGGACTCATTTTGCAAGACATGGGGTTCATTATGAAATAAAGATAAATTAGAAGGGTTTGGGGGCAAACTCCCAAACCCTATACCTTCAATTGAACGAGTAAAAGAGGCGGAAGACTTCGGCGCCGCTGCCCCCCCTCGCTCACCACCGCTGCCTGTTCCCCACCACCCGCCTGCAATTAGGAGTTCTCCCGGACGATTCCCGTCGCCCCCAGCGCCAGTGGCCATCTGGTTGCCCGCTGGAGCGACGACTCCTCCATTCCCATCGACCTCTTCTCGCCCAATAGCCGTTTTTACTTTCCCAGCACCACCCTTGTTCGCCTTGTGCCCGTCCTCCCACCATTCAGGGTAGCCGACGAGCTTGAAGCACGTCTCCTTGGTGTGCTTTGTCATTCCACAGTGGGAACAATGGAGTTTCGATTTGTCAAGTCCCTTTCGGTTCGTGAAGTTTCCGTGTGGGGGCAGCGCCGGTGGAGCAGTGTAGGGCAGTGGTGGTCCGCATGTCTGCATGTGTGGTGGTGGCAGATGGAATCGGGTACCGAAGCCCGCTCCAATTCCGGTTTCTCCTGGGTCGGACAGTCTCGCCGACGGTCTCCACACGGCAGTCCGACCTTCCTCTTGTTTCATTATTCCGAATGCTTCCTCAGCTGTAGTGTCGCTGAGTTTGAGAATCTCCCGCCGCAGGCCATTGTACTTGTCGTTTAGCCCGGCGAGGAATTGGTATAATCTTTTGGTCTGCGTCTCTTTTTGGTAGATGCCAGGACCTTTGTCGCAACATGTATATGGACAAGGCTTCCTTGAATCTGTGTCCACCCAAAGTTTTTGGAGTTCACTCCAGTAGCCTTCGAGGCTGTCGTCCCCTTGCAACGTTCTTGTTGTCGTGATTTCAAGGTCGTAGACTTGTACAGGATCGACTCGTGCACCGAAGGTAGTGACAAGGCTTTTCCACATAGCCTTGGCTGTCTGATGTTGGGCGAATTGCACGACGAGTCTCGGCTCCATATTCTGGATAAGCCACGAGAACACCGTGTAATCGGCAGCTTGCCATTCCTTGAACTTGGGATCGTCTCGTGCCGGCGGCTCATTTTCCCCCTCTATGTGATCCAGTTTCTCCCTGGATCCAATGTTTACAAGCATCAATTTTGACCAAATAGGGAAATTTTTTCCGTCAAGTTTGATGCCTATAGAAATTGTTTCAATTGATTTGGCCATTTGGATGTGATCTGACTTGATTTTGGTGGCTGTTTCAGGTTTGAGATTTGGTTGGGATGTTTGTTGCTGGATTTTCGAATTTTGGATCGGGTCGAAAGATTGAAAATGAAGATTTAGGATCGAATTGCTCGTGATACCATATTGAACTATGAATTGTATTTCATTGAACTGAATTGATGTTTGTGATACATTGTTGAATCCTATTTATAGGATTAGAAAAGTAAATGTACATGGAAACTATACACTTAGGAACTATAACACAATTAATGTTATATTCCTTGAAACTCTATAGTTACTCTTTCCAACATTCTTGAAACTCTAATACCATTAACAACAGTCTCGATCCCATTACTTTATGTCTTTTTTACTTTTGATCCGTTTTAGTAATTTTTCTTTCAAAACTCAGCAAACTCGTTATCATTTCAAAATATATAGAAATTAACTACAACACATATATAAATCTCATAAATCAATAAAAAACAGAAAAAGAAAAATCCCCAAATATCAATAAAATACCTGAGTTTATCAATTGATAGTTGCCTTTTCATTGTGTTCCACTTCTACGTGTTGGTTTATGCACTATTGTTTGTTTGGTGTGACTAGTTTTGTGGTTGTAGGCTTTTGGTTTGCTTGATAATCATATAAAAGCACTTGTCTCATTTATGCTAAGAAACATGTTGTTGACATGGATTCAAGGCATGGGGACTTAACAATGTATGTTTAAAGCTGCTGCATAGGAATTCAAGGCATCGAAAAGGGCTGAACGACAAGGGACATCAAATTTTTCTTGGTTTCGGAATGGGGAAGGCCGTAGCCATCTCCATGTTGATACATGCAGAGTGAGATCCGTCCAAGATTCATGGCAGTGTCCCCGAAATTCTTTATGGGATTCTCCATCAATATCTCTTTGTTCATTCGCTTCAGTGTCGTGTCTATCAGCTGCATTATATGTTTGCGAGCATCCTCCTCAGAGCATCCTGTTTCCTTCATGTAGCACTGGATTGATTTTGGAACATCCCCTCGTTTCATTTCATCCTGTTTAAGAAAATACTACTATATTCAAAAATAGATGTGTTGAGGCTTAAGCTATGTTATAAATTAGTACATAGCTTTCTTACAGATGAAGTTCCCAAGTCATCGGCCAGACGAAGAACTGTGGCTGGCCAATGAATAATACCAGGGTATTGCTCTAAGCTCTTCAATTCCTTCTCATTGATAGGATTTGTTGTGAAGTAACCATAAAACAGAAGTAAAGGGCCAGAGATGGAAATCCAAGCTGTATTTAGGTACTCATTTGTGGTTGGGACATATCCACTGTGAAACCATGTTGCTTCTAAGTAGTAAAGTCTACACAGTTCTGCCCACTGAAACAACAAACACATATTAGTACTTCCAAACTTCGTCAACATTACCATAATCATAGTATATAGATAATAGATACAGATGTTTTTACCAGATTCCTCAGATTTGAGATAACATTGAAACCTTGGTCTCTGAGTATATGATAAGCCAATTCATTCACCGAATTGAAGAGAGCTAAGAAGCAAATCTTCATGTATTCTGGAAGGCTGTCCAGTGAGTTAATATCCCACCTGAAGATAGTAGCATTAGTGGTTGCAATTGACAATGATATATGTGAATAAATGAAGCAATCAAACCAACCTCTCAATTATGTCAGTGAACAATTCAAGTTCTTCCAAGGTGCCATAAACGTCGTATATGTCATCTATTATGGTGATAAACACAGCTACCTTGATCATAATCTCCCTTGAATATCCAAGATGATGCTCCGGAACGAATCCCATAGCCCACAAGAAGCACTCAGCCAATCGGTGCCTTGCAAACCCCAGCTTTTCCGGGAGACCAGTCTCTTTATACCAACTGAAAGTGCAATTCACCAACAATGAAGGCTTCCACTCTTACTAAAAATTTAAAATTAGTACTAACTTTACCTCGACAGTCGCTTGAGCTCTTCCTCGTATGTTGCTTGTACAATGTTATACTCCAACTTAGACAGCTCCACCAAAGCAAGGTTTGCTTCGGATGTATTCTCGTACGCTTGTATGAACCATTTGGCTTCTAGCTTCTCCAATCTCCAGTGTAGAGGAACCTCCAAAGCATGCCTCACTTGCTCCCTTAGACGCGGCTCTGTGATTTGGTCAAGCTTTCGAGTAAGGTGAGTCAGTGAAAAATCTTTGGCTAAATCCATTATGCTTTCCCCCTCCACGCTTAAATACGAAGCTTCATACAGAGATACAAGCCCTCTCACATCTTCACATAGACAATCCTTGAAATTTCCTTCCTCATCCATCAAACTACAGAAAATCTCTGCACCGACAAATCAGTTAAGGATTAGTTTGTTAGTCTGAATTTGAGAGCTATGAAATGCAAGTCCTTTTCTAACCATTCTTGTGCTTCATAAATCTTGTCTAACATTTTTGCTATCCGGTCCTTGAAGTGGCCAGACAGGCCTAGTCTGGTCACATAGTCGATAAGGTGAAGATGGTCGAGCTCTTGTTCTGTTTCGTGGATCAGTATTCTCACCAGATCTATCAGCTTCTCAGCTTCGCCAACGTACTTTTCTCCCTGCATGAATGTTCAACAAATTTAGAAACTCGTTCAATATGTTCGTGCATGAAACGTAGTTAGTTAATGATTCTGGTTTTACCATGAATGGACTTGCGAGGGACTGAATGTAGTCGTCATCCCAAACACTACTTTCATAGTTTGCAGACCTCCTATTTACCTCCTCCATGATCAATATATTTTGATCTTAACAAGCTGGTTTATTAATGAGTGATGAGATTTGCTTTAGATATTATTTGAGTTCGAAGGGATATATATAGTGCTCCCGATTATGTCTCCCAATTTTCTATTTTGATTTGTCTCATATTAATTGCACACTTCATTTTTTCTACTTTTGGTAGTGAACTTCCATTAACTTTTTCAACCCATTTTCTTTTACACGGAGTATTGTTTAAAATTCCTGACAAATTAACATGGAACACATATTGAATATTGGGGGACGAAGGAAATAGTATAAGATTGCATGAACGGTTCTTAAACCGTTTAAACAACTGTCTTTTTTGTTTTATTTTATATCGTCTTATAACAAACATACATATTGTGACATATACTTTTGGCATCATATATATACATATTAAACCCATGTTAAATGTAAATCAATGCCCCTTTTCAACGAGACAATTGCATGAGGAGTGGAATAAAATAAGAATATATGTGGGCAAAAATAGCCAACACAGAAAGAGAAATAAGCTCTGATATTTTTGCTTGTGGTATATGTTTTCTTAGTTCCTTCGACTGGTGAAGTTCTTTTCTCGTGCTTTGCTAATGTGTGGTGCAACTTTTGTATAGCCAAGATATGAAATGTATTTGTTGAAGATAGAAGATTGAGTGTCTGTTTTGTGAGTGAGAGAGAAGATAGGGGGAAGAACGTAGCTTCTTTATTCAATGAACTCTCATCTTTACAATATGTGAATGTGGAGAATACAAGTAACTACCACACTAGAGCTACAAAACTAACTCTTATACTAACTCAAAGATCAAGTGCAAGAGGCTGCACCGAGTCAGTTACAACCAACCTAACAAACTAGATTCCACATAGCTCCTATCTTGATCTCATGCATCGCATCTCCATCATAACACTCCATGAACCCCCTTAGATCCATAATAGCATTCCATGCATCCGTTCACAGCTGTGCATGGCCATATTCTCAACAATCTCCACCTTGACCATCACAGCTACTTGGCATGGAAATTGTACAGGTTCACCAACCTGCAACAATAGTCAAATTTCTCCTTGCTCAATGGCTTAGTGAGCATGTCAGCTGGGTTGTGAGCTGTGTCTATCTTCACAACTCTAACTCTTCCACTTTCCACCTCATCTCTTATGAAGTGAAGCCTTACATTAATATGTTTGCTGCGTTCATGAAACATTTGATGCCTAGATAGACAAATGGCTCCATTGTTATCACAATGGACTGAGACTCCTTCTTGTTGAATTCCAAAATCCGAGATTAACCCCATCAACCATTTGCACTCCTTTACAGCCGAAGTAAGAGCCATATACTCGGCCTCTGAAGTGGATAGAGCCACTACACTCTGCAAACCTGACTTCCAACACACAGCAGAGCCAAACAAGGTAAATATGTATCCTGTCTGAGATCTTCTGGTGTCAATGCTAGCTGTATTCTGAATCACAAAAACCAACTAAAGGCTCATTCTCAACTCCACCTTCTTTGGTAAATAGTATCCCCAGGCTATCTGCTCCCTTAAGATATCTCATTGTCCACTTTAAAGCACTCCAGTGATGTCTTCCATAACCAACCATATATCTGCTAGTAGTGCTTATGGCATGAGCAATGTCAGGCCTTGTGCAAATCATCATGTACATTAAACTTCCAACTATGTTGGAGTATGGGATTAACTCTATTTCCTTCTTCTCAGCCTCAGTTTCAGCCTTTTGCTCCTTTGTCAGTTTGAAGTGCATGGCCAGTGGAGTGGAAGTGATTTTCATATTTTCAGCTTTGAACTTCTTCAAGGTCTTCAAGATATAATCAGTCTGTAGTAGCCATAACTTTCCCTTCTTTCTATCTCTGATTATATCCATGCCTAGGATCCTCTTAGCCATTCCAAGATCCTTCATATCAAATTCTGCCTTAAGTTGAGACTTCACCTTTCTGACCTCTGCAATGTCTTGCCCTGATATGAGCATATCATCCACATACAATAGTAGATAGACCGGCTGCTTTCCCTTCTGCCTTTTGATGAATACACAACTGTCATACAAAGATCTGCAGAAACCCAACCTAGACAAGCTCTCACCAAATTTCAAGTACCATTGCCTACTGCTCTGCTTAAGGCCATAAATGCTCTTCTTGAGCATACACACTTTATCTTCAGATCCTGGCACCTCAAAACCTTGTGGCTGAGTCATATAGATTGTCTCTTCTAAGTCTCTATTTAAGAAAGCCGTTTTGACATCAAGCTGCTCCAACTCCCAATCCTTTCTTGCAGCTATTGCTAAGAGGATCCTGATTGAATTGTGTTTAACTACTGGAGAAAATACCTCATTAAAGTCAATTCCCTCCTCTTGATTGAATCCCTTTGCCACAAACCTTGCCTTAAATCTCACATTCTCTGCCTGTGCTGACTCAACCTTCTTCTTAAACACCCATTTACACCCAATCACCTTCCTGAATTTAGCCTTATCCACTAGAATCCAGGTCTTGTTCTTAATCAGAGAGTCTATTTCCTCTCTCATAGCATGAATCCACTGCTTAGACTCTGAACTAGCAATAGCCTCTGCATAGGAGTTGGGCTCAGCAAGCTCAATCTGCTCTGCTATATGAAGAGCATAAAAGAGCATATCAGTGTCTCTGTACCTGGCTGGAACCTTGACATTCTGCCTTCTCACTCCCTAGCCAGCTGATATGTTGCAAGTTCATCTGGAAGCTCTGTATCTAGATCATCATCAACTCCAGTAAGGTCGGAGATTTCACTTTGAATCTCTCCAGTATCAGAGTCATTAGTGTCTTCTATACCACCAACATGGACATTCTCCTCCACCTCAAAGTGATAATCATCTGCACTAATCCCAACATCAATAACTGGATCAGCCTTTCTTTCCAGAAAAGGCATCTTGTCTTCAATGAAAACAACATCTCTACTAATCACTATCTTTTGATTATTTGATTCTGTACACCAGAGCCTATAACCTTTCACACCTCTCTGATATCCCATCATTACACACTGCAGAGCCCTTGCATTTAGCTTGCCTTGTTTCTGGTGTGCAAAGGCCTTGCAGCCAAAAGGCTTCAATATTGAGTAATCAGGTTTCCTCCCATACCATCTCTCATCAGGTATGGCTCCTCCAATCCCAGAGGCTGGACACTTGTTTATCAAATAGGCTGCTGTGCTAACTGCCTCACCCCAGAAATGCTTCTTAGCTCCAGATGAAGACAGCAGACATCTGACCCTCTCTAGCAAAGTTCTATTTAGTCTCTCGGCTATGCCATTCTGTTGTGGATTCCCTGGTACAGTTTTGTGCCTCTTTATCCCATTCTCTTGACAAAACTGATCAAACTCCTTTGAAAGATATTCTAGCCCATTGTCAGTTCTCAAGATCTTGGGAGAGCACCCCTTTTCTTTCTCTACTTCCTTACACCAAATTTGGAAAGTCTTGAAGGCATCAGACTTTTCCTTCAATATGTACACCCATGCCTTTCTGGACCAATCATCAATTATAGACATGTAGTATTTCCCTCCACCCAAACTCTTGACTGGAGCAGGCCCCCAAAGATCTGAATGCACATAATCTAAAGGTAATGAAGAAGTATGTTTACCAGTAGGGAAGCTGAGCTTCTTTGATTTTCCCAGCAAGCAATCCTCACAAGGTTGCAGCTTCTCCTCATGAGCAACATCAATCAGCTGCAATCTAGCCAGAGCTTTGAGAGTGCCTTCTGCTGGATGTCCTAATCTCGAGTGCCATTGCTCCAAACTTGGCTTAGACACTGAGTGACTTTCACCAAGAACAACCTCTGCCTCAAGGTAATATAAGCTGCCACTTCTTCGAGCAACCATCTTTACTTGTGAATCTTTTGAAATCCTCATCTCACCTTTTTCTTAAATGAATGTATACCCCTTTCTTTCCAAAGTTCCCAGTGAGATCAGATTCCTTTTAACTTGTGGTATATACCTCACATCAGATAAAATCTTGAATGATCCATCAGAGACTCTCAACATGATGCTTCCTATTCCTTTGATCCCACAAGTCTGATTGTTACCAAGAAGCACAGATCCTTGCATCTCCTTGAGGTCTTGAAACCATTCCTTTACTGGGCACATATGAAAAGAGCAACCAGAGTCCATTATCCAAGAAGCCCCTTGACACTGATCCACAACGTTTATTACCTCTGTCACTTCATCTGCCTCACCATTAATCACATTGGTGTGAGAATCACCCTCTGCTGCTTGCTTTCTTTTCCAAGCATAGCACTCCTTCTTCAAGTGCCCAAGCTTCTTGCAATAGTGACAAGAACGTGTCTCCTTGGATGTAGATGCCTCTGGCTTGGAATCTGTAAACTTCTCAGACTTCTTTTTGAACTTCTTCTTGCTAAACCGCTTAATGTTCAAAGATTCAGGCAGAGAGTCAGATTTCTTTGCTGCATCCCTTTGTAACTCCTTGGCCATCAAAGCTGCTTGTACCTCAGCCAAGGTAATCGCCTTATCCCTTCTATATAAGATAGCATCTCTCATTTGATCGTAGGAATTAGGGAGAGCATTAAGGACTAAGATTGCCTTGTCTTCATCACTTATTTTTACATCTACAGCCTCAAGATCATCTATAGATTTAGTGAAGTCCTCTAATTGCTCTGAAATAGATTTATCTTCGCTAAAACTATAAGAGTAAAGCCTCCTTTTCATATAGAGGCGATTAGCCAAGGATTTTGCAAGATAAACTTCATCTAACCTCTTCAATATGCCTGCGGCGGCGGTCTCTGATTGAATCTCCCTTAGCACCTTATCCCCCAAACATAGGATGACCGCGCTGTGGGCTTTCATCTGCATCTCGTCGAATTTCGCCTGAGCTTTCTCATCCAGAACGGTCGCCGCCTTCCCTTTGTCATCGGAATCAGCCCCGTTCAAGACTGCAGCTAAGCCTTGCTGCACAAGAACCGCACGCATCTTTAATTTCCAAAGACCGTAGTCATTCTTGCCCATTAATTTCTCAGCTTCCAATTGCGCAGCCATGATCGCCAGAAGATTGATCGGAGTTTCCCACAGACGGCGCCAATTGTTGAAGATAGAAGATTGAGTCTCTGTTTTGTGAGTGAGAGAGAAGATAGGGGGAAGAACGTAGCTTCTTTATTCAATGAACTCTCATCTTTACAATATGTGAATGTGGAGAATACAAGTAACTACCACACTAGAGCTACAAAACTAACTCTTATACTAACTCAAAGATCAAGTGCAAGAGGCTGCACCGAGTCAGTTACAACCAACCTAACAAACTAGATTCCACATACCTCCTATCTTGATCTCATGCATCGCATCTCAATCATAACACTCCATGAACCCCCTTAGATCCATAATAGCATTCCATGCATCCGTTCACAGGCTGTGCATGGCCATATTCTCAACAGTATTATATGATTGTAGGTTTGTGTTAAAATGACAACCCCTCTTAAAATAATACCGTGACACTGCTTATACAACGATATTATAAACGCTACACAACAATATTACAAACACTACACAACAATCTATAGATTGTTGTATAGTGTGTCGGATATTGCTGGACAAGAAATATTGCTGGATAAAGACCAGCAAATTGCTGACCATCTTTTTCCAGATTTTTTTTTGCCACGTGGCAGCTTATTATTCGTCCACGTGTACAAATGATTGGCTAGGAATGGTGGTATGGTGTTATTTTAAGGGGTGGTGGCACCCTAACATGCCCCTATGATTGTATCCACAAATACTAGTAGTTTAATTATAACTAGTATTAACATCCGTGCTATGCACGGGACATAAATTTTTTAAATAATGAATACATATTCTAATGAAACTATAGAAATAGATTATATACAATTTTATACAATTCAAATTAAGAAATATAAAACAATAGAAAATATATCAGCAAACGATTTTACACAATTTTAATTTATGATATAAATGGAGTAAAATAAATAAAATAGATTATAAAGAAGAAATATATGACTAATGATCAAAGAACAGAGATCGCATAGATAAAATCAGATAATTAGAAAAACCAAATAGGACTCCAATTATTGAATTCACGAAGTACTTTATATGTTTGAAAATGCAATTTTACATGGCACAACTTGTCTTCTAATATTATACTATTGTTCTATAAGTCCTTAGTTTATGTTGCCGTCAAATCTCCCGAATAAGAGAGAACATAATGTAGAAAATAGTTGTCTCTACTATAATTATTTTTAAATCGTGTACCGAAAGAAACGCCTCCACTACCATAAAAACGAGGGAGTATCATTTCTTCAAAACAAACGCAAAAAAAATAAATGGCTCAACCACCTTGGAACGAAGGGAGTATAAAACATCTTCATTTTAATTCAAACTTGACAAATCCAAATTACTCTCGTTCAAATTACACGAACTATGTTGCTCAATAACATCTCCACTTATAATTATGAGACTCTCAAGATCCACCAACATCAACGACACAAATAAAATTTGTTATTAATAAAATACATGTTAATTACAAAAAATAAATTAAATATAATTAAATATTCAAAACAAAACTTCATAAAATAGGGACAAATTAAGAAATTTACAACAATTATACTAAACAAAATTATATCAGCAAAGATTATGAATTTTTGGATTCTCTGTTTCTTTTTGCTGGTAAAGGAAATGACCTCACTATAATGAGACAATTAAAACAAAAAAAAATCAATTTAAATACAGTGTAACAAACAAAACACTTAACTGAAAACTTAACTTATTCTGAAACTAAAAAAACAATTAAAAGAAATTCGACATAATTATAATAGGACGGAGGGTGTAATTTTAGAAAACTAAAAACTATTCTAAAACTAAAAAAATCCAAGTAAAAGTTATAAAGATTAGATGAGCAACGGAATCTGAAGGTATGATTTCATCAACTCTTAAGCAATTCTAATCAGTAGTTAAATGTTTATCCAACTTAATTATACTAAGAACATCATTAATTTAATCTAAATTAATCTCGAACGTAACTAGATTATAGACTACTTACTACAATCAATATTTCCATCTAAATATTACTCTAGCTAGCAGCTACTAACAGATACTAGACACTATCCTCAGAGTTAATCTCAAGTTCCTCGACCTTATTACCAACTTTAATTTGTTTATTATGTTAAATTTGTATTCTCTCAGTTTCTTGTTAATTAACTTCTTTTTTTTTGCATGAATTTTAAGAAAAAGAGATGTTTACTGTATTAAGTAGAGGGAGAATAAGGAATGAGAGCGAATATAGTAAGAGGATTGAGGACAAAATATTACGAGTACTTTTTATTGAAATTAAAAATTACTCAATTATCTTGAAATTTCCTTAATGAAAAATGAAAAAATTAACAAGGAACCAAGGGGTACTAATGCACATCTTTTGGATCTTGTATCAACATATACATAAACCAATCAAATCTGTAACCATATGATACGATCCCATATCTCTCATATCTTAGGAAATCTCAATTACTTAGTTATCTTTTATTTTTCCATATCTTTGTTTTTTATTCAGTAAGTTAGGGTAGTAATCTAGGGGTCATATTATAATGCTTATAGCACACTAATCCAAAATCAAAACCAAATCTCAACCCTTAGATTTTAAAATGAGTGGATGAGATTAAATCTTACGAATCTCAATAAATAGTAGACAAAATATCAACAAAAGGGTAATATCGTCATTATGTTAATATATGATAATTTTCATAAATGTTTTTTTATATCAACATAGTGTATTACAAATATCAACAATATGACATAAGAATATCAACACTAGTACAAGAAAATATCAACACATATTTATTGAGATTTTTACATGGTTTTATTGAGATTTTTTGATGTATATGTTGATAAAAATCTGGTTATCAACATTTATGAAAACTAAAATAAAAAATATCAAATTTCATCATCCGAACGTCGTCAGAACAAATGCAATTGACATCTCGTTGGAATCCTTATAAAATTATCTTTAATTTGATATATTTTTTGCGAAAAAATAATTTAAATCGAGAGAGTTACGTAAATTTAAAGTTTAAGATGATTTTAATGAGAGAGAATTGACATTAATACCCTCTAATTTTATTTATTAATTTTCTTATTTAAAAATATAATCCATGTGGCATTATTTCAACCACTAGATCTTCTAATCTAATGGCTAAGATTTAGTTTTAGTTTGGGATCGCTAATTAGTTAGTAATTGATCACTCCCCAGTATTCTAGTATTATAAATATGAGAGCTTGTTCTCTTTTTAAATCAATCAATGAATGAAAATATTATTTGCCCACATATCTTGTGAATTATCTCTCAACCCTAGTTCTCACGCTGCCCGACGGAGGAATCGCACATAGCCTGAAACTATTACTTCCGCCGACCCGACGAAGGGCGCCGAAACACTTTTCGATTGTCGCAAACACGCTGCCGATTGCAGTTAAGGAGAATGTTCTTAACAAACTGGTGCTTTCATCGTGATCTAACCCTCCCACCATCTCGAACCGAAGCTACACCGCTGCTCGACGGAAAACATTCCTCGCACAGCAACTGCTCTGGTTGTCGAGTCTCGCATGTCCGCCGAGCTCTAGTCGCCAGAAAACTCTACTTCTGCAATGCCCGACGGGAATGATTCCCGCGCGCCGCGTCGAAGTCAGACCACCATCATGTCGTACGTCTACGTCAACTATCGTCGTCATCAATACGACCTTCCTCAGCCTGCGCAGCCGTTCTGTCCCTACCAGCCTGTCCAACCACGGCGTGGAACCAGCTGGGACCCTCCGGACAACCGCGATCCACAGGGTTTTCCACCCTATGATCAGCCGCTTCACCACATCGGATCGATCCAAAACTGCCACCCCACCTGTTGGGATCCTCCCGGAATCCGACCGTTGCCGAGTTTCCAGCCCTATGACCAACCACAGTTGCGACAGCCCTCTTGTTGGGAACCACCGCCTCGCCGTGCATTAAGAGGATGTTCGGATTATGATCAGCCCGTACAGCGAATTGATCGCTGCCGTCCACCGCCATATATTGGCCCATATATGGACCCGGATTCAGACCTGCAGCCGCGACAATCCTATGCACGATATCATTCGTGGAAGCCTCAATATCAGCCTCGTTCAGCCACCAAAGCGGAGGACCTGATTAATGCAAAGTTAGACCGCTTATTGGAAGCATTTGACAGGATAGAAACTTGGGTCGGTGCCACAAATCGCCGAATTAGCAAATTCCGATCGTCGTCGCAGCCCGAGCCCGATCTTGATCAGCCAACGCTCCGAAAGATGGCATATCCTCCTTCGAGAAATGATGAGGCTTCTTTTGGGCCTTCACGTTTAGTCCCCAATGACTCAGCGGCTCCACCACGCCACCGCACCAAATCCGATCAAACCATCAACCTTCGTGTTGGGAACCACCTCTAATGGCAACCCCTGCTGTAGACCAGATTCACCAACCCTACCAGCCGCCACCGCAGCTGCCGCGATCAGATCTCCCGCCGCAGCAGCCGCGTCTAGCACCGCCCTTGGAGCTGCTGCCCTACTCCACTCCAGGACCTTCCCAGCCCTTGCAACCGCTACCGGAGACAGCTCCATTGTTGGCCTCTAATCGTCTTCCACAAGCTGTTGTCCCGAGCTCAAGGACAAAGGAGAGGCAAACGAATCTGCGAAATGCTGGTGAGTATGGTATGATACATAAAGTTGTGTCTTGTTCTCATGATGTTGTGGGAGAAGAAAACATTGTTGAAGATAAATGAAAAGAGAATAAGATGGGACTGAAGGGTTTAGTTGGGAGTAAAGATGATGAAGATAGTGACATATTTAAGATGATCAAAATGATCACTGTGTGCGCATTCGATCATGGTATATGTGTCAGTTTCAACAATAAAAAAAAAGTGAATTTCTTGCTATGCAGATGGTAAAATCGGATCCACGTGATAGCAAGAAGGAGCTTCCCCATGAAGAAGTAATCAAGTGTTTGTTTGCCACAGGGACCTTTCGCATCGAGCTACACATGCCTGCACACCATGTTGTCTTCAATACTGTTTCGGAATTTAATGGGGATTTGAATGTCACTGATATTACAAGCATGGATCCTCTACGCCGATGGAAGGTTGATTCCTCGGCGAAATAACAAGTCGTGTTTGATCATTCAGGGACGTGTGGCAGAGCTTCCCATGTTAGCGTTGAATTTGGATGATCACATCAGTCTACCTTCGTTGATTTTTTGTGGAGGTGATAAAGGGAAACACTCATCTGCTCGGTGTGTGTTTGATCTAGGAGGAGACGCCTCGCCAAGGCTTTTGCTTTCAACTCTCGTCGTTGCTTCGTGGTTTCCACCTTGAGGACAAGGCGGATTTCAATCGTGGGGGAGTTGATACGATTCTATATCTCCCATATCTTAGGAAATCTCAATTATTTAGTTTTCTTTTATTTTACCATATCTTTTCCATATCTTTGTTTTCTTGTTCAATAAGTTCGGGTAGTATTCTAGTATTATAAATAGCAGAGCTTGTTATCTTTTTAAATCAATCAATGAATGAAAATATTATTTGCCCACATATCTTGTGAATTATCTCTCAACCCTAGTTCTCACGCTGCCCGACGGAGGAACCTCGCACAGCCTGGAACTATTACTTCCGCCGACCCGACGAAGGGCGCCGGAACACTTTTCGATCGTCGCAAACACGCTGTCGATGGCAGTTAAGGAGAAGGTTCGTAACACCATATCTAGTGTTTAAAAGCACAATAATAGTAAAAGTCAAAATGAGTTTGAACAATAACTAGTAACATTATCTATTAACTTTTAAAATTAACTAGTAAAAGTCAAAATGAATTCTCAGTTATCCACAGAATCATAAATTAAATCAATAAATACAAAGTAAAACATGTTGCAATCTAACTCAAACTAGATAAAATTTGGTGGAATTGAAATATAAAATATGGTGTAAAATCTATGATCCAAAGTTGTATATTCGAACTCTAATGATGCATATACAGTGGAAAGGAAGTTGAGTGGGATTTTGGGCTGAAGAAATCCTAAATTTTGAACAAGGCTACAAGGAAATTCTGCATTGGCGCACGAGCCGTGAACCCAAGGAGTGAGATGCTCGGTCTGCGTAGCTCTACCGGTTGTTTGGCCTTGCTGCCTTTGCTAGGCAGCATGCGCCATGCGTGAAGCTTGCAGCCACACACGGGCACAGTTCATGCGGTGCTCTCGATCCCATTACTTTGTCTTTTTTACTTTTGATCCGGTTTAGACTTTTTTCTTTCAAAACTCAACAAACTCGTTATAGAACTTAACTATAGCACATATATAAATCTCATAAATCAATAAAAAAAGAAAAGTATAATCCCCAAATATAAATAAAATACCTGAGTTTATCAATTAATAGTTTCCTTTTCCTTATGCACTCTATGGTTTGTTTGGCGTGAGCTAGTTTTGTGTTTGTAGGCTTTTGGTTTGCTTGATAATCATATAAAAGCACTTGTTTCATTTATGAGAAGAAAGAAACCACACTTGATAATTATACATAATGTTGGATACAAAGTAAGAAGCATGTTGTGACATGAATTCAAGGCATGGGGACTTAACACATACTCCCTCTGTCCCATTAAATATGCAACGTTTGCTTTTGCGCACTTGTTTTGGAAAAATTATAATAAATAACTAATGTGGTGAAAAAATAAAGTAAGAGAGAGAATAATGTAGAGGAGAGTCCCTTTTATATTATTCTCTTTTTTACTTTATTTTTTCTTCACTCTAACTATTTATTATTATTTTTTCAAAACACATGTGAAAAAGCAAACGTTTCATTTCTAATGGGACGGAGGGAGTATTAATTAACAATGCATGTTTAAAGCTGCTGCATAGGAATTCAAGGCATCGAAAAGGGCTGAACGAGAAGGGACACCAGATTTTTCTTGGTTTCGGAATGGGGAAGGCCGAAGCCATCTCCATGCTGATAGATGCAGAGCGAGATTCGTCCAAGATTCATTGCAGTCTGCCCGAAATTCTTTATGGGATTCTCCATTAATATCTCTTTGTTCATTTGCTTCAGTGTCTTGTCTATCAGCTGCTTTATTTGCTTGCGAGCATCCTCCTCTGAGCATCCTGTCTCCTTCATGTAGCACTCCATTGTTTTGGGAACATCCCCTCGTTTCATTTCGTCCTGTTCAAGAACACACTATATTCATACATGGATGTATTGAGGCTTAAGCTATATTATAAATTAGTACATAGTTTTCTTACCGATGAAGTTCCCAAGTCATCGGCCAGACGAAGAACTGTGGCTGGCCAACGAATAATACCAGGGTATTGTTCTAAGCTCTTCAGTTCCTTATCATTGATAGGATTTGTTGTGAAGTAACCATAAAACAGAAGTAAAGGGCCAGAGATGGAAATCCATGCTGTATTTAGGTACTCATTAGTGGTTGGGACATATCCACTGTGAAACCATATTGCTTCTAAGTAGTAAGCTCTACACAGTTCTGCCCACTGAAACAACAAACACATATTAGTACTTCCAAACTTCGTCAACATTACCATAATCATAGTATATAGATAATATGTTTTTACCAGTTTCCTCAGATTGGAGATAATATTGAAACCTTGGTCTCTGAGTATATGATAAGCCAATTCATTCACAGAATTGAAGAGAGCTAAGAAGCAAATCTTCATATATTCTGGAAGGCTGTCTAATGAATTAATATCCCACCTGAAGGTAGTGGCATTTATGTGAATGGTAGCAATTGATAAAGACTAATGTATGTTGATTATGAATGAAGTAAGCAATCAAACCTCTCAATTGTGTTAGTAAACAATTGAAGTTCTTCCAAGGTGCCATATACGTCGTATATGTCGTCTATTATGGTGATCATAACAGCAATTTTGCTCAAAATCTCCCTTGAATATCCAAGATGAGGCTCCTGAACGAATCCCAAAGCCCACAAGAAGCACTCTGCTAACCTGTGCCTAGCGAATCCCAGCTTTTCCGGCAGACCAGTCGCTCTATACCAACTGAAATTGTAACTCATCAACAATGAATGCTTCCGCTCTTACTAAAAAGTCAAAACTAGTACTAGTAACTAATTTACCTTGACAGTCGCTTGAGCTCTTGCTGGTATGTTGCTTGTACCATGTTATAGTCCAGTTTAGCCAGCTCCACCAGAGTAAGGCTTGCTTCAGACGTATTCTCGTACGCTTGTATGAACCACCTGGCTTCTAGCTTCTGCAATCTCCAGTGTAGAGGAACCTCCAAAGCATGCCTCACTTGCTCCCTTTGACGCGGTTCTGTGATTTGGTCAAGCTTTTGAGTAAGGTGAGTCAGTGAAAAATCTTTGGCTAAATCCATTATGCTTTCCCCTTCCATGCCCAAATATGAAGCTTCATACAAAGATACAAGCCCTCTCACATCTTCACACAGACAAGCCTTGAAACTTCCTTCCTCATCCATCAAACTACGGAAAATCTCTGCACCAACAAAATCAGTCAAGGATTTGTTAGTTAGTTAAGAAAATATTGATTTTCATTAGTTTAGTTTCATTAAAATGTGTTATAATTAACCTTGAGGAACATGATAACCATGCTGTCTAAGAAGTCTGAATTTAAGAGATGTGAAATGCAAGTCCTTTTCTTGCCATTCTCGAGCCTCATATATGTTGTCCAACATTTTAGCTATCTGGTCCTTGAAGTGGCCAGATAGACCTAGTCTCGTCACATTGTCGATAAGGTGAAGCTGGTCGAGCTCATTTTCAGTTTCGTGGATCAGTATTCTCACCAGATCTTTCAGCTTCTCAGCTTCGCTAATGTACTTCTCCCCCTGCATGAATATTCAATACATTCAATGTGTTCGTGCATGAACTGTTATTAATTCTATAGTTTTACCGTGTATGGTGTTGCCAAGGACTGAATGTAATCGTCGTCCCAGATACTGGCTCCATAGTTTGCAGTCCTCCTAATCACCTTCTCCATGATTGATCAATATATTTCGATCTTAAAAAGATGGAAATAATTAATCAGAAACAAAAACGATTTAAATAGAGTAGATTCAGAGATCACTATTTCACAACTATCAAAAGATTTGAGTATGAGGCAGAGTCATGAAGTTCAAAGCATAGACATGTGAAGGAGCTCGAAAAACGGTTTACAGAATTGTACGAGGTTAACTCAAAGAAACATAGTACGATTGTTTAATAATAATGCATGAGTGATCAGTGATGAGATTTGCCTTAATATTAGTTGAGTTGAAGGGGATATATATAGATTACAATATACCAATACCACTGATAAGATAAGGATATAAGATTTGTTTGCAATTGAAAAAGTTACAATATCTCATATTCAATATTAGATGTAAAGGGAGAACTGAAACCACTACCTCATATAATACGTATCGTGGGCCACTTGTTCTATAACCAATTTATTTTAGGATAGATCCCTTTGAATATTCATCATAGTATCAGAATAGGTCGCCAACTATGGGCAAAATTTAATTGATCTAGCAATATATTTAAACTCCAATTGAAAAAAAAAGACCCATCCAAACCCTAAACCGATCAGTATATTTAGACTTTAAATTTGGATCAGTTCAATAGAGAGTTGGTTCAACACAATAAAAAAGTAAAATCCCTCTAAGCTTAAGCTTCACCTGAAGGATTTGGGATAGGATGTTTACAACTAAAACTGAAACCACCACTATATAAGTCTCATGGACCACTCTTCTTATCACCAATTAGTTGTCCAATATAACCCTATCAATTCTAATACTCCCTCTGTCCCCCAATAAACGTCTCATTTTGCCATTTTTGTCCATCTACCAATAAATGCTCCATTTATTTTTTACTATTTTTTATAATGAACCCTATATTCCACTATCTTTATCCTACTCATATTTTAATGAGAAAATATTAGATTTAAACATCTCTATCCCTCCTGCATCCGTGAATCCGCCAATGGTTATCCATTGCATGAATAAATTCTTGAATGCTGACAGTATTATGAACTGACAAACAGTGTGATCATTCATGTGTACTCTTCACATTATCACACAAACTTTTAACGTTGTACACTGTACACATATATACACTGGGCTTAATAGAGGTAACGTCTTTTTTGGTCCATAAATTTCATTAAAATATCATTTTAGGTCCGTGAACTTTGAAAATATCATTTGAGGTCTATCTACTATGGGTTAATATCAATTGAAATACTTTTTTACTATTTCCAAGTTTTTCTGGACCAAAATACCATCAATATTTTTAAGGGTATATATTTTTAATAAACTTATCATATCATATACTAAGATTTTTTATAAATATCTTTACTATATATTTTTTATGAATTTTCTAAATATAATTTGACCTTAAATATTATCACTTAATTTTGTGACATGCAAGAAAAGATCCTTATTTAATTTTTTATTATTAAAGAAAAGTTCTTTATTCAATTTTAAAATTCTTTAATATAAAAAATTGAAGAAGCAATTTGACTTGCATGTCACAAAATTAAGTGATAATATTGAAGGTCAAATTATATTTAGAAAATTCGTCAAAAATATATTGTAAAGATATTTATAAAAAATATGAGTATATGATAAGTTTATTAAAAATGTATACTCTTTATGGTATTGAGGGTATTTTCGTCCAGAAAAATTTAAAAATAGTAAAAAAGTACTTCAAATGATATTAATCCATAGTTAATAGACCTCAAATGATATTTTCAAAATTCACGGACCAAAAATGATACTTTGGCAAAGTTCGTGGACTAAAAAAGATGTTCCCTCTAAATATTATTGTAATTTTGTACAAGGTAAATACGAATTGTAATTTTGTACAAGGTAAATATGAATTAAATTTGAATCTAAAATGACATTTTGTGTACCAGTTAAATTAGGGGTGGGGACAATATATGAAATACGATTAAAAATTTTGGTGTCAAATAAAATAAAATAAAATAAATAAAAATAAAACAGTATGTGGATGATGTTAGAGAAATCAGATAGAGGTGTATTTAAGTTAAACGATGTCATTTTAATGAAGTCGTGTCACGTCGGCATGTTTTTTCTATTTAGTTTTGATTGATACTCAATTTGTGAAAAAACTATAACAATTTATAAGTTTGTGTATTTATTCACGAGTTTTAAAGTTCATGTATTTATGTGATGTACAGTTACACAATACATTTTCGAAATCTCTACTTATCATCTTGGTTATTGGTCGATATATAATATTAATATATCTTGGGCCCACGTTATTGTGTTATTCACATAAAATATTTTATCCTAAATTTATGTATACGGTGGTGCATGTACCTATTCCATGTTAAAAACGAGAAGAATATCCCAACTCGGATCCTCTAATATTGCTTTGTATCTATGCACAATTATGTATACTTGTGATGTTTACCTATTGCTTTGCAAGCTTACTAATAATTGGCTCTAAATCACTATCTTTGTCTCAAACTCATTAAAAATAAAAATGATAAGTTTTGCACTACAAAATTTCGTGGACGGAAATGGGTAAGCGGTCAACTTTTTCGTGATGTGTGGCGATTATCCTTAGATCCAATAGAAAATATTTCACAACAAAATACCAATTTTATGCTTAGTTATATTTAAATAGCATAATAAAGTAAAGACAAAAAAAAAAAAGAATAACAAGGACGAAAAATGATTTCCTTAAGGGTATGATTTATAACCAAATACACAAATTTATTTAAACACGTAAAACAAAGTAAAATCACCAAGAACAAAGGAAATATAGCAAACATAAACCACCCCAACTTCAATATACATGTAAGACCCGCATATCTTTTAATCGAAGAGAAAAAAGAAACATACTATGAAGTTTTATGCACGATGCTAGTTACATCATCAAATCATCGGCCGTTGGTTGAAGGTAGGAATGTTAAATTGTCAATGCAATGCAAAAGTCCGTGAACTGACCCGAATACCCCGTAACCTGAATAGGGTTAAGGTAGAAAATATCTATCAAATAAAAATTCAGCCCAATTAGTCCTCATCGATTTTCTTGCAACACTTAGGGTTAAGATTTGTAAACTTATGTCCCAATAAAATTTTAATATAATTAGTTCATACTCAATTAATCTATAATCTGAATAGAATTATATCCTAAATTAGACCAGTCCAATTAACATCCCTATCCCTCCGATGCTTACATATGTGGGATCTTCCCAACAAAAAAGAACAAAACAACAGTATCTCTTTTAATATATCAAAAAATTATTCATTACTTACCAAAAATTTGGAAAATCTGAAGTAAATCTTTCGTGGAGAGTGTGAATTGGGCGGTGTTCATTCTGCCCCCCCTTTCTAATCTCAATTTAATTAATCATTCACAAATCCGATTAATTTCGTCTATGTAGATTGCAATCTATATCGATTCTCCCTATTTCAAGTTCATATCACCAAACCCTGAAAAGGCCAGTTTTTGCACTGTATTGTTTTTAAAATAAAAATATTTAGGATAGAGGATTAGCATTGTTTTTTTTTTTTTGATAGAGGAATGAGCATTCATATTCTTGTCACATGTAAATTAATTAATAGTATAAATATTTAAAATGGGCCATTACCGTCAATTGTGTTAAAATAGATCCTTTATGTTATTATAATAAAGGTTTGGGGCACAGTTGCACCCCTTTTCTATTAATTTATTTTATTTATATTTTATTTAAATTTAATATATATGGGATATATTTCACTAATTTTTTATTTATAATTTTTTATATTTCTTAAAATTCACGATAAAAAGAATTGAGGCTCCTATTTACAAATGGAGGGATAAAATTGAACACGTAACCATAATTAAAACAAAGGACGTTGACTACTGTTTTAGAAGAGTAGTCGTAAAATTTTTGTGTTATAAAATTGAACACGTAACCATAATAAAACAAAGGTTGACTACAATATAGTATTATTGAGTGTGTGGTTGAAATAAAAACATAATAATCACTTTCCCTCAATCAAATTACAGTCTTAATTATTGATTAAGTACTATTTGACTAAATTTTGATCAAAGGATAAGTTGCAAGTCTCAATATTTATTGTTTGCTCCAGTTCACGTCTTTTCAATATTTATGACTTCAAAATCTAGAATTGTTCGAATTTTATAAATTTAGCAAATTCATCTCAATATTTTTTTGCATGCTCCGGTTCACGTCTTTCAATATTTATGATTTCCAAATCTTGAATTGTTAGAATTTTATAAATTATGCAAATTCAAATCATGTCATCATGCATACTAATTAAGTTTGGCAAATGATAAATATCTATGGTGTGTATTGGTATAATTCATTATTCCTCTGCCCCATAATAGATATCACATTTGGGAATTGACACGGGATTTTATGTGATGTATTTTTTTGTGTTAGATTAAAAGAGAAAATAGTATATTTATATTAATGTTAGAGGGAGTGTTTTCTTAAAAGGGAAATGTAAGATCTTTTGTGGGACAAACTAAAAAAAAGTGCGACATCTATTATGGGACGGAGAGAGTACCATAGTACCGAGGTCGGCTGCACATGTTGGTATACTTTGAATTCGATCAATTAAAACTATGCAAACCAAACTAATTTTATGCTCTGGATTAATGGAGTAGCATATTTTGAATGGTCTTATCATAACTTACAATTCAATAATAATTTTAAGCTAAATTGCGACAACTTCAAGAAATGTGAATATATATCTAAAATGTGAGTGATAAAATGACAATCATTTAATTTGAATAAGAAACGAGAAAAACAAGAAGAAAAAAAAATCACGCTTAACATAATTCATATTACTAATAATAGATAAACGATACAAACGCGATGGGATGACGAAACAAGAAAACAAAATCACATTTAACATCATTACAAAAACCATATATAAATATATTAAAGAAACGATCCAAAGTTTTCTTCTAATCTATTCCTCACAGTGAGTTTCATTTTCAAATAATAGCACTTACACTATTTAGTCGATTGGACAAAATGATGTGTACGTGGTTGACGGTGTGTGTCATTTTCAATTTCAAATTTCAAACATAGCAATAGCATACACTTGCCAAATATTTCCATTTTTCAACATTGTCCTTGAAAATTGAAATCATCGAAAACTAGCTATTTTTGTGGCGCATTAAATAAATATACTATATATGTTTTCACTCTTCTTTTTAGTTTGTCCCATTAAAGATGTCACATTTCTATTTTAAAAAAAAGTTCTCTCTCATAATAATATAAATATTATATTTTCTCTTTCCACCTAACACACAAAATAAAACTTCTTAAAATCTCGTGTCGTCCCACAAGTATGACATCTTTTGTGGGACGGAGGGAGTACCATAATTCTACATATTACACATTTTGAAAATAAAATAATGCATGTCAAAAATATGAACTTTCCTAGTACTAGCTGGAATCCATTAGATATCTTATAACGTAACAAAATATACTGCAGTCCAAACATTGATAATTTTACTTTATACTTATAATATACGTACATGAGAAAAATGTATACACCTCTTTTTAACTAATAATATGCATACATGAGAAAAATGTTTAATGGTATTATAGGAAATTCTCTTAGCGTGCCACGACTCTCATATTGACATATTGTCACCATTAATAAAAAAGACACTATTAATGTGTAAAAGCTCTCAAACTCACAGGCATACTGGCTAACTTGATAGAATTCCGAGAAGTGAGCACATAATGCTCCCAAAAAAAGTAAGTGATGAATGCGTGTATGGCAAACTAATGTGAACTTTGAGAGGCAACTAAAATCTCAAACCAACTTTCTAACAACCTTCCTTAAGAAAAATGCACATGCATGCATGCAAACAATTAGCTCAACTTTTGAGAAATTAATATTGTTGCATTTGGAATAATAACTTGAAGATTTGAACCTTCCATAAGAAAAATGCACATGCATGCATGTAAACAATTAGCTTAACTTTTGAGAAATTAATATTGTTGCATTTGGAATAATAACTTGAAGATTTGAACCTTCCATAGTGAATGTTATCAAGCATAAATGCTCTTTATGAAGGAGAAAAAATTCTACAATTATGCTTTGAAGTCCAAGCACTAGAGAGATGCAAATATGCAATAAAGGCTAAGATGAATGCATTAACCAAAAATAACTCCACACCACAGTATTGTGAGTTCATAAAAGGGAAGAGACTAGTTGAATGTCAAGGTGTCTTCACCATTAAAAGAAGATCAACTGGATCGATAGAAAGGTACAAAGAATGACTTATGGGAAAAAGACTATACTGAGATATATCGAGTGGATTACTTTGAGACATTTTCTCTAGTAGCAAAGAGAAATATCTTTAGAGCATTGTTTTCAATTGTATCACACAAGGAATGACATCCATATCAAGTTGAAGCCACAAATGTCTTCTACATGGTTAATTAAAGATGAGGTTTATATGGAAGGGTCACAAGGAAGGATTTGCAATCATTTACTTTAAAGAGATGAAAAATGACTGTGGAAGAAGCACAGTTAGGTTGGCTATCTCAATTACCATGCCAATTTTCCACCTTTTTCTTGATAATTATATAAAATCACTTGTTTTGTTTATGCAAAGAGAGAAACCACACTTGATAATTATACATAATGATGGATACAAATTAAGAAGCATGTTGTGACATGAAACTTAATGAGGAAACAAACAGAAACTAGTCTTCTTGATCAGAACTCATATCTGATGAGTTGAGATCAAGGCATAGGGACTCCACTTATTGAAATACAACATATGTTTAAAGCTGCGGCATAGGAATTCAAGGCATGGGAATGGGCTGAACGACGAGGGACACCAATTTTTCTTGGTTTCAAAATGGGGAAGGCCGAAGCCATCTCCATGCTGATACATGCAGAGTGATATTCGTCCAACATTCATTGCAGTCTGCCCGAAATTATTTATGGGATTCTCCATCAATATCTCTTTGTTCATTAGCTTCAGTGCCGTGTCTATCGACTGCTTTATATGCTTGCGAGCATCCTCCTCAGAGCATTCTGTTTCCTTCATGTAGCACTGGATTGATTTCGGGACATCCCCCCGTTTCATTTCATCCTGTTTAAGAACATACTACTATATTCAAACATAGATGTGTTGAGGCTTAAGATACATATAGGCTATAATACATAGTTTTCTTACAGATGAAGTTCCCAAGTCATCGGCCAGACGAACAACTGTGGCTGGCCAACGAATGATACCGGGATATTGCTCTAAGCTATTCAATTCCTTCATTTTGATAGGATTTGTGTTGAAGTAACAACAAAAAAGAATTAGAGGACCGGCAACGGAGATCCAAGCTGTATTTAGGTACTCATCTGTGGTTGGGACATAACCACTGTGAAACCATGTTGCTTCTAAGTAGTAAGCTCTACACAGCTCTGCCCACTGAAACAACAAACAAACATTACTACCAAACTTCCTCAAGACATTATAGTATATAAATAACATATACACATGTTTTTACCAGATTCCTCAGATTTGAGATAATATTGAAACCTTGGTCTCTGAGTATATGATAAGAAAATTCATTCACAGAATTGAAGAGAGCTAAGAAGCAAATCTTCATGTATTCTGGAAGGCTGTCCAGTGAATTAATATCCCACCTGAAGGTAGTGGCATTTATGTGAATGGTAGCAATTGATAAAGACTTATGTATGTTAAATGTATAAATGAATTAAGCAATCAAACCTCTCAATTGTGTGAGTGAACAATTGAAGTTCTTCCGAGGTTCCATATACGTCGTATATGTCGTCTATAATGGTAACCATAACAAGCATCTTGGTCAAAATCTCCCTTACATATCCAAGATGAGGCTCCGGAGCTAATCCCAGAGCCCACATAAAACACTCTGCCAACCGGTGCCTAACAAATCCCAGCTTTTCCGGGAGACCAGTCTCTTTATACCAACTGAAATTGTAACTCACCAACAATGAATGCTTCCAATGTTACAAAAAAGTATAAACTAGCACTTGCTTTACCTTGACAGTCGCTTGAGCTCTTTCTGGTACGTTGCTTGTACCATGTTATATTCCAGTTTAGCCAGTTCCACCAGAGTAAGGTTTGCTTCAGATGAATTCTCGTACACTTGTATGAACCACCTGGCTTCTAGCTTCTGCAAACTCCAGTGTAGAGGAACCTCCAAAGCATGCCTCACTTGCTCCTTTAGATGCGACTCTGTGATTTGGTCAAGCCTTCGAGTAAGGTGAGTCAGTGAAAAATCTTTAGCTAAATCCATTATGCTTTCCCCCTCCACGCTTAAATACGAAGCTTCGTACAGAGATATTAGCCCTCTCACATCTTCACACAGACATGCCTTGAAACTTCCTTCCTCGTCCATCAAACTACAGAAAACCGCTGCACCAACAAATCAGTTAAGGATTAGTTAGTTAGTTAAGAAAATATTGATATTCATTAGTTTAGTTTCATTCAAATGCACTTTATTATAACCTTGAGGAACATGACAACCATGCTGTCTGAGAAGTCTGAATTTGAGAGATGTGAAATGCAAGTCCTTTTCTTTCCATTCTTGTGCCTCATATATTTTGTCTAGCATTTTAGCTATCTGGTCCTTGAAGTGGCCATATAGACCTAGTCTCATCACATTGTCGATAAGGTGAAGCTGGTCGAGCTCATCTTCAGTTTCGTGGATCAGTATTTTCACCTGATCTTTCAGCTTCTCAGCTTCGCGAACGTACTTTTCTCCCTGCATGAATGTTCAATACATTGTGTAAAATACATTCAATGTGTTCGTGCATGAAATGTGAATAATGATTTTAGTTTTACCGTGTATGGACTTGCGAACGACTGAATGTAATCGTCGTCCCAGATACTGGCTTGGTAGTTTGCAGACCTCCTAATCACTTTCTCCATGAGCAATAGATTTGGATTCTAACAAGCTGAAAATAATTAATCAGGAAACAACGAGTTAAATAGAGCTAAAATGATGAAGCTATATCAAAGCATAGGCATGCATGTGAAAGAGTTGAAAACCAGTTTACATATTGTACTACCAGGTTAGCTCAGACAAACGCCGTACATTGTTTGGAAACGAGTGATGAGATTTGACTTGATATTAGTCCTAGTTTAGCTGGAGGGGGTATATATAGACCATATGGATACGAAGACCACTGAATAAGATCGCAAGGGTTGTCGATTGAATCATAAATAAAATGGATATTGACACCTAATATCATGGAATTTTCAAAAAGTTGAGTTTTTCCCATTAACTTTGAAATTGACAAATAATATTACCAACTTTACCCTGGCTTTGTTATTTCTCATCAGTGAAAAAATTCCGGCTATATTAATAGATTGATGAATAAATTTGGAGGGTGTGCTTCAAGAAAAACTATTTTCAAAGATTGAAAATCTTGAAACTCTCGAAGTTGTTGTCGAGAAATTACGTAAAAAATGATATTATGTGCCGAAACTTTTCCATTGATGGGAAATAACAAATTCGGGATAAAGTTTATAATATTATTTGTCAATTTAAAAGTTTATAGGAAAAATTCAACTTTTTAAAAATTACATAATATTAGGTGCCTATATAAAAGAAAGAATTGAAACTAGGATAAGTTTAATGGGCCATAACTCTTAGAACTTAGACCAATAGTTAGTTTTAGGATAAGTTTAATGGACCATAACTCTTAGAACTTAGACCAATAGTTAGTTTTAGGATAAGTTTAATGGGCCACTACTTTTAGCACTTATAGTTTCTGGATGAAATTCTATTAATTTTTATAGATTAAAGTCTAAATTTAGTCCTTTAAATTTTTTTGGTTTTTTAAGTTAAATTTGTAACTTTTTGTTCCAAAAAATATGTTTTGGTCCAAAGTTAACATTTTCATTAAATTTAACTGTCAAACGTGATTTGACCAAATTAGTGACTTAATTATAAATCTAATTAACCGATTAACCTAATTAATTCAATATTAACTTTATAAAATGCTTCCTCCGTCCATGAAAAATAGACCACATTGTGAATGACACGAGTTTTAATATGGAATTGGTAAAGTAAGAGATAAGTAGTGTTAGTGGAACGTGAGGTCCATATTATTAGTAGTGTTTAATTGTGTTAGGTAGCAAATGTGTGGTCCATTTTCAAACTTGCTCTATTTTTCGTGGACAACCAATAATAACTAATGTGGTCTATTTTTCGTGGACGGTAAGAGTATATTTTACTTATATCAAAATATATTAATATTCATAAAATATTTTATACATATAATAAAAAATAGTAGTATGAAAATTTATAATCTATTTTAATAAAAAATAATAAAATATTCAAGTATTAAAATTCATAAAATATATTTTTATCAATAATAAAAATTAAACTAAATTAAAATTTATAAATATTTACAAATTTAATTTTTATTATAGGTAAAAAAATATTTATAAATTTTAAAGTTTTTTTAGAGTAAATGTAAAGGACCAAATTGGACTTTAGTCATTTTTATATGGTATCAGAGCAAGCAGTCGACTACGAGCCAAATTTTGGTTAAAAAAATTGACTGGTCTGTAAATCTAGACTTTAATTTTGGGCTAGTTCAATAGATTGTTGGTCTAATCCAATAAAAAAAATTCTATCCCCTCCAAACTTCAACCTAAGGAATTTGAAAGAAGAATGTTATAAGATCGCACATTGGTGAAAAGAGAGGACTAAAATCACCACTATAGAAGTATCATGAGGCACTCTTCTAATGACTAATTCATTTTAGGATAGAAACCTATAAATTTCTAAAAGCATTAATTCTTCGATACTTCTTACACTGTTGATAGTCATATGAAATGACATGCACATTAATTGTGATCATTATGTGTAGTCTTCACATTATACTATACATATCAAACATCCTGCCCTACACCCGCCAACGGAAATAAATACATATTCTACTACATATTGAACCCGTGCGAATAGTAAATTAATGGCATAAAATAGCTATGAAGAGTACTCCTGGTAGTCATTTTCCCATATTGTAGAGTCAATCAGTGTAGTTGTAAAATACTATATCAGTCCCATAATATGAGTCCTATTTAATTTAGGCACAAATTTTAAAAAATATAAAAAAAAATGAGTTGAATAAGTTAATGGAATATGAATCTCACTAATATATACTCCCTTTATTCCATAATAGTGGAGAATTTTCTTTCCGGCAGGGAGAATTAAGAAAAATGTGTGTAGTGTATTAAATAAAAAGATACTTCCTCCGTTCTCCAAATTTTGTCACAGTTTGACTGGGCACGGGCTTTAAGAAATGAAATAGAAAGTGGGTTAAAAAGTTGGTAGCATGTGAGTTCTACTTTTAAAGTATTAGTTTTATACTCCCTCCGTCCCCGATTAAGAGTCACACTTTAACCGGACACGAGTTTTAAGAAATATAAAGAAAAGTTAGTTGAAAAAATTAGTGGAATGTGAGACCCATTTTTTTATATTTGTTTTATAATAAAATGTGAGTGAATTGAGTTAGTGGAATGTGGGACCTACTTACTATTTATGGTAAAATTGAAGTGTGACTCTTAATTGGGACGGACCGAAATGGAAAAGTGTGACTCTTAATCGGAGACGGAGGGAGTACTTTTTATCCTTGGAATTGATTGATTTTTAGAAAGGTATATTGCACTTTTTGAGAAGGTATAAACATGATATACTGTTTTCATTTATCTTCTTCCTTTGGAGTTGCTCTAAGAAGTATATTTCATTCTTGTAAACCATTATTCAATTTTCTAATACAATTCATTTTACTCATTTCTCAATTTCTTATAGATGAAGTTCCCAAGTCATCGGCCAGACGAAGAACTGTGGCTGGCCAGCGAATGATACCGGGATATTTCTCTAAGATCATCAATTCCTTCATTTTGATAGTATTTGTGGTGAAGTAACCACAAAAAAGAATTAGAGGACCGGCAACGGAAATCCATGCTGTATTTAGGTACTCATTTGTGGTTGGGACATGACCACTGTAAAGCCATGTTACTTCTAAGTAGTAAGCTCTACACAGTTCTGCCCACTGAAACAACAAACAAATATTACTACCAAACTTCCTCAAGACATTATCATAATCACAGTATATAGATAACATATACAAATGTTTTTACCAGATTCCTCAGATTTGAGATAACATTGAATCCCTGGTCTCTGAGTATATGATAAGCAAATTCATTGACAGAATTGAAGAGAGCTAAGAAGCAAATCTTCGTATATTCTGGAAGGCTGTCCAGTGAGTTAATATCCCACCTGAAGATAGCAGCATTAGTGGTTGCAATTGACAGTGATGATATATGTGAATAAATGAAGCAATCAAACTAACCTCTCAATTGTGTGAGTGAACAATTCAAGTTCTTCCAAGGTTCCATATACGTCGTATATGTCGTCTATAATGTAACCATAACAACCATCTTGCTCAAAGTCTCCCTTGAATATCCAAGATGAGACTCCGGAACGAATCCCATAGCCCACAAGAAGCTCTCTGCCAACCGATGCCTAACAAATCCTAGCTTTTCCGGCAGACCAGTCTCTTTATACCAACTGAAATTGTAACTCACCCACAATGAAGGCTTCCACTCTTAGTAAAAAGTAAAACCTAGTACTAACTTTACCTTGACAGTCGCTTGAGCTCTTTCTGGTACGTTGCTTGTACCATAATGTACTCCAACTTAGACAGCTCCACCAGACATATTCTCGTACGCTTGTACGAACCACCTGGCTTCTAGCTTCTGCAAACTCCAGTGCAGAGGAACCTCCAAAGCATGCCTCACTTGCTCCTTTAGACGCGGCTCTGTGATTTGGTCAAGCCTTCGAGTAAGGTGAGTCAGTTAAAAATCTTTGGCTAAATCCATTATGCTCTCCCCTTCCATACTTAAATACGAAGCTTCATACAGATATACGAGCCCTCTCACATCTTCACACAGACATGCCTTGAAATTCCCTTCCTCATCCATCAAACTACAGATAACCTCTGCACCAACAAATCCGTTAAGGATTAGTCAGTTAGTTAAGAAAATATTGATATTCATTAGTTTAGTTTCATTCCAATGAGTTAGAATTAACCTTGAGGAACATGATAAGCATGCTGTCTGAGAAGTCTGAATTTAAGAGATGTGAAATGCAAGTCCTTTTCTTGCCACTCTCGAGCCTCATAAATGTTGTCCAACATTTTAGCTTTCTGGTCCTTGAAGTGGCCAGATAGACCTAGTCTCGTCACATTGTCGATGAGGTGAAGCTGATCGAGCTCTTGTTCAGTTTCGTGGATCAGTATTCTCACCAGATCTTTCAGCCTCTCAGCTTCGCGAATGCAGTTCTCCCCCTGCATGAATATTCAATACATTCAATGTGTTGGTGCATGAACTGTGATTAATGATTCTAGTTTTACCGTGTATGGACTTGCAAGGGACTGAATGTAATCGTCACCCCAAACACTAGCTTGTTAGTTTGCAGACCTCCTAATCACTTTCTCCATGAGCAATAGATTTGGATTCTAATAAGCTGAAAATAATTAATCAGAAAACAACGAGTTAAATAGAGCTAAAATGAGGAATCTGAAAATAATTAATTCAATTTAATTTGGGCACAAATTTTTAAAAATATTAAAAAAATGAGTTGAATAAGTTAATGGAATATGAGTCTCACTAATATATAGTACTACTTTCGTTCCATAGTAGTAGAAACATTTCTTTCCAGTACGGTGAATTAAAAAAAAATGTGTAATGTATTAAATAAAAAAATGGAGTAATAAAGTAAGAGAGAGAGAAAAGTAGAGAGAATAAAGTAGGAGAGAGGGAAAAGTAGTGAGAAGAAATGTGGTGACTTTTAGTAATTAGAGAAATGACTCCACTATTATAGAATGTACCAAAATGACAAAATAACTCCATAGAAAGACTAAAAGTGTTTCATATGTTTCCAACAATCCTCATCATTGATTAGAGCTCTACGAGCCATGGCGTATCAATAAATTTTTATTTGGGATGCTTTATTTACTTGCAAAGACTTTGAGCTTCACAATTTTCTTCCATTATGTTAGTTGTGAACATTTCATACAAGTTTGTTAATTAATTGTCTTATACAAATATAAATATAGCAATTGCACAACATATTAAATTACTTTGGACCCTAAGCCTACAAGTTCAAACCAACTTTCCGGCAACCATTTGTAAGAAAAATGCATATGCAATAGGCTAAGATGAATGCATCAACTAACTAAAAATAACACTCAAGAGTAGTGTGAGTTTATAAAAGGAGAGATGTCAATGTATCTACGAAGATCAAATGATCGATAATATCGAATGAAGCCGAG
This sequence comes from Salvia hispanica, assembly GCF_029641045.1. Classification (NCBI taxonomy): domain Eukaryota; kingdom Viridiplantae; phylum Streptophyta; class Magnoliopsida; order Lamiales; family Lamiaceae; genus Salvia; species Salvia hispanica. The sequence goes on from NC_142693.1 coordinate 18,199,506, forward strand.
TGCATGAGCTGATTACATAAAAACCACACTTGTTTTATTTATGCGAAGAGAGAAACCACACTTGATAATTATACATTATGTCGGATAGTACATATTAAGAAGCATGTACTGTGACATGAAACAACAACCAGTTCCCTAAACCAAGGCATAAGGATTCATACTTATTGAAATACAACATATATATATATATATGTTTATAGCTGCTGTGTAGGAATTCAAGGCATCGAAAAGGGCTGAACGACAAGGGACATCAAATTTTTCTTGGTTTCGGAATGGGGAAGGCCGTAGCCATCTCCATGTTGATACATGCAGAGTGAGATCCGTCCAAGATTCATGGCAGTGTCCCTGAAATTCTTTATGGGATTCTCCATCAATATCTCTTTGTTCATTCGCTTCAGTGCCGTGTCTATCAGCTGCATTATATGTTTGCGAGCATCCTCCTCAGAGCATCCTGTTTCCTTCATGTAGCACTGGATTGACTTCGGAACATCCCCTCGTTTCATTTCATCCTGTTTAAGAACATACTACTATATTCAAACGTAGAAGGCTTAAGATACATATAGGCTATACTACATATATTGTTTTCTTACAGATGAAGTTCCCAAGTCATCAGCCAGACGAAGAACTGTGGATGGCCAGCGAATGATACCGGGATATTGTTCTAAGCTCTTCAATTCCTTCTGGTTGATAGGATTTGTGGTGAAGTAACCATAAAAAAGATCTACAGGACCGGAAATGGAAATCCAAGCTGTATTTAGGTACTCATTTGTGGTTGGAACATAACCACTGTGAAACCATGTTGCTTCTAAGTAGTAAGTTCTACACAGTTCTGCCCACTGAAACAATAAACAAACATTACTACCAAACTTCCTCAAGAAATTATCATAATCACAGTATATATAGATATAATAGTTACATATGTTTTTACCAGATTCCTCAGATTTGAGATAACATTGAATCCTTGGTCTCTGAGTATATGATAAGCCAATTCATTCACAAAATTGAAGAGAGCTAAGAAGCAAATCTTCATATATTCTGGAAGGCTGTCCAGTGAGTTAATATCCCACCTGAAGATAGTAGCATTAGTGGTTGCAATTGACATTGATATATGTGAATAAATGAAGCAATCAAACCAACCTCTCGATTGTGTGAGTGAACAATTCAAGTTCTTCCAAGGTTCCATATACGTCGTATATGTCGTCTATAATGGTAATCATAACAGTCATCTTGCTCGACATCTCCCTTGAATATCCAAGATGATGCTCTGGAACGAATCCCAGAGCCCAGTAGAAGCTCTCTGCCAACCGGTGCCTAACAAATCCTAGCTTTTCCGGGAGACCAGTCTCTTTATACCAACTGAAATTACAACTCACCAACAATGAATGCTTTTAATCTTACTAAAAAGTAAAAAACTAGTACTACTAACTAATTTACCTTGACAGTCGCTTGAGCTCTTGCTGGTATGTTGCTTGTAACATGTTATAGTCCAACTTAGCCAGCTCCACCAGGGTAAGGTTTGCTTCGGTTGTATTCTCGTAAGCTTGTATGAATCACCTGGCTTCTAGCCTCTGCAATCTCCAGTGCAGAGGAACCTCCAAAGCATGCCTAACTTGCTCCTTTAGATGCGGCTCTGTGATTTGGTCAAGCATTTGAGTAAGATGATTCAGTGAGAAATCTTTGGCTAAATCCATTAGGCTCTCCCCTTCCATGCTTAAATACGAAGCTTCATACAGAGATACGAGCCCTCTCACGTCTTCACACAGACATGCCTTGAAACTTCCTTCCTCATCCATCAAACTAGAGAAAACCTCTGCACCAACAAATCAGTTAAGAATTAGTTAGTTAGTTAGTTAGTTATTTTAGTTAAGAAAATATTGTTATTAATTAGTATAAATAACCTTGAGGAACATGATAACCATGCTGTCTGAGAAGTCTGAATTTGAGAGATGTGAAATGCAAGTCCTTTTCTAACCATTCTTGTGCCTCATAAATCTTGTCCAACATTTTAGCTATCTGGTCCTTGAAGTGGCCAGATAGGCCTAGTCTCGTCACGTTGTCGATAAGGTGCAGCTGGTCGAGCTCTTGTTCAGTCTGGTGGATCAGTATTCTCACCAGATCTTTCAGCTTCTCAGCTTCGCCAACGTACTTCTCCCCCTGCATGATTAATGTTCAACACATTGAGAATTAAACTAGTTCAATTTGTTCGTGCATGAAATGTAATAAATGATTCTAGTTTTACCGTGTATGGACTTGCAAACGACTGAATGTATTCGTTGTCCCAGATACTGGCTACGTAGTTTGCTGACCTCCTAATCACCTTCTCCATGATTGATCAATATATCTCGATCTTAACAAGCTGGTTTAATAATGAGTAATGAGATTTGCCTTGATATGATTAGTTGAGTTGGATGGGGTATATATAGACTATAGTGATACTAGTACCACTCATAAGAAGATAAGATTGCATGGGCTGTCAATTGAAACACATAGTAAATAAAGACGTACTGTAATAATATAAAATAGAGAACTGATACCACTATATAAGTTTCATTGATTCGTCGACTTGGTTTTAGGAAGAGAAAACTTAAATTTATAGGGTTTTATCACCAATTGGTGTTAGGATAGAATCCTAAGAATTTCTATTGTGGTAAATGTAACTGACCTAACGGAATATTTGGACTGAAATTGGAAAAATCACTTACCAAACTATAAATTTGGGTTAGTTGAATAAATGGCTGGTCTAATCCAATACGAAAAAGTCCAACCCCTCCAAATTTCACCTTGAAGGATTTGAGGTAGGAATATAACAATATCTCACCATTATATATGTCACATGAATCACTCCTTCTATCACCAGTTAATTTTAAGATGAAACTCTATAAATTTCTATCAAAATTAAATCTTAGAAGTTTCTTATACTATTGAGTGTCTTATGAAATGACATACACACTGTGCTTATTCATGTGTAATCTTCGCATTATACATATTAATTAACTGTTGAACAACCCGCCGCCTCTGCCTTTCCTAATTTCGCCAAAGGATATGGATAACATTGCACGTATCAATTCTCGATTGCATGAATCGATTCTTCAATGTTTCTTAATACTGTTGATAGTCTTTTTATATATATATATATATATATATATATATATATATATATATATATATATATATATATATATATATATAGGGTGCGTTAGGCTCCTTTGCACCTTAAGTGTCCTATTTCCTTCTTAATCTCAGCCCTTGGATCCTTGAATTGGATGGTTGTGATCAATGCATTATTAGTCTATAATGTTGCATTATTAGCCGTTGTGCATTATTAGAATGAAAATGTGCATTATTAAATGACACGTGGCATTAATCTAACCGTCAGATGACAAAATCGTGGGACTAGGATTAAGAAGGAAAAAGGACAAAAGATATGAAAAGTATTTGAATACATCCCTATATATATATATATATATATATATATATATATATATATATATATATATATATATATATATATATATATATATATATATCACTACTCTATATATATATATATATATAGATCAAAACCATATATATATATATATATGAAATGACAAAATAGTCACGCGTACTCTTCACGTTATTCATATACATATTCACGTGATTAGTAAATCAATGGCAAAAATAGAGTTATGAAAAATGTCATATTCTTATACTCTTATATTGTAGATTCAAATTCTAGCTGAAATTAACAATAAAGACATTTTTGCCTGACTACTAGCGTTAATATATACTAGGGTTATAAGTATGGGAGAAAACGATGCTACTGATTTTGCATACAAACTTGACAATTGCGAATAATTATATAGAAAAATGATATGGTACATACCTTGTACGAGCACTTTATATATTTGAGTACCACCACTCGTTCAATGCTCACTTAATGTTGTTTGTGTTAGGAAGAGAAAAATTAGTCCAATGAGTAGACGGACGAACAGAAGCTTCCTAACACAAAACTTCGGCAATTCTAATAGACATTCATGGGTTCCATCCTAAAACCAACGAGTGATAGGAGGAGCGCTCATAAGACTTATATTGTGATTTCAGTTCTCTTTATACGAGGAGGGGTCCATGAGACTTATATAGTGATTTTAGTTCTCTTTATACACCGATAAGCGATAGTTGTAAGTATTTTTTAATTAGTTTCAATTGCCAACACATGCATTTTCTATTTAGTTTTTGTGTTAGGAAGCTGCTCCCAACGATTGATCGACATCCGAAGATTGGCGATCGGCTTGTGTTCCGCCGTGGTTTCTAGTCTTGATATCTATCTAGCGGGCGCGTTTGGCGCCAAGGCCATCATCTCTTGGGTTCCGGCGGTTGGGCCGGTTCGGCCTCCTCACTCTTCGTGTCCTCGAGTGCTCCAATCCATATATCATTGGAGATTGCGATCGTATCATTTGGATTGGTATTCAATTTGTGAAAAAAACTACTCCTGTTCCATAGTAGTAGAGTCATTTTCCATTTTGGTATATTTCGTAGTAGTGGAGTCATTTCCCTTTTTAGTAAAAGTCAACGCATTTCGTCTCACTTACTTTACTCTCATACTTTATTCTCTCTTCATCTCTTGCCTTTATCATTTCCTACTTTATTCTTCCTTTAGTAAAAGTCAAACACATTTCTCTGAATATTTATTCAAATGTACTTTTAAAGTTAATGTATTTTGGTGTAGAGATGTGCGTATGATTTATAGTAACACACAATACATTTTCGAAATCTAAACTTATCATCTTGGTTATTGGTCGACATATAATATACTGAGGTCCAAGTGATTGTGTTTTTCTGGTAATATATTGATGGGAATTAACGTGAGGTTAATTCCTATGGAAGAGAAAATATTGAAGAAGAGGAAAACAACGTGACTTTGTAGAGATTTGGGGAGATTGGCGGTTTCTCCAAGAGGGAGAACCGATGGAGAGAACGAGATTAATAATTTAATTCTTCATTCTGCTTGATAATAATAAAAGACTCCACACATATTTATAATATGTGTGGTACAAAAAGATCTCTATAAACTAGGAAAACAAATCAAAAGCAAATCAAATCCTAACCACTATGGAAAGTAAATAAAATCATAATAACTAAATAATACTAAAACATAAATAAACTAAATACATATACGGAGAGAATATCAGCTCCCTTTCGGAATAAAATAGAATATTAGGTCCCTATCAACTCTCCCACCGTTGAAAACCACCATGCCCTCAAGGTGGAAGTCAGAAAAATAATCTTCCATCTCGTTGTCTTTGTTTGGATCTTCGCCTGCAAAAATAATTATATCATTGACTTTGTTTGGATCTTCGCCTGCAAAAATAATTATATCGTTTAGGACCGCAACGAGTGATGGAGATTCCGTCTTTGGACATGAGATCTCTTCCGCGACTTCAGTGACATAACCAATGATGACAACATTGATTTTTGGGCTACGGGATTTTGGAGGAAATTTGGTTTCCACCAAAACCATTGACGCATCCAGCTTTTGAGGCGATTCGTCATCAATTTTTACCATCTCTTCGATGATGGGATCAAACTTGATATTTGTTGTTGACTCATCATTCTTTGTTGCAACAGGCTTGATGACATAATCAGATGTGGCCTCCTTTTTAGCCATAGCCTCCTTTTTAGCTAAATATGCCACTCCCTCTATAATTTTGTTCAGAAGTTTATTCGTCTCGGGGAAATAAATGGCATCCTCATCAAAATTATGATAAACAGAATCTAGAAATTCTTGCCATGAGCAATTAGGATTCGAGCGTCGATACTCGTGGAGCCATTCGGATGCTGGATGGTCAAAAAACAACCTCACAAAAAATAGACGGTCAGCATCAGAAAACAAGTGATAATCAAAATATTCTTGAATATCCAAAATCCATCTCACGGGGTTAACGCCAGAAAATCGAGGAGGAGAGTCTGGAGGAGAGTATGACAGCAAGACGGACATGGTGGTAGAAATCAATAGGAGGATGAGAACCTAATGAAAGCACCAATTTGATAGGAATTAACGTGAGGTTAATTCCTATGGAAGAGAAAATATTGAAGAAGAGGAAAACAACGTGACTTTGTAGAGATTTGGGGAGATTGGCAGTTTCTCCAAGAGGGAGAACCGATGGAGAGAACGAGATTAATAATTTAATTCTTCATTCTACTTGATAATAATAAAAGACTCCACACATATTTATAATATGTGTGGTACAAAAAGATCTCTATAAACTAGGAAAACAAATCAAAAGCAAATCAAATCCTAACCACTATGGAAAGTAAATAAAATCATAATAACTAAATAATACTAAAACATAAATAAACTAAATACATATACGGAGAGAATATCAGCTCCCTTTCGGAATAAAATAGAATATTAGGTCCCTATCATATATCTAATCCTAAACTATGTATATGGTGCATGCCACCTAATCGATGTTAGAACGAACTGATTGTCTCAAACTCAAGAGAATGATAAGTTTTGTATGTAAAGATCAAAACTTGGTAAGCTGTCAACTTTTTTGTGATGTGCGGCGATTATCCTTAGATCCAATCGAAAATATTGCATAACAATATTCAAAAAAATAATTTTGTACTTTAGTCATTATTTAAATTGCATAATAGAGTAAGAAAAAAACAAGAACAAAAAATAACTTTTCTACGTCTAGATAACACGCATATGATATGTATGTAATTTATTATGTCATGCAGTTATGAAATTGATTGTATTTTCGAGGCATCTCAGAAAATTGTTGTATTGTAAAATTGAATTCGTAACCATGAATTAAACAAGGGCTAACTAGAATTTTAGAAGAGTAGTATATTATCGATGACCTGGTCGAAAAAACATATCGTTTTCCCTCAATCAAATAAAACGTAGCCTGTATTTGACTAGTTTTAGACAAAGTGATAAAGCTTGCAGGATTCTCAATATTTTATTGTCTGCTCCAATTTGTCTCTTTTCAATATTTATGATTTATAAATCTATATGTTCGGATTTTATAAATTTAGTAAATTCAAATCATGTTATGTCAATTGTCATGCATTCTAAGTTTATTGATGATCTGGTCGAAAAAACAATAAATATCGTATTCCCTCAATCAAATAAAACATGGCCTTATAAATTAGTACTAGTTTAAGGATTAAGATAAGCGAGAAGCTTGCAGGATTCTCAATATTTTATTGTCTGGTCCAACTTGTCTCTCTTTTCAATATTTATGATTTTAAATTTAGAATGTTCGGATTTTATAAATTTAGTAAATTCGAATAATGTTATTTATGCCTCCTATGTTTGGTATTCATATTTTATTCTCTCATCGTATAAATTTTAATATTATTCTTTTTAAAATATGTACTCAAAAGTAATGCATCAACTAGATAGATATTTTACTGCAATCCATCACATAAAATCATTAGAATGAAGATCAGAAATAATATTAAGCTCCCATATTTCATTAACTTGTTAAATGCACAAAATATATATATTACATCAACGGGTTTTGATCTATGCAAACTCATTCTTAATACAAAAATACAGAACCAAGTATACAAAGGGCATTTGTAGGTCATGGGTAGCTTATTTTTAGGTCATTATAGTAAGGATGACATAAAAATGATCATAATATAACTTCAAACTCGAATTTTATAATATGACCTAAAATTGTTTTATAATAATTCTTCATGTTTTTATTTAATTATTGATCATTAGATTGCAAAATCTAATGGTGAGGATTTGGTCTGGATTTTGTATTGAGATTAATTTTTGTGGAGATCAATTTCCTTACATCAACTGTATAAAGACATTGCGGCAAATTTAAGAAATGTGAACATATATTCACATGTGAACGTAACGATAATCATTTGAATAAGTAACGAGAAAAACTTCAAGAAGAAACAAAAGCACGCTATATGAAATATTTGATAAAAATAAATAAATAAATAAATAAATGAATAAATAAATATGAAATATTTGGTTTTGAACAAAGATTTTATTTAGTAAGTATTGTTTAATAAGTTAAGTAAAGAAAAAATAAAGTAAAAGATTGAAAAATAGAAATAATGTGATTTATATTTTAGGAAATGTATTATTTTAAATGATATTAATAAAACGTTGCATTAATAATGAAACATAATGGAGTACTAATATATTAGAGATATACGATGCAAACGTTTTAATTTCTTCTAAAACTATTCCTCACAGTGAGTTTCATTTTCAAATAATAACACTTACATTATTTAGTCATGTAGATTGGAAAAACAACTTTATGATGTGGGGTTCAAAAACATAGCATCCACTTAACAATCTTTTTCTTTATTTCAATGTCGTTGGAAGAATCATCGAACACTATTTCTATGGCGCATTATATAAATTAAATACTATTCTCTCCGGAAAGTATAAACTATTTTCTCTATTCCTTAAAAGTATAAACTATCTCCTTAATTATTTCCTCCGTTCCTAAAAAATATAAATTATCTCCTTATTAATTAGTCAGACCTTGGAAAGTGTAAACTTTCTAATTTTGGAATAGTACAACTTATACAATTAAATCATCTCCAATAGTAAAACTTAATATGAGATATAGGTAATTAGCTTTAATGATACTCCAAAATCAATCCGACCCATTTTGGTTTTTGAGTAAAAAATAATACCCTCTCTGTCCCAACTAAGTTGAATTAAAATTATTGGGCACGAATATTAAAAAATTGTATTGAAAAGTAGAAGAGAGGAATAAAGTAAAAAAAAAATAAAGACGAGTGAAGTATGTGACAGAATAAAGTAGGAGCGATTGGATTTTTTTTTTTGTCAAAAAAGGAAATGACTCAACTTAATTGGGACATCCAAAAATGGAATACCACTCAAATTTAGTTGGGACGGATGAACTACCTATTTTTAGGTTTACACTAAACCAAAACCAAAATATTTTCAAATTTTTTGAGTAAAACAGACATAATATAGAGAATATTATTTTAAGTTTGAGTTTAGTGTAAATGATTGGAGTAAAATCATACTGGATGTAACATTTACCCAAAAAAATGGGTTTGAATTTAGTATACATGGAGATGTTCTTACATTATACTACTAATGATGCGGAGCTCACTCTCCACTAACACTACTTACACTACCCTTTATCACTCTCCGTCTTACTTAACCAATTATATACTCCCTCCGTCCCAAGATAAGTGACATACTTCTTTTGGGCATGGGATTTAAGGAATGGTATTTAAATAAGTTAAAGTGGAGAGAGTAAAGTATGAGAGATGGAAAAGTAGATGAGAGAAAAGAGAATAAAGTATGTAGAGAATAAAGTAAGAGAGATGACTTTTTGCTAAAAATGGAAATAGATCACTTATAGTGGGACACCCCAAAAAGGAATACAAGTCACTTATCTTGGAACGGAGGGAGTATTAAACCCCATGTCGAACTACATGTTCATATTTTTTAGGGACAGACTGAGTACTACTATCAGTTAAAAGATGTATTCTTTTATCTTTTAGAGTCATTGTTTTAGCATATGATGCAAAAAATTGTGTTAAATGAGTTAAGTTGAGAGAATATAAAGTATAGAGATAAAGAGGGAATAAAGTAATAAAGATGTGTATGTTAATTTCTAAAAACGAAATGACTCAACTATGGTATAACTCAACTACAGCGAGGCGAGATAATATTTTTTATAATGAAACCAAAATTGAGACAAATTATTTTGTTAGAAATTTTGAAAAATGAACATAATTTATACTTCCTCTGTCCGTGAATAGGAGTCTCATTTTTTCTACTTCAGTCCGTCCGCGAATATGAGTCTCAGTTTATAATTATCATAAATTTAAAAAGGCCCCACATTTACCACTTCATTCCACTCTCATATCATTTAAAACTAATATATACAAGTGAGACTCATGTATATTTCATTAACTTTCTTTCACCCACTTCTCTTAGCATTTCTTAAAACCCGTGTCGGAAAGAAATAAGACTCTTATTCCCGGACGGAGAGAGTAGGACGCAAAAGAAACCATCCCTAAATTGAGGATAAATTAATTTTAGTTGAAACACCAAGAATGAGGACGATTTTTAAACATTAATGGTATATTTAAAAAAATAAATTAACATCTTTAACTGCATTAAAAATTATCATTATTTGATGTCTCTAAATTTTATCCCAGTATCCATCTCTTGCGTGCAGCTCTCTAATATGTTAGAGTTGTTTCTTCGTCGTTGACACTAAAACAACTCAACAAATTTTAACAGTAATTGGGCCCTCAAGGATTAAATTTTTGCTCGATCACTGCCCATGGTGATTAATTCGTAATTAATTCCTAGATCCGCCATTAGCACACACGCTATCCTTTGGAAAAAAAATTGCATTATTAGTTCCTAAACTTATGGTATTAGTTACCCAAGAAGCCCTTGTTTAGTTTTTTTTTTCAAAACTAGAATCTCCAAACCCTACAAGGGTGTTTTAGACTATATGCAATAGTTTGGGTTAAGTTAGGGAAAGGAAATCCTCTTTACATATGACAAATTACACCTTGACTGATGATCACTCATATTGACATATTTTCACTGATGATAAAAAAAGGCACCCTATTTTTATGGGATATTGATCTTTAAAATCATGAACTTTGCCTAAAATTTAGTATTTCCCATAAATTTGAAATTCGTCTATAGTATCACAAACTTTGCATTTTGTTTGGTATTTCCCAAACTCGCTCAAATAAGATATTTTCATCAAAATCTTATTTTACGTAGACAACCGTGATACGTTTTATGATATTTTAAAGCACTTTTAAGGACATAACATGTAGGATCTCACGTTGAAAACCACGTTAATTTAATTGTGTCAAGTATGATAAAAAAAAGTCTCATACGTTAGTCAAATATAGTAATATATATGCCATGGGAAATATCAAACAAAGTGCAAAGTTTGTGATATTATATACCAATTTTAAAGTTCGTGGAAAATACCAAATTTTAGGTAAAATTTATAGTAGCATCTCAAATTTACTGGGCATTGGTTAACTTGATAGAATTTCAAGAATTGAGCACACAGTGCAATTAAAGAAACTAAGTAGTGAATGTGTATGATCCAAACTATTATAAACTTTGAGGGGCAAGCGTTGCTAAATGTAGAAATACGAATGTTGTGTGTTTCTCTCTTGCAAAGCATACACATATTTATAGGCTCAAGGAAAAACTTGAAAAAACTCAGTCATTACAACCTTTCATTATTTAAACCTAACTTTTAAGAAATAATACTCCATTTGTTCCCTCATAGTTTAAATCATTTTTTCATTTTGAGAAGTCTCTCTCATAGTTGAGTCATTTCCATATATGGCATCTTTCTTACTTTACTCTCTCTTATTTTATTCTCTCTATTTTATTCACTTTTTACTTTATTCTCTCCACCTTTTTCTCTTTCTTACTTTTTTATCTATTTATTTAACACACTCAAGGAAAATGATCAATACAAAAATTGATCTCAATACAAAATTCAGACCAAATCCTGACCATGAGATTTGACAATCTAATGGTCAATAATTAAACAAAAACACGAAAGGTCATTATAGAGCAGTTTTAGGTCATGTTATAAAAAGCGGGGTTGAGGTCATGTTAAGTTCTTTTTATGTCATCCTTGTTATAATGACGTAAAAATAAGCTTACGATGACCTAAAAATGACCTCTGTATGATTGGTTCTGCATTTTTGTATTAAAAATGGTTTTGCATAGATCAAAACCCACACACTCAATATTCATTTTTTAAACTCTGTGATGAAATTTTTTCTCAACTATATATGAGGGAATGGAGGGAGTATTGCATTTGAAATGATAACTTGGTTTAAGCCTTTCACATGGAATGTGATCAAGCATACATGCTCTTTATGAATGAGAAAAAATTCTACAAGCATTAGGACATGTTTTGAAGTCAAATCACTATATAGATGCAATAAAGATGGAGATGAATGCATTAACTAAAAATAACATTCAGAGAGTAGTGTGAGTCAAACCATGTCACGATCGCACTTTTTAAGGATACAAAGCCCGGTTGATCGCGACTAGGGGAGGATGAAAGAAGCGGGGAAGAAAGGGGAATACTATGGCACAACTGAACTTGAACTGAAATAACTTGGAATATATAAAAATCAGAGTGCATGGTACAAGAGAATGAAATCTCGACTTTTACATTGCAGCGGAAGAGTCAAGAGCAGATGACATCGTGTATGGAGACACGACGCATCCAAGTACTATTCTATTGAAGGATCTTCATCGTCTATGCTCAACACCGCCCGCCGTCATCACTGCTCAACCTGCACATTTTTAAAACATATGCAGGGCTGAGTACTTGGTGTACTCAGTGGACACGTGCCGAAATATATTTTACTAGGAACTGATTTTGTCAAGCCGCATTTGAGTGAACTCGGGTTTTATTTAAAAGATCCGAGAACACTAAAACATTTTCGACTAAAACTTATCATTATCAAAAGCGATCTGTCGATCTATTTTCCTGGTACATATGCCATATCTGACTAACTCCTTGGGAACACAAGCCCACTAACTCCTAGTGAACAGAATTCACGAAACTCCTGGTGAACCAGAATGTATGGGCTCATCCCACTTACAAACCCGAATTCACAAAACTGAAACTCCTGGTCTAGTAGCGACATCGTCCTTGCTAGTCAATCAGATAGGCAAAGTTCAAAACAAAACATGGCTTGGCATAACCTTCGCAACTTTAATTTTCTCATAAAACCTTTTTGAAACATAAACTCATTTTTCTTTTATCAAAAGTTGAACACATAACTTTCAAAACTTCATTTTCCTCGTAAACATATTTGGAACAAAACTCATTTCTATCGGTTAAAGCCGAACACATAACTTTCAAAACTTCTTTTCCCTCTTAAACATATTTCGAACCAACTCATTTCTATTGGTCAAAGCCGAACACAAATATCGACAAAGGCTAACAGTTCATAAGCACTCGTTAAGTAACACACACTGTCACATAACATAAATAACATCACTTTCACTTTATGCAAATAGCACTCTTGCACATTAAATAGCAAACTCGCACTTAATATCACATCTTAAATAGAAAGCGCACCAAATACTTTTCATAAAAACTGTAAACATACTTTAAACTGAAAGCTGCCTAAAAATATTTTAGTTCGAAAGCCCACTTCGTTCACTTAAAGCTCCTTAACTTGAATTTTTTTCCTGACTCCAACCTTAACTCGCGGAGATAACCTTTTTAAAAACAACACAACTTACTAACAAGACTTAAGAAAATTCTTAAACTTCTAATTAGAATGCATGCCCCTAATTAATCATGGCCCAAGAACTTAATTAGAATTCCGGCTCAAAACCAAATTACTTTACTGCACCACTCTTTTATAAATTTATTTCCATCCGGTACAACTGCGCTTCTGCCTCTTTAATTTACTTTGGGCCCAACCAAAGCAGCCCAACTTCACTTAATATGGTCTCTCCAGTAACTTATTGGCCGAACCTACACCAAGCAATTAAAATAAAGGCCCAACTTGAGAAATTAGTAAGTGGCCCAATCATCTAAATGGACTCCATAACTCATTTCCAACCCACACGCCTTCTTCTCCAATTTAGAGATTTACAACTTCTTTCTCCAGCTGCCATCGCAATATTCTCTCTTCTATCTCTACTCTTTCTTCTCCAATTTCACATTCAGAAACCTACCTCTGAGAAATCCAAAATCTCTCCTCATCTTTCACTCCTTTCTTATTTCTCATCTGCACATCTCTCTTATTTCCCCAAATCTGAAAATCCTAATTGAAATTGAAGAAGCAGCAGCGCCTCCCTTCTTCTCCCTCACGCCTCTTTCTCCGCCTCCTTCGGCGAAACGCTCGTCTCCGCCGGGAATTCCCTCTGGACAGCGCCCTTGCACCGCCGGCGCTCCTCCATTCCCCTCTCTCTTTCTCACTGTGCTCGCTGCCAGAAATCCGCCGGTCATCTTCTCCGTCGAGCTCTCTCTATTTCTCTCTCGGCTGAATTCGCCAGTAGCCACCCGTCGGCTCTGAGCTCCCTCTCTCTATCGAGCTCAGCGACACCATCGCCCCTCTCTCTATCTTCGCTTGGCGGCGCCGGCACCAGCCGCCGCTCCGGAGCTCCGTCCTCACCCCGTCATCCCCGGAAATCATCTACGCACTAAGCTAAGCCTCTAACTCCCATCATCTAGTTCATTATGTTGAGTTCCTCTTTGGGCATTAGCTTTGTGAGATTTAAATTCTTGTATTTGATCAAAGTGGTGAGGCTTGACATGGTTTTGCTACTGTTATGAGGTTTCTATTGCCATAATTCTATGTTCTTGAGCCTAGCATGATGTCTAAAACAAAGGCAGAGGGTGTGCTAGTGTTTTACCTTGCTTTGGTGATTCCTCCGGTTTACCGGGCTGCACTCTCGCGCTGCCACTGCCGTCGCTCCTTGCTCCTCTTCCTCCCCCTCCTTGCTGCACTCCTTGATATGTTAAATTTTAGTGTTGAAATGTGTGGAGGATGGAGGGGACGGCAGCTTCTTATATAGGCCTTCACTTTTGGCATTTTGTGGATAATTTGAGTTAAACATTCTCTCTCCTTTATGGTTTTGCGTTTAAAGCTTCGCTATTAAATTGGTGTAAGGCATTGGAGAGATTCAATTTCTATTTTGAGCTAGCAATTCACCTCTCTTTTTGAGTTGAGCTAAAAAGCCTTTTTTTGCCAAATTGGTGAAATTCTTGGGAGACATGTCCTTGGCTGATCTCACTTCCTGGAGAGTGTATCTCAGCTGATCTCCTAATGGTTTTTTAACTTGTCATCACTTTGCTTGGGGATCTCTTCCTAACCATTTTGGTGTATCTTGGCAGGTTGCAAGGTGGAACTTGGCATTTTGTGGTTGTCCCAAAATCGAGAAGGGAAGAGAAGATGACTCATGCTTCAAGCTTTCTTTGGTTCCATTACCACTTTTAGCTAGAGTCAAACTTGTAGACTTTGGCTTGTAGAATAGCTAAGATGTAGCAAGTTCCTTTCTTGTGTATAAATGGGTGTAGAACATTCTATCTGATTATTGCACTTTAATTCCAATCGTCTCTTCGTCCAAATTTTTTTTTATACTACAAAACTAGTGCATGAACACTCGGGGTGTTACATTCTATCCACCTTAACAAAAATTTCGTCCCGAAATTTGATTACGTCCTTTAAACCGTTCTCCATTGCTCGTTCACCTTATATCCAATTCTCGTGTAGCCTTCTCATGTCCGTGGTGTTTCCCTAACAACTTATTGATGAAAACCGACCAATCACTTAACTATTGCGCCCTTCGGCCAAATTTCTCTTCATATATCCAATCAAATTTCTCGATCTTCTCCTTTTGAATCTTTCTCATATCTACTCCTTCTGATATGAGATACTTGCATACAGTCCAAGCCATGTCCAAAAGTGACATGCTCGACGGAGAAAACAAGAGAGTATCGTGGGGTCCACCTCTCAATATTTGGAAGGACACCAATCTACTCTCTTCCTAGGCTTACAATTAGTGCGAACAAAAACCAGGAAAGAGGTCATTATCTATCAAGAAATTGGAAATTTGGGATTCCAAACTGTTCCATTCTCACCATCGCCTTGACCATAGCCGGGGTTGTGATGTGGTCGAACCCTATAAGGCTTGTTTCCTTGCATCCTTGCTGTGCCAGCCAGATTGCCACTTTGTTGCCCACGTTTGGACTATGAGAAATCTTGACCGTGAAGTTCTTCAATTTGTTTGGGATCTTCGTAATCCGATGTCACGTACTCGCAGCACCATATTTGTTGTTTCGCAGCAATGCCACAATTTCAACTGATCCGATTTTAATCCATAGCCTCAGTTCTCCTCCACGAATGAGGTCAAGCCCGAGCGACAAAGCTTGCAACTTCGCATCAATAGGAGATCCTGCAGAGATTTTCGTTGTGTACCCTCGGATCATATTACCTCGTGTATCCCGGAGGATGCCAAATGCTCCCATCCCCACTAAGTTCCATTTTCCATTGGAGTTTAGTTTAACCCAGTCAATGTTCGGTGGGATCCATCTAACCAATATGACCAGTTTGCGTGGCTTTACTCCCCAAGAAGATATATTCAGAAGCTCCGGAATGTCACAGCCACTCCAATGTTCCTTGTTCATTTTACCGGTTGTGATTAGTTGCTGAAGATACTGTGCAACCCTGCCCAGAACCGTATCTTCCGAGAACAAAGATCCCCTGTGGATTAGTTCATTTCGCTGCGACCATAAAAACCACCAGAGCACCAAGCAGGGGATGATGGAGCTAGCGTGTGGACTAGTTGTTTGGCACAGACGACGGTGCCAGAATCTGATTCTTGTCTCCAGGTCTGCAACATTATTATTCCAGATTGGCATGTTTGGAAACCAGGCAGCGACCTTCCCCCAGACTTCAGCCGCTACCTCACCATTCAAAAACAAGTGCTCTCTCGTTTCGACATTCGGGGATCTACAACATCTACATTTCGAGGCAAGACTAATTTTTCTCCATTGAAGTTTAGCATCAACCGGAATTCTAATGGCAAGAAGTCTCCAGATGAAGATGGATATGGAAGGAAGAATACAGTCGCTCCAAATCAGATTAAATACCATCATATCCGGCTGCCAGTGTCTGCACAATTCTCATGCGGAGCTTGTTGAGAAGTTGCCGTGTGATGAGCGAGTCCACCGAAGAGTGTCTTTCCCCCCGAACCAATGGGGATATTGATGATTTTTTCAATAACCTCCCTCGGAACCCCCATTGGAACTAAAACACTTTGGACCAATGGCTCGTTCCAAGTCCCATTGATCCATAAGTCCTTGACTCTCTTTTGACGTGATACCTTCCTTGGGTTATATATCTCGCTCATGGGTTTGTCTCCCCACCAGATGTCCTCCCAGAAATGAATTTCACCATCTCCAAGTGCCCAGTGGATAGAGTTATGAATTGCACTCCCTGCCTTCGCCATCCTTTTCCAGATGAGACTTTGTTTTCCGGCGAAAGGAGCTTTAGATGGCGCAACGTTTCTGCAGTATTTTTGTAGCATAAATTTCGCCCAGAGTGAGCTTTGTTCTCGGAATCTCACCCAAAGCTTCATTCCAAATACCTCCACCATTTCGTCGAGCCTCCGGATCCCTAGCCCCCCTTCCTCAACCGGGTGGCAAGCTTGATCCCAACTAATTCAGTGCGTGGCCTTCCTATCATGTGTAGGACTGGGGAAAAATACCGAAAAAATGATATATCGCTCGTATCGTATTGAAAAATATCGAAAAATTATCGAATTTTCGATATATCGTAATTTTCGATACGATACGATATCGTATCGAAAACTTTCGATACGATAACGATATGAATTTCCTTATATCACGATATATTTTTTTATATCGGAAATACGATATATATTGAAAATTTTCGATATATCGATATTTTCGATATATATCGATATTATATTTTCGATATATATCGATATATATCGATATTTAACGATATATCGAAATATCGATACGATAACGATATGAAATTTTTTTATATCGAAAGTTTGATATATCGAATTTCGATACGATAACGATATGAAATTCTTTCATATCGATATTTTCGATACGATACACGATACGACGTTTTCGAAACGATATATCGTATCGACCCACCCCTATTCATGTGTTGTTCCCCAAAAGTACCTAGCAAAGAGGCTCTCCATTTGTTCCATTGCTTCTTTTGTAGGCTCGAGTACTTGTAACACATGGAGCGGGATGGCACCGAGAGTACTTTTAATGAGGGTCAATCTCCCACCAAATGACAGGAACTTGTGTGACCAGGAGTGTATATGGGCGGAGATCTTTTCCCTTATAAACATGAACATGTCTGTTTTCTTCCTACGTTTGAATATCGGGACACCGAGATAGGTGAAAGGAAACTCGCCTTGTTGGAACCCACCAACCGCTTCGACTTGCGGCGCCCAGCTCCCATGCTTCTCGGCCATAAAAAAATGGCTCTTTTCCATGTTGATTTTCTGTACCGAGGCACTCGCATAATTATCTCAGGCATTCGACCAGTTCATGCAGAGATTCTTGTCTCGCTTGCGTGAAAACAATGATGTCATCAGCATAAGCGAGATGCGAAACTTGAAGCCCCTTCAGCGTCTTAGTAAACCTCATCTCTTTCCGACCAAGAATAAGTTTGTCCAGGCTCCTTGATAAGTAATCTGCTGCAATGATGAACAAAGTAGGAGAAAGGGATCACCTTGACGGAGACCTCTAGTGTATTTAAAGAACCCCGCGGCTGTACCATTGATAAGAACCGAGAACCAACATGAGTTAATGCACCTCTCCACCAGGTTCAACCACTTGTGTGTAAAGCCCATTTGCCTCAACACTTTCATCACGAAAGGCCATTGGACACGATCGTAAGCTTTGGCCATGTCAAGTTTAATCGCCACGTTGGGGGTGGGAGAACATTTCGCTAGATCTCGGATCATCTCCTGCACAAGAAGGACATTATCACTGAGTAACCTCCCCTTAACAAACCCGCTCTGATTTGGGACGGTGAGCAAAGGTAAGAAGGGGGCGAGTCTTTCCGAGATAATCCTGGAAATGATTTTGTTTGTCACATTACACAGGCTGATAGGCCGATAATCTGACCAGGATTTTGGGTTCTCCTTTTTCGGGAGGAGAACAATCATTGGTAGCTGTAAAGCTTCTTGGCATGAATGCTCCTGCAAAGAAATCCCCAACAGCTGCGATAACGTCTTCCCCCACAATTTCCCAACAAACTTGGAAGAAGAGAGATGAAAGCCATCTGGACCTGGGGTGCTATCTGCAGAAATGCCGAACACCACCCGTTTCACTTCATCCCCCAGTGGTGTGTCACTCATGGCCTCCACATCTAGGCCATCGGGAAGTTGTTGTAAAATTTCCAGGCTAGGTTCTCCAAGCATTGAAGTATCAGATGTGAGGAGGTTTTGATAAAAAGCTGTTGCAGACAGCCGAATTTCATCTTCATTTAAAATATTTCGATCACCATCTTGGATTTCATGGATATGGGATCTCACTCTTCTTTGTCGCACCCATCCTTGAAAAAATTTTGTATTCCGTTCTCCCTCGACCACCCATCGGATAACAGCTTTTTGCCTCCAGAAGTCCTCTTCCATTCAAAGACTGAGAAGGTACTCTGCTGTTTTTTTATGGTGTAGCTCTATGTTTTCTACCGAAGGGCAGGCTTCATATAAGTTTGTTGGGCTTCTTTTGCCTCACTTTCGGCCATCTTTAGACGCACAAAGATGTAACAAAATACCTCTTTATTCCACCGCTTCAACCCCTTTTTAGCCGAGTCAAGTTTGATTTGAAGGTTCCTCATACCCTGCCATCCAGTATCGATGTTCCATAACTTTCTGACCTCCTCAAGGAAAAGGTGATGTCTGGTCCACATTGCTTGAAAATGAAACGGGGAATGTGCTCTGTTTTCCGATTCCATGCATCGTAGAAGTAAGGGACCATGGTCCGACACCACTCTTGGAAGAACTGTAACTCGTGTTAATGCAAAATTGGTTCCCCACCCCTCATTAATCAGAATCCGATCAAGTCTTTCGAAGAGATCCCCTCGTGCCCAAGTAAACAGAGGACCATCAAAACTAGGGTCGATAAGGTGGCAGTCTGTGATAACTTATGCAAAATCTAACATTTCGCAAGTTTTTCCCCTTGCTCCTTCCAAGGCACCTCCACATCGTTCTTGTTCGTTGAGATAGATGTTGAAGTCACCATCTACTGCCCACAGAACTCCTATGTTCTCCGCAATCTCCCTAAGCGAGTTCCACAAAGGCATTCTATCTCATCGTGACCATTTACCATGCACAACCGAAACGTAGAAGGGATTTTTGAGGGCACATGATGATATTTGAACGTGGAGCACCTGCTCCGAATCCTGACTCCACTTTCCAGTCCCGTTCAGCAAAGAGCCAAATTTTATTTGTGATGTTGCCACCCTTGAAGTCCAATTTAACTAGCCTGCAGATTTCCGGCCGAGGGAGAGTTAGAGGCTCAATAATAGCTACAAACGATAATTTGTATGTTATAATTAAATGATGTTGCCACCCTTGAAGTCCAATTTAACTAGCCTGCAGATTTCCGGCCGAGGGAGAGTTAGAGGCTCAATAATAGCTACAAACGATAATTTGTATGTTATAATTAAATGATTGAGTACGCTCTGGGTTTTGGCATTAGCCAAGCCCCGCGCATTCCAAACCAAAATATTGCACGTCATGAGGAAACTATCTCGGGTATGAGGCGGAGGCCCCCTCTGATTGTTTGCTCCCATTCATCTCAACATCTTTCTTGGCCATGATGTAGAGTCTATCAGCGGATCTGTGGAGCTTTCACCATTCTCCCGAGGGCCAGGCCTTTCCTCCATCTCATGATCTTCGCCGATCAGATCTTCCACGAACACCCCTTCCTCTAGTTGTCGAAAGTAGTTAGGTTTTTCAAATCGTTGTAGAGACCAAGAGCCCTGGTCTTGTTGTGGTCGGCCCTCCGAACTCCTCTGTTTTGGAAATCTTGCCATGAAAGAGGAGGCCCTGACTCCGAGCTCCACATTATCCATCGAGTTTGATCTCGATAACTGATCATTTATGTTATTGCCTTGCTTGTCCTTCTTCCCTCGGCGTCCTTGCTTGATAAAACCATCCTCATTGATGAAGTCCGCGATTGTTGGAGACTTCGGACGGCCAGAGTTGTCCAGATCTTTCTCATAATTATAGGCCTCCTCATTTCTCATTTGTAGCTCATGTTGCTTCGTTTTCTCCCTCTCAAAGTCAGATTCTCTCCTGTGCTCGTGGGGTTGTGATTTAGCCCCTCCCTCTATGCTGTTCAGTTGTTTAGCTCGGTAGTTCCATTGCCGCCAGTTATAGGCCGGGTTGGGGAAGTTTTCTGCCGGATTATCTTTCTTCCCAAAGGCATGACAGTTTCTACTAGCATGGCCGACCTGTTTACACTCCTTACAATAAGTTGGGATCTTTTCCCACTTTACTTTTAGAATCGTCTCTTCCCAAGAATGTCAAGAACTATCTCCTCCGTAGGTGGTTTTGATATATCTATTTCGACACAAATGCGTGCGAATGAAAGCCGTTTTCTGTTTGCCGTGTCATGATCTAGCTGAATGGGGTTGCCGAGTAAGCTGCCGATTGCATATAGAGCTGACACCTCAAAAATATGAATAGGAACAGCAATCACGTTGCACCAGACTACATTGATTGGTGTTTCGAAGAATGAGTCGAAGTCCGGCGTCCATTTGAACACCCTCATTTGATGGTGATCAGCATACCAAACCGGGGTGCCGCTGGGTCCATTCAGCATCTTTGCATAGTCCTCGATATCGTCAAATTGAATGATGAGATGTTTAGCATTGATGTAGTTCCACTTGAAGCCCTTGGTGAACTTGATATTACCTAGCATTTTCTCAACTTGGTTAGTGGATGGAATCGAATGTGAGAACTTACCAACAACCGCGTGACCCATCTTTTCTGCAAGAAAGTGTGTGTCTTCTCCCAAGAAGTAGAGTGACGGTCGACCCTCCCTTAGCCCCACGCAGCCAATCTTCTTGATCTTGTCGGGTTGAAGAACGAAAGGCTCGTTGTTTTTGGATGCAGCAACACCCTCCACCACTCTATTAGCCATCGATGGTTGGTTGGTGTTGTTTGGAGCAGAGGCGTTCATTTTAATTGAGTGAGCGGGTGCCTCCTGTCTCCTAGGCACCGCTGCGTTTGGACCGCCAATAAGGCTCTTTGGGATATTCTGGTTACCTGCCGAGGCTGGATGGCGACTCCAAGCATTTTCTTTGTGACGCATCCCTTCAAACTTCGCAGCAATAGGACCTCGTTGTTCCATGAGAGAGGGGTGGAAAATTCTCGTCAAACAGGGTGTTGGTATCCGACATGGCTGCCACGTGCATTTCTACATCCTCCAAGATTGGAGTTTGACTATTCAACAGGTTAGGGGAAAGGCAAAGTAGAGGCTGAGCTGTTATTTTGTCTAGCTGTGTGTCATTTTCATGACAAGAGACAAACGGCAAGGTGGATGTTGACCAGCTAGAGTCTAGGTTTGACTTCGTTTGAATCCCACTTTTGGTACCTTCTTCCCACTCTTTCCCATTTTGGAATTCAACTTCAGAACCCGCCAAAAAGATAGCTTGCGTGTCTTGTACCGTATGGCTGTCCATTGATGGATGTAGGCTGTCCCCTCCAACGTTCGATTCTGCAATTTCCGGTTGCGACACCACAGTCTCCGGCGATGCTATATTCCCAGCTGCAGGTTCTATTTGGATCGAAGGGTCCCCAGCTGGGGTCTATAGAGTATTCGGGCTTTCCACCGGCGCAATTTCTGTCTCCGACCCCCCTTGCTGGGTATTCACCATCTCTGCCTCAACGGAACAGGCCTTCTCGCTCCCTTGATCATCTTCTTTGTGCGATTTATTATCAGCCTCTTTTTCATTCTCTCCAGCTGCACTATCTCCTTGGAATTTCCTCCGACAGATTTGTCGCAGACTATTGTACGCTTGAACACCGGCTTAACCTTAGGTGAAGGAGTAAGATTAAACCTCTTCTTACCATCTCCTTTCATGACTGGTCTTGGACAGGCTTTCCTCATTTTTAGTCTTCCTCCGATGCTCCTCTCGGTTTCTCTCTTGCCACCTGCTATCTTCTTCCCCGATGCGTCCGTCGCCGTGAAGGTGATCGGCGTCCCATCTGTACCCCCAAGATTTCCGTCGACGGGAGTTGCTAGAGAGAGAAAGTTAGAGAGAAGCAGGAGCCCGAGTATATGATGATGTTGTCAAATAGGTTGGGCCAATTAGCTCCATTCAGAGTACCCTTATCTTCAAAAACATGAAATTGTATCCATGAAGGTTTGAAGTTGTGACCTTCACATTTAGTACTACATAACTCTAATCTCTTAGCAACTAAATTGTGGAATTCAACACTTATAACGTATAGTCTTTTGTGCATAATTAATATCCAAACCATCACCTGTACATATAATGCTCTGAACATAATTCTAGAAAAATAAAGTACTCTAACAAACATAACTGACACTGAAAAGTGAGAGAAAAACAACTTGACAAGAGAATAATGTACTTGTAACTTCTACATGTTTAGGGCTCGTCTGGTAGCCCGAAAATGCCGTGAAACCCAAATCTTACACGCCTATTCCACCGTTTGGTTCGCCGAACACCAAACGGCCGACCCGGAATAAAGCAGCCGGGTTTCAGGCTTATACATACTACAATCAGCACAAGTGTGTTAACTCTGTCAAGGTGAGGAGTGGTATTAGTTTTCGGCTTCCGCCGAATGCGCTGAAAGGAAGCGTATTGTGCCCAATTTGCCCTCTGAAGCCGTTAATTACTTGCGTTTTGTGAACCGTTGCAGGTGAAATCGGGTCGTCGCTGGTGTGCAAGTATAAACTCGGCAGCGTCGCACTCTTTTCAATTCCGGTGTCAGACTGTTTTCTATCCGGTTCTTTCGTGCTACCTTCCGGGTATGCCGAATTGTCAATTTTTGGCTTCGATCTGTTGGCAGTGAATGTGGAATTTGGTGTTGATGTTTGAATTCGAGTCCGATTTGAACAAATTTTGTCTCTGCATCTGGTAAAAGTCTGGTAAGCTAAAGTCGTTCTGCATTTGTGCCAATTTTGCAAATTTGTGTTCGATAAGACTGGATTGCATAGTTGATTTCGCCCTAAAATCCGGGTCAGGTTTTTTTCAATGTTCGATTCATGGGTGTCGTATCGATCTGTTGCTTAATTTTTTTCAGCCCGATTTGGTCAGCTTAATTAATTGATTTCGTTCCATCAAACTGATTACGATTACCCATATGATTGTTGTGCATTGACCTGCAGCTCTCATGGAGTATTTCGACAAGGCTGCTTCCGCTGGCGAGCAGGTGACAGAGATGCTGGAGGCTGGGCGGGATCAGCTGCATCGAAGCTTCAAGCAGTTGAGAACTGAATATGCTGATTGCTTTGTTTCACATGCTATATATGCTTTTGAGTTTGAGTTGTGTTTCTTTAACATATGACTGTGAATTTGATTTGGTGTTGTAGAGAGAGTGTATCACTCTAGTGGAATGCTGAGCAACTTGAGCTCAAGCTGGACTTCAAAACCTCCATTGACGCTTAAATACCGGTTCGAGCCCAGCTCAGTCGAGCTCTCCAATGGCAATTAGAGCTTGTGTTCCACTCTGGGAACGCCTCTTGGCTTGGGAGAAGAAACTGTATCAGGAAGTGAAGGTATAATAAGCTTGTAAATCGTGTCTACTTATTTCAAAATTTCATGTCTTATGTGTGTGATCACAATTGCTGGCTCGTGAAGCAGCGAAAATCGAGCATGAGAAGAAGCTATCTGCACTTCAGGAGCAGGAGTACCACGGTGAAGAGGAGTCGAAATTGGACAAAACAAAGGCCTCAATAAAGAAGCTGCAATCTCTAATCACTATGACATCTCACGCTGTTCAAACCACCTCTTTTGCCATTGTTGGACTATGGGACTCTGATCTCATCCCACAGCTTGTTGAGCTTTGACATGGGTGAACACTCTCCCACATCTATAATAGTATCAATTTTATGCACAACTTAGCATAGGTTAGCTAACTCAGTGAAGCATTTTGTTGTTAACTCTTCCTCTTCTCAACTTGAACTAAGTACATGACAATGGTTGTTGCATTGGTTGTCTCTCATTTATATGTTCTTCGAAGCATGCTAGAATTGGACCTTGCATCGATAGTCTGTTTTCGAGTCTTTTATGAAACAGTAAAGTGTGAATTATATAGCATATCATATCAGTTAGGATGAGTAATCATAGGAGCATTTGCACTTGGTACACTTTTTGGAGTTGATGTGCGGCGCTAATATTTGCCCAGACGTGAGAGGGTAGTTTAGGCAGATGGCATTTTGTTTCCTTCATTCCTTGGTTGAACCAAACTCTTGATATAAGCTCAATCAGCCTCCATGGACTGAACCAAACCACATACTATCCTATCCACCAATTAAAGAAAGCCCATTATCCATCAAAACATGATAAAAATTGTTTGGGCTACCAGACACACCCTTAGACAGCTATGCTCACACTATATTGTACTACTGTGCTACTTTCAACCATATGTATATAAATTAACAAGGCCACGAGTAGTTTGCTGATATTACGGTTAAAAAGGGTCAGAAATTCAATTTCTTAATAACATATTTTTACATTAAGCTGAAAAATCCCTCTATTTCTCTTTCTCTCTCTCATGCTAGAAATGAACCTCTCAACTCCCAAAGACACTAATCAAATGTGTATGTTGACCAAAGGAAGCCTAACAAATTTCAACAAGAAGATTCCCACTTGACTCTGTCATGTGCTAATCTTGTGAAATACACTTATAAATAATAATTTCCCTCCCATCATTTGGCAAAGCAATGGGAGGAGGAGGCATGGACAACGAGTGCCACAACACCAGCAACGAGGGCGATGAAAGGTTCAAATCCAAGAACCTCGAAGCTGAGAGGAGAAGGCGCAAGAAGCTCGGGGACAGACAGCTAGAGCTGCGCGCCTTAGTACCCAACATCACCAATGCAAGTAATCGAAAACCTCTCAGTACGAATCCTTACTTGTGATTTAGTCTCTCTGAATATGAGTTTGTTGGTGCAGATGACTAAATCCACTATAATCACCGATGCAATCACGTACATCGAAGAGCTGATAATGACCGTGGCGTGGAAGAACTAAGCAACCATCTCCTGGAATTGGAGGAGACTAGTGTCGATGAAGAGAAGATCAAACTGAAGGAGACTGACGACGAGAAAGAGATTAAGAAACATGGAATAAAAGTAGTACTCATTCTATCTCAAATTGATCAGCATTATAACTGCAATTACTTATCATTTATTAACAGGTGGAGGTTGAGGTTGAGGTGAACCGTGTCTGTGGGACTAAGCTATGGATACGCATCGTGTTTCAGAAGAAGAGAGGCGCGCTTACTAAAATAATGGAAACGATTACCTTGCTCGGGATCGATCTATTGACACCACCATTACTACTTCCAGAGGAGCAGTTCTCTTCACCTCTATCGGTCAGGTATAACTATCACTCTTAAGTAAAAAAATACTACAACAAAACCTAAAATTAAGAATCGCCGTCTCTCTCCCTCTCTCTCTCACTTTGCACAAAATCAAACTAAAACTCGCACGTTCTGTCTCGGACAGTGAGATTGAAGAAGACACGGCGGCGTCTTCGTCGATTGGCTCACACCACTTGAAAAAACGACAATCTTTTCTCTCACAAACAAAGAATAGCTTCCCCATTGTAGGTTTCCCATGGTTGCTGACGGTTCAGAATAAAGCCCGAATCTTGCAATGGAAAAATTCGTACCGAAATCGGAGGTATCGTCCACCGCTCGCTCACCTGTCTCTCTGCTGTAGTTCTAAAGGTCCATAGTTGACTACGTGTTCATAAAAGACAAGTTGTTATTTTTAATTTGTTTTTTTCAAATTAAATTAGAATATTTTTTGGAAAAAAAATATAAAAGTCTAATATAAACTCTTAATCTAGTCAAAATTCATAAACCGTCGTTGACTGTTAAATTTAAACATGGTCGTCCAAAAAGGACTTAATCCGGGCCGTTCTCATTTGTGATGGACAAAATAATTCAAAAAATAATGTTTTGAACAAATTAATAAAATCTTCAGGACCACATTTTAGTCATATAAAATGACATACACATTAATCGTGATTTTTCATGTGTACTCTTCACATTATACTCCCTCCGTCCCACATAATTTTACCCAGTATTTCATTTTAGTCTGTCCCACATAATTTTACCCATTTCACTTTTACCATTTTTGGTAGTTGACCCCATATTCCACTAACTCATTCCTACTCACATTTTATTATAAAACCAATACTTTAAAAGTAGGACCCACATCCCACCAACTTTTTCAACTCATTTTCTATTACATTTCTTAAAACCCGTATCACGTCAAATTGTGTAAAATTATATGGGGCGGAGGGAGTACATATCAAACATCCTACCCTACACCCGCAAATGGAAATAAATAATGTTACAGTAATAAAATCTTGAATGTTTCATATACTGTCGATAGTCTTATGAAATGACAAATAGTCATGTGTACTTTTCCCATTATACATATTCTACATATTAAACCCGTGGGAATAGTAAATTAAATGCAAAAAGTAGTTATGAAAAGTACTCCTAGTAGGCTAGTAGTAATTTTCCTATATTATTGTAGAGTCGAACTGTGTAGCTGTAAAATTCGACCGAACATTTTCTTTAGTTTTGTTAGTTGCGAACGTTTCATATAAGTTTGTTAATTAAATGTCTTATATAAATATATATATAGCAATTGCACAATATATTTAATTACTTTGGACCCAGGACCCTGATCCTACAAGTTCAATCCAACTTTCATAAGAAAAATGCATAGAGTAAAACAGTAAAACATGCTTATAAACACTCAAGAGTGGTGTGAGTTTATAAAAGGAGAGAGACTAGTTGGATGTGAATGTATCTACGAAGATCAAATGATCGATAATGATGTACAAGGCACGACTTATTACAAAACAGACCACTTGTTTGATTTATGTCGGATACATATTAAGAAGCGTATGTTGTGACATGAAACAACAACCAGTTCCCTAAACCAAGGCATATATAGGGACTCATCCTTATTGAAATACAACATATATATATATATATATATATATATATATATATGTTTATAGCTGCTGTGTAGGAATTCAAGGCATCGAAAAGGGCTGAACGACAAGGGGCATCAAATTTTTCTTGGTTTCGGAATGGGGAAGGCCGTAGCCATCTCCATGTTGATACATGCAGAGTGAGATCCGTCCAAGACTCATGGCAGTGTCCCTGAAATTCTTTATGGGATTCTCCATCAATATCTCTTTGTTCATTCGCTTCAGTGCCGTGTCTATCAGCTGCATTATATGTTTGCGAGCATCCTCCTCAGAGCATCCTGTTTCCTTCATGTAGCACTGGATTGACTTCGGAACATCCCCTCGTTTCATTTCATCCTGTTTAAGAACATACTACTATATTCAAACATAGAAGGCTTAAGATACATATAGGCTATACTACATATATTGTTTTCTTACAGATGAAGTTCCCAAGTCATCAGCCAGACGAAGAACTGTGGATGGCCAGCGAATGATACCGGGATACTGTTCTAAGCTCTTCAATTCCTTCATTTTGATAGTATTTGTGGTGAAGTAACCGCAAAAAAGAATTAGAGGACCGGCAACGGAAATGCATGCTGTATTTAGGTACTCATTTGTGGTTGGGACATAACCACTGTGAAACCATGTTGCTTCTAAGTAGTAAGCTCTACACAGTTCTGCCCACTGAGTCAACAAACACATTATTACTACCAAACATCCTCAAAATTATCATAATCTTAGTATATATATAGATAATATATACACATGTTTTTACCAGATTCCTCAGATTTCAGATAATATTAAAACCTTGGTCTCTGAGTATATGATAAGCCAATTCATTCACAGAATTGAAAAGAGCTAAGAAGCAAATCTTCATGTATTCTGGAAGGCTGTCCAGTGAGTTAATATCCCACCTGAAGATAGCAGCATTAGTGGTTGCAATTGACAGTGATGATATATGTGAATATATGAAGCAATCAAACTAACCTCTCAATTGTGTGAGTGAACAATTCAAGTTCTTCCAAGGTTCCATATACGTCGTATATGTCGTCTATAATGGTAATCATAACAGTCATCTTGCTTAAAATCTCCCTTGAATATCCAAGATGAGGCTCCAGAATGAATCCCAGAGCCCAGAAGAAGCTCTCTGCCAGCCGGTGCCTAACAAATCCTAGCTTTTCCGGCAGACCAGTCTCTTTATACCAACTGAAATTGTAACTCACCAACAATTTATGCTTCCAATCTTACTAAAAAGTAAAAACTAGTACCAATGTACTACTAACTAATTTACCTTGACAGTTGCTTGAGCTCTTGCTGGTATGTTGCTTGTACCATGTTATAGTCCAACTTAGCCAGCTCCACCAGAGCAAGGTTTGCTTCGGACGTATTCTCGTACACTTGTATGAACCATTTGGCTTTTAGCTTCTGCAATCTCCAGTGTAGAGGAACCTCCAAAGCATGCCTCACTTGCTCCCTTAGACTCGGCTCTGTGATTTGGTCAAGCCTTCGAGCAAGGTGAGTCAGTGAAAAATCTTTGGCTAAATCCGTTATGCTTTCCCCTTCCATGGTTAAATACGAAGCTTCATACAGAGATACGAGCCCTCTCACATCTTTATACAGGGAGGCCTTGAAGTTTCCTTCCTCATCCATCAAACTACAGAAAACCTCTGCACCAACAAATCAGTTAAGGATTAGTTAGTTAGTTAAGATAATATTGTTAGTTTTAATTAGTTTAGTTTCATTCAAATGTGTTATAATTAACCTTGAGGAACATGATAACCATGCTGTCTGAGAAGTCTGAATTTGAGAGATGTGAAATGCAAGTCCTTTTCTAACCATTCGTGTGCTTCATAAATGTTGTCCAACATTTTAGCTATCTGGTCCTTAAAGTGGTAAGATAAGCCCAGCCTCTGTAGATTGTCGATAAGGAGAAGCTGGTCGAGCTCTTGTTCAGTTTCGTGGATCAGTATTCTCACCAGATCTTTCAGCTTCTCAGCTTCACGAATGTATTTCTCCCCCTGCATGAATGTGAAACTCATTCAATGTGTTCGTGCATGAACTGTGATTAATGATTCTAGAGTTTTACCGTGTATGGACTTGCGAACGACTGAATGTAGTCGTCGTCCCAGATACTGGCTTCATAGTTTGCAGACCTCCTAATCACCTTCTCCATGATCAATATAACAAGCTGGTTTAATAATGAGTAGTGAGATTTGCCTTGATATTATTAGTTGAGTTTGAGGGCGTATTTATAGACTATAGTGATACTAGTACCACAGTAAGAAAATAAGATTGCATGGGCTGTCAATTGAGAGAACTAATACCACTATATAAGTCTCATTTGTTCGTCGACTTGGATTTAGGAAGAGAGAACTTAAATTTATAAGGTTTTATCATGGTATCAGAGTGAGTCGCTGACTATGATCCAAATGTAACTGACCTAACGGCATATTTGGACTGAAAATGAAAAAATCACTGACCTAACTATAAATTTGGGTTAGTTGAATAGAGGGCTGGTCCAATCCAATACGAAAAATTCCAACCCCTCCAAATTTCACCCTGACGAATTTGAGGGTGGAATATAACAATATCTCACCATTATATAAGTCATATGAATCACTCCTTCTGTCGCCAGTTAATTTTAGGGTAAAACTCTAAAAATTTCCACCAAAATTAAATCTTAGAAGTTTCTTATACTATTGAGTTTCTTATGAAATGACATACACATTGTGCTTATTCACGTGTAATCTTCACATTATACATATTAATTAACTGTTGAACAACCCGCCGCTTCTGTCTCTCCTAAATCTGCCAAAGTAAATGGATAACATTGCACGTATCAATTCTTGATTGCATGAATCGATTGAATCGAGTACTGCTGCCACCACTCCAGCCACCACCGCCGCCATCATCTCCTCCACCATGGTGTCTACCGTAGGTCCGGTCAACACGTCGTCGATTCCATCTATGATGCCAACTCCCGGGCTATATCCATCTTCATCAACAACCCCTTGGGTGTATGTTAACACCCATGGGCTCACTGGTGGATCCACCTCGAGTGGATCAGTTTGTTCCATGTGGTTCCTTCGGATCCTTTAATAGATCGTGTGTTGGGGCCTTCGGGTCTCACACGACTGCTAGGACCTTTGAGTCTCACGCGATTGTTGGGGCCTTCGGGTCTCATGCGAGTGTTGGAACCTTCGGGTTCAACACAGGTATTGGCTCCTTTGGGACCAATATGACCATGGCGGGCTTAATGCCCAACATGAACATGACAGGTTCTACGCCTAACATGAATGGTGGGGGCTCTATGACCAACCATGTTGTTGGCTCCTTCGGGGGCAACAGGATTGGTTCCTTCCATGGACCAAATTCGGCACCAATGGCACCAAGAATGATGCCACCCGCCGAGAAACCACCTAAGTTTGGAGGATCTGACTTCAAACGGTGGTACTAAAAGATGTTGTTCTACTTGACAACATTGGGCGTCGTCAACTTCCTCATGGAAAGCGAGCCACCCGCGCCAAGATCAAGAGACAAGCGTTGAGATCATGGCGGACTATGACCAATGGCGCAAAGGAGATTATCTTTGTAAAATTTCATTCTAAGTGCTTTACACTTAGATGATAGTTTGTACAATGTATACTCCATTGTAACCACATCCAAAGAGATGTGGGAAAGCCTAAAAAAGAACTATAGTATCGACAATGCTGCCGGTACGGAACATGTTATAGTATCCAAGTTTATGGACTACAAGATGGTCGATTCTAAACCAGTCGTGGAACAAGTTCAAGAGTTCCAGATGATCATCCACGGACTTGTGGCTGAAGGGATGAGCTTGCCCGACAACTTTGTACGGTGCATACTCATCAAGAAGCTTCCACCTTATTGGAAGGACTTCAAGAACTACCTCAACCACAAGCGAAAGAGGATGAGTCTTGAAGACTTGATTGTGAAGTTGCGCATCGAGGCTGACGTGCGCAAAAGCGATCAAAAGGCTAAGGGCTTCAACCCCCTTGATGCAAAAGCCAACTTGTTGGAGCGGGGCGGCCCCTCCAACAAATGCCCTCGCCCAAGTCGTCCTAATGAGAAGGACAAGGGGAAGGGAAAGCAGTCTACAAAGAAGTTTAAAGGAGAATGCTAAAAGTGTGGCAAGATTGGCCACTTTGCCAAAGACTGCCGAAGCAAGAAGAAGAAGACGGCAGCCCACATCGTTGAGAAGGAATTCAAGGACTGGGATGAAGATGACCTCGTGGCTGTGATCACTAAAGAGTTTAACCTTGTTGATAACAAGGGAGGCTGGTACATAGACACCGGCGCGACTGCTCATGTCTGCTCAGACAGAAGCAAGTTCTCCTCCTATAATGTTGTGGAAGGAAGAAAGATCAACATGGGGAATCAAACATCCTCCGAAGTCCTCGGGATCGGAAATGTGATTCTCATGATGACGTCTGGCGTCAGGATTATGCTGAAGGATGTGTTGCATGTCTCGGATATCTGCAAGAACCTAGTGTCAGGATCAATACTAGTTAATAAGGGATTTAAACTTGTATTTGAGTCTGATAGGTTCGCATTGTATAAGTTTGGGAAGTCCATCGGAAAAGGTTATGTAACTGATGGACTCTTCAAGCTTAGTCTGACAACTAGAGTTGTCACGAAGCCTTTGGCTAATAATAAAGCATCTACTTCCTCTTATTTGGCTGAGTGTTCAAATTTATGGCATTATAGATTGGGATATGCAAATTCAAAAGCCGTTAAAATATTAGTAAATTTAGATTTACTAAAGGCTATTGAAGTGGATAGCCAAGACAAATGTGAAATATGTCTTGAGGCTAAAATGACTAAGTTACCGTTTCACCCAGTTGAACGGAAAACTAGACCCCTTGAATTAATTCATACGGATCTATGTGATTTAAAGATTGTGCAAACTAAAGGTGGTAAAAAGTACTTTATCACTTTCATAGATGATTGCACGAGATATTGCTATGTTTATCTTTTAAGAAGTAAAGATGAATCAATAGAAGCGTTCAAAAATTATAAGAACGAAGTTGAGAATCAACTTGGTTGTAAAATCAAAACGATTCGAAGTGATAAAGGAGGCGAGTATGTAGCACCGTTTGAGGAGTTAAGCAACACAAGTGGTATAATTCATCAAACAACGGCTCCATATTCACCACAATCTAATGGTGTAGCAGAACGTAAAAACCAAACTCTAAAAGAGATGATGAATGCGTTGCTACTAATTTCAGGATTACCACATAACATGTGGGTGGGAGGCTATCTTGACAGCCAACTATATCCTAAACAAAATTCCACTAAAAGGAAAGGAGACTACTCCTTATGAGTTGTGGAAAGGAAGGAAACCATCTTACAAATACCTCAATGTGTGGGGGGTTTTGGCAAAGGTGATGGTTCCCCCGCCCAAGGAAGTTACAATCAGACCTAAAATAGTTGATCGTATCTTCATTGGAGATGCACTTAACAGTAGTGCAAATAGATTCGTTGTTCATAAGTCTAAAATATTGACTATAACAGTTGGAACAACAATCGAGTCAAGGAATGCCGTATTTCTAGAAAATACATTTCCTTGCAAAGACCAAGAAGAGGTCATAACCAATTATGAAAAAAGAATTGAAGATGAAGCCACTAGTTCTAAATCAGTGGATGAAGAGCCCGAATCGCATAAGCGTGCAAGGCCTGATCCAAGTGATGCAGTACTAAGACGTGGTAGTAGAGTCAGAACACAAAAAATATTTGGTCGTGACTATATTGCTTTTATGTTGGATGAAGAACCAACGTTAATAAAAGTAGTCTTTGCTGGCCCAGACAGGTTGCATTGGAGAGAAGCTGTTCAAAGCGAAATTGATTCAATTTTGCTAAACCACACTTGGGTGTTGGTTGATTTGCATGAAGGTGCTAAACCTTTAGGGTACAAATGAGTGCTTAAAAGGAAATTTAAGGCTGATGGAACATTGATAAGTATAAAGTCCGACTGGTAGTCAAGGGTTTTAAACAAGAGGAAGGACATGACTTCTTCGATACCTATTCACCTGTAACAAAGATTACATCTATCCGAGTGCTTCTCGCGATTGCTGCTTTGCACAATCTTGAGATTCATCAAATGGATATTAAGACTGCATTTCTAAATGGTGAACTAGAAGATGAAATCTATAGGGAACAATCCGAAGGGTTTGTAGTACCTGAACAAGAGAGAAAGGTATGCAAACTGATCAAGTCCTTATATGGATTGAAACAAGCGTCATTGCAATGGCACTTGAAGTTTGATAATGTGATGTTATCAATGTTAGAGTTTGTATACTAGAAATTACGTTTTGAGTGATTGAATACTGTAAAACTCTTATTTTATTTTCCAATGAATAAAACAGATTATTTTTGTCATAATGTTGTTATGTTTTACATTTAATGGATGTTAATTGCATGTTTAAATGTATAAGTTAACTTAACAAAGTCTAAGTCTTTGTTTTAGTAGACCGGTTGTGGGCGACGTTCACTTAATGGTAACACGGTCAGTCCTAAACAAAGAAAAAGAAAAATTTCACGACCTAGATAGAATTATATTATTCATCGTGAAAGGTTGCAATGTCAGTCCGCATATTTCTAAGCCTTACTGAAATAAGATGACATTGGTGTGGTAAAGCACTGAACGGATCTAACAGCAAGACGAGTCTTTGTGCTATCTACTGAAAGACGAGGTCTTGATAAATATTTGTTTCTTAATCAATGTAGGTTAGCATTGAGCATACGGTATTGATTATGCATTACTTTGACTTATCAAATGCTGTGGGTTTTTCACAACCCAATAATCCTGATATATTGGATAGTGGTGATTAATACGTAGCGGTGCTAGGAATGCTATTAATATTGAATCGTGCGCGAGGTGAGTCTCGTTTGATAATGTCCTCAAGAGGAGCGCGAAACAAGGTTTTATTATTCGGAACCTAGTTAGTTGGAGTTTGATTACTCTAAGAATAATAAATAAGTGTTTCATGCTAAGTCCACTCTTGGAATTAATAAGAAGTTAATTAATTAAGTCCATAGCAAACATTAATTAATTAATGGACATTTTTATCTTTAGCGCGGGAAATGAAAGTTAAAACGGAAACCCGGATTACTTATAATTTCGGATTTGGATGGGGAGAGTTCAATATTAATTTTGTAGTGGCTGCTCGTAATATTCAAATTAAAGCTTGTATTAAATTGTGGGTTCAATTTAATTAGTAAAAAAGTAAATTGGGTGAGCCATATCCAAAACCTTCCATAGATCCATGTCTGGGCCCAAAAGGAACTTAATATAAATAGAAGAATAAGGGAGACAAAATTATCACAATTTTAATCATTAAAATTTTCGCCCCCATTATAGTGGTGGTCGAAATTTCCTCTCCTTCGTGGAGTCGAATTTCTGTCTCTTTTATTTAGGTCCTAGTATTCCGGTGAGATCAGCCCACACTGATATTGGAGTACAGTTCGGGAACCAGAGTGAAGATCCGTGGTCTAGTATTCAAAGCGTCACGTGGAGAAGTAGCTAGCCATCGTCGATTCTTTAGAGAATCAACAAGGTATTATTTCTGCTTCGTAGAAAAGCATGTTTTAGGTTTCAGTTATACTTAAAGCATGAATAATTCAAGTTATGAGCATGATACATGTGAAAATTTCGCGAATAGAATTTGTCTAAATAATCTGTTAAATAGATCTGATTATTATGTGATTTATTTGTTTGATTTAAATTCGAACGCTTCCACTGCCAATTCCTTCAATCAAATGGGTTTAAAATCAACGAATGTGACAAATGTGTCTATATTAAGAACACTGATAACGGATATGTTATAGTGTGTCTTTACGTTGATGACATATTAATCATGGGTAGTAATATTCAAGTGATTAACGAGACAAAGGCCATGTTAAAGAGAAACTTTGACATGAAAGACATAGGTCTAGCTGATGTAATTCTTGGAATGAAAATTCTAAGAACATCCGATGGAATCATCTTAACTCAATCTCATTATGTTAAGAAGATATTGAAGAAATTCAATGCCTATGATGGCGCGCCTGCTAAGACTCCAATTGAACTAGATTTTCACTTGAGCAAGAACAAAGGCGAACCCGTTGCACAAGAAGAATATACACGGCTCATTGGGTGCATTATGTACTTGACTAATTGCACTCGGCCGGACATAACTTGTGCCGTGAACAAGTTAAGTCGTTACACGAGTAATCCATGCAAAGAGCATTGGAGAGCTCTTGTAAGCGTTTTGAGATATCTAAAACATACTCAAAATCATGGGCTGAAATTCGCGAGATATCCCCCGGTACTTGAAGGGTACTGTGATGCTAATTGGATATCCGATAACAAAGACTCACTTTCAACAAGTGGATACGTCTTTACTGTTGGAGGTGGTGCTGTCTCGTGGAAATCCACGAAACAGACATGTATAGCCCGATCAACCATGAAATCGGAATTCATAGCTTTGGATAAAGTTGGGGAAGAAGCCGAGTGGTTTAAGAACTTCCTTGAAGGTATTTCAAGTTGGTGTAAGCCAGTGCCACCAGTGTTGATTCACTGTGATAGCCAAGCAGCTCTCGGAAGGGCAAACAATGGCGTCTATAACGGTAAGTCTCGACACATACATCGACGACATAATACCGTGAGGCATTTGATCTCAACAAGTGTGATTACAATTGACTATGTGAAGTCCATAGATAATCTAGAGGATCCGCTAACCAAAGGGTTAAACCGTGAGCAAATGAATAAGTTGCTAGAGGGAATGGGTGTGAAATCCACAAACTAAAGAATTATCATAGTGGTAACCCAACCATGGTGACTGGAGATCCCAATAACTTGGTTCAATGGGAAAACTAAGCTATGAAAGTTCGTGTGAAACACTTATCTATATCTATTCCCTAGAGAGCAATAAAGTGTTGAAATCGTGCCTTGTGGTGAGGATAAGTCTATGACTTATAATGACTCCTAAGGACCGAGTAGGGCAAGTTACTCCGAGAGGAATCACCTATGTAAGTGTGAAGTGTGACCGCTTCAAAATTACACACTTATGAATGCAAAGTGGTGTCCAAGGCCGCAAAGGACACAAAACGTGAGAAAGGATGAGGTTGAGGTGTTTAAGTGTTAACACCATTGTCTCGGTGCACGCCGTGGGGGACTAGTTCAAAGCATCGCACTACTAGCCCGTCTGTGTATCCGATGACGTTGACTATGGTAAGTTGTCAACTTTTTTGTGATGTGCGGCGATTGTACCTGATTTTTATTTTACATCATTTTTGCTACCTATAAATCACATTTTTGGTATATGATGCAATTTTCAGTCCCAAAATGCCCTCTAAACAAATACATTTTTCCATTTGTGTCACTGAGGATATTTTGAGCATACATAAAATTAAGTACCAAAAGTGATATTATAATATCTTCTCTCATTCTTCTCACTCTTTATACTATTATTATTAATATTATTATTTTGATGTTATAAATTAATAATTAATTTATTTTTTAATATCATTCAAATATGCTTAATTATAATTATAGTTATAATTATATTTAATTATTGTAATAATATTATTATTATAATACTAAAAACTAGTTGTAATTAATAAATAATTATATTATAATTATTTAAATTATGAATCATACAATATTATATAATAATTATTATTATTGTTATTTTACATTAAATTAATAACTACTCAATATAGTCTTAATAAAAATTTAAAATTGTGAATTGTATTCTTAATGATATTAAGAGTTGAATATTTTTAGTTAGGTGTTTCAATCCTAAAATGAGTATAAAATAATTCAATAAAAATTATTTAATTGATTTAAATATTTAAATAATTAATTTATTTAGGTGTTTTTTTCTTGATTTATATTATGAATGCAATTAGATGTATGTATAAAACACTAAAAAGAAAGAAGAAAATGAAGAGAAAGGAAAAAAGAGGAAACATAAATTAAGGAGAAAAATAAAGAAGAAAGGGAGATAAAATACTACTCCCTCCGTCCCTTAAAATTTAGCACCATTTGATCAGGCACGGGTTTTAAGAAATGTAATAGAAAGTGGGTTGAAAAAGTTATTGACATGTGGGTACTACTTTTATATATTAGTTTTAAAATAATTATGTGAGTGAGAATGAGTTAGTGGAATGTGGAGTCTACTATCAAAAATGGTAAAAGTGAAAAGTGACAAATTTTTAGGGACGGACAAAAAAGGAAATAAGCGATAAATTTTTAGGGACGGAGGGAGTGAAAAAAAGGAGAAAGGAAGATAAAATACTAAATAGAAAGAAGAAAATAAAAAAAATAAAAAAAAAAAGAAGAAGAAACTAAAGATGAAAAAAAGAAATAAGAAAGTAATTAAAAAATAATCACATGTTTGATACCATTTAATGAAAAATTTTAAAAGTATCCTCAATAACAAAAATATCACATATTTGATACCTAGGTTATTTTGTCACTAGATACCAAAAATAATATAAAATAAAGATCAGGTATTATTTGCATGCGAAAGTGAAACATCAGTTATACGTAGTTCACTCTTATTAGTATTTGACTAGTTTTAGACAAAATGATAAGCTTGTAGGATTCTCAATATTTTATTGCCTCCTCCAATTTGTCTCTTTTCAATATTTATGATTTTTAAATCTAAATGTTCGGATTTTATAAATTTAGTAATTTCAAATCATGTTATGTCATGCATTCTAGGTTTATTGATGATCTGGTCGATAAAAACATAAATATCGTTTTCCCTCAATCAAATAAAACATAGCCTTATAAATTAGTATTTGACTAGTGTAAGAATTAAGATAAAACGATAAGCTTGCAGGATTTTCAATATTTTATTGTCTGATCCAATTTGTCTCTCTTTTCAATATTTATGATTTTAAATTTAGAATGTTAGGATTTTATAAATTTAGTAAATTCAAATCACGTATGTTATGCATCCTAAGTTTGGTATTCATATTTTATTTTCCCTTCATATAAATTTTAATATTATTATTTTTTTATAATACATGCTCAAAAAGTAATGTATCAACTAAATAGATATATTACTGCAATCAATCACATAAAATCACGAGAAAGAAGATCAAAATAATATTAAGCTCCCCTATATATTTCATTAACTTGTTAAATACGCAAAACATATATACATTACATCAA
The DNA here is from genome assembly GCF_029641045.1 of Salvia hispanica. Classification (NCBI taxonomy): domain Eukaryota; kingdom Viridiplantae; phylum Streptophyta; class Magnoliopsida; order Lamiales; family Lamiaceae; genus Salvia; species Salvia hispanica. The sequence continues at coordinate 18,238,429 of NC_142693.1, forward strand.
CTGTATAAAGACTTGCGACAATTTTAAGAAACGTGAACACATATTCTCGCATGTGAACGATAATCATTTGAATAAGAAACGAGAGAAAAAACAAGAAACAAAATCACGCTTAAATATGAAACATTTGATTTTCAGCAAACGTTTTATACAGTGTTATTTTATGAGTTAAGTAAAGAAAAAATAAAAAAAGAGAGAAAAAAAAAGTAATACTCCCTCCATCCCAAGGAAGATGACCCCTTTCTTGGGCGGCGCGGGATTTTATGCAGTTATATTTTGTGTGTTAAGAGGAGAGAGTAAAGTAAGAGAGAGGGAATAAAGTAGAGATAAGTAGAGATAAAGGTGTTTCCATTTTAAGTAATGGGTCATCTTAGTTGGGACAAACCAAAAAGGAAAGTAGGTCATCTTCAATGGGACGGAGGGAGTATGATTTGTACTTTAGGAAATGTATTGTTATTAATGATATAAAAAAACTTTTCATAATAATGAAACATAATGGAGTACTAATATATTAGAGATACACGATGCAAACGTTTTCTTCTAAAACTATTCCTAGCATGAGTTTCATTTTCAAATAATAGCACTTGCATTATTTAGTCAAGTAGATTGGAAAAACAAATTTATGAAGTGGGGTTCAAAAACTAGTCTCTCCGTGGGGTTCAAAAGCATAGCATCCACTTAACAATTTTTTTTCTTTTTTTCAATGTCCTTGGAAGAATCATCGTACACTATTTCTATGGCGCATTAAATAAATACAAGTCTCTCCGTGGGGTTCAAAAACATAGCATCCACTTAACAATTTTTTTTCTTTTTTTCAATGTCCTTGGAAGAATCATCGTACACTATTTCTATGGCGCATTAAATAAATGCCAGTCTCTCCGTCCTTGAAAAAAAATATAAATTATTTAATTCATTCCTGAAAAATATAAATTACTATTTTTTTATTAGTTCATCCTTAAAAATTACCCTCTCCATCATATAATAGATGTTACACTTTCCTTTTTAATTTGTCCCATAAAAAATGTCACATTTCCTTTTATGAAAAAAGTTTCTTCTAACATTAATATAAATATATTATTTCCTCTCTCCACCTAACATATAAAACAACATCACCTAAAACCTTGTGTCAATCCCTAAATGTGTCATCTATTATGGGACAGATGGAGTATGAACCTTCTAATTTTGGAATAGTTAAATAACGCATTACCCTTACACATCCTATTATTTACAACTTATACAAGTAGGTAATTTCTAATAATACACTAAAACCTAAAATGAGATATACTCCCTCCGTATTCAAAAAATAGAAACATTTGAAATGACACGGATTTTAATGCACAATTGTTAAAGTATGTGAGAAGAACTGGTAAAGTAAGATAGAGGACAAGAAAATTGAGTAAAGTAAGAGAGGGGAAGAGAAAAAGTAGTGAAAGTAGAGTTAGTGGATTGTGGGGTCCATGTCCTAAAAAGATTTTTAAGTTTCTATTTTTAAGGAACGACCAAAAATGAAATTAGTTGCTATTTTTAAAAAAAAACGGAGGAAGTAAGTAATTAGCTCCAATGATACTGCAAAATCAATCCGACCCATTTTGGTTTTTGAGTAAAAAATAGTACTCCATCTATCCCAACTAAGTTGAGTCAAAACTTTTGGATACGAAAATTAAGAAATTGTGTTGAAAAGTAGGAGAGATGAATAAAGTAAAAAAGATAAAGACGAGTAAAATAGATGACAGAATAAAGTAAGAGTAATTGGATGTTTTGTTTTTTGCCAACAAAACAAATAACTCAACTTAACATCCTAAAATGCAATAACACTCAATTTAGTTGAGACGGATGAACTACCTATTTTTATGTTTACACTAAACCAAAACCAGAAAAATTTTAAATTGTTTGAGTAAAAAAGACATAATATAGAGATATTCTTTTTAAGTTTGAGTTTAGTGTAAATGATTGGAGTAAAATCATAGTGGATGTGACGTAATTACACAATAAAATGAGTTTGAATTTAGTGAAAATAGTTGGAGATGTTCTTACATTACACTACTAATGATGTGGAGTTCACTCTCCACTAGCACTACTTACACTATCTTTTATCACTCTATGTCTTACTTTACTAATTATATATTAAAACTCATGTCGAATCATATGTTTATATTTTTCAGGGAAAGATGGAGTACTACTATCAGTGAAAAGATTTATTCTTTTATCTTTTAGAGTCATTTTTTTAGATGTCAAAAAATTGTGTTAAATGAGTTAAGTTGAGAAAGAATATAAAGTATAGAGATAGAGAGAGAATAAAGTAATAAAGATGTGTATGCTATTATTTCCTAAATAATAAATGACTCAACTACAGCGAGGCGAGATAGTATTTTTTTATAATGAAACAGAAATTGAGACGCAATTATTTTGTTGGAAATTTTGAAAAATGACCAAAATTTATACTTCCTCCGTCCGCGAATAGAAGTCTCGTTTTTCTATTTTAGTCTGTTCGCAAATAGGAATCCCGGTTCATAATTACCATAAATGGTAAAAAGGACCCATATTCACCACATCATTCACTCACATATAATTTAAAACTAATATATACAAGTGAGACTCATATTTCACTAACTTTCTTCCACCCACTATTCTTAATATTTCTTAAAAACCCGTGTTGGAATGGAATGGATTCTTATTCGCGGGCGGAGGGAGTAGGACACAAAATAAAGCATCCTTAACTTGAGGATTAATTAATTTTAGTTGAAGCACCAAGAATAAGGATGATTTTTAAGCATTAGTGGTGTATATATTTAGAAGAAAAAAATTAATATCTTTAATTGCATTAAATATTATCATTATTTAATGTCTCTGAATTTTATCCTAGTATCCATCTCTGGTGTGCAGCTCTCTAGTTGACACTAAAATAACTCAACAAATTTTAACAATAATTGAGTCCTCTAGAATTAAAATTTTGGCTCTGTCACTACCCATGGTGATTGATTCTTGAATCGGCCAATAGCACACACGCTATCCTTAGAGAAAAAAAAATCTCATTATTAGTTCCTAAACTTACGGTATAGGTTACCCGAGAAGCCCTTGTTTAGTTTTTCATTTTTAAACCAGAATCTCCAAACTCTACAAGGGTGTTTTAGACTATATGTAATAGTTTGGGTTTTTAAGTTAGGGTAAGGAAATCCTCTTTGCATAAGACTAATTATACCTTGACTGATGCTCACTCATAATGACATATTGTCACTAATGATTAAAAAGACACCCTATTTTTCTATAGAAGCGTCTTCAATTTACTGGTCATTTATTAACTTAATTGAGTTTCGAGAATAAAGCACACAGTGCTTAAAGAAACTAAGTGGTGAATGTGTATAATTCAAGCTATTGGAAACTTTGAGAGGCAAGGGTTGCTAAACGTGGAAGTACGAATGTGGTGTGTTTCTCTCTTGCAAAGCCTACGCTTATTTATAGGCTCAAGAAAAAACTTGAAAAGACTCGGTCATTACAACCTTTCATTACTTAACCTAACTTTTAAGAAATAATATTGCATTTGAAAGGATAACTTGGTTTAAGCCTTTTATATGGAATGTGATCAAGCATACATGCTCTTTATGAATGAGAAAAAAATCCTACAAGCATTAGAACATGTTTTGAAGTCAAAGCACTATAGAGATGCATAAAGATGGAGATTAATACATTAACTAAAAATAACACTAGGAGAGTAGTGTGAGTTTATAAAAAGGAAAGGAAGAGATTAGTTGAAAACCAATGTGTCTTCACCATTAAATGAAGATAGAGGTCAAGACTTATAGCAAAAAGACTCTACTGAGATATATCGAGTGGATTGCTTATAAACCTTTTCTCTATTAGCAAGGATAGATATCGTTACAAGCATTGTATTCAATGGCGGAACACAAGGAATGACATCTATGTCGGTTCGATGCCACAAATAGTTTGTACATGTTAATTAAAGAATGAGATTTATATGGAAGCGTCACAAGGAAGGATTTGCAAACCAACTAACACATCTTTTGCGAAAATCACAGATAGAATTGTCAAATAGGTTGGACCAACAATCAGAATCCTCTTGTCTTCAAAAAAATGAAATTGTACCCATGAAGGTTTGAACTTGTGACCTACACATTTAGGAGTACTATATAAGAGCATCCATCGTCCGCCCGATACTGTAGCCATGCAGACGATGGCACATCCATCGTCCGTGGACGATAAGGCCTTCGACCAGGCATCGTTCGCGGTATCGTCCGCCCCACTGCGGGCGACACGGACGATGCAACGCGTTTTCCTTTTTTTTTTCGAATTTGTTATCTATTTAAACTCTCATTTCTCTTTCATTTCCCACACCAATTATTCTCTTCCATCTCTCACTTTCCAATATTTCTCTCCCTAACTTTCTCACTAAAAAATGAGACCCAGCGACGACTGGAGTACATCGGAGGGCATTACTTGGGCCTTGACTCGGGCTTTATTCGATTGCGTTCATGAGGTTGTGGTGGAATGCTTGGCCGAAATGGAGCGCGAGCGCGAAGCGGTGGAGCAGATCTAGAGGCTGATTCGACGCCGGACGTTTGTCCGCCACGAACACGACGTAGCTGACCAACGTCTGTTCGCAGACTATTTTGCTGAGCAACCACGGTGGGCGTGACCCTTTTTCACCGACGTTTCAGAATACGGCAAGAACTTTTTCTTAGCATTGTCCAAACGTTGGAGGCTCGTGATGAATACTTCCAGTATCGGGAAGATGGCATCGGCAGACCTGGACTTACGCCATTGCAGAAGTGCATAGTTGCGCTCCGGCAGTTGGCCTACGGCACCACGGCGGATATGTTCGATGAGTACCTTCACGTCGGGGAGACAACTGGGCGCGAGTGCTTGAAGAATTTTTGTAGGGGAGTTGTGGGGGCTTTTAGCAATTTTTTGCGCAAAAGTAGGAGGCTGCGCGGAAGGATGTGGAGCGGGGTCAGCGGGCATTTGGAGTGCTCCAATCGCTATGGGCAATAGTGAGGGTCCGACGCGGTTCTGGTACAAGGACGCCATCGCCGATGTCATATATGCGTGCAACATCTTGCATTACATGATAGTCGAACACGAAGGTAGAAGAATCACCGATTGGGGCGATGAAGAAGCTGGATCTAGCTCCAGCATGGCGACCCCGCCCTAATTTCGAGGATTACTGATGGGCTCAATGAGGTTCCATCTAGACAGGCCTCAATGCGCAACTAACAAGATCATGCTCAGCTCATGAACGACATGATTGAAGAAGTTTGGAAGCGTAACTACCATTGAGAATTTGTAGTTTTTTTTTTTATTTCGTACTGTAATGTTTGAACTTTTAATGAAATGAAGTTTTTTTTTTTAATTTTTTGTAGTGTTTTAAATATTCAAATAAATAAAATGCTTAGGGCGGACTATAGGGCGGCCTATAGGGCATCCCACTGCAGGTGAATGGATTGGAGGATAAAATGCTGATGTGGCGGAGCATAGAGCGCCCTATAGGGCGGACCTTAGGGCGCCCCTATAGGGCGGCGGATCTTAGCAACTAAATTGTGGAATTCAACACTTATAACGTCTTGTATTTTGTGCATAATTAATATCCAAACCATCACTTGTACATATAATGCTCTGACAAGTAGAATCCTCTGGACATAATTCTAGAAAAATAATGTAGTAATTAGATATGAGGAGACTTCCACTCTAACAAACATAACTGACACTGAAAGTAGAGAGAAAAACAACTTGACAAGAGAATAATGTACTTGTAACATTCAGCTATGCTCACACTATATTTTACTATTCTACTTTCAACCATATATAACAAGGCCACGAGTAGTTAGATGCTATTACGGTTAAAAAGAGTCAGAAACTCAATTTCTTAATGGCTTTGATCAGCATTATAATTGCTCTTACTTATCATTTGTTAACAAGTGGAGGTTGAGTTGAGGTGAACCATGTCTGTGGGACTAAGCTATGGATACGCATCGTGTTCCAGAAGAAGAGAGGCGCGCTTACTAAACTAATGGAAGCGATTACCTTGCTCGGGATTGATCTCATTGACACCGCCATTACTACTTCCAGAGGAGCAGTTCTCTTCACCTCATTTGGTCAGGTATAACTATCACACTTAAATACAAAATGAAGAGATTCTGATTTTATTTGTTCGAATAGGGAATTCGTGGTGGACTGCCGGAGGCTGACCAGATGAAGATATACTTGTTGGAGATCATAAGGAGCATCTAGAGATATTATAACCGCGATTAATTCGCATTGATTGATCATTAATCCATCCAATAATTAAACAAGTTTTGAGATTGAGGTGATGAAAAACAAAACAAGTCCAATACTAAACACTAATTCTGGACATGGCCATTGTATTCTTCAATATTTTTCTGGTAAAAGAAGTGAACAAAATCTTATTTGTTTGCAGTTATTACAGAGATGGCAATAAAGAATTTCTATTCTACACTCTGTTCTACAGCAAGAAAAAACATATGGAATAACCTAAATTTTGTTTTAATCCATCAATAACATGAAAAAAAATACTCAAATTTAGACACTGGTTACAAATTCAGGCCAATAATCTACAGCTGATTACTCATGTTATTATGGGCTCTGTATTTGTGCGAAAGAGGCCCAAAACAAACAGATTGCACTTGATACGGGTCATGGTCCCCAAGTGAAACGTATAAATGCATCGATAGAGTCTAATTCCCATCAAACTATTGTGAACTATTGTGAACTTGAGAGGCAAGGGTTGTAGAAATACGAAATGGTCGTCTGTGGCTCTCTTCCAAAGCTTACACTTATCTATAGGCTCAAAAAAAAAAAATAACTTGAAAAAAGTCGGTTACAGCAACTGAAAAGACAAAAGACCTTGTCCAGATAAAGGCTAATAGTCTTTCATACGTTCCAACAATACTCGTCATTGATTAGAGTCCTAAAATCTAAAACCAACTTTCTAACAATCTTCCATTAGAAAAATGCACATGCATGCATGCAAACAATTAGCTTAACTTTTGAGAAATTAATAATAATGCATTTGGAATAATAACATGAAGATTTGAACCTTCCATAGTGAATGCTATGCTAGGCATAAATCTTTATGAAGGAGAAAAAATTCTACAAATGTTTTGAAGTCAAAGCACTAGAGAGATGCAATAAAGGATAAGATGAATGCATTAACAAAAAATAACTCAACAATATTGTGAGTTCATAAAAGGGAAGAGACAAGTTGGATGTCAAGGTGTCTTCACCATTAAACGAAGATCAAATGGATCGATAGAAATTAAGGTACTGAGCATGACTTATGGCAAAAAGACTGTACTGAGATATATAGAGTGGATTACTCAGAGACATTCTCTCTAGTAGCAAAGAGAAATATCTTTAGAGTGGATTACTTGATAGTTATACATAATGATGGATACAAACTAAGAAGCATGAAACTTAATGAGGAAAGAAACAGCAACTAGTCTTCATGATCAGAACACATATCTTATGAGTTGAGATCAAGGCATAGGGACTCAACTTATTGAAATACAACATATGTTTAAAGCTGCGGCATAGGAATTCAAGGCATGGGAATGGGCTGAACGACAAGGGACATCAAGTTTTTCTTGGTTTCGGAATGGGGAAGGCCAAAGCCATCTCCATGCTGATACACGCAGAGCGAGATTCGTCCAACATTCATTGCAGTCTGCCCGAAATTCTTTATGGGATTCTCCATCAATATCTCTTTGTTCATTCGCTTCAGTGCCATGTCTATCAACTGCTTTATATGTTTGCGAGCATCCTCCTCAGAGCATCCTGTTTCCTTCATGTAGCACTGGATTGATTTTGGAACATCCCCTCGTTTCATTTCATCCTGTTTAAGAAAATACTACTATATTCAAAAATAGATGTGTTGAGGCTTAAGCTATGTTATAAATTAGTGCATTGCTTTCTTACAGATGAAGTTCCCAAGTCATCGGCCAGACGAAGAACTGTGGATGGCCAACGAATGATACCGGGATATTGCTCTAAGCTCTTCATTTCCTTCATGTTGATTGGATTTGTGGTGAAGTAACCACAAAAAAGAAGTAGAGGACCGGCAACGGAAATCCATGCGGTATATAGGTACTCATCTGTGGTTGGGACATAACCACTGTGAAACCATGTTGCTTCTAAATAGTAAGCTCTGCACAGTTCTGCCCACTGAAACAACAAACACATTATTACTACCAAACTTCCTAAGATATTATCATAATCACACTAAATATAGATAATAGATACATATGTTTTTACCAGATTCCTCAGATTAGAGATAACATTGAAACCTTGGCCTATGAGTATATGATAAGCAAATTCATTCACAGAATTGAAGAGAGCTAAGAAGGATATCTTCATATATTCTGGAAGGCTGTCCAGTGAATTAATATCCCACCTGAAGATAGTAGCATCAGTGGTTGCAATTGACAGTGATGATATATTTGAATAAATGAAGCAATCAAACTAACCTCTCAATTGTGTGAGTGAACAATTCAAGTTCTTCCAAGGTTCCATATACGTCGTATATGTCGTCTATAATGGTAACTATAACAGTCATCTTGCTCAAAATCTCCCTTGAATATCCAAGATGAGGTTCCGGAATGGATCCCAGAGCCCACAAGAAGCTCTCTGCCAACCGGTGCCTAACAAATCCCAGCTTTTCCGGCAGAGCAGTCTCTTTATACCAACTGAAATTGTAACTCATCAACAATGAATGCTTCCACTCTTACTAAAAATTAAATCTAATAAATTTACCTTGACAGTCGCTTGAGCTCTTGCTGGTATGTTGCTTGTACCATGTTATAGTCCAACTTAGCCAGCTCCACCAGAGTAAGGTTTGCTTCGAAAGTATTCTCATACACTTGTATGAACCATTTGGCTTCTAGCCTCTGCAATCTCCAGTGCAGAGGAACCTCCAAAGCATGCCTCACTTGCTCCTTTAGACGCGGCTCTGTGATTTGGTCAAGCCTTCGAGTAAGGTGATTCAGTGAGAAATCTTTGGCTAAATCCATTAGGCTCTCCCCTTCCATGCTTAAATACGAAGCTTCATACAGAGATACGAGCCCTCTCACATCTTCGAACAGAATTGCCTTGAAACTTCCTTCCTCATCCATCAAACTACAGAAAACCTCTGCAGCAACAAATCAGTTAAGGATTAGTTAGTTAGTTAGTTAGTTAAGAAAATATTGTTAGTGTTAATTAATTTAGTTTCATCAAAATGTGTTACTATAATTAACCTTGAGGAACATGATAACCATGCTGTCTGAGAAGTCTGAATTTGAGAGATGTGAAATGCAAGTCCTTTTCTAACCATTCTTGTGCCTCATAAATCTTGTCCAACATTTTAGCTATCTGGTCCTTGAAGTGGCCAGATAGGCCTAGTCTCGTCACATTGTCGATAAGGTGAAGCTGGTCGAGCTCTTCTTTAGTTTCGCGGATCAGTATTCTCACCAGATCTTTCAGCTTCTCAGCTTCGCCAACGTACTTCTCCCCCTGCATGATTAATGTTCGACAAATTGTGTGGCAGTGGAATACATTATTAGAAATGAGCCACTCACCCCTTAAAAGGCCTCATAAGGGGGAGGGTTATCCACACTTATATAGAGAAGCTAGGATCATCACCAAGCCGATGTGGGACAAGATATTAGAATTTTAACACGCCCCCTCACGTGTGGGCCGGAACGACACATCGGACTTCCATCACGTGGGTAGGCAAGAGAAGAGATAAAGAGATAAACCATCATCGACTTGGGCCCTGCTCTGATACCATATTAGAAATGGGCCACTCACCCCTTAAAAGGCCTCATAAGGGGGAGGGTTATCCACACTTATATAGAGAAGCTAGGATCATCACCAAGCCGACGTGGGACAAGATATTAGAATTTTAACATACATTCCATTTGTTCGTGCATGCAATGAAATTAATGATTCTGGTTTTACCGTGTATGGAGTTGCCAAGGACTGAACGTAATCGTCGTCCCAGATACTGGCTCCATAGTTTGCAGACCTCCTAATCACCTCCTCCATCATCAATATATTTCGATCTTAACAAACTGGTTTAATAATGTGTAATGAGAAAATAAGATTGGATGGGGTATATATAGACTATAGTGATACTAGTACCACTAATAAGAAAATAAGATTGCATAAGCTAGCTGTCAATTGAAAAATAAATAAATACTCCCTCCGTCCCATAGAAATTGACCAATTGAAAAATAAATAAATACTCCCTCCGTCCCATAGAAATTGACCCTTTAGGGTTGGCAAGGATTTTAATGCGTAATTTGGTAAAGTAAGAGAGAAGGAGAAAAAGTAGTTGAAATTGTGTAGTGGATGGTGGGCCCATAAATGAAAAGGTAAAAAAGAAGGAGAAAAAGGTTACCATAAATGGATATGTGACTATTTGTACGGGATGGACGAAAAAGGAAATATGGCCAATTTCTATGGGACGGAGGGAGTATTAAACTGATACCACTATATAAGTCTCGTTGGTTGTTGACTTGGTTATGGGAAGAGTGAACTTAAATTTTTAGGGTTTTATCACCAATTGGATATCGATGGAGTCCCAGTGACGATTACGTCTGATCGTGACCCGAAGTTCACTTCAAAATTTTAGATTAGTCTACGGCGCGAGCTTGGAACACGATTAAATTTTAGCACGGCGTTTCACCCGCAGTCCGATGGGCAATCCAAGAGGACGATACAAACTCTCGAGGATATGCTGAGAGCCGTGGTGCTCGACCGAGGCGGAAGTTGGGAGACCGCACTACCTCTGATCGAATTCGCTTACAACAACAGCTTCCAAGCAACGATCAACATGCGCCGTATGAAGCACTATATGGAAGAAAGTGTAGATCACCGCTCTACTGGGATGAAGTTGGCGAGCGAAGGGTACTCGGACCCGATGCAGTTGAAGAGATTATTGAAATTGTTCGACAAATTCGTGTGAGAATGAAGGAAGCCCAAGACAGACAAAAGTCATACGCTGACGTCCGACGGACCGACTTACAATTTCAAGCCGACGATAAAGTATCCCCGTCGAAATGGATAACGCGTTTTGGTGTTAAAGGAAAGTTGAAACTGCGTTTTATCGGACCTTATGAAATTCTTGAAGAAGTAGGACTCGTAGCCTATCGATTGGCGCTACCGCCAAGCCTTGGGAACGTGCACAACGTCTTTCATGTGTCGCAGTTGCAGAAATACGTGTTCGACCCGAAGCACGTGATTCACTACGAAGAAGTTGCCTTGAATCCAAACTTGAGCTACGAGGAGCGACCCCAGAGATCTTGGACCGTAAGGGGTTCAAATCTTGAGGAACAAATCTATTACCTCTATGAAAATACTGTGGAGAAATCACGGGCACGAAGAAGCCACGTGGGAGCTTGAGGACAAGATGATGGAACTGTACCCTGAACTCTTCCCATGAAGGTACCAAATTTCGGGACGAAATTTCTTTTAAAAGTGGTAGAATGTAACGCCCCACTTTTTCGAACACTAATTTTTGAGTCATAAAAATTTTTGGCATTAAATGCTTTTAATGCTATGAAGTATGAGGATTAATTGATGAGTGAGTTAATTGCATGATTTTCTTTGTGACCTAATTGCGATTTGGAGTTGAGATTTATTTGAATAGTCAAATATGTTGAGTATTTGACGTGGCTGTTGAAAAGTCAAAGATGTGGAAAATATGACGTGGCCGTTGAAAGGTCAATGTGTTGAGAATATGAGGTGGAAGTAAAAAATGGTTGATTTTGTGAAATAATTGTGTGAATATTTTGATGCAGAGTGAAATATATATTGTGGCGAATTATTTCCTAAGGGATGAGTGATTATTAATAGGATATTCATGAATATCATACACATTTTATTGGAATTTTCGACCCCTATTATTATTGGAGAAGAAATCCTATTTTTCTTGGATTTAATTATTCGCTTGGGATAATTATCCAAATTAAATCCAAAGTCCAATTGTTCTCTAATTCCTCCATGGAATTTTCGAAACCCACCTTATTCCTAGGGATATTTCGAAAATCCCCTTATTAAGGGAAGAAGGAATTGTTTATTATATTATTTGATCCCTCATTTATTTTATTTCATGAATAAATATGAATATTCTAGCATAGTTTGCCATATCTAAGAAGATCTTGCCATATCCTATTTTAATTAGGAAATTATTTAAATTCCTTGTGGAAGAGGAATAAAAATCACCTATTCCATATTCTTATTGGGAGAATTATTATTTTTATTCTGCTCCGTGATATTTTATTTTACTCCGTGAAATCCCAAATTAAATCATATGCTAATTAAATAGCATATAATTCGAATACTCCTTATTTTTCTCCCTAGATTACACGCCAACTTCCACTACCAAATCTTCTCAAATCTTTAATTTATTTAATTAAAGATATTATATCTTGCACTCTATAAATAAGAGTGAAACCCTAAACCTAAATAAAAAAAAATCGCCCCCCCTCTCTCTCAAATTCACGCCTCTCACTCCCCCACTCTCTCTCAATTTTTCTTCTATTTTTCTCCAAGAGTTCTTCATCTTTTGAGAAGAATTCAAGTTGATGCCTAAAGAATTATTGAAGAATCAAGATTCTACTTTGTTTCTACCGATCGTTTTTATCAAGAAGAGGTATTTTGATTTATCGTTTCTCATCTAACCGATTAATCGGTGTTCTTGAACCCTCATGCATATAGATCGAGTGAAAAGGGGAAAACCAATTGATGAATGAGATGCATATGTGTGTGTGTGTGTGTGGATCGTGCGTGTGTTGTGTGTGTGTGTGCATGTGTGTTGTGTGTGTGCGTGTGATGTGTGTTGTAAAACACTCATGCGTGACATGTTTTGAGGATAGATTTGGAGTTGTAGTGTGAATAAAAAGTGATATGATAATCATGTCTTGATTTTGAATTGTGATATTAAAATGAATTGATGGGAAAAGGGAAACGTTGGGAACATGCATGATTTTTGAATCAATGTTTGAGACTGATTTGTTATACACATAATTTAAAGGTGATAACTCGCGCTCTCAGCGTGATAGCAAGGGGAAGAGAATACTTGCGATCTAAGCCGTCGAGGTGGGCTTTTCTTTTAAAATAAGGACAACGTCCTAAATCTTTATTGATGAGAATGAAATCTGTGCTTATCATGCCTTGATTTGTTTTGTCGTGCCTATCCCTTGTGGCTATGCCACTATTGATTTAATCGAATTCAGATCTTTGTAGAGCCGCAAACTCTACTTGGGTTAGTGTACACCAATGTTAGACCGTGTGCCAGCGTACGGGTTGGCCGGTCTAGTGACCTGGATTGCGGCCGCATTCCTTGTCATGTAAAATGAGGATATGAAAAACGTCGATGTGAAAAATGGTTGCGCGACCGTGATTTTGATAAAGGACATATTTTGGTGCCTCGGGCATTTCTAAAGATAAAGCTCTGATGGACACTTGAAAATGGCATGATAACTAATATTTTTGATAAAACTGTTTTCAACATAAGTCCATTGAGTATGTTTATAGTACTCACCTCTGCATTTGTTTTCCCTATGTACAGGTTGAGCGGCGACGAGCGGTTGGCGGTGTTGAGCAAGTTAATGAATAATATGATCATTTTGAAACTCCGAGTGTAGTTGTGTCTTCATACATGGCTTCACCCTTCTCTTGGATGCTTCCGCTGAAACATGAAACTTATTATCGTTTGTTTGAGTTTGAACTATTTCATTTTGTTAGATTATTGAGACATGATACGGTTTGGATTATCATAAGACCTTGTCGTTTTGTATATTAATTGTGATAGCCCTTTTTTATTGAACTTAATTGCTAAGCCGTTACTTTTATCGTTCTAATTGTTCATTAAATACTTTGGTAAAATCCCTTTAAATGAAACCTTAGCTTATATTCTTGTTGTATTTAAGTCCGCCTAGGTAGCGATCGCCGTATTTATTGTACCCTAAAAGTGCGATCGTTACAATTGAGGACGGAATATAACAATATCTTACCATTATATAAATCACATGAATCACTACTTCTATTGCCAGTTAATTTAATTTTAGGATGGAACTCTATAAATTTCTATCAAATTTAAATCTTAGAAGTTTCTTATAGTACTATTGATAGTCTTATCAAATGGCATACACACTGTGCTTATTCATGTGTAATATTCACATTATACATATTACTTAACTATTAAACATCCCGCCGCCTCTGCATAGCTCCAAAATCCGCCAATGGAAACGGACAACATTGAACGAATCAATTCTTGATTGCATGAATCGATTCTTCAATGTTTCTTATACCGTTGACTGTCTTTATATATATACATATCATGAAATGACAAATAGTCATACGTACTCTTCACATTATTCATATACATATTCATGTGATTAGTAAATCAATGGCACAAAAGTAGTTATGAAAAATAGTCATATACTTTTTATTTTCTTTTATACAAGGAGGGCCCATGAGACTTATATAGTGATTTCAGTTCTCTTTTTATATGTTGCGGGATAGTTGTAAGTATTTTTTAGTTTCAATTGCCAACACATGCATTTTCTATTTAGTTTTTGTGTTAGGAAGTTGCTCCCAACGATCGGCGTCCGAAGATCGGCGATCGGCTTGTGTTCCGTCGCGGTTTCTAGTCTTGATATCTATCTAGCGGGCGCGTTTGGCGCCAAGGCCATCATCTCTTTTCTCTCGGCTTGCGTTCCGGCGGTTGGGCTATCGTATCATTTTGATTGCGATCACTTCATTGGAGATTGTGATCGTATGATTTATTCAGTTCCTCACTCTTCGTGTCCTCGAATTCTCCGATCCATCATTGGAGATTGCGATCGGATCATTTTGATTGGTATTCAGTTTGCGAAAAAACTACTCCCTCCGTCCCACTTAAAATGACACGTTTTCCTTTTTAGTTTGTCCCAACTAAGATGACACATTTCCTTTTTTAGAAATTTTCTCTCTCCAATTAATACACTCAGCCACTTTTTTCCCACCCCTATTAAAATATTCATCTTTCTTTCCCTCTCTATTTTAATACTTCTACCCACCTTTCCTCTCTCCAACTAAACATATTAACCAATAACTCCTAAAATCCCATGCAGGCTAAGGAATGTGTCATCTTAGCCCAGACGGAGGGAGTATATAGCAATGCATAAGTTTGTGTATTTATTTAAAAGTACTTTTAAAGTCAATGTATTTTGGTGTAGAGATCTGCGTATGATTTATAGTTACACAATACATTTTCGAAATCTAAACTTATCATCTTGGTAACTTGGTTATTGGTCGATATATGGTATACGACTGAGGTCCAAGTTATTATGTTTTTCTGGTGATATATCTAATCCTAAATTATGTATATGGTGCATGCATCTAATCGAGGTTAGAACCAATTCATTGTCTCAAACTCAAGAGAATATTGCATAACAATATTCAAAAAATAATTTTGTACTTTAGTCATTATTTAAATTGCATAATAGAGTAAGAAAAAAAACAAGAACCAAAAATAACAATTCTACGTCTAGATAACACGCATATGATATTTTGGAGTGTTGTAATTTATTATGTCAAGCAGTTATGAAATTGATTGTATTTTCCAGGCATCTCAGAAAATTGTTGTGTTGTAAAATTGAATACGTAACCTTGAATTAAACAAGGGCTAACTAGAATTTTAGAAGAGTAGTATTATCGATGATCTGGTCGACATTTTAGACAAAATGATAAGCTTGCAGGATTCTCAATATTTTATTGTCTGCTCCAATTTGTCTCTTTTCAATATTTATGATTTTTAAATCTATATGTTCGGATTTTATAAATTTAGTTAATTCAAATCATGTTATGTCACGCATTCTAAGTTTATTGATGTTCTGGTCGAAAAAAACATAAATATCGTTTTCCCTCAATCAAATAAAATTGACTAGTTTAAGAATTAAAATAAAACGATAAGCTTGCAGGATTCCCAATATTTTATTGTCTGATCCAATTTGTCTCTCTTTTCAATATTTATGATTTTAAATTTAGAATGTTCGGATTTTATAAATTTAGTAAATTCGAATCATGTTATTTCATGCACCATATATTTGATATTCGTATTTTATTCTCTCAATTCATATAAATTTTAATATTTTTTATTTTTTAAAATATGTGCTCAAAAGTAATGGATCAACTGGATAGATATACTACTGCAAGTCTGCAATCCATCACATTTAATCAGGAGAATGAAGATCAGAAATAATATTAAGCTCCCATCACTGGCAGACCTACATGCATGGAGCCATATATGGGGTCCCATGGAACCCCCAAGATTTATAAATTTCACTATATATATATAATAGGTTCACAATATTACATGCAGATCTTATAGTGCAAGTGGTGTAACCATTACAGAGAGCCGAGACGATTCTTGCTGATCTCGTTAATTTATTCGCATGGTTTTATGTGGTTTATGTTTATATTTACACAGTTACTATTTTGTCCACCACACTTCCTATTTTTAAACTACACACTCTTTGCAATAAAAAGTATTCTCATAATAGTCATTGTCTTTACTATTATTCAATATAAAATATTTTGAAATTTTATTATTATGGAACACAAATAATATCATAATAATGTTAGCTTTTCTAATGCCCACGTTATTTTTAACGACAATGATACATATATATTTATATGTATTTCTAGTTATTGTCATCCCTTTTTATTATTTGTCACACTATAATCTATACTTCCTCTGTCCCATTCAAGATTACCACTTTTCCCTTTTTTTTTTTTTTTGTCACAATCAAGATGACCAATTTTCAATTTTGGAAATAACATCCTCTCCCCTCTTTCCTCATTAAAATATTCAACTATCTTTTTCATCTTTACTTCATTCCACCTAACAACTCTTCCTAAAATTCCGTGAATGTGGCCATCTTGAATGAGACGGAGGGAGTATATCTTACAACTTCACTCATGTCATAACTATTTGTGATGAGGTAAATATCGAAAATTACAACTTCACTCATGTCATAACTATTTGTGATGAGGTAAATATCGCAAAATACCCTGAAACTGTTAATGAGTAATTTGGACCCTCCCCCGAGTTGAAATCATGTGTCCGCCACTGCGGCTCCCATATTTCAACTTGTTAAATGCGCAAAATATATATACATTACAACAACTCTATAAAGACATTGTGATAAATTTAAGAAATATGAACATATATTCACACGTGAACTTAATGATAATCATTTGAATAAGTAACGAGAAAAACTACAAGAAGAAACAAAATCACGCTTAAATATGAAATATTTGGTTTTAAACAAAGATTTTATTTAGTGTTGTTTATATAGAAATAATAAAATAAAATAGAGAAAAAATTGAAATAATGTGATTTATACTTTACGAAATGTATTATTTTTAATGATATAAATAGGACGTTTCATTAATAATGAAACATAATGGATTGCTAATATATTAGAGATACACGATGCAAACGTTTTCTTCTAAAACTATTCCTCACAGGGAGTTTCATTATCAAATAATAACACTTACATTATTTAGTCAAGTAGATTGGAAAAACATATTTATGATATGTGGGGTTCAAAAACATAGCATCCACTTAACAATCTTTTTCTTTATTTCAATGTCGTTGAAAGTAGAGCTGGCAAATTTTGATACGACACGGACCCGCGCGAAATTAACACGACACAAACATGCACGTTTAGGATTTGGATTCTTATAGGGCCGACCTAATAAGAATCCGAAGATAATGGGTTGGGTCGGGTCCGGTTTGGGTCGGGTTAGTGTTATGCGCTGAGAAAAAAATAATTACTTTTTATTTATTAAAAAATTATTAAACTTTAACTTTAGTTATTTTTTTGATTAGAAAAGATTATACTTTTACTTTAATTAATTAAAAAATATTATACTCTAATTTTAATTAATTAAAAAATACTATACTTTACTTTTATTAATTAAAAAATACTATTAATTACTATTTTTTATGAATTTTAAGAAAATTTTTTGTTTAATGTTATTATAAATTAATTTTTTTTAAATTATTTAATTTCGTTATTTAGATTTAATATTGCTATACTTTAATTTTATTATTTTGATTAAGAAAATAATTATTTTAATTTAGAATTTTTTTATTTTATCGTGTAATATCATGTTTAAATCGTATAATTGTATCATGTTTTAGTCGTTATCGTGTCGTGTCAAGCTAACTGACTATCATTAACAGAGGGTTGACTTTTTTTGGGTACACGATAACACGCATGAATCCGACACGAACCTGTTGGGTTGGGACACGATAAGAACCCTATGATTTCGGGTTAGGTTGGGTTTTGACCTTATTGGGTTGGGTCGATAATCGGTCGACACGATAACGACCCAACCCGCACGATTTGACAGCCCTAGCTAGAAGAATCATCGAACACTATTTCTATGGCGCATTAAATAAATTAAATAATATTCTCTCCGTCCTTGAAAAGTATAAACTATTTCCTCCATTCCTGAAATGGATAAACTATCTCTTTATTAGTCCGTCCTTGGAAAGTATGAACTTTCTAATTTTGGAATAATTAAATAACATATTACCCTTACATATCATTTTATTTACTACAAATTATACAATTAAATCTAAAACCTAAAATGAGATATAGGTAATTAACTTCAATGATACTCCAAAATCAATCCGACTCATTTTGGTTTTTGAGTAAAAAATAGTACTCCATCTGTCCCAACTAAGTTGAACTAAAATTATTGGGCACAGAGATTAAGAAATTGTGTTGAAAAGTGGAAGAGATGAATAAAGACGAGCAAAGTAGGAGACAGAATAAAGTAGGAGTGACTGGAAATTTTTTTGTCAAAAAAGGAAATGACTCAACTTAATTGGGACCTCTCAAAATGGAATGCCACTCAAATTTAGTTGGGACGGATGAACTACCTATTTTTAGGTTTACTCTAAACCAAAACCAAAATATTTTCAAATTTTATGAGTAAAAAAAACATAATATAGAGAATATTCTTTTAAATTTGAGTTTAGTGTAAATGACTGGTGTAAAATCATATTGGATATGACATTTACACACAAAAATGGGTTTGAGTTTAGTATACATGGAAATATTCTTACATTCCACTACTGTGGAGCTCACTCTCCACTAACACTACTTACACTACCTTTTATCACTCTCCGTCTTACTTTACCAATTACTACTGTATATTAAAACCTGTGTCGAACTATATGTTCATATTTTTCAGGGACATACTGAGTACTACTATCAGTTAAAAGATTTATTCTTTTTTCTTTTAGAGTCATTTTTTTAGCACATGATGCAAAAAAATTTATTAAATGAGTTAAGTTGAGAGAAAATAAAGTATAAAGATAAAGAGAGAATAAAGTAGTTAAGATGTGTATGTTATTTTCTAAAAAAGAAATGAGTATAACTCAACTACAGCGAGACGAGATAGTATTTTTTCATAATGAAACAAAAATTGAGACAAATTATTTTGTTGGAAATTTTGAAAAATGACCATAATTTATACTTCATCCATCTGTAAATAGGAGTCTCGTTTTTTCTATTTTAGTCCGTCCGCGAATAGGAGTCTCAGTTCATAATTACCATAAATGACCATAATTTATACTTCATCCGTCTGTAAATAGGAGTCTCATTTTTTTCTATTTTAGCCCATCCGCGAATAGGAGTCTCAGTTCATAATTACCATAAATGTTAAAAAGGCCCCACATTCACCACCTCATTCCTTTCATGTATCATTAAAACTAATATATACAAGTGAGACTCATGTATACTTCACTAACTTTCTTCCACCCACTAACTCATGTCAGAAAGAAATGAGACTCCTATTCCCGGATGGAGGGAGTAGGACGCAAAAGAAAGCATCTCTAAATTGAGGATAAATTAATTTTAGTTGAAACACCAAGAATGAGGACGATTTTAAAACATTAATGGTATATTTAAAAAAAAAAATTAACATCTTTATCTGCATTAAAAATTATCAATATTTGATGTCTCAAAATTTTATCCCAGTATTCATCTCTTGCGTGCAGCTCTCTATTATATGTTAGAGTTGTTTCTGCGTCGTTGACACTAAAACAACTCAACAAATTTCAACAGTAATTGGGCCCTCTAGGATTAAATTCTTGCTCCGTCACTGCCCATGGTGATCAATTCCTGGATCCGTCAATAGCACACGTTATCCTTAGAGCATCCACAATGGGGTGCCCTATAATCCGCCCTATAGGACGCCCTATCCTCTGCCACATCAGCAATTTATTCTCCTACCCTTCCACCTACAGTGGGATGCCCTATATTCCGCCCTATAGCACCACAATTTAATTTTGTATTTAATTTTTATGTTTGCAAATATATCAAGCAAAATAAATAAATAAAAAAGCACCACAATTAAGGCAAATCCTACTGATTAGGCCTGATTCATGCATGTGTTTTATAGTAAAACTGCAATGAAATCAGCGAACTAACGACCCTTTTTGAGCCAGGTGTGTGTAGATTTCGCCGAAAACCGAAGATCACATCATTTCAGAGGGTGAAAGCAAAAGTTGGGAAAAGAAGGAGAAAAAAGAGGCGGCATTTGAGCTGATCAAGTCATTATTCAACCGGAGCCAGTCAACCTCTGCGCTGGAGAGAAGACTACGAACTCCACTCTAAAGTGTGAAGGGCAGAAGCGTCATTTCAGGGGAATGGTACCCTAGGGATCAGAGCCCTACGCCTCCATATATAAAGGAGTCTTTCACACTAAGAGAAGGGAGTTCCCCCAATTTCATTTCTTGCTTTGTAGTGTAGGGGGTTCTCTTTAGAGTAGGCAGGATTTCTAGCTCTCTTCTAGAGCTGAAATCAAAGTTCCCCTCGTTTCCTTGCTTTTCAATCTCCTGCACACACTTGGTTCAGTCTAGATAGCTGGTAGTTAGCTGGTTGATTGTTGTTTACACTCGCATTTCCGTTTCTGTTCAGTAATCCCACTCCGAGAAGGGGTGATGAAACAATTTCTTGCTTTCCTAGCTTAGTTCTGTTTTATTTTCATGTAATCGACTCTTTCCTGTTTCGTTCTAGTTTAAATCTAAGTTTTCTGTTTTCGTTTTCTTAGCTTCGTGTTTGTTTTACATTTTAATATTTTAGATCTGTTTTCGCTTTCATTGTTTTGTTTGAGTCTTAGCTTAGATTTGATGTTTTTGTTTGAGTCTTCGTTTTCTGCTTAGATCTACGTGTTCTCTTTTCATTTCTGCATGTGATAGTCGTGGTTCTTGTTTTTACGTTGTCGTAGTTTAGATCGTAGGAGTGATTTTAAGTTTTATGTGTTTTCTTTTGTTTCGTCTTCTTCAGCTTTTCAGATCTGTTGTTGCTCTGTTTCTTTATGCTGATCTGTTGAGGAAGACGATTCTGTTAAAGTTGTTATGCTTTTCGTACCTTTTTGCAGGGCCTGACAACCCCGTTTATTCTGTTTGTCTTTTTATAGTAATGTTTTCCGAGTTGATCGGTTAGGTAGCTTAGTTGTTCAGCTTAATTAGTTTTCTTCTTTTCCAAACTCGTAGTTAAACTTAACTCACCCCAAAGTAAAGCGTGGCAGCAGCGAAGCCCCAAGCCGTATCACACAAACATATCAAACGCCTCATCTATGTGGGATCGATCCTTACTTCCTTATTCTGATTAGTTAATATTAGTGGGTTAAGGTTTTTATTTCGATCGCCCCTTCCTGTCAGCTCTTCCATTCTCCTCACTCGAGTCGGAGCCACTCATCTACATTTACTTCATTAAAAAAAAGTTAAAAGAGTGGAGATAAAAAAACAAGTGCACTACAGATCAAAGCATACTCTGCATCATTCCCAACTTGCGGCGCAGATCATCGATCAACCACTTGTGGTATTCGGCTTCGCCCGGGTCCTCGCACTGCCTGAAGGCGTGGTGCGTGTCCAACAACATCCTCCGGTTGGCGGCCGCCACCAACTCCGCGTAGGAATGTCCCGCAGCCGAAGACGAAGCAGGGGCCAGGGTCGCGATCAGGGTTGGGGTCGGGGCCGGGGCTGGGTTCTGTGAGGATGTCGCCTTCGCCTTGCCCTTGTACATCGGCTGGTTGAGGTCCATCGGAGGTGCGCCGCTATCGCTGCTCTTATAATCACCGGCGGTGGTGTTCTTCGTCCTCTTCGCCACAAACCGATATGGGCAGAATCCCGCCTTGGAACTTCTGCTTGTCCTTCAAGATGAGCCAGGAGCTGTAATGCTTGAAATCGCCATACAATGAAATGTACGACGCGCACATCCGTCAAACTCTCGCCGCTGCCCTTCTCTCTCAAGCACTTCTCGTACTCTGAAGAGAACAAATTGACCTGCTTCTTCACCTGATCTCAGTGCTTGCGGAGCTGCTCCCTATGGCGATTGTAAGCGGCCGTCGGCTTGGCCTCGTTGTAGCGATCAGCGATGCGCTCCCAGTACGCGATTTGCTTTTGGTTATTGGCAAACACCGGGTCCTCTGAAATATCAACCCAACACTTCGTCAAGACATTGGTTTCATCCGGGTTGTAGTTCGTCCTCCCTGGGGCGAATTCTTCATTCTTCTCCGGAGGCGGCAACTTCTGGGCTCTTTGCTTGTTCCTCTTCTTCTTGGTGGTGGAGCCCGAGGCGGCGGCGGCAGCAACGACGGCAGAGGCAGAGGCGCGGCCGCGGGGTGTAGCGGGGGCGTAGGTGGGAGACGGCTCCATGTCTGACAGTTTGTACGAATCCGTGCTGAAATCGGGATCGTACTGGGTGTTGGAGTTGAAGGGCCGGTATTCATCAAGGCTTGTACCCGGTCACCGTGCACCATCACCGAACAACGGAAATCCGTCGGGACAATTCTGACTTGGGAAATCACCGGGATTCATTTTATAAATTGAAATAGAGAGAATGAGATGAAAGAGTGAAAGGACGAAATAGAATTGTGGTGTATATATGTAAATTTTGAAGAATTAAAGAAAATGTAAAACGTGTTGCATCGGGCGCGCTATCGTCCGCGTCGCCCGCAATGAAGCGGACGATAGCACGCCCGATGCGTGCTCCAAGACCTATCGTCCGCATGGCTACAGTGACGGACGATAGCCGGCTCGATGCATCGGGCGGACTATCGTCCGTTTCACTGTGAATGCTTTAGAAAAAAAATTGCATTATTAGTTCCTAAACTTATGGTATAGTTACCCAAGAAGCCCTTGTTTAGTTTTTTTAAAAAATCAGAATCTCCAACCCCTACAAGGGTGTTTCAGACTATATGTAATAGTTTGGGTTAAGCTAGGGAAAGGAAATCCTCTTTACATAAGACAAATTACACCAAATTACACCTTTGACTGATGATCACTCATATTGACATATTGTCACTAATGATAAAAAAAAAAAAAGACACCCTATTTTTATATAGAAGTATCTCAAATTTACTGGGCATTGGTTAATTTAATAGAGTTTCGAGAATTGAGCACACAATGCTATTAAAGAAACTAAGTGGTGAATGCGTATGATGCAAACTATTGTAAACTTTGAGAGGCAAGCGTTGCTAAATGTAGAAGTACGAATGTGGTGTGTTTCTCTCTTGCAAAGCCTACACTTATTTATAGGCTCAAGGAAAAACTTGAAAAAACTCAGTCATTACAACCATTCATTACTTAACCTAACTTAAGAAATAATACTATCTTCGTTCCATCATAGTTGAGTCAATTTTTCACTTTGAGAAGTTTCCTCATAGTTGAGTCATTTCCATATATAGTAACTTTTTTCTCTTTCTTACTTTACTCTCTCTTACATTATTCACTTTTTACTTTATTCTTTCTACTTTTTTATCTTTCTTACTTTTTTATCTATTTATTTAACACACTCATTTTGTAAACTCTGTGCCAAAAAGTTTTGCCTCAACTATATGGGAACGGAGGAGTATTGCATTTGAAATGATAACTTGGTTAAGCCTTTCATATGGAATGTGATCAAGCATACATGTTCTTTATGAATGAGAAAAAATTCTACGAGCATTAATAGAACATGTTTTGAAGTCAAAGCACTATAGAGATGCAATAAAGATGGAGATGAATGCATTAACTAAAAATAACACTCAGTGTGAGTCAAACCAACTAACACATCTTTTGCTGAAAATCACATATAGTTGTCAAATAGATTGGGCCAATTAGCTCTAACTTGGATTCAAAAACATGAAATTGTATCCATGAAGGTTTGAACTTGTGACCTTCACATTTAGGACTGTATCACTTTAATTTCTTAGCAACTAAATTGTGGAATTCAACACTTATAACGTCTAGTCTTTTGTGCATAATTAATATCCAAACCATCACTTGTACATATCATGCTCTGAACAAGTAAAATCCTCTGAACATAATTCTACAAAAATAATGTACTAGTAATAAGATATCAGGATGCTTCCACTCTAACAAACATAACTGACACTGAAGGTAGAGAGAAAAACAACTTGACAAGAGAATAATGTACTTGTAACTTCTGCATGCTTAGACAGCTATGCTCACACTATATTGTACTATGCTACTTGCAACCATATATAACAAGGCCACGAGTAGTTTGATGCTATTACGGTTAAAAAGGGTCAGAAACTCAATTTCTTAATGGCTTTGATCTGATATAACATATTTTTACATTAAGTTGTAAAACCCCTCCCACTCTCTTTCTCTCTCTCTCATGCTAGAAATGAGCCTCTCAACTCCCAAAGACACTAATCAAATGTGTATGTTGACCAAAGGAAGCCTAACAAACTTCAACAAGAAGATTCCCACTTGACTCTGTCATGTGCTAATCTTGTGAAATACACTTATAAATAGGAATCCCCTCCCATCATTTGGCAAAGCAATGGGGGGAGGAGGCATGGACAACGAGTGCCACAACACCAGCAACGAGGGCGATGAAAGGTTCAAATCCAAGAACCTCGAAGCTGAGAGGAGAAGGCGCAAGAAGCTCGGGGACAGACAGCTAGAGCTGCGCGCCTTAGTACCCAACATCACCAATGCAAGTAATCGAAAACCTCTCAGTATGAATCCTTACTCGCAATTTAGTCTCTCTGAATATGAGTTTGTTGGTGCAGATGACTAAATCCACTATAATAACTGATGCAATCACGTACATCGAAGAGCTGAAAACGACCGTGGAAGAACTAAGCAACCATCTCCTGGAATTGGAGGAGACTAGCGTCGATGAAGAGAAGATCAAACTGAAGGAGATTGACGATGAGAAAGAGATGAAGAAACATGGAATAAAAGTAGTATGCATTCTATCTCAAATTGATCAGCATTATAATGTGCTCTTACTTATCATTTCTTAACAGGTGGAGGCTGAGGTTGAGGTGAACCGTGTCTGTGGGACTAAGCTATGGATACGCATCGTGTTCCAGAAGAAGAGAGGCGCGCTTACTAAACTGATGGAAGCGATTACCTTGCTCGGGATTGATCTCATTGACACCGCCATTACTACTTCCAGAGGAGCAGTTCTCTTCACCTCATTTGGTCAGGTATAACTATCACACTTAAGTACAAAATGAAGAGATTCTGATTTTATTTGTTCGAATAGGGAATTCGTGGTGGACTGCCGGAGGCTGACCAGATGAAGATATACTTGTTGGAGATCATAAGGAGCATCTAGAGATATTATAACCGCGATTAATTCGCATTGATTGATCATTAATCCATCCAATAATTAAACAAGTTTTGAGATTGAGGTGTTGAAAAACAGAACAAGTCCAATACTAAACACTAATTCTGGACATGGCCATTGTATTCTTCAATATTTTTTCTGGTAAAAGAAGTGAACAAAATCTTATTTGTTTGCAGTTATTACAGAGATGGCAATAAAGAATTTCTATTCTACACTCTGTTCTACAGCAAGAAAAAACATATGCAATAACCTAAATTTAGTTTTAGTACATCAATAACATGAATAAAAATACTCAAATTTAGACATTGGTTACAAATTCAGGCCA